>NC_054830.1:57692819-58329883 GCF_018345385.1 Vulpes lagopus
GTTTCTCCTTTTTTTCTTCTTCAGTGATTGAAGAAGAACTGTTTTCTGCGGACTCTAGGCTGTTATCTGAGGAGAGAGAAAAGTGAAGCTGTGAGCATAGCATGAGGCTGGGGAGAGGCCCTGGCACCAGCATCCTTGCCTGCCTGTTGAGTGGCCCTGGCAAGTCACTCAGCTTCTCTGAGCTTGTTTACAAATCTAAGACCATCATGCTGACTTTGCTGGCAAGTTGTGATAACCGTGCAAGAAAAGGGCCCACCTGTACATGTGCCTGGCACACGGGACATATTTTGTGCCTTCCCTTTTGCATCCTTCCATTTGCTCCTTAAGAAGAGTGCAGGAAGGGCACCTGGGTGGCTCAGTGGGTTAAGCGTCTACCTTCAGCTCAGGTCATAATCTTGGGGTCCTGGGATGGGGCCCCACATCAGGCTCCCTGCTCAGGGAGCCTGCTTCTCCCTCTCTCTCTGCCCTTCCTCCAAGCTTGTGCTCTCTTTTGCTCTGCTCTCTCTCAAATAAGTAAATAAAATCTTAAGGAAAAAAAAAAAAAAAAAAGAATGCAAGTCTGTCTTACAGGGAGGTCACAGACCCAAGCCCTCTGCCTTGTGGTGCTGCCCATACTTTTGCTGTGAGCCTCCCAGGTCTTCCCTCAAGACTGCAACAGAAGATCCAGAGAAACACCCATTTCCTTGTCCTTCAACTGATACCCACACAGAAGGAAGCATTTGGCCTGATACTTCCTCCAACCCTAACCCAGAAATTATTGTAACTTGGAAATTACAGTCTATGCAGCTGTGGAGGGTGGGGGCTGTTGGAGAGCCTGGGATGTGCTCTGGTGGGGAGTTCAAGAAGCCGGTCCATTTGGACCAGCTTGGAGGAGGAGGCCTGGGGTGATGAAAGCTAGGCAGGGCTTGAAAGGTGGGGGTAGGATGCTTAGGGGTGGCCCCTGAGCAGCTGGGTGACCAGGTGTGGGGAGAGTGAGGAGGGGAGCTGTCCTGTGGCAGGCAGGGAAGGTCAAGGGCCTAGGCTGGAAACTCAGGTGCCTGCAGATCAAGCTGCATATGTAATGGAAGGAGAGGGGAGGCGGTAGGGAGAAGGGAGGCCTGCGGAGCGTTCAGGAGCACAGGCTGCTTGCTCAGTCAGTACTTTCCATTTTAGTGACTCTGTGGTTCAATTTCCAGGTAGCAACATTTAACTAACCACATCATAAAGATCAGAAGATACCATAGATATTTAAATAGACCCAAACCCAAACCAAACCCAAATTCTAATAAAATTCAGCCTTAAAAAAAAAAAAGATTTTATTTATTCATGAGAGACACACACAGAGAGAGAGGCAGAGACACAGGCAGAGGAAGAAGAAGGCTCCATGCAGGGCGCCCGATGCAGGACTCCATCCCAGGCCTCCAGGATCATGCCCTGAGCGGAAGGCAGATGCTCAACCACTGAGCCTCCCAGGCGTCCCCAGCTTTTTTCTTAATTGTAAAAGCAAAGCACATATACAGCAGAGATTTTTAACGATGTTGTTTAATGTGTTTTGATGAACACTGATATGACATGTTGATAGGACGAGCAGTCCTCACCTGAAGCCCTCACCACCAAGTGGATCTTTATTCACCTGCCTGGAGGGATCATGCATGCACATTCTCAGATGCCCCTTTGTTTTTTCACTGAAAAACACATCTGCTTTCACGCTACAATATAGACAAACATCCAGGACATGGTGCTCAGGGAAATCAGCCAGTCACAAAAGGACAACTTCTTTTTTTAAAATTTAAAAAAATTTTTTTATTTTTATAAATTTAGTTTTTATTGGTGTTCCATTTGCCAACATATAGAACAACACCCAGTGCTCATCCCATCAAGTGGCTCCCTCAGTGCCAGTCACCCATTCACCCCCATCCCCCGCCCTCTTCCCCTTCCACCACCCCTAGTTCGTTTCCCAGAGTTAGGAGTCTTCATGTTCTGTCTCCCTTTCTGATATTTCCCAACATTTCTTCTCCCTTCCCTTCTATTCCCTTTCACTATTATTTATATTCCCCAAATGAATGAGAACATACACTGTCCTTCTCCGATTGACTTACTTCACTCAGCATAATACCCTCCAGTTCCATCCACGTTGAAGCAAATGGTGGGTATTTGTCGTTTCTAATGGCTGAGGAATATTCCATGTATACATAGACCACATCTTCTTTACAAAAAGACAACTTCTATGAGGCCCTGGAGTCCGTAAATTCCTACCCACAGAACGTAGGATGGTGGGCACCAGGCACTGGGTAAGGGGATGGGGAGTATTTAATGGAGACAGAGTTTCACTTTTATGTGGTGAAAAAGTTCTGGAGATGGACGGTGGGGACAGTTGCACACCAAGGTGAATGTACTTCCCACACCACTGAGCTGTATATTTGAAGATGCTCAAAAGAGTACATTTTGTTATGTATATATAGGTGACCACAATTTTTTAAAAGTTTTTTTTAAAAAAAAGACCTATCTGCCTATATACAAGTGTCGCTGCTCCTTAGCCAGGTTCCCCTGGTGGGTCCTGAGGCTATTTCCAGCCCAATGCGATTTCCAAACTGGTCGATGGTTACTGTCTATCACTGCGTTGAGTTGCACTGTTTCCCACACACCTGGAATTTTGTCAGTCTGATAGGTGATAAATGCATCTCAGTTTTAATTTGCACGTCTTAATTACGGAAGCTATTATGGCTTTGCAGATGTTAATTATCCCCTCACTTCAATCTGTCAGTATCCCGGGAGCATTTTTCTCTGCCTGGCATGTCCTAGTTCTTAAATGATCTGGAGAACCTTTATTAGAGGACGCTAGCTCATTTGTCAGAGCTGCGGAAGATATATTTGCTCCAGCTCAGATGACCGCTCCCTTCGGATTGTCTGTCATGTATTTTCCTTACAGGACATCCTCATCTTTGCTTTAGTGAAATGCTTTGGAGTTGTGTCTTGCTTAGAAAGGAATTCTGCGTATGAAGGTTAAATACATTTAAAAAATTCCTGTTTCTTAAAAAAAAAAAAATTTCCTGTTTCTTTCTTGCAAATTTTAAATTAAAAAGTCTTAAAAATGTAAGCCTCCTTGTAGAAAAATTCTCTGGGAGAAACAGGGGGAGGTGAGCTGGGTGCAGTGTCCTCATAAAAAGTGATAAAATTTTAACACCCCATCCCCCCAGTCATGGGAGCCGAGGTGTAGGCTCAGGGCTCACAAAGATCCTCCTGCCCGCTGCTTCCTGCGGCTCCAGGGAGGCCACCTGCTGACCTGCTCCCAAGGCAGCAGCCAGGGGAGCCACTTCTCTGCTCTCCACCTGCGTGCGAGAGGGATGGGCCCCACCGTGGGCTCCCGGTCTCCACCATCTCAGCCTTCACTCTGGGACTTACGGGCACCTCCCCTGCACCCTGGCAAGCCTGTCCTCCCCGCTGCCCACAGGAGAGGGCTGGCGCTTAGACAAGGGTGGGAGCGGGGGCAGGAGGAAGGGTGGATGCAGTGCTTTTCCGGAGAGCCCAGGGGCTACGTGCCTGATGGGATGTGAGCTCTGGGAGAAGGGAGCATGGGGAGAACCCCACCTGTTAGGTACGAACACCTGGGTACCAGCGCCGTCTGCTGAGGTGCCAGAGAAGGGAGGCAGGGGCTTGGGTGGAGCAAGAGGCCTGAGTTCAGGGGCCCGTGGGACACGCCAAATGGGGCCTCTGAAGAGGCCACTGCGGATGAAGGCCTGGGAATTGGCAGAGTGAGGACGGAAATGTGTCCTCAGATGGAACGGGCCCTGTTGATGGAGACGGAGGGTGGCCAGGGCAGTCCGAGGAAGCCGCTGGCAGCGCCCTCAGGGGCTGCCTGGGGACGAAGGTGCACGGTGCTCAGGAGGGGCTGGGCCGCGGGCAAGGGCCACCCTGGGACCTGCAGGACACAGAGGGTCCACAGGAGGACTTATCCGAGGGGAAGCAAGGAGGCCAACTGGTGCTCTTAACAGCAGGAGCCCTGCGCACACCCTGTCTGAGGAGGCCGAGGAGAGATGTGGCCCCGACCCTGAGCCGAAATTAAGAGTCGACTCCACTGGACTGAGCCCCGCAGGTGCCCCCGGGGCAGGACATCTTCAAGCACAATTCACAAACCCGACCTGTGTTTACAGGGTAGTGGCGCCCTTGCCGGAAATGGCCCCAGGGTCCTTGGGCTCCGGAACTCAGCCATCAGCACTGCCCCCAGCCCTGGATCCTGCTTGGTCGGTGCGGCCAACTGTGAAGTGACAGCATGTTACTTGGGAGGTGAGGTCACAGAAGACGTCTGGGCTCGCCCTGCCTCTCAGGGAACACCTGCTCTGGGCGAGCTCAGCCCTGGCCAAGGCCAAGGGCCATCCGAGCGAGCCTGCCCAGAGCAGATGCCCCAGACGGCTGCAGAGGAGACGCCCTGGGCCAGGATCCCCAAGCCAAGCCCCCATGAGCTCCTGACCCGCAGACACGGAGCTGATGCGTGTTTACTGTTTTAAGCTGCTGAGTTTGGGGGTAATTGTTACACAGCAGGAGAGATCCAGCACACCCTTCAGTGGCCTCCCAGGGCCTGTAGGTCCAGGAGCCCCATCCACACAGAGGCCTCTGCAGCTTCTCCTCTTGCTACCACCCTCCCCCTCCCTCATTACGCTCCAGGTAGCCTCTCACGGACCCTCCCACAGGCAACGCCCCGTGCTGTTGCCTTGGTTTTTTTCACCCCAGCCCCCTCAGCCAACATCTCCCTTGTCTGTTGTTTACCCCAGAAGGCCTCCTGGATCCCTCTTCCAGGACAGAGGAGCCCACCTCGCTCTCCCAGGGATGGCCCTTCCCTCTCTGGCACTTGCCCCACCTGCCGTTATGTGGGGGTCACCTTCCTTCACAAGATGGGAAACTGCGCCAGGACGGTGCATTGACAATGTCTTGTTCTTTCTGTACCTGATGCTCTAGCATCTAGGTCTTCCTGACCCCGCAGGGACTGGCCCACCCTTCCCTCCCGGAGCTGGCCCATCCCTAGAGAAGGTAAAGGAGTTGCCCAAGAGTGCACTCCGACTAATCCAGAGCCCACATGCCCACCCCCCACCTGCCCTATCGGGCTCTCACACCGAGGGCCCTTGCTCTCCTCAGCCAGGGCCAGGTCCCGGCCAACTCAGGACGGCACTATGCCGAAGTCCTGACATTCCTCAGACCAGTCACCCACCCTTAAGCCCGCGCACCCTGCTCCTTCCCGTGGCAACTGCAACAAAGGCCCCTGCCCACAGTCCACTCCCCTACCTCTGACCCAGCCTGGTCCTCCTGGGTGTGACCTTGCCTGCTGTGCCCTGCCCCCAGTTTCTGGGGATCTGGGAAGATAGCAAACTACTTTTCCAATGGCAACCATCCCCTTGTCTGCTGGGCTTGCCATACCGGAGTGGTAATGAAACCTACATTTTACTTACTTTTCATTTTTTTATTTTTATGTCAATTTTATTTATTTATTTTTTTATGTCAATTTTATTTTTTTATGTCAGTTTTAATATCTACATTATACCTTTACATTTCAATAGTTCTTCCTTGTTACATTGCTCTGTCTACATGGTGTACTCATGATTACTTTTTTTCCCCTTTTTTAGTTGACATACGGGGTTATATTAGTTTCACGTGAACAATACCGTGATTCAACACTTCCACACATCACCCCCTGCTCATGATAACAAGAGCCCTCCTTAATCCCCATCACCTGTTTAACCCATGCCCCTCCCACCTCCCCTTTGGTGACGATCAGTGTGTTCTCTAGAGATAAGAGTCCACCTCAGGATTTGCCTCTCTCTCTTTTTTACCCCTTGTTCATCTGTTTTATTTCTTATATTCCACATGAGTGAAATCATATATTTGTCTTTCTCTGGCTGACTTCTTTCACTTTGCATAATACACTCTAGTTCCATCCATATTGTTGCAAATGACAAGATTTCATTCTTTTTTTATGGCTGAATAATATTCCATCTCTCTCTCTCTCTCTCTCTCACACACACACACACACACACACACACACACACACACACACACCCCACATCTTCTTAATCTGTTCATCAGTGGATGGACACTTGAGCTGCTTCCATATCTTGACTATTATAGATAACGCTGCTACAAACATCAGGGTGCATGTATCCCTTCGAATTAGTACTATTGTCTTCTCTGGATAAATATCTAGTAGTGCAATCGCTGCATCATAGGATAATTCAATTTTTAACTTTTTGAGGAACTTCATGCTGTTTTCCACAGCGGCTGCCCCAGTTTGCATTCCCACCCACAGAGCACGAGGGTTCCTTTTTCTTCACATCCTCACCAACACCTGTTGTTTCTTGTGTTGCTGATTTTACCCATTCTGACAGGTGTGAGATGATAGGCCACTGTAGTAGTTTTGATTTGCATTCCCTGACCATGAGTGGGCGAGCTCAGCCCTGGCGAAGGCCAAGGGCCATCCGAGCATCTTTTCACGTCTGTTGGTCCTCTGCATATCTTTTTTGGAGAAATATCTGTTCATGTCTTCTGCCCATTTTTAAATTGGATTATTTGGTTTTGGGGTGTTAAGTTTTACCAGTTCTTTATATACTATGGATACTAACCCTTTATGAGATATGCCATTTGCAAATATGCTCTCCCATTCCATAGGTTGCCTTTACTTTTGTTGACTATTTCCTTGGCTGCGCGGAAACTTTTAATCTCGGTGTAGTCCCAACCATTTATTTTTGCTTTTCCCCCCCTTGCCTCAAGAGAATTATCTAGGAAAAAGTGAAATCTACATTTTCAAACGACAGGAACCATGCCTGTCCATCCCCAGCTCTCAGCACCAGATTGGTGATGTCAAAATGGCATCTGGGTCTCTGCGGGGGGGGGGGGGGGGGGGGGGGGGGGGCAGAGGAGTCTTTTTTTTTTTTTTTCTTTTTCTTTGTTTTTTTCAGAGGAGTCTTTAGAGCAGTGTCTGGGCTGGTGTTGAGGCCTTTCTGCGAGCTGGCGGGGGTGGGGCAGGGGGGCCCAAGGGAGATCATCACATTGGTGTCTGCTGGCCAATGTTTACATGTGCTGCAGCAGAGCCTACATTGGAGACTTGTGACAAACACAAATAAGACAGTGTTGGGGTTCCAATAATTTTGCGAATGTACCCAGACATGGATGGCTGGATCATGTAATTCTAGCTATACTTTTTTGAGGGAGCACCTTACCATTCTCCACAGCTGTGCACCTATTTACATTCCCCTCAGCAGTGCATGGGGATTCCAGTTTCCCTACTGGGAAAGTCGGGAAAGAAAGAAAGAAAGACGTAGGGACAGAAAGAAAGAAACCCTTTACTTTGGGTTTCTTTTTTCATAGCTTTCCTACTGGTGTGAGGTGATAGCTCATTTTCCTAATGACTGATGATAGTGAGCACCATGTCATGGACTCATTGGCTCTTTGGAAGATCTTCTTTACAGAAACGTCTATCAACTCCTTTGCCCATCTTTTAGTGTGGTTCTTGGTTGTGGCTGTTGTTGTTGAGTTTTAGGAATTCCCTATATATTCTGGATATTAATCTTTTGTCAAAGATTTCTTTAAATGTCTGTGTCCCGAAAGCCTGAGAGGGAAGGTCCTGTCTCTTTAGAGACAGGTCCCTATGGACAGACCTGGCAGGGAAGTCACTTGAGCTCCTGGTGGTGAATGAACAGAATGGCCAGCCTCAGTCCTGGCTTCTCAGCCACCAAACACACAGTGGGTTTGGGCGGAAGAGCTCCTTATCATCCACCGTGGCACCAGCAAGCCACGCCAGGAAAGCGGGCTGCCCTCTTGTTGTTGCCAGGCTGGAGGCTGCTCCACAAGATGCCACAACTGGCTTAAGTCTCCCAGCCTCCCCCCAAGTTCTGCCTGGAAACTGCATGTGTTCTAGGCTCCAGAGTTCCCATTTGGGATTCCAACAGTTCCTGCCAGCTCAGCAGCTGTTTTGCTGGAGAGGCTGATCGCCCCTACCCTAATGAGTATCTCTCACGACGTCCCCTCATACGTGGGTCTCCCGTTCTTTCAGATGCCATTGTAAATGGAATTGCTTTCTTAATTTCCATGTTGGGGTGCGGAAACACAGCTGACATTGGCGCTTTGATCTTGCACCCCGCAACCTGGGAGAACTCATTCATGAGCACTAGAGGCTTTCTTGTGGGCTCCTGGGGATTTTTTTCTATGTCTGATCCTGTCATCTGTGAATGAGATAGTTTCACTTCCTCCTTTCTATTTGGATGCCTTTCCTTCCTCCCTCCCTCCCTCCCTTCCTCCCTCCCTTCCTTCCTTTTGTTTTTAAGATTTTATTTATTTATTCACAAGAGACACAGAGGGAGAGACAGAGACGCAGACAGAGGGAGAAGCAGGCTCTATCCCAGGACTCAGTCCCAGGACTCCAGGGGATCACGACCTGAGCCGAAGGCAGACGCTCAACCACTGAGCCACCCAGGCATCCTAAGGATGCCTTTTATTTCTTTTCCTTGTCTAAATGCCCTGGCTACGGGGCATCTGGCTGGCTTGGTCAGAAGAGTTCTAAGTTTGAGCCCCATGTTGGTTGGACACAGAGATTACTTAAAAATAAAATCTTTTAAAAATAAATAAATGCTCTAGCTAGAACATCCAGCCCACAGTATTGAATAGCAGTGAAAACAGACATCCTGGCTTATTCCTGAACTTCAGGGGAAAGCTTTCAGCTAACAGAATTTTACTGGGGACCTGTTATGTGCCAGGCTCTGGGGAGACAGCAACACGCAGGACAAACACCTCTGCCTGGGTGGACCTTACATTCTACTGGGGAGAGAGAAACAAGGACCAGGGATGCAGGTGGGAGATGGAAGGTGATACCAAGAACAATAAAGCAGAAGGTGACATGTGAATAAATGCTTAAAGGAGGTGGAGGAGGGAGCCATAGGGGGAGAGCACTCTGGGCAGTGGGACAGCAGCGCCAAGACGCTGAGGGGAGTGTAGTGACCTGGCTGGGCCAGGGAACACGGGCAGTGGAGGGGGAGCTGTCTATTGCTTTTCTCTCCAACTGTCTGCATGGTCCTGCAGACGCTGCTCCACAAGCCCTGACTAGGGAGCCTCGGGTCTAGTCTGGGCTTTCACTGGCTCCTCTGCCTGGCCAGGTCTCTATCATGTGTCCTCCACCCTGTGCACTGGGGGTAAGGCCTTGCCTGGGGTCCCTAGGGAGGCTATGGTGAACCAGCACCTCTGCCTGTGTCACAGACCATGGTATCCTTACTGATCGAAGTCATAAAACCCAGAAACTGTGCAACCCCTCTCAGCATCTTAACAGAACTGGACAGTCCTCCCCACAGTCCATATGGCCCTACCCAAGTTGTTCAGACTGGCCTCTGTCTCTCCCTCTAACACTGCAAGCTTATACCAGCCTCAGCCTTTGCTGGCCCACCCCACTGCCTAGAATGCCCTTCCCCCTCTTCCATCCTTCGGGATTGTTACTGATAGGTTTCAAATGTCACCTCCTCTGAGAGGCTTTCCCTGACTACCTCTCCCATTTCTATACCCTACTCCCTGCCCAAAGCTTCCAGTAGGTTTCCTTTCTACTGCTTCTTGGCTGTTGTAAGTAGAGACTGGCTGTTTGCTTTGCAATGTCTGTCTCCCTCGTCATGATGTAAGTCTCACGAGGGGGAGGGTTTTATTTGCCCCTGAATCCCAGTGCTTAGAACACATGCCTGCATCCAGCTGGCACTTAATAAGGATTTGTGAATGAAGAACAAACCCAGAGCTCACTTCTCTGATGTCCAATTGCAGCAAAATCTTTCATCCTGACCCCTTAACCGCCCCTCCATGTGGACTCTGAGCATCTCCTTCCGGCTCCGACTTCACATACTGGGAGGTTAGCCGAGGCTGTAGAGGTGGGATGGTGGGTGTCATAATAGTGGGAGTGGAGACTAATGATAGCAGTATCACGGAACCGAGCCCTCAACCTGTGTCTCTCCTTACAGCTCACAGAGCCTGAGGATTGCTCCCATTTCACAGATGAAGCAGCTGAGGCTCACAGAAGTGCTGTGCTCCAATGAGTGTGTCAGACCCCAGTGCTCCAAACCTCGGTGGGGGTGTTCTTGGATGGGGTCCAGAAACCCTCTCTGTACCTGGCCTGGGCTCAGGGCCCAGAGTCCCTAAGCTCCTCTTTTTCTCAAAGGGCTCAGAGTCTTTCTGGCCCCTACCGTAGTACCCAGCTTCTGCAGCTGAACCCAGGATATCAGGCTCAACAAAGCTCCCAGTCTGAGCCCCTGGCTGATACACCCTCATCCAGGGTGACTTCACCTGCCTGCCTGACGAGGTGCCCCTGGCTGGCCTGGCCTGAGCTTGCTGTGGGTCTGTCCACTTGGCCGTGCCTGCCTGGTCTGGTTTTCTCCCAAGTGCAGAGACCCTCAACCCGCACCCTGGCACTTAGCTTTGGCGTGGCGGGGAATACCCCCTGTTTGCATGTCCCTGCCAAGGGAAGTGATATACCCATTCTCCAGGGCTACAGGGTACGCCCCATGTAACTACCCTCTTGGTACTGCAGGATGAAGCAATAGAGTCTAGAAGGCCTTCAGCAGTCTTGAGACAGTGAAATTATGTTGCATTGCTGTGTGTGTATATGTGTGTGTCTAAACTTGTTATCTAAAAAAAATAAATAAAAAATAAAAAAAATAAACTTGTTATCTGCAAACATTTCAAAGCTATCTTTTTTTTTTTTTTGGTAATTCCATTTCAGCCTTCCTTCACTTTTCAATTTGCTCTGGAGCAGAGTGACTGAGCACACAACTGCAATGGTGACGACACGTTTTGAAATGAGCTAAATGCCCATTAATATGGATTGGTTAAATAAATCAAGGTACACTCACATTATGGGATCACTTCTGCTCGCAACACTAAAAGTCTAAGGGAACTCTTGGTGTATTGATAAGGAAGAGTCTCCACAATGTTATGGGGTTAGTGCAAGAAACAAGGCGCAGGAAGCCTGTTTCTTGTGACTGTTTGTGTGAGAAAAGGACAAACTGTACCTAACGAATCTGAATGTATTTGCCTGTGTGCACAGAGCATGTGCGTGGAGCCGGTGTAGAAGGAGATGAGAGACAAGTGCCACTGGCCATCTCCAAGGAGGGGGTTCTGGCTATCTGGGGACAGGAGGGGCCTTTCAAAAGAAGGGGCTTTGAACATGAATTTTGAACCATGGGAATCCTTTACCTAATTCAAAGTTAAATTGAATTAAAAGCTGAAGACAGGGGGAGCCCTGGGGGCTCAGTGGTTCAGCACCTGCCTTGTGCTCAGGGCGTGACCCCCGGGGGTCCTGGGAATGCATCGGGCTCCCCGCAGGGAGCCTGCTTTTCCCTCTGCCTGTGTCTCTGCCTCTCTCTGTGTGTCTCATGAATGAATGAATAAATAAATAAATAAATAAATAAATAAATCCCACTGGCCCTTAGAGGTGGGTCTCTGAATTCTAAAAAAAAAAAGAATAAAAAAAGACTAAAGCAGTTAAGAGCCAGGTGACAGCAGGAAGCATTGCCATTCTGCCCACCTCAGCCCCAGGGGCCCCCAGAGGGCCCCCCCCCCCCACAGCTTCCCTCCATGCCTCCCAGCAGGAGCACTTGGCAGCAGTTGTGTGACTTCAGAGGAGGCAGGGCATCTCCCATAAGGGCCTGGGGCCAGCTGGTACTACCTCTGGGCTCGGCCCAGTGACCACAGCTGCAGAGAGGCTGAAAGCGACCCACTTCCACAGAGCCTGCTTTGGGGTGAACTGCGTTCCCTACCCACCCAATTAACGTTTTTGAATACTTGAAAGCCTAACTTCCAGCACCTCACAAGGTGACCCTGTTAAGAAATAGGGTCACTGCAGACATAACTTAGATGAGGTCATGTTGGAGTATAGTGTGGGCACTTCATCGTATATGACTCCTGGCCTTAATAAAAAGGGGAAATGGGCAACAGGCATGCACACAGGCAGAATGCCATGTGACGATGAAGGCAGAGCTAGGGAGGACACGTCTCTAATCCAAGGAGCACCAAGGATGGCTAGCAAACCACCAGAAATTTCCTAGGAGAGAGCTTGGAACAGACACTTCCTCTAGCCCTCAGGAGGAATCAACATCAATGCCAATGACACCCATGTCTTGGACTTCAGCTCCCAAAACTGTGAGACCACAAATATGTTGTTAAAGCCAACAAAGTGGTGGCACTTTGTTACAGCAGCCCTAGGAAATAAAACATGGAGTTTCCAGAGAACTGGCACATCTATGATTTCCGCCTCATGGCGTGATTTTGAATCACCTTAGCTCTCAGTTAAGTCTGGATGTCATTGTCCCAGGCTCCCGAGCCTGTCTTTGCTTCTGAGTCCATGCCAGCCCCATACTTACTGTTGTAAATCATGTCCTTGGAGACCATGGTAGGTACTATCTTGGACATCTGGGCAGAGGAATAAAGGCTCGTTGCAAAACTTGGTTTTGGCTATAGGCGATTCCAACCTGAGGAGTGACACAATGCTTGAGCCAGATGATCCCCAGGCCCTAAGCTCCCCTTTCCCCTGGGTGGCTGAGAACAGTTGTCTTTTACTGAGGGTTCACCAGGTGACCAACACCTATAGCTCCCTGCCTATCCTTTCTCCCCTCCTTGACGTAGATCTAGCTGCCCTGACTAATCTTTCTGTTTCTAGAACATGCCAGCCTTGGTCTGCCTCAGGACCTTTGCATATAACATCTCCTAAGCAAAAATTTTTCACCCACACGCAGCTGTGGAGGAAGGTCCTTTCCCTTTAGTTCTGAGCTCATGTCACCACTTCAGAGACACCCTCTCTTGCCACTCCATCCAAACCCTCTCTTGCCACTCCATCCAAACTGGTTTCCTTCTCCCCACCCCTCCATCTTTACTTTCTTCTCTGCAATTACCAGTATCTGATTCATCACTTAAAAAAATCGGTGCATTGCGTAGGCTCCAAGAGAACAGGGGTCTTTTCTCATTGGTAGCCAACGCACTCATCCAAGCGCCTGGCGTGGCCTTGCGGCTTCTTATCTATTCATTGAATGAATCTTTCATTGTGCAGAGGGGGAAGTAAAGCGGAGGTTCGGCGAGGTGTCCAAAGTCACACAGCAAGCAAGGGCCATTGCTGGGATTCCAGCCCGAAATTCCTTGGCTCCAAAGCCTGCGCCCTTCCAGCACCATTCCGCTAGCACTCGGGCAGCCGAGCGCAATCGGGCCGCGTCGGCGGGGCTGTGGGGCGGGCCCCGCGTCTGCGGAGGGCAGGTTGGAGCGGACGGCTGGGAGCTACGTCTGTGCTGACGCTCGTCTAGCACCGAGGGAGGAAGCCTGCAGAGAGGCCCTGCTGAGGACCCGGGGGCCCGCCCCTCCTCCGCGAGCCCCCGCCCCTCCTCCGCGCGCCCCCGACCTTCCTCCGCGCGCCCCCGCCCCTCCGCGCGCCCCCGACCTTCCTCCGCTCGCCCCCGCCCCGCACGCCACCGTCCCGCGCCCCTCCCCCGCGAGCCCCCGCCCCTCCCCCGCAAGCCCCCGCCCCTCCTCCGCGCGCCCCCGCCACTCCGCGAGCCCCCGCCCCTCCTCCGCGCGCCCCCGCCCCTCCCCCGCGAGCCCCGCCCCTCCTCCCGCCCCTCCTCCGCGCGCCCCCGCCCCTCCCCCGCGAGCCCCCGCCCCTCCCCCGCGAGCCCCGCCCCTCCTCCCGCCCCTCCTCCGCGCGCCCCCGCCCCTCCCCCGCGAGCCCCGCCCCTCCTCCCGCCCCTCCCCCGCGAGCCCCGCCCCTCCTCCCGCCCCTCCCCCGCGAGCCCCGCCCCTCCTCCCGCCCCTCCTCCGCGCGCCCCCCGCCCCTCCTCCCGCCCCTCCTCCGCTCGCCCCCGCCCCTCCCCCGCGAGCCCCGCCCCTCCTCCCGCCCCTCCCCCGCGAGCCCCGCCCCTCCTCCCGCCCCTCCTCCGCGCGCCCCCGCCCCTCCTCCCGCCCCTCCTCCGCTCGCCCCCGCCCCTCCTCCACGCGCCCCCGCCCCGCACGCCCCCGTCCCGCGCCCCCAGTCCCACGCACTCACCGGCCCCGCGCGCCCGTGCCAGCTCCGAAGCCTCCGCGCCGCCGCAGCTCCCCGCTCTCGGCTCCCGGGCCTTCGGTTTACGTCGCCATGGCAACCAATCTCCCCGGCGGCCCGGGCGCTGACGTCACAAAGCCCCGGGTCCCGGCCGCCCGGGGGAGCGGAGGGGGGCGGGCGGTCCCGGCGCTGAGAGCCCGAGGCCCCGCGGTCAGAGCGCCAGGGTCTGCGGGACGCGCCCGGGGTGCGGCCTGGGGCGGGAGGCTTCTCCTCCGCCCTGCTTCCTCCGCACCCCCTGCTCTCTTCCTTCCGTTCCCCGCTTCGTTTCTTCCGCGTGCACCTGGGGATGCAGGTGCTGCAGGCACCGACCTGTCCTTTCTGCCGGGGGTGGGGGGTGGGGGGGTGGGGGGGGCACACACACACACACACCTCTCCCCTGCCCGAGGGGCTGCTCCTGGGGCCAGCAGCAGCGGACAACGCCGACGCTGGGAGGGCCGCTGTTCTGCATCCCCTGGAGCCGAAAGCCGATGGGGTGGGGGTGCGGGGTGCGCGGTGCCGGCCTCCGGCCTCCTCCGGGGAAGACGATGCTGGCCAAGGCTTGAGGATCACTACTCAGAGGGTGAATGACTCTTAGGGCAAGACACGGAATGGCGAGGCCTAGCAGCAGACGGGGAGGACGGGGTTGATAAAGGGCGGGATCACCCATCAACTGAGGTGGCCACGGGCTCTAGGGTGTGCCCTCTGCCTCCTCAGCTCAGGTCCCCCGTCCTCCAGGACGGGAGAGCCCCTCCTTGAGTACTCACGGTGGTCTCCGCATGGTCCCACACGTCTAGGGAATTTGCAGGTTGACAAAGGCTGCTCGGAGCTGGGGGCACAGTCAGGGCCTGTCTCTCTGGCCCTACTCTGCTCTGGAGCAGCCTGCAAGCCTGTAAGGTGCAGATGAGGCCCCCAGCAGCCCCCAGCTCTGCCCAAGGCCGATGTAGTGGGCAAGGAGACCCGGGCCCCGCAATGTGGAAGAGCTCCCTTCCATGGAAGGAGTGGTGGGGGTCCCCGAATCACCACTGGAGGACAATGATGGTGGACAGTATCTACAGCGGGCTTGGCACAAGCAGGAAGGAGATTTTACCAGGTTAAGCCATATAGGAGATTTGCGTGTGAGTGTGTGTGTGCGCCCACATGTATGTGGAGGGGACTATTTGTTACAGCGGCTAGCTGTACCTGAACAGATAAGTGGTTTCCCTTTAGCCCCAGGACAGAGGCTCCTTACACTGTCATTTAAAGTACTGGGTGTTATTACTATATGTTGGCAAATCAAACTCCAATAAAAAAAATAATTTTAAAAAGGTCCTAAATGATTTAGCCCCTGCCCTGCTGGAGTCAGCTCTCAGCAAGCGCCCGAGGCACTTTATTAATTAGTGACTGAGGTAGGACAGCAGTTTCCAAATGGTTTATCTCAAATAGGTGTTCTGATGAGACTTAGGACTCTTGGGAATAGGTGACCCAAAGAGGGAAAAGCTACTGAGCATACTATCAATTCATTGTGATAACAGGTACGGTTATGAACTGTCATGAGTTATCTGTGAACCTTTGCAGAAGGTTTGTGAGGGCCTGGCCCTGTTCTCTGTGCCCATTTAATGCAGACCGCCTGTGAAGTAGGTCCTGTCGTTACACCTGCTGTCAGCAGGGAGATCGCATCACCCGGAGGTTAGGAAACCTGCCCAGCAGAGCTAGGGAGTCCCAGAGACAGGGTTCACAGGCAGTGGAGTTTTATCTTTGCTCTTAACCAGACACATGCTGACTCTCACCAGGAATTGTTTTATAATTCTATAGAATTATATAAATTATATAATTATATATAGAATTATATAAAGAAATTCTATAGAATTCTAAAGAATTATATAAAGAAAGGTGTATATATACACCTTGAAAAAGCCCAAGAACTCCAAAGGTGTGCTTCATAATATGGGTCCTGCACGCTTCGGGGGCACGACTCTGCTCAAAGGTGTACTTCACAGTAAAGACACATTCTCTACTTAATGTGTGTGCTCCTGTTTTTACTTTGGCTTGTTGGTTATTTAGAAGATTAGAGAACTGTCTAGAAAATGTGGTCTTTTTAAACTTATAATTTTAGCCTAAAAATCTAACTATAGGGTGCCTCGGTGGCTCAGTCAGTTGGGCATCTGCCTTTGGCTTTGGCCATGATCTTTGGGTCCTGGGATCGAGGCCCACGTCAGGCTCTCTGCTCGGCAGCGAGTCTGCTTCTCTCTCTCCCTCAACTTGTGCTCTCTCTTTCAAATAAATAAATAAATAAATAAATAAATAAATAAATAAATAAATAAATAAATAAATTCTTAAAAATAAACCCTAACTATTGACACAATTTGTAGATTAAAAGCTGATCTAAAAAATGCGATGGATTGATGGAGACACACATAGATGGATGGATGGACGATGAAGACGGATAGATGTGTGTTAGTTATAGAATCCAGGTGGTGGAGGATCCCTGGGTGGCTCAGCGGTTTAGCGCCTGCCTTTGGCCCAGGGCATGATCCTGGAGTCCTGGGATCAGGTCCCATGTCGGGCTCCCTGCATGGAGCCTGCTTCTCCCTCTGCCTGTGTCTCTATCTCTCTCTCTCTATCATGAATAAATAAATAAATAAATTTTTAAAAATAAAAGAATCCAGGTGGTGGGTACATGAGTGTTCATTACAAAACTCTCAGTATTTCTGTATATTCAAGTTTGAAAATTTTTGTAATAAAGTATTTAGGGGAAAAGCTGAGGATCCTCTTAAGGGAGAAACTGTATTCCTGATTTCATACTTCCCTTCCTCAAAGAAGTGTACCAGTCCGGGTTCTCGGCCAAGAGACATCGGTTAGAACAGGTTAAAGGAGGGACGCCTGGGTGGCTCAGTGGTTGAGCATCGGTCTTGATCCCCCTGTCCCAGATCTGCTTTTGGCTCAGGTCATGATCCCAGGGTCCTGGGATCGAGTCCCACATCGGGCTCCCCACGGGGAGCCTGCCTCTCCCTCTGCCTGTGTCTCTGCCTTTCTCTCTTTGTCTCTTAAGAATAAATAAATAGAATCTTTAAAAACAAAAACAAAAACAAAAATGGGTTGAAGGAGAAAAGGGAAGGCAGGGGATGGGTGGCTCCTGGATCCTGTGGGGGGACAGGAAACCAGGCCGGGAGATGCTATGGCCAGGGGCAGAGCCCAGAGCAGGCTGCAGGTGTGTCCTGGTGGAGACACAGTGGCTTTGATTCAGGGTGTGGTTGTGGGTGTCTGTCAGAACCTGGGTCACCTGCCAGCACCTTCTGTCTCATAGGCAGAACCCAAGAGTCCCTGGCTGAAAGGGAGACCGGGAGAGAGAGTTTCTATGGTGGGAGGTGGGGGCTCCTAAAAGGGGGGTCTCCCAACCCAAGAAGGGTGTTTAGAGGTGCAGGTGGCCTACCAGCTGGACAAGCAGCTGTGTCTGTTCTCCATGGCACCAAGTCTCAGCTTGTCCCTGCATCACCAACTCTGTGCTTTCCCCCCCCCACCTTTTCCCTTTCTGGGGAGATGTCCTTTATTCTGCTGGCAAATTCCTACTCATTTCTCAAGATCAGGTCAGGGGTTGTCTTCCTGGGAAGCATCTCTTTGTGAGGCCACAGCCTGCCTCCTCTAGATCCATCCCCAGACATTTTGTGTCCATGGGGGCTGGGCAGGTCTGGTGGGTGGGAGAGTGGAGGGCAGGAGATGTGGGGGAGCCAGGGCATTTGTCCCCTCCCTCTTCTCTCTGTGGTTCCTCAGGCTGCGGCTGCCTTGGGCAGGCCTGTCATGGTTCTAGCATCGGTCAGGAGCCCTGGGTCCCAGGTCCCAGGTCCCAAAACACCACCTCCCTCCTGAGCCTGGGGCCTGCTCTTGCTCATTTCTAGTGGCCTCTCTATTCCCATTTTGGCATCTATTTGCTTCCATCGTGTATGTAACCAATTCCCTGCATTAAATTCCCTCTCCCTGAAAGCCTTCAACGGCTTTCGTTTTCTGGACTGAAGCCATTAGACAGAGGCAGGAGAGCACGGTGGCCAAGATGATGGGCTATGACATCAGTCCTGGTGGGCTCCAGATCCTGGCTCAGTTGCTCACTGGCTCAGTGGCTTTGGGCAAGTTACTTAGTGCTCTGGGCCTCAGTTTCCCTATCCAAAAAGTAGGAATGAAACTAATGACGTGGGAGGATGTTGTGTGGTTAGCACAGAACCTGGCACCTGGTTGGCCTATATCCCAATATTACAGTAGGATCTGAGGGCTATGTCTGGCTAACAAGGTGCATCTGCTGTCCTGGTCCTGTCTGCACACAGGGCGTCCCCGCCAGGTGGCTGTGGTCTCTGTGAGGAAACTGAAGGTGGGACATGTGAAGCCATTTGCCTGAGACTACACAGCCCATAAGTGCAGAACTGGACTCAAACCCAGGCAGTCTGACTCCCTGGTCCAGGCTGTGAGGGGTCACCGTGTGCTCCTCCCACTGGCCTGGAAAGAGGCGGTGCTCCTTGGCTGGCTGAGGAGGGCCAGGTCATGGGGGTGGGGGCTGGGGCCATACTCTGCTGGTTGCTCAGCCAGGCAGCGTCCTGTCCAAGCCCCACCTGCACTTGTCTACCTTGGGGGGCTTGATGCCTGGGACCAAAGACCTCAAGTTGACTTTAGAGCCTCTTTCCCAGGTGTGGTGCCACCCACCACAGCCAACGGCTCTGGACAGCATGCACCACTGCCGCTGATACCTCTTGGATGTCTGGAGGCTTCCTGTGGAGCAGAAGGGAATAAACCTGCAGCAGGTGGAGACATGGCAGGATTTCAGTGACTTCCCAACCAGGACTGAGTAGACACCTTACTGGTAAGATACCTTACTAGCCTGGGTACCTTGCATCTGGATTTCCTTTTGATTCTTCCTTCAGCCTCTGATGTTGCAAGATGTGGAAGGAGACCAAGCCATGTCTTCCCTACCTCCCAATGTGTCAGAGCTTCCCACGGGCATTACTGACCATGGTGCTGCTTCCACTTTGCCCACTGCACATGGCTATAGCCCCAGTTCAGGCTGTGGTCCGCAATATCTCCATCTGCTGGGTATCAGGGGAAGCTGCCAAGTCCTGGCAGGGAGTCTGAAGCACTATGCCACTTCCCTTTTGGGGACCCCTTCTACCCTACTGCCCTGGCCTGGCATGGTTTTTATGTCATGGTCATCAGACTGCTTTCCCATCAGCTCAGATGGACAGATGATTTCATGGGCTTCTGGAGAGAAAACAAGAGTGACTTTTGGCATCCACATTTGACTACAGTGCTAAGTGGGATGATAAGGAAGGTCTTGAAGCCCAAAGTAAGATCCAGTTGGCTTGAGCATTCAGGGAAGGCACCTTAGGAATGTGACATCATTGGGACCAGATTAAAGGATGCATAGCATCTAAACAGGCAGATAGGGCCATGAGTGAGGGAACTTGAGGAGCAGGGGAGACCGAGTTTGAGTTCAGGGAGCACAAGCAGCCTTGTGAGGCTGGGGTGTCAGATGTGTGGTGACAAAGGCAGTGGGGAGCGGCAGAGAGAGGTGCCAGAAAAAGGTAGGCAGGTGTCTGCCAGGTCACAGAGGTGATGGGGATCTCCCATCCCTGCTCAGGGAGCAAGAAGAAGAAAAGCCACCATCAGGTTTGCTATTTTGTTCCATCTTTAGCTTCATGGAGAAGATAGTTTGGGAAGAGGTCCTAGGAAGTTGTTTCCAAGCATGAGATGATGTTGACTTATATAAAGGTGGAGGCAGTTAGGCTGGACTCAAACCCAGGCAGTCTGACTCCCTGGTCAGAGTGGCTGAATCAGGCTACATGTGGGATGCAAGGTCAGAGGCTGGCTGTGGGGGTGGGAGAGGTAACTGGACTCAGGCAGCCTGAACAAGTTGGCTGAGATGAAAATGGGGATGGAGGGGTGTGTACTCAGGTCTCCTTTCCAGAGAAAAGTTTCTAGGAATTTAGCTGACTGACAGGTTCCAGCTGCTCCACATCTGGGATGAAGCACAGCTTATCCATGCTTTCCCCAGGCCACCACCCCCTGGTCCCCCAGCCAGTGCCTGCCCGAGCACTGTGGGAGCCTTAGAGGCCATTTTCGCCTCGTGCAGGATTCCTCCAATGGGTGAGCTTTGCACCAGAGCTTCCTGTCAGCCTGGACAAGACTTTCTCAGAGCTGCAGCCTGGGCTCTGCCGACCCCACTTCCCTTCCTTTCTTTGCTCTCTTCCCAGACTCAGACATGACTCAGGGCATGAGGCTCTCCCCACTGACTCTGCTCCCCTTGCCCTTTATCCAAGCAGGCCTTTCTCCCAACAGATCTCTTATACCTCTATTTCTGTCTGGGCATTTCCTTCCCAGAGGATCTGCACTGACATGCAGAGTAGGGGCAATGGGGAGAACAGGGTGAGTTGCAGATGGCTGCGGGGTGCCTGCAGGACATCCCTGGAGTAGGTGTGGAGAGCCAAGGAGAGGGGCTTTCTGTCAGTGCAAAGACACTACAGCCAGGGGGAAGAAGAGTCCCCCTGCAGCAGAAAGGGAAAGCAGGGACCCAAAGTGGGAAGAAAACCAGGTAAGTGTTCTTCAGAAAGTCAAAGGAACAGAGAGTTTAAAGAGTGAGTCCCAGGACAATTCGATGATGAGGAAGGGGGGGGGGGGGTCGGGGGATGGCCTTTCAACAAGTGGTGCTAGAACAATTGGATTTCCACATGCAAAAGAGTGAGGTTGGGCTCCACCTCATCCCATACCAAAATTAACTTAAATGGAACCAGAGACCTAAATGTAAGTACTAAAATTCTTAGAAAAAAACACGGGAGTAAATCTTTGTGACCTTGAGTTAGGGGGCTCTTCCTTAGCTCTGACACCAAAAGCACAAGTGACAGAAGAAAAAAAGAGATAGATTGGACTTCATCGAAGTTAAAAACTTTTGTGCTGTAAATGGTACCATCAAGAAAATGGAAAGAATGGGAGAGAATGTTTGCAAAGCATATATCTGATAAAAGACTTGTATCACAAATATGTAATGAACTCCTACAACTTATTAATAAAAATGCAAATAATCGCATTTAAAAATGGGCAAAAGATCTCGATAGATACTTCTCCAAAGAAGATAGCAGATACCCAATAAGCACATGAAAAGATGCTCAGCACACCTACTCATCAGGGAAATGCAGATCAAACTCAAGGTGAGATATTATTTCACACCCACTATGATAGCTCTACTCAAAAAGATGGATAATAACAAGTGTTGGTGAGGATGTGGAGAAATTGGAGCCCTCATGCATTGCTGGTGAGAATATAAATGGTGCAGCTGCTTTAGATCACAGCCTGGCAACTCCTCAAAGAATTACATTAGACTTACTACATGACCTAGCAATTCCACTCCTAGGGATAGACCCAAGCAAAATGAAAACATGTCCATACGAAAACTCATACGTGAATATTCGTAGCAGTATTCTTCATAACGGCCAAGAAAAACAACCTGGATTTTCATCAACTGATGAATGGATCAACAAAATATGGTACACTCATATGGAATATTATTTGGCAATACAAAGAAGTACAGTACTGATAAATCCTATAACATCCAGCCTTGAAAACATTATGCTAAGTGCAAAGAGACAATCCCAAACAGCCACATATTGTTTTATTCCATTTGCAATGTCTTGAATAGGCAAACCACAGAGATGGAAAGTCTATGGGGGTTGCCAGGGGCTCGGGGAGGAACGGTGTTGGGGGAAGCTGGCAGTGACTGCTAATGGGAATAGGTTTTTTTCTTGTGGGAGATGAAAATGTCTACAGTTATATTATGGTGGTGGTTGCACAACTCTGTCAATATACTAAATGCATTTTAAGTGGGTGAATTCTTTGTTATGTGAATATCTCTAGAAATATGTTAAAAAGAAGAAAAAGAAATGCTCTCAAGTGGCTAAGAGATTGAGAAGTGCTCATTGGATTTATCAAATAGGAGACTCAGTGGTCTGGGTGAGAGTAGTTTCAGGAAGTGCTGGGCATGATCTGATGGGTGAGGAGGGAGGAGACATAAGGGTCTTGGCTGAGGCCCTGTCTTGCCTTTTGAGGGCAGGGCTGGCATTGACCCACAGTGGAACTAGGGGATCTGACCAGGTTCTTCCCTGCTGCTCTGCTGGAGCCTAGATCATCAGAGGCAGACCCAGTGCCACAGCTCAGAGTCAGATGGCTAAAGTTAGGGAGATTCTTTTTAAAAAAATTTTATTTACTTATTTGACAGAGAGGGAGAGAGAGAGCAGTAGAGGGAGAGGGGTAAGCAGACTCCCGGCTGAGCAGGGGGCCCAATGTGGGGCTCTATCCCAGGACCCTGGGAGATGCTTAACAACCTGAACCACCCAGGCTCCCCCAAAGCTAGGGAGATTCTGTGCATTGGCTGGGAAAGCTGCAATGGTATCATTCTGGATCAAAGGTTGTGCTCCACTGCCTGGTCATCACAGGTTTGGGGTGGGGTGGGGTGAGGTGCAGGTCCCAGGCAGTCTTGGGGATTGTGGTCACCCAGGAAGAGGAGCTGAGACCAGACTAGGCTTGAGGGCACAGAGGAAGCAAGATTGAGAGAGAGGGAGGGAGAGGAGAAAGAGGACAAGATGGAGGGACCATGGTGCTGAGGAGGTGGGGTAGGAGTGAGGGAGGGTTGCTGCTAAGGTTGGGGAGGACATTCTTTCTTTTGGGATCAGGAGATTTGAGGCAGCAGAGTGTTAGTTACTTCCTGGACTGTGCCCCACAGGAGAGCGTCATTTAGCTTCAGGAGCCAAGGATAAGGAGATTCTCAATAATAGTTCCTGACATCATTTAGGTTGCATTTTGCTTCAAGAAACAGAAAGCTCCATGAGAAAATGACTTAAATAAGAAGGCAATATCATCCCACACAATGAGAAGCCCCTCAAAACACTTGTCATATCTCCTGAGCAAAAAGGACTTTTCACACATCCCTAAACCAGTCCTAGCATGAAAAGTAGGAACTCTGTGGGAGACCCCAGTCCTGGGGCAGAAGAGGAAGAGGGCCATGGGGAAGAGGGCACATGCCTAGGCCCCATCGGTTGTGTCAGCAAGGAAATGGGGGGATTTGAATGGATGATGTGTTGATACCCCAGCCATCTGGTACTGAGGAGCATAGTGAATACATGGGGAGATCTCCACGCGTTGCACATATGCCAAGGTATCTTCCACCCCCTCTGTTCAGAGCCCACTTGGCCTCCAGGCCTCGGCTTCCATGGAATCCTGTGCCATAGGCACTAGCCTCTGGCTTCTGAGTCCTCTTCATCTGGCTTATCCCTGGCTATTCTATAAACCTCAGCCTAGGGGTCATTTGTTCATCCCAGACATTTGGGCCCCCAAAGTCTGGGCTGATACATTCTCACAGTGCCCTGTACTCCAATGGCTATTTTCACAAGGGCCTCTGTGAGTGTATCTCTTCTGCTGTCCTAGAGGTCCACAGGGACAAGAACAGTGTCCTGTGACTCCTTGGCCCCAGTACTTTGCATAGTACTTAGCACACAGAAGGTGTTCCATGAACATTTTGTCAAATGTCAATGGGTAGTGGATGGTGAATGGATATGAATGCAAAAATAAATATTTACATGAAAGAATGAAAATTCCTGGAGATGAATGAGTGGATGGGTGGGTGGATGGAGAGAGTGTGTGCATGGCTCCTGAGCATATGTTATACATATGTAGTTGGGTGGGTGGGTGGTCAATTGGTGGGTGGAGATGCAATGAGTGGGTGGACAAGTAGAGAGGTGGACAAATGGGAGGATGGATAGGTGGATGGATGGATGACGGGTATGGTGGGTAGATTGTAGGCGAGTAGAGACGGGCAGAAGGAGGGCTGGGCAGATGGGTGGTGCACGCTGTCCGCCTCTACCACAGGATGGCGCCCTGTACCACTTCGCATCCCGGGACTTGGTGAATGCCCTTCCTGCCCAAAGGGGACTTACAAAAGAGGAACCTTTTGTCCTAGGTAGTGGTGAAAGGTTCCCGGGTGACGCAGGCTTGTAAACAAGCTGAGGAGACGCTGCCCTGAGGGCTCACGTCAAGCGGGACCGCGCAAACAGTGCCACCACGACCTTGGCTCGCCCGCCTGAGGCCCGTGTCCAGCTGTCCCTGGTGCAGTGGGGCTGGGCTGCGAGTCCTGCTTGCAGAAGCAGCCGCCCCTTCTGGGGCTGCAGCGGGAATCCAAAGACTCCAGCCTGGAATTGCTGCAGAAAGGGTGTGTGTGCTGGGGGTGGGGATGCTGGCAGGGGGGCGGAAGCTGGCCGGGGTGTGGGGCAGGGTGTCTCGAAGCCTAGCAGTTCCTCTTGCCCACGTGCAAGCACACTTACATCCTAAGCTACCTGATTTCAGACCTAGTGGGAAACCTGTATCCTAGCAAACCCCAACCCAGTGCCATTCATCCGAGCCTTAGCTCCATCAGAACCTTGATTTATTTCAGATCCAGTTTCAGGCTCACATTTTGAAACTGAGCCCCGCCCACCCACCCAACACTAACTCAAGGAGTCTTTACACCAACTCTCCTGGGGCCCTTTAGGGCAAACACTATTCCTAATCCCAAACTCCCATCTTCTGATTCATCAGAGCACCCCTGAAAGCAATAGTAATAAAACTTAGTATGAATCACCTCCAAAACCAACCATGGATCATAGGTGCTTCAAAACACTGAAAAAAATAGACAAATGCACAGTACACCGTGGGTGCCAATGCCCTTCCACTCACGTGGTGCTGTAGGAAAGTCCTAGCTACTTCACATTTACCAGTGCCAAGATTATCACTCTTTCTCCTTTTGCCAATTTGTTGGGGAGAAAAATCTCAAGTATCATTTCAATTTGCGTTTCTCAAGGACTTAACTGCAACCTCCCCCAGCAACTACTTATTAAATATTAATGGACATTTATTCAAGCCGTATGATAAAAGCCAGCACTTCTCTGCCCCATGGCACCCCTCCCCTCTTCTCAACTCTTCTGGCTGTTTCTTCTGATATATTTCTCCATGTTTGTAAATAATATGTTTAAACTTCAGTCTGATTGAATTGTATAGAAATACCAGTGAACTGCCTATAATGGGAGGTGAAGATTGAACACCCTATGCAACCCTGGGTTCTGTGCATCAACTTCCCAGTGTGGTTGACTCAGGGATTGAGAACCATGTTTCATTTTTTTTTTAATGTTTGCACTTTTTAAAAAAGATTTTATTTATTCATGAAAGACACACACACACACACACACACACACACACGCACACATGCACAGAGGCAGAGACACAGACAGAGGGAGAAGCAGGCTCCATGCAGGGAACCTGATGTGGGACTCGATCCCGGGTCTCCAGGATCACGCCCTGGGCTGAAGGCGGTGCTAAACCGCTGAGCCACCCAGGCTGCCCAAGAACCCATGTTTCCTTGTCCTATTATGACTACATTGGTGTTGCTCCCCTTTGACCCTTCCCTGTACAATGTTTGCTATTCTCTCTGAAATTAAGCACTCTGTTTTCCACCTTCTTGGTTTTATCCATTTTTAAAATTATGAAATATAGAAATCATACAGAAGAATGTATAAAATGTAAAGTTCAAGAATAATTTTATTTATTTTTTAAGATGTATATATTTTGAGAGAGAAAGCGGGGGTGGGAGCAGTGGAGGGGCAGGGGGGGATCTCAAGCAGACTTCTTGCTGAGTGAAGAGCCTGATGTGGGCTGATTCCAAGACCGCAAGATCATGACCTGAGCAGAAACCAAGAGTCAGATGCCTAACAGACTGAGCCACCAGGTGTCCCAAGAATAATTTTATTTTTTTTTTTTAAAAGAACAAATATCCAGGCTAAGAACTAGAACTTTTGCAGCCTCTTAGAAATCCCATGACTTCTGCTATATGCTTCACCTGGTTTGTTTCGTTTTGTCATCCACATGTGAGTCCTTAGACAACAGCGTGTTTAATCTCACCTGGTGGTGAACATAGAAATGGATACAGAGACGCCTGGGTGGCTCAGCGGTTAAGTGCCTGCCTTTGGCCCACATGTGATCCAGGAGTCCTGGGATTGAGTCCCACGTGGGGCTTCCTGCATGGAGCCTGCTTCTCCCTCTGCCTGTGTCTCTGCCTCTCTCTCTGTGTCTCTCATGAATAAATAAATAAAGATCTAAAAAAAAAAAAAAAAAGAAATGATACACTTACCCTTCTTCTTTGAGGAGTTCTTTTTTGCTCAGCATTGGGAGATTGATCTACCTCAGCTCATGTGCATGTGGCCCGTTCATTTTCATGGTCATATGGAGCATTTCATTGTAAGAATATAATGCAATTGATCTATTTTATTGTTGTTGACATTGGGCTGTGTCCAGTGTTTTTCTTTTACAAACAATGCTCCTAAAACCAATTTTGTACATGTCTCCTGATGCACAGATATCAGAGTTTTTCTTGGGTACACACTGGGGAGTAGAATTACTGGGTCAGAAGCTGTGCATTTGTTCTGTTTTCCTGGGTAATGCCAAATTGTTTTCCAAAGTGATTGCACCAATTTATACCCCATGAACAGGGAATTGAAGTTCCCTTTGATCTGTTTCCATGCCAACACTCTGTATTATCAAGTTTTTAAAGTTTTGCTGATCTGATCTGCACAGTTAGCATGGCCATAACAGGATCTGTTTACACACAAGCCTGTTTCCAGGCTCTATTTTATTCAATTGATCTTTCTGTCATCTGTTCCATTCTATATGTCATGATCACAAATCCTTACAACCATTCGAAAGATCATTTTCTAACGGACAAACACAAGGATACTCCATCAGTGCCATAAACGTGTATGGTTTCCCACAGACATCTCTCCTGGAACTGTCCACTCTCTTGCTTTCACCAGGCTTCTGTACAGTTGTTGTCTTAGAATTCCCTTCTCCTCCTCCTTGTACTGAATCCATGCAAGCGGCAGCTTCTGCTTCTTTGCTCTACTTTCCTATTTTGGTGGAGCATTCCCTAGTAGCTCTCTGAGAGAAAGTCACAGGATGTAAACTTTTGAGAACTACATTTCCAGACATTCACCTGATTGATGGTTTTGCTGGGTACAGAATTCTAGGTAGGGATGATTTTTTTCTTCTGGGATGTCAAAGGCATTTTGTAGCCCCTTGTGACAGTATTTCTCCCAAATAGTCAGAGCAATATTTCTAGTCCCACTGGCAACTGTCTATCAGGATACAGAGACTATTTCTTATCCCCTCGGGCCCCCAGGGATCTTTGCAACTGCTTTGACAAGTACAATGTGGCAGAAGCAAGATTGTAGGACTTTCCAGGTTCCATCAAAAAAGATGAAAGGGTTTCTTCCTGGCTCTCTCAGGACTCTTAGCCCTGGAAACAGTGTCTGTGTGGTGAGGAAGTCCTGACCACATGGAGACGCCAGGTGTGGGTGTCCTGGCTGGTAACCCCAGCTAAGACTCAACCTGAGAATTTGCATCAATTCCCAGAAATATGATGAGCAATCTTTTGGATCATTTCAGCTCCCAGATTTTGAATCACTCTAGCTGATGCCAAGTGGAGCAGAAGTGTCTTATCCCCACTGAGGCCTAGTCAAATTGAAGATCTGTAAGCAAAATAAATGTTGTCATTGTTTTAAGTCACTAAGTTTTAGGGTATTTGTTATGTAGGCCGGTGCAACCAGAATTTCCTTATTTACGCCAGCAACTGGCTAAGGAGGCTGTTCCCTGATCCCTAAAGAGATCATGAGATATTCAATTCAGTTTTAAAAATTTCAAATTTCAAATCCGTGCCTTAACATTTGTCCCTGTTTATAGCACTGTACTCAGACTCAGCCGTGTGTTGCCTTACCCAAGAGTAGAAGGCACAGTGGTAGGTCTGCTTCTCTGGAAAGTTTGGCCAGATTTTGCTAGTCACAAGGAGGTGACAAGAAGTTGGAGAGTGATGCGCTGCAACTTTGGCCAGCACCGGCCCCCTTGTGCCCACCTGACCTCTGTCCACTCCAACTCTGGCACCAGGAGGACTATGAGCCAGCACAGCTCTTCCCTCCCAAGTGTGGACTGGAGCAGGAATTTAGGAAAGGTTTATTGAACTGGGCTAGAGAGTCCCGCTCCTAAGACTCCAGGAGGCAGGGTTCCAACCTGGGGGGTGGGCAGAGATGTTGGGGTGTGGCATATGGTGCAGCTTAGTCACAGCCTGGAAGGCAGTTGGTGCCCAGCAGACACTCCTGACCCAGATGAAGCAAGGAGAGGTCACCTTAGAGAAGAGTGTGGCTGCTGTGAAGGGAGCCCTAGTGAGCCCAGAGTGGGGTTGGGTGTGTGTGTGTGGGAAACCCCTGGTAGGGGAGCAGGCAAAGCTTAAGCTGCCTGGGTCATAGGTGGAGGAGGGTCAGAGCCAGGCAGGTGCTGGTGCTTGGGCTGAGGTTTGAGAGAGGCTTTAGAATGACCCCTGGGGGTGGCCCCAGGCTAAGCAGTGTGAGATTATTCCTTCAATCATTCAAGAAAGACTCATTGATGTCCTGGTGTTTCATTGCATCTGTATCTTTGGGGTAAATCCCCAGCAGTGCAATTGCTGGGTCCTAGGGCAGGTCCAATTTTAACTCTTTGAGGAACCTCCACACAGTTTTCCAGAGTGGCTGCACCAGTTCACATTCCCACCAACAGTACAGGAGGGTTCCCTCTTCTCCGCATCCTCTCCAACATTTGTGGTTTCCTGCCTTGTTAATTTTCCCCATTCTCACTGGCGTGAGGTGGTATCTCATTGTGGTTTGGATTTGTATTTCCCTGATGGCAAGTGATGCAGAGCATTTTCTCATGTGCGTGTTGGCCATGTCTATGTCTTCCTCTGTGAGATTTCTGTTCATGTCTTTTGCCCATTTCATGATTGGATTGTTTGTTTCTTTGGTGCTGAGTTGAATAAGTTCTTTATAGATCTTGGAAACTAGCCCTTTATCTGATATGCCACTTGCAAATCTCTTCTCCCATTCTGTAGGTTGTCTTTTAATTTTGTTGACTGTATCCTTTGCTGTGCAAAAGCTTCTTATCTTGATGAAGTCCCAATAGTTGATTTTTGCTTTGGTTTCTTTTGCCTTCGTGGATGTATCTTGCAAGAAGTTACTGTGGCCGAGTTCAAAAAGGGTGTTGCCTGTGTTCTCCTCTAGGATTTTTTTTAAAAAGATTTTATTTATTTATTCATGAAAGACACAGAGAGAGGCAGAGACACACACACACAGAGAGGCAGAGACACAGGCAGAGGGAGAAGCAGGCTCCATGCAGGGAGCCCGATGTGGGACCCGATCCCAGGACTCCAGGACCACACCCTGGGCCGAAGGCAGGCACCAAACCGCTGAGCCATCCAGGGATTCCCCTCCTCTAGGATTTTGATGGAATCTTGTCTCACATTTAGATCTTTCATCCATTTTGAGTTTATCTTTGTGTCTGGTGCAAGAGAGTGGTCTAGTTTCATTCTTCTGCATGTGGATGTCCAATTTTATAGCAGCAATGTCCACAATAGCCAAACTGTGGAAGGAGCCTCGGTGTCCAACGAAAGATGAATGGGTAAAGAAGATGTGGTCTATGTACACAATGGAATATTCCTCAGCCATTAGAAACGACAAATACCCACCATTTGCTTCGACGTGGGTGGAACTGGAAGGTATTATGCTGAGTGAAGGAAGTCAATCGGAGAAGGACAAACATTATATGTTCTCATTCATTTGGGGAATATAAATAATAGTGAAAGGGAATATAAGGAAAGGGAGAAGAAATGGGTAGGAAATATCAGAAAAGGAGACAGAACATAAAGACTCCTGACTCTGGGAAACGAACTAGGGGTGGTGGAAGGGGAGGAGGGCGGGGGGTGGGGGTGAATGGGTGATGGGCTTGAGGGTGGCACTTGATGGGATGAGCACTGGGTGTTATTCTGTATGTTGGCAAATTGAACACCAATAAAAAATAAATTTATTATTAAAAAAAAAAAGAAAGACTCATTGAGCATTCATCACCAGCCAGGCACGATGGGAATGCAGCAAAGAACAAAAGAAGCAAAAATCCCTCCCTCAAAGAGCTACCTTCTCACGGAGAAAGGGAGACAAGGCATAAAGAGCCTGACACGCAGTGGGCCAGATGGAGAAGAGGTGATGGATGGCGAGAATGCCGAGGCCTGGTGAGAGGTCTTGCAGGGGTGGGGATGGGCAGTTGTTATTTTGCACAGAGTGGTCAGCGGGGGCTTTCTGGGAAAGGGGACCTTGGCACAGGGACCTGAAAGAGGCGATGGCCTGAGTCAACCTCTTCCTAGGAGATGCAGAGTCTGGGAAGGGGCCAGTGTGGGTGAACCCTGAAGGGGAGTGGGAGGGGTGGAGGGAGGATGGTGGGTGCATAGGGTGCAGAGCAAGTGAGGGGGAGGGTGGGTGACAGGGCCTTGTGGGTCACACTGCCTGGGCTTTCACTGCTCTGAGTGAAGTGGAAAGCTGTTGGTAGGCTCTGGACAGAGGAAGATGTGAGCTGGCTCATGCTTTAGGAGGCTCCCTGTGGCTGCTGCCTTGGGAAGACACAGAGGGGTAGCGTCCTGGTTACATTGTAAGCATGTTGCTGGGGACTGGTCATGAGACAGAGAAGACAGTGAGGACCCAAGATGATTTTGTCCTGGGCACCAGGGAGGAGCCAGAGCACATGGTGAGTGAGCTGTGGGCAATGGAGTTCTCACTGTCCCTCTGCTCCTTGCCTGGGCTTGCTGGGTGCTGGTGGGACTGTAGCTCACCAGGGCACTCCCACCCTGACTAACACGGACTGTTGCTGTCAGTGTAGTGGTGCTGGAGAGAAAGAGGACTCAGACGTCAATCATTAGTTCAGTCATTTATTCACTTGGCAAACATTTACTGAGCTCCCGCTATGTGCCAGACACATGCTAGTGATGAGGTTTTGGAATATCGGTGAGGTCCAGAGCCAACGACCAAGAAAGAAATCTTGAGACATTTTTGGTGCAAAAAGGTGGTTTTCTAATTGTCTGTCTCTTTTTTCCTCAGTTTCCCTCTTTGCCATCAACTTGTCTTCTATGTCACTCACTGGTTCTTCCACCTCGTTAACCCTCGTCGTTAGGACTTCTAGTTTGGATTGCATCTCATTCAATTGATTTTTAATTTCTGCCTGATTGGATCTAAATTCTGCAGTCATGAAGTCTCTTGAGTCCTTTATGGTTTTTTCTAGAGCCATCAATAGCTGTATAATAGTGCTTCTGAATTGGCTTTCTGACATTGAATTGTAATCCAGATTTTGTAACTCTGTGGGAGAGAGGACTGTTCCTGATTCTTTCTTTTGAGGTGAGGTTTTCCTTCTAGTCATTTTGCTCAGTGCAGAGTGGCCAAAAACAAGTTGCATTGGGAAAAGAAGAAAAAGAGAGGAGAGAAAGAAGGAAAGAAAATAGAAAAAGAAAAAAGGATGAAAAAAAGGAAAAAAGAGAAGAAAAAGAGAGAAAAAAAAGGTAAAAAAAAAAAAAAGGGTGGGGGAAGCAATCAGAAATCAAAAAGAAAAGAAAAAAAAACCCACGGGGGAGTATCTTCTGATTCTGTATACTTTACTTCCTCTGTATCCTTGACTTCCCCTGGGACCTGTCCATCCAGCTGGTCTTCTGGGGGAGGGGCCTGCTGTGCTGATTCTCAGGTGTTAGCACTTGGGGGAGCTGCTCTGCCCCCTGCCTGGTGCAGGGCTCAGTGGGGGTTGTTCACCCCGTGAGGCCCCAGGAGGAACAGCCGCAGTGGCGGGGCCAGCTCTGGAGCCCTGGAGTCAGCTCCCGCAGTAACTCCGGGGCTCTCCATCTGCAGGGCATGGAGGCTCCGGGGCTCTCCATCTGCAGGGCCTGGAGGATCCGGGGCGGGGCCGCTGATCTGCTCAGCTCGGGGCAGGAGGGTCCTCGCTGTCCTGGGCCCTCCCGGCCTCTGCCTGTCCCGGGGGAGGCCGGATCCTGGGCTGTGTCCCGGCGCCCTGTGCTCCGGGGCCTGCGCTGTTGGATCCGCGCTCCCGCCCCGCAGCCCCCTCCGCGGAGCCGCCGCCCGAGCCCCTCCGAGCTGCTCCGGGTCCCGCCGTGCGCGCTGCAGCCCTTAGGGAGCTCGGGGCACTCTCCCGGGGCGCAGGTGCCTGTTAGTGTCCCCGGGAGCCCGAGGGCATCCCCGCCCTCCTGGGTCCTGCTCCACCTCCCTGCGAGCCCCTTTCCGCGGGGAAGGTTGGTGCAGCTCCTGCTCCTCCGGGACGGGGCTCTCCTGTCCTGGGGACACTCGCCCCGGCCTCAGCCCGGCTCCTCCTGGGCCCCTCCCCCTTGGAGGCCTTTTGTATTTCTTTTCCCCCCCGTCTTCCTACCTGGATAGAAGCCGAACTCTTCTCACTGCAGCATTCCAGCTGGTCTCTCTTTAAATCTCAGGCCGAATTCGTAGATTTTCAGGATGATTTGAAGGTTATCTAGGTAATTTGGTGGGGACAGGTGACTTGGGGACCCTACTCTTCTGCTGTCTTGCCCCTCCTCTCAAAAGGCAGTTTTCGGGATCCCTGGGTGGCGCAGTGGTTTGGCGCCTGCCTTTGGCCCAGGGCACGAACCTGGAGACCCGGGATCGAATCCCACGTCGGTCCCCCGGTGCATGGAGCCTGCTTCTCCCTCTGCCTGTGTCTCTGCCTCTCTCTCTCTGTGACTATCATGAATAAATAAATAAAAAAAAATAAAATAAAAAAAATAAAATAAAAGTCTTATAAAAAAAAAAAAAAAAGGCAGTTTTCTTAAAGCCCAGGGACGGGACCCATGCGCAGGAAAAGCTGCTACCCCCGGCCTGTGAGGGGTGGCTAACTATATACCTGGGAGTTGGGAGGGGTTTGGGGATAGCATGCTTTCCAAGGAATTTTGGGAGTAAGGTTTCCAGGACCTTGAGAGGGCCAGCTATTGTTGGGAAAAGGCCACTTGCTACTCTCTAATAAAACCTGAATCATGTGACCCTTCAGATGTGTGTCGGTGGGCCATGTGCTTGGGGGGGATGATTCCCAACACATGTCTTGGGGGTTTAGAGATAAAGGAAATTTTTTTTTAAATTTATTTATTCATGAGAGACACACACAGAGAGAGAGGCAGAGACACAGGCAGAGAGAGAAGCAGGCTCCATGCAGGGAATCCGATGTGGGACTTGATCCTGGAACCCTGGGATCATGACCTGAGCCAAAGGCAGATGCTCAACCATTGAACCACGTGGGTGTCCCAAGATAAAGGAAATTTCTAAAGGTTTTATATGTTAAAGTAGACTTACAGGCTCCTGGGGTTTGGGCTGAGATTCCCTTCTGCTCTGAGCAAAGTATTCACATCGAGGCAGTTGAGTCCGTAGAGGAAGGTCTATCTGCCTGTTCCAAGGGCTTGTCAGTGTGCCGCCCTGGGCTCATGCCTTGTCCTCAGTGGGCCCTGTTCCCCCATCCCTAGGAGCTGAGGTCTGCAGTGGCCTATGTCCCTGGAGCTCACAGCCGCTTGGGGGCGGAGATGTGGATCAGATGAAGACAGGCACAGGAGTGAGCCAAGGAGCTCATGGGCCAGGAGAAGCACCCAGAGAGGCCCTTCCACCCACCAGGAGGCAGGCCAGGTGTGCGGGAGAGGGTGAGGCAGGGAGGAGGGTAGAGGTGTGCCAGGGATGACAGACGAGGAGGAGCGGAGCAGCAGGGACAGGGGCAACCTGGAGCTTGCACAGAGGGCAGGGCCGTCAGAGCAACTGTTTACCCCCAGGTCTAAAGGCCGAGAAGGAGCCAGGCTGGCAGGTCAGGGTGAAGCGGGACCCAAAGGGCCGTAGCACGTGTGAGAGGCCAGAGCTCCCCGAGGCCCTGGCGAGCTCCAGGAACTACCCTGAAGGGTCAGTCAGCTTTCGCCCTGTAACAAACCACCCTAAAATGTAGTGCTTAAAACAACAGCCGTTGATTTTGCTAGTGATCCTGTGGTTGGGCAGCTTGCCCTGCACTGTGCTGCGTGGTCCTCTTCCTGGGCTGCGCACACTCACATGCTTGAGGCTGTTGGAAGCCCTGGCTGAGAGGGCTCCCCACTGCTCCCAGTAGCGAGCCTGGGCCTGTCCCAGGAGGTGACAGGTGGGGGTGTGAGTGCAAGTGGTGGGGCCTAGGAGCCCCAGGCTCAGGGCAGCACAACCTCACCGTTGCCACTTTTGTGGAACAGGGTGAGTTACAGTCCAGCCCAGACTGGGGGCAGCCTGGGTGGCTCAGCGGTTTAGCGCCACCTTCAGCCCAGGGCGTGATCCCGGAGACCCGGGATCGAGTCCCACGTAGGGCTCCCTGCATGGAGCCTGATTCTCCCTCTGCCTGTGTCTCTGCCTGCCTCTCTCTCTCTCTCTCTCTCTCTTTGTCTCTCATGAATAAATAAAGTCTTAAAAAAAAAAAAAAGGCAGCCCAAACTCAAGGGATGAAGTAGCAGCTCCGTGTCTGATGGGAAGACCTGCAGGGATGACATCTTACCTGCCACGGTCAGTGGGCTGGACTCTGGAGTGAGGAGGGGTGTGGTGTGGCTGTAGGGGCAGTCTGTGCTGTGCAAGGGGAAACTGCTTGGCTTGATCATAGGGACTTAATCTTATTAACATCTTTCAAAATTGGGATGATTTGGAGCAGGCAAGAGTAGATGTGGGAACGGCCGCTGTTCTGCCTTCTGGATGAGAGACAGACGGCGTGGACAGAGCCCCAGGGACTGGGGCGGGGTGGGGGGGGCAGAAAATAAGTGATGTGGGGGCAGAAAGAGGGTGGTGGGGGTGACTTTCCAGGATCTGGACCCCAGAGTTTCCTGCTAGATGACCCGGAGCCCACCACCAGGCCTGACCCTGGCAAAGGGATGCTATCTCACAAGCATGTGCCCATTAGGCCTGCAAGAGGCAGAGGCACTGTTTGTGGAGGCAGGAGTATGTGTGGCCAGAGCGTGTGCCCCACGGTGCCCGAGACTCTGGATGCAGCCAGGAAGGAAGGAGAAGCAGGTGGACGGTGCATCCACTTCCCTGTCACCCCGGGTTCCACAAACATCAGGGGAGCCCGCGGGGCTTGGGGGAGTCATACTGAGGGCTGGTGGTGTATCAGAGACACTTATGTGGAGGTGCAGATGGTGACTGGATTCGAAAGATCGAAATTCAGGAGAGAGATCCCAACGGTAGGTAGAGATGAAGGATGGCCTGACGCTGGGTGGGGTTAGGTAGGAGAAGAAGATGCAGGAAGATTCTTAAACTGGGTGCCCTGGTGGAGACCTCCAGTCACCCCAAGCATAGTGGCTGGACCCTGTGGGGTGAGATAGTGATCCCCTTCCCTGGCCAGTGACACCCTCTCCCCAGCCTACAAGAGGAATGGGAGCTGGGCAGAGCTGCTGGTGGGCCTGGCACTACCCAGGCAAAGGGGTTAGTAGCCAGTTAACTCAATTATGCGTCTTTATGTTTATTTTTTTAAGATTTTATTTATTTATTCATGAGAAAGAGAGAGAGAGAGGCAGAGACACAGGCAGAGGGAGAAGCAGGCTCTATGTGGGGAGCCCGATGTGGGACTTGATCCCTTGAAGGCAGCACTTCAAAAAAAATTGGGGCTGCCCAATTTTTATTATTATTTTTTTAATTAAGTGAGCTCCACACTGGGCTCGAAGTGAGATGAAGACCTGAGCCAAGATCAAGAACGAGAGGCTTAACTGACTGAGCCACACAGGTGCCCCTGCCTCTTTTACTCTCTTATGAAGAATCAGTGAGATACTTGCAGATATTAATCCAATTTTTAAAATGCAAATACCCTTGGGGTACCTGGATGGCTCGGTTGGTTGAGCATCTGACTCCTTCAGGTCATGATCTCAGAGTTTTGGGATTGAGCCCTGCATCAAGCTCCTCACTCAGCAGGGAGTCTGCTTGGGGATTCTCTCCTTCTGCTCCTCCCCACCCCATGCTGTTTTTCTCTTGAAAATAAGTAAATAAATAAATAAATCCTCTTAAAAAGTGTGAATACCTTTGACCTGGCCCTCCTACTCCTCTTACCCTGCCCAGCCCATTATGCTACTAGAGGGGCTGGCTGTGAATGGTGAGTCAAGTACACAGTGGAACTGCCTGAGATGTCAGGGAATGTCCCCTGTGTCCATATGGAACCGCCTCAGCGAGATTGTCAAGGAGCACGTGTGTGTGTGTGTGTGTGTGTGTGTGAGAGAGAGAGAGAGAGAATGCCTGGGTGGACACTCAGGTGGCTCAGTCGGTTAAGCATCTGCCTTCAACTCAGGTCATGATCTCAGGGTCCTGGGATCAAACCCCCAGTCAGGCTCCCTGCTCAGCGGAGGTCTGCGTCTTCCTCCCCTTGCTCTTGCACTCTTCCTGCTTGCTCTCTCTCTTTCTCTCTCAAATAAATAAATAAAATCTTAAAAAATCCACTCTGTGTATTAAAGATGGACATCCTTTTCTGCTTAGCATATCCATGGAAGTGGCCGCGGGGGTAGGGGGAGCTCTGGGAAGGGGTGCTGTGGGAGGGGGTGGAGGTAGGAGGGACACTGGCTCTTCACAGGACATCCTCTTCTACCTTTTGGCTTATTTGCTGTGTTCACGGGTTACATAGAAAGTCTGCTACACTGAAAAAGAAATATGTGGCTACTGTCCCAGCAGCAGGTGCGCCCAGCACCTCTCAGCCACGGCATGCAGACTTCCATTCCCTTAGTCCCTGCTTGGGCCTCAGCTCAGGATGGGCTCCTGGTGCATCCTGTTTTGAACGAGGGAGAGCCCACCTACAGGTCACGGGGATCTCGACTGAGAATGTGGCAGTCCATGCTGAGCCCAGGACCTTGGATCTGGGACTGACGACGGGATAGCGAACTGCACAACGTGCTGGAAGCAAGCCTTTCCACCTGGCCTGCTTACCTCTGCTCCACTACCTGAGCTCACCGTGCTAGGGACGCACTGGGCCCCGTCAGTCCCTGTCACCTCAGTGCCTTAGCATGTGCCATGCTCTTGGCTGGGAATGTGCTCCTGTGACGCAGCCTGGCTGGGCCCTTCCTTGCCAATGCCCTGGGAGAAGCCTGTGTAGACGTTGCAGCATAGCTATGCCTCTTGCTTCCCTTTTTTTCAGCCTCAGTCTATGGCTGATATTCTTCATCCACATGACGGTTAAGCTCCCTTCCTGACAGGTATTTGTGTAAGTGCCCGGAGTGTGGGTGATGTTGCTGTCGTCTGCTATCTGCTCCTCAGCACCCGCACACAGCTCCTACCTGAGAGCTGGCACACATACCTGTCTCCTCCACGACATCCCTTCTCATCCCTCCACCCATTCCTCATCCCCAGAGCCCACAGGAGTCAGTGCAGGGTGGGCAGGGATCCTCTCACTGCCCACCGTCCACCTCCCCTGTGTGGCCCTCCTTTCCTGGCCACCCCCAGCCTCACGGGGGACAGTGCCTGTGTGCACGGTCAGTGCAGGGAGCGGTGGGGTCCTGGCCAGGACATTCTCCCTCCCTGGATTCAGTGTCCTTATCAGAAGGACAGCAACAAAAACAGTCAAGAGGATGATGTGCTGAGCCAAGCGAGGTGAAAAGCCAGCAAGTGGAGAGCTTGCACAGGTCCCCGGAGGGGGCGGGCAGGGACGGGACAGCATGAGGAGTTGGCCACCTGGAGTGAGCTGTGCACATGGAGAAGGGATGTGAGCACCTTGCCTACAAATGTGGGGGCCCCCCAGCCTGCCCCAACCTTAAGAAATCCACCCTCTGGCCCAAGCTGGAAAGGAAGGTTTCAGGGGACACTGCTTATCTTGTCGCCCTTCCATGAACTCTGGTGTTTTCTTTCCTTTCCCTTTGATTCCATCCTTTTCTTTGGCTTTTGTTCTTAACTATGCTGATTACTTTACTAAAGGGACTCTATGATCCACTACTGGGTTCTAACTTGTAGTTGGACAGAGAGAGAGAGAGAGAGATGTCTGCAAATGACCATGGAGGGAAGGTGCGCTCTCCAGGCCTGCCTCTGCCCCGGCCTGTGCCCCTTCCCTGAGTGTGTTGGGGTTGCGGAGAGTGTCACAAATCTTCCTTCATCCTGCGGGTTGGGCTGCCCCCCCCCACCCCAAATGCCACCCCAGGCTGAACTCTGCCTCTGTCGTTTTGTGCAGAAGTTCCAGCATAATCCCCTTTAACCCAAATGACACACCTGGGTGGTGACACATGCAGGATGCCCTGCAATGGATGGACCAAGAGGGAGAATATTCAACAGTGGGTGAGCAGACCTGCCAACCGCCCCCCGCCCCCCGCCACAGGTGTCCTGCTCCCAGCCACTCCTCTGTCCCGGGCTGCTGTGACCCAGTAAGGGGGGCACCTCACTCAGCCTGCTGTGCTGCGGCATTCCGGCCAGTGGAGGCCTGTGCCCTCCCAACAGGTAGGTACTGAGTCTCCTCCTTGCCCGCCCACACCTGTGCTGAGCAGGGCTTGGCTTCAGGCCTGTGTGCTGCACACTTGCTCTCCCCACTCCGCCCCACCCTGCTCCCTCCACCACAGATGTGCATCTTGTGTTTTTCCAAGGGCCTCCAAGAGATAACAGAGTTCAATCCGGTCCCTGGCTAGTCCTGAGGTTCCAGCGCCGTACTCCCAAGGCCTCTGCCACTACCTGGTCCGAGGCAGTGCCAGCCCTCTCCTGGCTTCTCTGCAGCCACTCTCCACCCCATTCTCTGCCCTCTGAGCTGTCCTGGCACCTCACCCTGCCGCCCCCCCCCCCCATCGGTGTGGTTGGACCAGGAGGGGGCACTGCGGGTAATGGGAGGCAGCAGCTGAGAGGGGTAAGGCGTCCCCTGACCAGGTTCCTACCCACTCCTGGCCCCCACTTTCCCACTGCAGTCTTCCAAAGCCTCTGGCCTCAGCACAGTGACTGGTTGCTGAGCTGCCCCTCACCTGCCCCACTGCTGTCAAGAACCTTGTCATCACTTCACCGTTTGCATCTTCTTGTCCTTGGGGAGCAGCGGCTGGCTGACCCATGTGCCCCAGACATTGCCTTTTGCATACAACAGTGGAACAGTCTTTTTAAAACCTAAATCTGGTTCAGCCTCTCCCCACCCTGAACACTTGAGTGGACTCCCATTGTCCCGAGAACAGAAACGCAAATCTTTATTACCGTCTACAATAGCGTTAAATTGCCACTTGCAGTCCCTTAGCGGGTCAGGAGGTTAATTGCATGGGTGGCATTTCTTTCCTTTCTTTTTCCTCGCTCCCTTTAATGACATTAGAGCAGAGGAGACGGAGTAGAAAACACCAGCCCTTGCTGCAGGGAGCCTGGGCTAGGTGATTGGGTGAGACTTTAGTTTTGGTAAAGTGCAAAACTGGTTGAGCCAGACGGTAATGTCTCACTGTGGGCTGTGCTGCCAAATGCTGGAATCCCCGGCCATTCCCTCCCACAGACAGCTCCTCTCCACTGCTTCCACCTCATCGCCATGTCCATACTGCGCAAACCCCCCCACCCCCCCACCCCACCCCCGGCCTGCTCCCAGCTTCAGCTTCTTCTCAGTGCCTTAAACCCACAGGCTCTTTCCTGCCCGGGCCTTGGCATTCGCTGTTCTCTTGGCCTGGTTGCCTTCCCCTCTTCTCTTCCTGAGAATTCCATCTCATGCCAATGTCATCTTCTCCAAGTGGCCCTCGCTGGTTGGCCCACCTGGAGCAGCTTCCCTCTGTTGCCATCATGGGACATTGGTGCATTAGAATCTCCATGAAGACAGAACAAGCTGTTGAGTGAATATTATTAACTGTTTCTAGCACTTGTTCTCATGAGTAGTTATGAGGTCCATTCACTTGTCTCTTTGCTTCTCCCCACTAGAATAGAAGCTCCCAGAAGTTAAGCCCCTGCCTCCTACTAACTGCTGCATCCCCAGACCAGTGCATGGCACACAGTAAGTGCTCAGTAAATGCCTGCCAAGTAAATGAGTGGATGAACTGTTTCTGCAGCTGAGAACAGGGAGGTGTCCAGGAAGTGTATCCCAGGATGCCTTGCATGTTTGACACCCCTGGGTGGGCGCTGGGACTCAGGGCAGGGGGTGCAGGTAAGCAGAGCTGAGGGCCCGCGAGCCTTCATCCCCTTGCCTGTCCTGGGCGCTGCTCATGGCAGTGCTGATGGCTTGCAAGCTCTCACACCCCCCTGGCCTGACAACTGGAGCACCCTACAAGTCCCTGCTCCAGGAGACAGGTCCCTTCAGGAGGCAGAGAGCTCCTGGATATGCACCAGGAGAACCTCTGTCCTGCCTCTGCCACTTGCAGGCTGTGTCACCAGACACGTTTCCCTTAGCTGAGAAATCAGGATGGTAAGTAATACCTACTGTGAGGCCTGAGGGAGGCAATGCGTTCTGCAGTCAGCCCGCTGGAAGATGGCATGCAGTTTGACACCGATGACATATCATTCCAGATCGTGGGCAGAGTGGGTGCTGCTGGTTTGGCCAGTTGGAGAAGAAGCTCCCTGTCTCACGATAGCTCACCTATGACGTGTCAGTGGTGGTTCCTGAAACACCACCGTCTGGGCCCCCTTACCTGATAGCTTCTCCCGAATCTTATTCTGTACAAGCAATTGCCTCTGGGAAGGCTGAGCAATGTGGCTTGGCCTCACAGAAGAGAGTTTCTCTCTTCTTGAAGGTGGAGATTGTGTAAAAAGTCAACACGGGACAGGAGAAAGTGCGAATGCAGGGTGAGCAGGCGAGGATGGACAGGCATGGGGTGGGGAATGGCTGGCCTTGACTTTTAGACATAGGGGAGGCCCTAAACTCAGCACACACCCATCCGAATGAGTTCCAAATGGACCAAAGAATCTAATGAGAACACCGAACCGTGGCAGTAGGAGAAGGTGAAGTGTCACTGTGCAACAGGATGAAAATGTGACTAATCCATATGGAACCCTGACAGGAATTTGTTAAACCTGACACCAAAGGCAGTGTCCGTAACTGCATTTGGCTACATAAATCTAAACGAATCTTGCAACTCCAAAATAGTGGTTGGCTACATCCACGGTGCACAGAATTCAAGTATCCTTCCGTATAAGAGAAAGATCAGTATCACTATAGGAAGGAGAGGATAGACTGGGTGCACTACAAAGACACACAATCCACCAGTAAAATATAAACACAGGAAAAAATTCAACTTCCCCAGTAACCCAAGAGATACAAATTCAAACAATGGCACTTTTTAAAAAACCTGCCACACTGGCAAAAACTGCCACTTTGCATAAAGCGCTAATACTCAGTACTGACCAGGAGACGGGTTATGAGGATTGGGATTCATTGATGGCTGGGATCTAGATTAATATAAATTTTGGAAGACAAGTTGGTCAAAAAACATCAAATCTAAAAATACCCTTTCATTCAAAAATTTCACTTTTCAAACTTATCTTTAAAAAATAGTAGGATAAGTACACAAAGACACGTATTGCAGCTCTGTATGTGATAATGAAAAATCCAAAGAGGATTGCTGTGTTGTGCATTTGAAACTGATATATTGTATGTCAGCCATACTTCAATAAAGATACATTATTTGTAAAAAAAAAATAAAAAAAAAGATTTGCTAAGTAAATAAAGAACACTAGGCAACTTATAAAAGTAACTGCTATTAATCCATCCTTATTGGTACAGAAAGAAAGGCACAATATATTGTTCTGTTTGAAAAAGTCTCCAGAATCAACCCAAGTGTCCATCAATGGATGAATGGATAAGCAAAATGTGATGGAATATGGTTCAGTGTTTAAAAGGAAGGAAAGTCTGTCACGGGCTACAACACGGATGAACCTTGAGGACATTACTGTTCCTGAAAGAAGCTGGTCACAAGAGGACAAATACTGCACGATCCACTTACATGAAGTCCCTAGAGTGGTTAGATTCAGAGACAGAAACTGGGGTGGTGGGCGCCAGGGGCCCGGGGAGGGGGCAGGGAGTTTCTGTTTAATGGGGATGGAGTTTCAGTTTGGGGAGATGGAAAATTTCAGAAATAGGCAATGGAGATAGCTACACAGCATGTGGATTTACTTAGGGCTATCAAACTATACACTTAAGAGGCTAGAAGAAAAGATTTTATGTTATATGTTTGTAGCCACAATTTTCAAAAGTCTGTAAAATAGTATGTATGATGTGGTTTCATTTTTGTAATGTAGCAAGAAAATTTTAACAATGATGGGATTATGAATAACTTTCTTTCTTTTGTATCCCTGTCTGTATTTTCTGATCTGCGGGTAAGGAGAACATTTACTATTATACTAATACAAAAACTACGCAGAAATAACATATGAAGCTGCAGAATCAGACCATATTTTTTTCTGGTTATAAAGGTAATATAAATTCATTGGAGAAAATCTGGAAAAGTAAAAAATAGAATGCTGAAAAAAGATCACGGAGCCCGGAGCCTGATGTGGGGCTTGATCTCACAACCGGGATCATGATGCTGAGGTCATGACCTGAGCGGAAAGCTTACCCGTCTGAGCCACCCAGGAGCCCCTAAAAAGAGATCACTTGTAATCCCATTACTCAATGCAAATACTTTTAAAAATCATGGATGTAAATATTTCTCTATGTATTTCTAGTGTTTTCTATAAGCATATTTTTCTTTATATGATCATATATAGAATAATTGCTATATAAATTTTGCATCCTGCTTTTCTTCACTTTAACTTTTATCAATAGTCTTCTGAAACCCTGATTTATTTATTTTTTTTAAAGATTTTTTATTTATTTATTCATGAAAGAGAGAGAAGCAGGCTCCATGTGGGGAGCCCGATGTAGGGCTTGATCCCAGGTCTCCAGGATCACACCCTGGGCTGAAGGCGGCGCTAAACCGCTGAGCCACCTGGGCTGCCCCGAAAACCTGATTTAAATTGATAAGTGATATTCCACTGCACAGATAGGGTGTAGTTTATTATCACTTTCCTGTGGTCAGAGATTCAGTGGTTTCTAATTTTTCTCAGTTGTAAGCAATGTTGGGAAAAGCAGTCTTGATTATAAATCTGCCTACAGGGGGATCCCTGGGTGGCTCAGCGTTTGGCACCTGCCTTTAGCCCAGGGTGCGATCCTGGAGTCCCGGGATCGAGTCCCGCATCAGGCTCCCGGCATGGAGCCTGCTTTTCCCTCCTCCTTTGTCTCTGCCTCTCTCTCTCTCTCTCTCTCTCTCCCTATCATAAATAAATAAATCTTAAAAAAAAAATCTGCCTACAGATCTAATCATTTCGTTGTGATCAGCTTGTACACGTAGACTTACAGACTAAAAAGTGATGTGTATATTCCAAGGTGCTTTCTGCAAATGTGCCTCTTTCCACCAGTTTTAATAACTTAAAATATCCTTGTCAGTTGGATAAAAAGGATACCTTGGTTTAATATGTGTGTGTGTTTTTTTTTTTTTTTTATCAGGGGTGGGGTTAGAAGTTGCTCTATGTGTGCATTTGCATGCTCTGTTTACGTCTTGTCCCCACCTGGGTCACTGTTTTCCTTACTGTGTTTTGACACAATGAGGAGTCCCTCCCTGAATCTGGCAGGTGGCTAGTGTCAGCCCACTGCTCTCAGGGTCTTCACCGACTCTTGCAAAAAGTCTAGGACTCTTGCACAAAGACGCCTCCTCCCACCTTGCCTACCTGTGAAGCCCACCCTGTGGGTGCTGAGCAGCTGTCACTTCCCAGCCCCCACTGCTGGTTCCTTGCAGTTTGCTCGGAACCGTGAGAGCTAGTGACCCCCTGGTCCCATAGGACTGGCACCATGGGGAAAGGCAATGGGAACTTCAGGCTTGAGGTTGGTCTGAAAAACACAATAAACCTTGAGGACTTTACCCAGGCAGGAGTGACTCAGTAACTCCCTGTTACCCATCAACGTCTGCCTGCTGGAGGGAGGAGGGGCTGGATTTCACTAGGAAGGTGATCTTGACTGGTCTTCATTTCTGAATGTGAATTCAGTTCCTTCCACTGAAGCCTTGGCTGTGGAACTTTGCTCTTAGAATTTCCATTTGTTACTTCAGTTTGGTTCTCAGGTGTGTCCGTTCTGCTATTCAATCTTGGTTGAGTTTTCGTGAACGCTATTAAGTATTACATTTTCAAACATTCTTTCTTGTTCTCTGAGTGCTCCTTTTTCACAGTGGTTGGTTCGTATTTTACAGGTTCACTATTCTCATGGTGATAATAACAGTGCTTGCATCACTGAGAAGTGGCATGGCTTAAGTGAAGAAGAAGCTATAAGTGCCTGGCATACAGAGAACACTCATAAATGCTAGCCTTTAGCTCCGTGCTTGGTACACCACAGGCACTTAACAGAAGTTACCTAATATGGGGTGCCTGGGTGGCTCAGTGGTTGAGCATCTGCCTTTGGCTCAGGTCGTGATCCCGAGGTCCTGGGATCGGGTCCCAAATCGGTCTCCCCACGGAGCCTGCTTCTCCCTCTGCTTGTGTCTCTGCCTCTCTCTCTCTCTCTCTCTGTGACTATAATAAATAAATAAAAATTAAAAAAAAAAAAAAAGAAACCCAAAAGAACAAAACTCACCCATGGTCACAGAGCCAGGAAGAAGAGGGATGAGCATGAAAACTCAGGCAGTGGAACTCTAGGGCTCATATCAAGGTAAGATATATCCAGCCTCCACACTCACAGCTCCAAGTACCCCAAGAAACACTGCAGAACCCTTCCGTCTGGGGCCCTAGGAGCTTGAACTAGCAGAAGACCAGGGCTCTGTCTTTTCCTGGCCCCTTCCTCACTGCAAGGTCTGGAAGGACTGGGTGCCGTGAGGTGGGAGTGTTAGGCGTGGCCCAGCCTGAGTCTCTGTCTCATGGGCCCTGGCCCTGCCCCCAGGTTTATCCATGTGCTTCTCCCTCTGCCTGTGTTTCTGCTTCTCTCTGTGTGCCTCTCAGGAATAAATAAATAAAATCCTGAAAAGTTACCTAATGTATTGGCACTGGTCTATTTCCAAGAGAGTTTGGAAGCTCGAGGGCTCTGTCAATGGCCCGGGGCACTGCTTGCCCCCCCCCCCCCCCCCAGCTCCTGCTTCACAGCACAGTTGAGGGAACTACCCACAGCCTGATTTCACCTTTCCTTTCCCCATGGCTGTGTCTCAACTGCCTCAGAAGTGTATGGCTTCAGAGTCCTCCACTCAGGAGGACTAGGCTATTTTTTTTAAAAGATTTTTATTTGTTTATTTATTCATGAGAGACACACACAGAGGGAGAGAGAGAGAGGCAGAGACACAGGCAGAGGGAGAAGCAGGCTCCATGCAGGGAGCCCGATGTGGGACTCCATCCTGGTTTCCAGGATCACGCCCTGGACCAAAGGTGGCGCTAAACTGCTGAGCCACCTGGGCTGCTCCGCATAGGCTATTTTGATCAAACTTTTGGTGCAGAGGAGAAAACAGACTCACAGAGTGCAGGGGCCTGCTCTGGTCTGTGCAGCCACTCAGGGACAGGACTCCAGATGTCTGTTCCCACTGGCAGAGAGATACCACCCTGCCCCAATCTCACAACTCATGCACAATCTCGTTCCTTCTGCGTGGTGGCCTTAAAGGGCAGGCACCCCTTCTTCATTCCTCTTCCCACAAGCTGGAGCCTGGGTGTGGCCATGAGCCATCATGGGGAGAGAGGAGTGACCAGCACTGGGACCCTGGTGTTGAGGTGCCTGCTGTGCCACCCTGGCTCAGCAGCTTGGACTGGTGGGTGAGCATGAGATGGATTCCTCTCTTACTTACACCCCTGACATTTTGAGTCTCTGAATCAGTGTCACATCTTTGTCCTGACCCCCTTACCCCTACCCCGCAGTGGGCTGGGATGCTTGGCTCCACCCCAGGCCTGTGCCCACTTGGCTGCTGGTCATGACTTGGACCTCCAGAGCCATGACATTTGTTCCTTGCTCCCCTAGGCCTGCATGCAGCGGGATCTTCCAGAGGTGCAGGTGGGAGGGCAGGAAGGACTGCGAGACAGAGGACACTGAAGGGGTCCATGCCAGCGATCACTGCCGGGGAGCGCTCCAGCCATTTCCTGCCTTGGGAATCGCATCTGTGCCCCCACCGGCCCCCAACAGGCTCCCATCTCACATCTCGTGAGGGGGCCCTCTCTCCAGACCCTTCTCCTACCTCCCCTTCCCAGAATCTCAAAGCCTCTTCAGGAAGCAGCAGAAACCTCCCCCATTCCCACTACCTCAGTATCTTCTGGATTGGAGGCTGCGGATCACCTCCTGCTGGGTGCAGGATCCCTAGTAAGCCACCTCTCCATGCCTCTCTTTCTCCATCTGTAAAATGGACCCAGTAGGAGGGGAGTTAGGGGATTAAATAGAATCATCTGCTTAAAGAGATGAGCACAGTGCCGGGCACACGTCCCTGGCCTCTCCTTGTCCACCTGACTTTCACCCCAGGGTCTCCTGCTCTTTCCAACGAATGGGCCCGTTAAGCTGTGTCCCACACACAGCAGCAGAGTGGCCCCAAGAAGAAGCCTGCCTTTTCTGCTGACTCGTGGGCCAGCAGCCAGCTGGGTGATGCTACTTCCCCTTTCTGGTGCGCGTGCAGCAGCAAGAGCTTCGGTGGCCTGGTTAGTGCTGCTGGCCACAGGGGCCACAGGCTGCTGTGAGGTCTGGGATGGGGCTCTAGGTCTGCTGCATCCAGCTGTGCCAGGCTCCATCCTGAGTCCCTATAGGGAGATCGTCTCTGAGCGGTAGGGGTACAGGTTGACAGGGAGCAGCAGCAGGATAAAGCAGAAATTCATCCCGTGTCCTGGAGCCAGGCTCAGCAGCCGGGGATACAGAAAGAGGTTGAGAGGAAGGTCCGAATTCTACTTTTGTCTTTGCCACCACATTTGCTTGTGACCTTGGGTGAATCGCTACACCTCTCTGGCCTCAACTTTCTTTTCTGTAAAACTGGAAGAGTGGAGATGGGCATGCTGTGCTCTGTGTCACAGACTGCACGTGGCATGCAGCAGACCCACCCTCTTGCATCTGTTTCAGCGTGCATAGCTGGGAAGTGTCCGGTGAGGGCCTGGCACCTGCTCGGTTCAAGCTCTTTCTCTGCCCACCTCGTTAGCAGCCAGGGACTGGTCAGAATGCTTGGGACTCCTTGCTTTGAGGCAGGTCAGGCACCCATATCCTCCCCCCACATGTAGTGAGGGTGTCATGGATGTCAGCAGGAATTGGGTGACCAGGGAGGCTGGCCGCTGCAATTGGTCCTGTGCCGTCGTGACCCGATTCCCTGATGTGACCCTCACGGAGGGCCCAGGGGCAGGGTCTCAAAGGCCTCTTTTGCCTGGTGGCCTGGGTCATGTGTTAGGGCTGGGACAAATGTCCACCCGATTTCCGGGGACCCCCAGCTCCTCCTTTGGGATGCGGGTGGGGTGGGGGCTGCATTACCCTGCATCCTCTCTGCACTCCTTCCAGCTTGGCTGTGCCCTGCCTGATGTGGTGGCCACTGGCCGTGTGGTACAGAGCAGTTCCTCCGTCACAGAAAGTTTTAGTGCATAGTGCTGCTCTAGAGTCTATCCACCTTCACTCCACAAGCTGGGTGCTCGCAAGGGCCACTGAGAAGACTAAGAAAGGATCCGTCCCCCGAAGAACTCTTTCACTTGCTCATCACACCTTCACCGAGAGCCTTCTGGGTGCCAGGAGGGTATTGTGATAACAGACGGACCATCCCCTGCCTTTACACAGCTGCCCGATGTGCAGGTAGATAGAAGAACATCTGCTGGCACAGAGACCAAAGTAACATCAGCTTAAACAAACTGGACGACTTTTGGTCTAAAGGCCCACGCTGGTGGGATGGTGCGCTCTGTGGAGCTGCTTGGGTCTGTCTGTCCGTCCATGTGTGTCCCTCCTCCAGACAGCTTCGCTTTTGTCTGCCGGCCAGCATTCCAGCCAGCTGGGAGGAGGGGAGGACAGGTGGAGGGAGGCACGCCCCTTCCCTTTGCAGGGGAACTCAGAACACACAGCCATCACTTCTGCGCACATCCCACTGACCGGCTGCAAGGGAGCCTGGGGAATGCAAACTTTCTTTGGGGGCAGTTCTGTGCTCTGCTGAAAACTGGGACTTCTGGGAAGGGATGGATGACTATCTGAGGGCTGGCAATCTTTGTCCCAGAGAGAAAAATGTGAAATAAATGAATACACACATAGGTGGATAAATCTCAAAAAATGCTTTGAAGGAGAGGTACACAGGGTAGGGAAAATATGTGAAGGAGGTCAGGAAGGTTTCCCTGAGGAAGCAACATTTGAGCTTACAGGAACGAAGGGTAAGTGTGTTCACAACAAAGGCAGCAGTGGGTGCAAAGGCCCTGTGGTCAGAGGAAGTATGGCACACTCAGGAAACTTAAGAAGGCCTGGTCTACAAAAGAACTCACAGAAATTTTATATAGGGTGATTTGAAGAGTGAAGGAAGTCCCTGAGGATGGCCCTTATAAGGGAACTACATGGGCTGGGAGTCAGAGATATCTACTCTGCTCCAGGCACTTTTATTTATTTTTTAATTTATTTTTATATTTATTTATTTATTTATTTTTAATTGGAGTTCAATTTGCCAACATATAGCATAATACCCAGTGCTCATCCCATCAAGTGTCCGGGCACTTTTCTAAAGTTTCTGTGTACATTAATTCATTTCATCCTTGAGCAACCTATGAGATAGCTGTGAGATAGCTACCCATGCCAGCTCTCATCTTCAGAGAGCAGATGCCAAGAAGGGTGAGATGTACAAGCGGCTTGTGGGGAGGTGCCTGTGGAGGATGAGGAAGAGGAGGTAGGAGCAGGATCCAGTGAGGAGAGCCCTAGGCCAGGGCCTGGGGCTGGTACCATCAAAGGAGAGGGGGCAGGATGGAGGACAGGGAGGGAGAGCCTCAGATGGCAGGGCAGCATAGAGAGAGCTTGACCACGCCGGGTGGACTGCCCCAGCGCTCAGACTGTCCAAGGGGAGGCTGGGGGTCGGGTAGGAGGGACTGGCTCCAGCAGCTAACATCTTGGCTTCTGGGTGACGCTGCACCAGGCCCAGGGGTAGGGCTGCAAGGGGCTGCTGGTCGGCAATGCTCCCCGAGGCTGTCCTTTAATGACAGGGCTCGAGTGGGACACCTTCATGCTGTTGTCCCATATTATGGATGTGGTGGCAAGGAAGGGGAAACAACTCTCACAAACTTGCAGAGCACAGGGGTGGCAGAAGCAGGGCTTGAACCCAGACCCATCAGTCCAGAGTCCTTGCTTTGACCGAGGTGGGGCTAAGAGAATGTGTTGTCCTTGGGTGGGACAAGCAGGAGCAAGTAGATGCTTGGCAAGAGTCATGTCGCTTAGAGCCTTGAATGCCAGGGTAAGTTAGGGCATGGGCCTTTTACTGCACCATGGGGAGCCAGTGCGGGCTCTCAGACAGGACCCTGCCCTGGCTGGCCCCCTGTATCTAGCACGGGGCAGCAAAGGGGGTGGAGTGGAGACCATGGCAGCACAAGGCTTTTGCTCTGTGATGCCTGCGAGGTCCTCAGGAGGAGGTGTGAGGGGAAGATCTGGAGCTGGGGTTTGAGGGGAGGCTAGGGCTGCAGATGTTCCGTGCCTCAGGGATGTGCTTATGTCACACCAACTGGGGCCCTGCTGGTGGAGCAGACTGGTGGAGCTGGTGAGGCCGGCAAGCGCACTCAGGACGGGCCTGCAGGGCCATGTTGTCTTGTCTGAGCCATGTGGGTGCTGGGTGTCCTGGGCCCTGCCGTGGGCTCAGCCCTGTGACCAAGGCTCCTCAGCCAGGCCTCAGGAGCCTGCCAGGACAATGCTGGACAAGTGGAGGAGGCAAGTGTATGTGAGCTCCACCTCCACCCTGTCCTGGACTCTGCATATGCTTCCTTGGGTGACACACTTGCTCTCTGAGCGGCATTTCTTTGTCAAAATACTGACCTCTGAGGTGTTGTGAAGATAAAGTGAGCATCTGTGAAGTGCAACATGGGTACTGGAGACATCCAGCGAGGAGGATTGCCCCCAAACCGGCCTGAGGAGGAGAGATTTGGGGCAAGGATGGGGGCCGCGGGGGGTGGGGGCAGAGGTGTCCTGGGCACAGGTGAGGAGAGGACGGGCTTTGAGAAGCCCTGCCAGGTTCCCTGAGAGGAGCCGCAGAGGAACCTGAGAGGTTCCCGCACATAATTTTTTGGGAAAGAAGCTTGTACAGGCAGTGGAGCCGTTGGAAGGACACAGTCACCTGCTGCATTCCGCAGGGCACAAACCCAGCTTCACGTGTCTCACATCCTCGTCTGTTACCAGTGTCTCCCAGCTGCCAAACCCTCTGAGAAACCAAGGGGTCCCTGTTCATGGCCTGTGAAAAGCCTCTGAGGGCACAGAGCGGGGGCAGAAGGGCAGAGAGAGAGCGACCCGAAGGGGCCGCACAGAATGTCTAGCACAGGGAGGGGGCATCGTTCGCTTCCAGTATAGACACAAAAGAGACACGCGTGTTATTTACAATTAGGTCATAGGAAAACCCAAACAGAAATGTTGAGTGGGACTGAGGCCAAGTGGGATTCTTCTTTCTGTTCTACGCCTTTCTGTGGTGCCGGAACACGCAGGTGTTGTTTTTAAAAGAACTACTCAAATGAGTGAGTGGCCTGGATGTCAGTCCAAGGAGCCTGGGCTTGCACCTGTAAGGGGTTGGAGCCTCCACACCCCTGGTTCCGTCAACAAGGCGGCTACTGTTCTGTTTGTAGGCTTTCTTGCATTTTCTGGTTGAGCACGCCCTGGAATGCCGCCCCTCCCAGGAACGTCACTCCCTATTCACCACACCAAGCTCCATGCTGCCCTGTTGGAGCTTCTTTACCTCCTGCAGCACCACCATCCTGCTTCCCCGGGGGCGGGGTGCCCAGGCTCCCATTTCACAGCATTGCCCAGCACCCCTACAAAGATAAGTCTGAGCTGATATCTGAAGGATGAGTGGAGTTAACCAGGCCAACATGTGTGCTGGAGAGAGGAGGAGAATGAACCAGACAGGAGGCACTCTGTAGAAAGGCAGTCCTCTGAGACTAGCCTGGGGTGTTCTAGGTCTCTTTTGGGGGAAAACTGTTCTTCTCATTTCTCCAGTGACCAGTTTCTTAACTCATTTGGGGTAGGTTCCTCAGCCCTGCCTCATGCCTCTCAGGTTGACCCTGTTTGCTTTAAGTCATTAATTCAACAATTGAGCACTTACTGTGTGCTTGACGCTAAAGATACGATAAAGGGAACAAAGGGACAGAAATCACTGCTTAGGTGGGGCTTGCATTCTATTAGAGGAGATCAAACACAAAATAAAATGTAAAATGTGTAATACATTAGCAAGGAATAAATGCCAATAAAAAGGGGAAACAAGATAGGGGAACAGGAAATATTAGGGAGAGTGTTAGATTGGGTGGTTAGGCAGAGGTCCCTGAGAAGATAACATTAGAATAAAACCCTGAAGGAGACCAAGGGAACCACATAATCTGTGGGGAAAGAAGCTTGTACAGGCAGTGGGAACAGCATGTTCAAGGGCCCTGGGGTAGAACTGTCCCTGGTATGTCTGAGGAACTGCAAGGAGGCCAATGTGGCTAGAGTGATGGAAGCAAGGGGAAAGGAGTAGAGTAAGGTCGGGTATGTAGTGGAGATGAGGGTACAGATCCTGTAGGGCACTGGAACGTTCTGAGTTAAGGAGAGACATGATCTTACTCAGGTTGTAACAGGAGCATCTTGGCAGTCCTTCAGTTTTCTCCCCAGTTTTTTTTTTCTTTTTTTTAAGATTTATTTATTTATTTATTTATTTATTTATTTATTCATGGGAGACACACACACACACACACACACACACACACACACACACACACAGAAAGAGAGAGAGAGAGAGGCAGAGACCCAGGCAGAGGAAGAAGCAGGCTCCATGCAGAGAGCCCAATGTGGGACTCGATTCCAGGTCTCCAGGATCAGGCCTTGGGCAGTGCCACACCACAGAGCCACCCAGGCTGCCCTCTTCCCAGTTTTACTGAGATATAATTTACTGAGCTATACTTGCAGCACCGGAGGAGTTTAGCATGTGCACATGATGGTCTGACTCACATTTATGGTGAAATAATTACCAGAGTAAGTTTAGCTAGTAGCCATCATCTCCCATGGATACAATAAAAAGGAAAAGCAAAAAAAGAAAAAAAAGACTTCCTTCTGGTGAGAACTCGGGGGATCTACTCTCTTAGTGACTTTCCTGTATATCACACAGCAGTGCTGCATGTCAGGTTGCATTGACGGCCCGGGGTTATTTATCTTATGCCTGGAGGTTTGTACCTTCCGTCACCTTCTGCAATCCCCTCTCCCCCCACCCTCCGCCTCTGGGGACCACAAGTCTGATCTCTTTTTCTATGAATCTGTTGTTTTTAGTTGTGTGTGTGTGTGTGTATTTAAGATTTTATTTATTTATTCATGAGAGACACAGAGAGGCAGAGACACAGGCAGAGGGAGAGGCAGGCTCCCTGTGGGAGGGGGATGCCGGACTGGATCCTGGGACGCCGGGATTGCGCCCTGAGCCGAAGATAGGTGCTCTGGTGGCTCTGAGCCACTCAGGTGCCCCTGTTGTTTTTAGTTTCTAAGACGCCACACAGAAGTGAAGTGACACAGTATTAATTGTTCTGTGCTCCTCAGTTTCTCATCCTCTATGTGCTGAAGCTGCTGCAGACACGTTTCGTCCTGACACCAGCCTGGGTTTGGCTCCCGGTGGCGGCAGGCGCGGCATCCCTGGGCCCGCCAGGGTGCACGGGGAGGGCCCCACGACCCAGGGGAGCCCCGGCAGGGACTCAGGAGCCCAGACCCGCAGCATTCTGGGCAGCCCAGCGCAGCGCGGCCCGGCCCGGCCGGTCCAGGTCTGGCCGCGAGTTCCAAGTCCGGCGGTGTCCTGGGGGGAGCGGGAGAGCGCCCTGCACGCAGGCCGGGGCGGAAGGGCCGCGCAGCGCCTAGGAGGAGCCCTGCCCGCGTGGCCCTGGGGCAGGCGGACGGGCTCTGCGTCGCCGCCCCCTGCGTGCCGGCCGGGAGCCCCTGCAGACCCGGCGCGGCGGGGCACTCGTTGGGCCTCGGGGTCCCCCCCCGCGGGCTGTCCGGCGGCTGCGGGCCTGCGGGAGCGTGGAGCGCCGGGAGGCTTGGGGAGGCCCAGGCCCGGGCGCGGTGGCGCGGGGAGCCCGCCCGAGCTGGGCCAGGGGTGGGGCCGCCCCGCCTCGGGACCCTGTCCGCGGGGCCCTGTCCGCGCCTCCCGTTGTCGCCGGGACCGAGCTGCCTTCCAAAGCGCCTCGGCGGGCCGGGCGGGCGGGGGCTCCGGGGCGGGGCGGGGACGGGGGCTCCGGGAGGGGCGGGCCGGGGCGGGGCGGGGGCGCGCGGCGCGGGCCAATGGGGCGCGCGCCCGGGGCCGAGCCTCCTGCGAGCCTTCCCGGCGCCCGGGGCGTCACGTGAGCCGCGGGGAGCGAGGCCGAGCGGGCGGCAGGCGGTCGGGCTCCGCCGCAGGGACCCGCGGGCAGCGGGCGAGCGCCCCGAGCAGGACCCGCGCCCGGCCCGCCCCGGAGCCCCAGGACCGCCGGGCCAGGCCGCTGCCGGGCGTGCGCCCAGCTCAGGTGGGAGAGGCTCGGGGGGGCCGGACGGCCGCGGGGACGCTGCTCGGGGCGCCCGGGGCCGGTCGGGGCCGAGGGGCGGCGGGAGCCCGCGCCCGGTCCGCAGCTCCGCGCCGGCGCCGGGAGGGTCGGAGGGGCCGGGCGAGCCCGGGGACCCGCTCCCGGCCGTGGGCACTGCCCCCGCGCGTGCGGGCCGGCGCTCCCATATGGCGGGGCCGGGGCCGGGGCCGGGGCCGGGGCCGGGCCTGGCGGGCGGAGCCGGCGGGCGGCGGGCGGCGGGCCGGGCCGGGCCGGGCCGGGAGGGGCCGTGGCGCGGGGCTCCTGCCGGCCCCCAGCCGTGGCCTCGGGGAGGGGGCGCGGGCCGCCTCGGGGGTCCGTGCCTCCGTGCCGCGGCGGCCCACGCGCGAGCGTGTCAGGCCCCGGCACAGCCGCGCCGCCCGCCCCACGCCCGCACACGCGCGGGCACACGACGGGACTCAGCCCTGCGCCCTGCGCCCTGCGCCCTGCGCGCACACCGCCCGGCTCGCGCCCCCAACTCCGACCGCCTGCGCGGAGCCCCCTGGTGCGGTCCGCGGCGAGCAGGGCTGGCGGGGCCGGGGCAGAGGACGGGCCACCCCACCGCGGCCGTCGCTTGCTGGGGTCCCTGTTTGCTCCCCACCGTGGTATTCCCAAAGGACCCCCCCCGTGACTTAGAGGGGATCTTCTCTCACCCTGTCCCTGGGCAGCTGACCAAAAAAAAAAAAAAAAAGCTTTAGTCCCTCAAATCACCTTTCTCCAAGGACCAGGTGGCTCCTGGGAGCCCCTGCCGTCCTACAGGTGGGAGGACGCCTGGGCTCTGCGACTTTGGGGGCCTGCGGATGGCGCAGGGAGCCGAGACTCTTATTTTGAAGGGCGGCCCCCACCCGCCACCCCCGTGATTTGCACGCTGACCCAATGGCGAGCCCTTGGCCGGCGCTGGGCTTGTTATCAATTACATGTTGTTCCTGCAGCCGCTGTGTCCCCGGGAGGATAAACAGCAGGCCTGGCCCGGCCGGGGGAGGGGGCGGAGTCCGGCTGTAGGCCCGGGCCGGTGCCCGGAACAGCGCGTCCCCTCCCCCTGCGCGCAGCCAGTGCTTGTGGCCGCGCCGTGTGCTGCCCTGGGTTAGCGCCCCAGCCGGCTCCCTGCAGCCCTGGCGGCCCGTTCTTGTGTCGCTGGCGCCTGCGGTGGCCCCAGCGCCCTTGCTCTGCTCTCACTGCCTGAGTGTGCAGCCCCAGCGGCTCAGCCCCGCGGGAAAACTCTCGTGCCTGACCCTGGCCCTGCTACTGCTGGAGGAATCTCCACACCCCTCCCTCTTGCCTGCCAGCCCCAAGCATCTCTCACCCACTCAACCGGCTCTTGTTTTAGATTGTGGGATAGTGGTGGATGGGATAGTCAGAACAGCTTATATTTTGGTGGGGAGGTAGACAGAAAACACGGTACACAAACACATAACCAAGATAGTTTGGGGGGGGGGGCAGCTGCTGGATGATTTCACAGAGGGTGGTCTGGGGAGGCCCCCCCAGGCAGTGACTTCAGAGCTGGGGTCCAATCAAGGCACTCCCACCTGGTGGTCGGGGAGGCGGGGGAGAAGAGGGACCCACAGGGACCCACAGTGAGGGCACAGCCAGCGTGGATTAGAGCAGGTGGAGGTGAGGCCTGGGAGAGATGGGCAAGGCCCAGGTGCTGGGCTGCTGGGAGAAGTCGGGGTCACATTTCCTGGGGAATTTATTGGAGCTCTTCTCCTACCCGACCCTACTCTGCTTAATTTCTTTTCCCTGGTGCTTCTTTTTATACCATTTCATCTGTGAATGTCTCAGTCATCAACTCTGATACCATCATCACACTCTAAAATATTCACAGTAACTCCTTGCTGTCATGTAATAAATAGTCAGTTGATGGTCACATTTCAGGGAAGAGTTTTAAGTGGGCAGGAGCATGACCTGATCCGCCCCTCACCTCCGGTTATGGCCTATTCTAGATCTAGGAAGGCTGGAGCCCTCCTGATTCCTTAGGACCACAGCAGAGGGGCAGAAGGATCGTGTGTTCACCTAATTGAAGGTTAATCCTAGTGGCTGGTACTGACTGGGGCCTGCGTGTGCCAGCCCCTGTAACAAGTGTTCAACCTGTGTCCACTCACTGAACTGTTTCAGCAGCCTGGGCACTAGGTCCCACTGGCAGCGTCCCCACCCAGCAGACCCACACACAGACCCAGAGAGGTTGTGCCACCCGCCTGAGCTTGCCCAGCCAAGTTGCAGAGGCAGGAGCAGAGCTTCCTGCTCAGAGGGTGAGGGAAAGGGGTGGTAGTGGGGCTTAGGGCCCAGAGTGAGCTTGTTGCCCTTCAAATCATCTGGCACTTGCATTCCTTCTCAGCACCTGATTTGGTGAATAACATGTATTTTAAAACTGCCAGTTTTGAATCCTCACATGAGTATTTAAAATCGAAGAGTCGAATATCCTCTTGGCAAAGCGGCCCTGGGGTGCAGACTTGCTGAAGGCATGTACCTTGCTTTAGTTTCCTGGAGCTCTGTGAAGCTTCCTGGATTAGTGGGGAACTGAGGTCACTGGGGCCTGGAACAGGTGGGGAAACTGAAATTTGGGGAGCACACAGCTGACGATGATCCTGGCTGGCCTTGAGAAGTCTGTTGCTGGCCAGGCTTGTTGACTTGCTGACCGGTGAGTAGTACCGTGTGCCAGGTCCAGGAGTAGGCCTTGAGACAGAGCACAGGGCTGGGTGCAGAGTGGTGACAGGCAGCAGAGAATCTCTGGTTTCAGATGTAGCCCTTCCCTCTTCCTTGAACCTCACTGGTCACTGGGCGGGGACAAAGGTCCATGGAGGTGGCCCCATTACAGCCGTTATGCTGTTGACTCTCCTTGGACACCGGACTTAGCATGGCCTTCAGAGGACGCAGATGTGCCCTCTCTTCTCTGTTGGTATTCTCTGAGCCCCTCCTGGGCACCAGCTGCCACGCCGGAAGCTGGGAACACAGTGGAGACCCAGCAGCCCAGCCTGCCCTCATGCAGTTCATGGTCTAGGGGGGAGACGGGAGTTATCTGGGCCTTCCTGAGGTGGTGAGTTTTCCGTGGGGTACAGGCCAAGGGCATCCTATCTCATCTCCTGCGAAGTCAAATGGGGTAGTGGCTGTGGGAGTGCTCTGGGACCGGGACCACTTTTGTATCATGAGTTATCACCATGGGGCAGGGTCTTGTCCACTCAGTGGTAGAGCCTCAGTAAAATGTCCTGGCGCAGTTGAGGGCATTTTGTTCTGTGCCTGCCATTCCCATTTCACAGAGGAGGCAGCTGAGGCTGGAGGGGTGTGAGAACGAGAGGGTGGATGAGCTGCCCTCCTTCAGGTGGGGGAGCAGAGCCTGTGAAGATGGAGACCCACAGATGGATCTTTAATATATATATATATTATATATATATATTTTGCCACAAATTAGACTTGCCTAATCAAAATATAGACTGCCAAGTTAAGGTTCAATATCAGATAAAATAATTTCTTAATATGAGCATGGCCTGTTTAACGTTTGGGATATACTTATGTTAAAAGTTGCTTGTTTTTTCAAACCTGAAATTCACATTTAATTGGGTGGCCTGTAGTTTTATTTGCTCAACCTGGCAACCCTATGCAAGCCTCAACAACACAGGGGTCAGAGGGCAAGTGGCCACTCTTCTACCCCCCTTCCAGTGACTCAAAAAGAATGGAGCTGAGGTCAGGTGTCCTCGGAAAGGCAGCCACTCCAATTGGCTGGACGGGGCTCCCCAACCTTGACGGTTTGAGGGTCCGGAGAGCCTCCTTGCGTCCTTTGTCACTCACATGTACTCACAGTCATTCACAGACGGGTACATGTGTGTTCTTTCCCGAATTGTTCTGGAAAACCTGTTTGAAACCAAAAGTAACCCGGATTGTGCAATGGGCTTGGAGAGCGCTCTTTTGCAAACAGGTGGTGCAATTTCGGAAAACACTCTTGCAGACAAAGTTCTCCCACGGGATGGGATGGAGACAGGATCCAGGCATTTGGTAATGAGAGACTATGGGCAGGCAGCAGAGTGGGGGGGCACAGGCCCTCGAGGTGGCAGGTGAGCATGCCGTCCTCCTGACCAGGCCTCCTTTGTTCCTCTCTGTAGTCGCCAACGGCACGGCCAGGCCAGCATGGTGGACCACTTGCTTCCAGTGGACGAGACCTTCTCGTCGCCGAAATGCCCAGTTGGTTACCTGGGTGACAGGTTAGCCAGTGGACGGGCATACCACATGCTGCCCTCACCCCTCTCGGAGGATGACAGCGACGCCTCTAGCCTCTGCTCCTGCGCCAGCCCGGACTCACAAGCCGTCTGCTCCTGCTACAGCAGTGGCCTGGGTGCTGAGGGCCAGGACAGCATCTTGGACTTCCTGCTGTCCCAGGCCACCCTGGGCAGTGGTGGTGGCAGTGGCATCGGGGCTGGCAGTGGTCCCATGGCCTGGGGGGCCTGGCGCAGGACACCAGCACCTGTCAAGGGGGAGCATTTCTGCTTCCCCAAATTTCCTGTGGGTGACCCTGATGATGTCCCAAGGCCCTTCCAGCCCACCCTGGAGGAGATTGAAGAGTTTCTGGAGGAGAACATGGAGCTGGGGGCCAAGGAGGCGCCAGAGAGCAACAGCAAGAACGCGGAGGCCTGCAGCCAGCTCTCAGGTGGGCCGCACAGGAGCCACCTCCACCCCGGGTCCGGTGGCAGAGAGCGCTGCACTCCCCTCCTGGGCGGTGCTGGTGCAGATGGCAGCCAGAGCCCGGCTGGGGGGCCCGCATCAGATGGCCCCATCCCCGTGCTGCTACAGATCCAGCCTGTGCAGGTGAAGCAGGAATCGGGCACGGAGCCGGCCTCCCCTGGGCAGGCCCCAGAAGGTGTCAGGGTTGCCCAGCTTCTGGTCAACATCCAGGGTCAAACCTTCGCACTTGTGCCCCAGGTGGTGCCGTCCTCCAATGTGAACTTGCCTTCCAAGTTCGTACGGATCGCCCCTGTGCCCATCGCTGCCAAGCCCATTGGGTCGGGACCCCTGGGGCCCGGCTCCACTGGCCTCCTCATGGGCCAGAAGTTCCCCAAGAACCCCGCAGCAGAACTCATCAAAATGCACAAATGTACTTTCCCCGGCTGCAGCAAGATGTACACCAAGAGCAGCCACCTCAAGGCGCACTTGCGCCGGCACACAGGCGAGAAGCCCTTTGCCTGCACCTGGCCGGGCTGCGGCTGGAGGTCAGTATGATAGGTGACAGGCTGGGCAGCGAGCACACCGGCTCGCCTCTGATCCCCTGGGTGTGTGGTCAAGGCCCAGTTCACCATTAGATAGAGCTGATTAGGAAGGAGGTGGGGGGACAGGCAGGGAGCGGGGCCGGAGCTGGCACGGCTGCCCAGAGGGCTCCTGGTCCCTGCTGAGCACCAAAGCCTGAAACCAACTGGTCTCCGGTTTCATAATGACCAGGTAAGGCTCGCTAGGGCTCTGGCTGAGGGTGAGGAGCCGGGCCTGGGCAGAAGGGCTCTTTTGGTACCTGTGGGGCCAGCTAAGAGGATGGAGGAAGGGCTGTGCCTCCCATGGGGCCGTGCCACGGGGGCATCGCTCCCTCTAGGCCTCCCAGCGCCCGTAAGGGTAAGTACTGCCCTCACTGCCACCTTACAGCTGAGCAGGTAACCTGCCCAGGGCCACACCACTTAGTAAACGGGATTCCAGCCCCCAGAGTCATATCAGAGAAGTCACATCCAGAAAATGCTTTTCCAACCAACTTTACTTGTAGATGTTCTTGGACACATGGGCTGTGCCTGGTCCTTACTCCCCTGGAGGCACTTGAAGCTATATTTGGGAAACTGTGAAGGACAACCGAGAGGGAGGATCAGGTGGGGAGGTGCTGCAGTAAAGGTGGAATCGTCCTTCCAGACTCTACCCTGTGTGGGACAGCAGGGGACACCAGCTCTCCAAGGGCGGCGGTCTGGCCCGGGCTGCCCAGCCAGTGGGTGATGGAGCTGGATGGGTTCCCGGGTATGGCCCACCCTCTTCAGGTGGGCTTGTGCACCTTTCCCCGAAGAGCAGGTGGCCAAGAGCTCCCATGCCCAGGGCTACCACAGCTGCGCTCTCCCCAGTTTTTAGGACCCTGGGGGAATGCAGCCTATCCGGGAGGGTGGCATGTGCTTCCGTATGTTCCCAGGCTTTGCCGCGCGGCTACTGCTTTGTGAGTATGTGCGTGAGACAGGGCCACAGGGCGTGCTCATCTGTGTGCTGACCTCACCGTGGGAGTGCAGCTGTGCGTCCTGCTTTCTCCATGCGTGTCGTGGTGTGTTACGTGACTACGTGTCTGTGGCCCTCGTCCATGCTTGGGCATTTGCGTGGGTGTGACCTACGCAGAGCAGTGGCAGCTTCTGTTTCCCTGACCAGACTCCTCTGGGAGCGCGGGAGGGTTGGCCGCTCCTGGGAGATGCTGGCCCTGGAGTCCCGGCTGGCCCAGGCTGTGGCCGGATCTGGGACCGAGTCTCTGAAGTGACGAAGCAGCCTTCATCCACAGAGTGCCAAATGGGCCAGGGAAGGGACTTTGGCCAGATAGCATCCTGGGGAATGGTCCCCCCAGCCACTGCCCCAAAGGCGCCCATCTCACAGGCCCACGTGGCTTCCCCCACAGCCTGTGCTCCAGCTCTATGGCGTTGGCTCCAGGGTGTCAGTGGCTGCCGTCGCATGCCTCTCTGAACCTCCTGCCACAGTCTGGGGTGGGCCCTGGGGTGCCAAGGGCCCCTGTGGGGTGGCCTGTAAGGCCCGACGCAGTAGGAGGTATGCAGTGTTGGTGGTCAGAGCTTTGGGTGGGGGGAGAAGCCGAGACATGGGCTGTAGAGGCAGGTGCTCAACTGTAGAAGGCCGGGGCATTGTGACAGCTTGGCCTGGGGGTAGCCGGCAGCCAAAGCTGGGAGCCTCCGCCTAGGCCTCCGGCTTGCTGTGTGCCCTTGGGGAGGTCCCTCCAGGCCAGGCCTCCGCTTCCTCATCTTTGAAGGGGAGGGCCTGCTCCCTATCAGGGTCAGGGGCGCAGGGATGCCCAGCACCACCCCCTTCTTGTGGGTGGTACTGTTACCATACAAGGGCAGAGTCTGAGAAGGGTGCCAGCCTCATAGGGGCTCATCTTGGATGCACTTTGCTCTTGGTGGGGGGGTGGGGGTGGTGGGCTGTGGAGGGGTTGGGCATCTGGCCATACAGAGCACTGGTCTCATCTTCCTGGGCCCTGTCCCCGGCCACTCCTGACTCTTGGTGGTGGCCCTTCCAGTCGGAATGGGGCTGGGGATCCCTGGGTGGCACAGCGGTTTGGCGCCTGCCTTTGGCCCAGGGCGCAATCCTGGAGACCCGGGATCGAATCCCACGTCGGGCTCCCGGTGCATGGAGCCTGCTTCTCCCTCTGCCTATGTCTCTGCCTCTCTCTCTCTCTCTCTCTCTCTCTCTCTGTGACTATCATAAATAAATAAAAATTAAAAAAAATAAAAAAAAGGAATGGGGCTGGGTAGGGCCAGGGGACGAGCAGTGTGGTCCTTGGCGAAGGCTGCCCACTTTTCCCATTCCCCAGGAGGATGGGACCTGCCTTCTGTGGAGTCCTCAGCCCAGAGGACAGCTTCGGGAGGCAGGTCTCAGCCCCAACACGGTAGCTTCTGGAGCTGGTGAGTTCCCATGGGAGGAGGTGTGCAAGCAAGAGCTAGATTCAGCTTTTCCACTGCATGGGCCTTTGCACTAGTCTTCTTGTCCAGGATCCTTTGGGCAGGGGAAGGCATGGGGTGTGCCTGCATAGTGCCGTCCCTGTGGAGCTGACCCGGAGCCCTCCCTGCCTCCAGCCACTCCTAGGTCTTCAGAGGGCCTCCCCAGCTTCTCCCAAGTTTCCCCTGAAATGGGGTCTGGCTTTTGTTGGGTTACAGGTGATGGAGGCATAGGGAGCTGAGGGTGCCTGCCTTTTGGGAGAGCTGTTTCTCTGAGAATGCAAGAGTCCCTGGTTGGCCTTCAGGAATCCTGAGGCCCTGGAGATGTACACAAGATTACGTGTCCCTCCTACATGGGGGGAGCCCTTGCAGGAGCTGAGTAGGAAGACAGACCAGTTTTGGGGCAGCTTGGTCTGGACAGGACGGCAGAAGTATGTGCCATGTTTTCTGACCACTTACTATGTGTTGGGCAGTGCTCTAAGGTGCTCAGAGCACCACAAATGGCCACACTTGCTTGTATACTTCCTGCCATGAGGAACTCATTACCTTATGAGGCTCTTCTGGCCCTTTTGTGTGCTTTGGTCACTTAGATTTCTATCCATACTTCTCATTCTGGCACAATCTGCTTGCCAACCTCCCTTCCACAATGCACACTCCCCCAGGCCACCATCCTCTCTGCTCCCTGTGTGTCCTCTGTCTCTAGCACTTTCCTGTAATGGCAGTGGTCGTTGGTCTTGGCGATGCTCCCTGCTTTGTTCTGCCCGTGTCACATAGATAAGCTCGTTGAGTCCTCACAATAGCCCTGTAACATGGAGGCACCAGTCTGCATTTCCAGAGAGCCCATGGGGATGGAGCTAATGAGCATGGCTCTGGCGGTGCCCTCAGCCCTACTTGACCCACCCCCTTTGGGTGGACATGCCTTTCCCACCAGGAACTTGATGCCTGCAGCTGCGTGGCTGGCCTTTCTCTCCTCCTCTCTCCCTGTACACCTGGTACACTGGCTCAGTGTCCTTTCTCCCCAACGAGGCCACCAGCTCTCTCAGGTGTTATGCTTCTGGGCTAGGAGAAGAGAGCCATCACCACCAACAGCAGTAACAGTAGCTCCTAACACGAGCTCTGAACATTCCAAAGTAACTCATTTAATGCTCCGAGCAAGTCCACAAGGTAGGCATCAGTCATTGTCCCCTTTATAGAGGAGGAATTTGAAGTACAGGACAGTTAAGTTCTCCTTGGTCATACAGCTAGTGAGTAGCAGAGTCAGGAGTTCAACCCAGGCTGTTTGCCCCCTGATCTCCTCCACCCAGACTCAGGTCTCTCTCCTGCACCCCCACCCCCTCAGGCAGACCTCCAGTGGGAGGTGGCCTGCTCAAGCGGTGGGAGGGAGGATCTCCACCTGCAGCTGATCTTTAGGGAGCACTTCTGCATATTTGCCTGTCTTCTCATATGGGGAGCTTACCACACCCACGGCTGCCTCTCTTCCCAGTGGCCCTGGTACGCAGTTTGATTTTTATCCTGTTGGGCTGGTTCTGGCCTTGGCACTGTGTCCTGTACCCCTTTGTAAAATGAATGGTGCTCCCCCCAACCCAGGTCGTCATTTGCCATGTAACCAGCCCCCACTTCCTTCTGCTTTTGGTCCTGAACCCAGTATTCCTTGTCCTCTCCCCCCCGGGACATGGTTCTGGCACCCTTAATGGGGCCCAAACCAGACTTTCCCTATCCCGATCTAACTGTCTGGGAAGTGGCTGTTTGCCTGCCTTCCTAGAAGTTTCCTTGCTATGCTCAGACACAGGCCCCCTTTGTTCACAGCAGCAGAACGTCCTGTTCCGGAATGGCCAAGCGTCCCATCCAGAAAGAATACCCTCCTTCCACAGCTAATATAAATATTAATAACTCCTAGCAGCCCTGTGTGGCAGGTACTATGGTCATCCTCAGTGGACGTGGGAGGCCCAGAAAGGGGTACTTGCAGGATTGAGGACCCAGAGCCAGGATGTGGCAGCGAGAGGATTCAGACCCAGTGGCCTGCTCCTATTCAACGACACATTCTCTAACCTCTTCCCTCCATTTGGTAGAGCTCCCAGTGTCGTTGGGCAGGTTGTGCACTGTACAACTCCAGGGAGCACCATTCCCATTGTAGTCCTCAAGACCTGACGATTTACAGTATGGCTTTCTGGCTGATGGAAGGGGCACTTTGCACAAAGATGCCATGTGTGCCCATTGTGGTGCTGATGTTCTTGGCTGCTTCTCTCTCTGGCACCTCAGGAGCACGAGTCATGGTACTGATCCATGTGCTCCTGGGCATCAGCAGGTAATCAGAGCTCCTTGCAGGTAATCAGAGCTCACAGTCCTTGAATGATTGCCACGTGCAGAGTCCTCTGAGGCAGATCTGTCATTTCTGCATCTCCAGGTGGGGAAACTAAGCCTCAGAGAGCTTGACCAGGTCATCTGATCGGAGGGTGGCAGAGCTCACCGCCTGCAGGGTCTGCATCTCAGCCACCTGCCCCCCTCCCATTGTGTGGCCCCCAGGCTCCTCCAGTGGCTGCTCTCCAGAAGAATGTGTGTGAGGGTGTGAGGTAGGGATCTTCTGAGGGCTCTACTTCCCGGGGATGGACCGCAGGTCATAGGACCCTGAGGCAGCAGGGAAGAGGCTTATAGGTGGGGACAGCTGGTTTTCAGGCCTGGCTCCCTCGGTGTTCCCATGATGAGAGGCCACTCCTTGTGTCAACTCCTTGGTCTCCAGGACAAATCCCAGAAGGTGGGCCAGAATCCCAAGGTCTTCACTGGATGAGTGAGGAAACAGACCCAGGCTGCTCCTGGAGCTCACTCAGGACCACACAAGGCTCTCAGTGGAGAGCCTGGGGGCCTTGAAGGATCCAGCCATTCCACTGACTGTGTGACCCTAGCAAGCCCCTTGTCCTTTTTGCATGCTTTTGCTGTGTTATTGCCAGTTCTCTGGGACTGATCCTGCTGCCTCCCTGACCAGAAAGGTGCCTCGTGTTTGGAAAGGTTCAGATATTGCTGGTGGCATTGTTTCTGTGGCTTTCTGCTTGCTCCTGCCCTGGGTAGACCCACTATTCAGAAGCTGTGTGTTCAAGTCCTACTGGGGGCAGGTGGCCCTGGCCTGGGAGCATGGTCCAGGCTCTGACCTCCAGGGTGCATCAAGGTCACTTCCTCACTGGCTCAGGGCTCCAGTGCCTACACTACCCAGGCAAGCAATGTGGAGGAGGCCAGCACTCTGCAGTCACCAGGATGGGCAGGCACAGCAGGGTGCTATGCCAGGACCTTTGCCCTGGCCTTGTTTGCTCTGTCACGTTGGGGATGCTGGATCAGGCCCTTATCATTCTGAGCCTCGATTTCCTCATCGGGCAAATGGGCCAGTCAGGCTTCTATCATTCCAAACATATGCTGAGAGCATTGCTCTGTGCCAGCCCCAATTGGGGCTCTGGGATAGGAAGTGGAATTGCCAGCCTCACAGTGCAGAAGCCTGGCAGTTCTCTTGGGACAACACCCTGGGCCCCAGAGGCAACTTAGCCAGTCTGAGCTGCCTGTCCTCTGTGCTTCTGGGCCAGGCTCCCTGTTTGATGCTTAGGGCTTCCTACTTCTCAACTAAGCCTTCCCCAGGGCATTTTCTGTTGGGTCCTTCTAGTCCTTGGCAGGCTGTGGCATTAAGGCTTCCAACCACAGGGGCAGGCCAGAGGTAGGCTACCCATCAGCTGGTTTGGGGACAGCTGTTCCAGCTAACCTACCTCTGGCTGTGTGGCCATAGGTTCAGGGAGGGGCTGCTGGGCCTGGTACCTGTGCATGTGTGCATGTGTGTGCACATGTGTTCTACGTGTGTGCATGTGCACCCACACATGTGATTGCTACATGGATGTGTGTGCATCACATCCGTGTTTGTGACATGCACATGTATGGCATGTGTATATTGGTGTGTACATGTGCATTGTGTGGTGTGCACATGAGCGTGTCTGTGTGCATACAATGGGACTCGAGAGGGCTTCCCTGTAACAACCCTCCATCCTCCCCTAGGTGTTTGCTGTGTTCACTCTTTCATGTAAATGCACTTACTGGGCACCTGCCATGCACCAGGCTGCTTGTGGGATGGGCCATGGGGAATGAGACATGCATGTCTTTCCTCATGGAGCTGATGGTCTAATGGCACAGGCTGACAGTCATCAAAAAGTTGAAAACTAATTTAAAATTACACAGAGGTGGGGCCAGGAAAGTGAGGTGCATATTGTGCCAGGGGAGCCTAGAGTGGGATGCAGTCCTGGAGGGCTTCCTTGAGGAACTGACATTTGAGCTGAGCTCTAAGAGATGAGTGGGAGGGAGCAAGAAGAGGGGGAGGGGAAAGCATTTCAGATGGAGGGAACCGAATGTGCAAATGTCCTGTGGCAAGGGGGTCCCAGGATGCACCAATGTAGGTAGAGCAGAGGAAGACAGTGTGTATGTGTGGGGAGTGGGATCTCACTGTCAGGATGAGGCTCCTGGGGGTGGGAAGAGCTTCAAATCCCTGAAGTCAGTGGTCTGAGCATGTGGCTGGCTGGGACCCTTACCTCTCCCATCAGCAGCTGCTCATTCTCAGTGGCCTCTGGGCTGTGGGAGCCCTTGCTCCCAGACAGGCTGAGGCCCAGAGAGGGAGGTTCCAGGGGAACCATCCAAACTCTCAGAAGTGCCTTGCAGGGGTGTGGTTTGGTTCGGGGCCAGCTCTGGCGGTGGGGCCTCAGGAAGGCGGTGCCTAGGAGTGGGGGAGCTGCCTGGTGGAGACCCTACCCCTGTCCGCTGGAGAGCTCCCTGAGTGCTCCCCCGGCCTCAGTTCCCCTCTGGGGGCGCTTCCTCCCGCAGACCCTCATGGAACCCCGCATTTCTGCCCAGTGGGCAGCCCGAGGCTTAGCCGCAGGCGGGCGGGGTGGTCCCGCGGCCACCGCGGGGAAGATGGTGCGGTGGAGTAGCCCCTGGGCTCCGTGGCCGTGACAGCGGGTCCCAACGCTCAGAGCCGACCGCTGCGCCCGCACTGAGCCCTTTGCTGACGGCTGGTGCCGCCCTGGAGGGGGACGGGCTGGGGACGGTGACTGCCCCGGGACTCCGCAGAAGCGCGGGGTCCTGCACCTGCCGGGGTCCTGCACCTGCCGGGGTCCTGCACCTGCCGGCGGCGGGGCGGCCTCGCTCACAGGAGCGTGCGTGTCCCGCAGGTTCTCCCGCTCCGACGAGCTGTCGCGGCACCGGCGCTCGCACTCGGGCGTGAAGCCCTACCAGTGCCCCGTGTGTGAGAAGAAGTTCGCGCGGAGCGACCACCTGTCCAAGCACATCAAGGTGCACCGCTTTCCCCGGAGCAGCCGCTCGGTGCGCGCGGTGAACTGAGCGCCCGCCGCCCCCGCGCCCTCCCCGTTCTTTTGTAGCAATAATTTATTTGCGTCTTAATTAGGACGTGACGATGCTGCCAACCCACCTTCTGAAGCCCGGGAGGTGCAGGAAGAGGGCGGCGTCCCCGGGAGGCGGGAGCCCGGAGCCCCGGCCGCCGCCCCTCGGGGAAGACCTGGCGCCCTGGGCCCTGGGGCTGCGCCCCTAGCAGCGGCCCGGCCCTCCCGCCCCCGTGCCTTCGTGCCTTCCGCGGGCTGGCCTGCGCTGGGCGCTGGGAGCCTGGACCTCCTCCCACGGCTCCCTGCCTGGGCCAAGGCTGGCACCTTTCGCTCAGAAGAAGCAATGTGCGGTTTTGAAATGTCAGGTCCCAGAGGGAGCCGTGCAGGGGAGGAGGAAGCAGGCCAGAAGTCCAGGGCGCCCGGCGGCGCGGGGGTGCTTTGCCCCAGGATCTGCCCCTCAGCCTGACCAGCAGAGGGGTAGGAACAGGGCAGTCAGGGTGCAGATCCGGGCCCCTGGCAGATGGGGCATTAGGCAGGGGGTCTGGCCACGCATGTGCTTGAGCTAAAGTGCAGGGCGGAGGATGCAGGCCAGCCCCGGAGCATCTGTAGGCAGCATGGCTCATCCCCTCATCCTGTTCCAGACAAATCCAGGCACCAGCCTCCAGGGTCACCTTGGAGAAGAGGGGAGCAGGCTGCATTGTGTGTAGGAGAACTAGATAGAGCCTCCGAATCCTGATTTAGAAATGCATTCCTTATTTTGTCTAGAAATTAATATCAAATGAACTAGCTTGTTTTGACAGGTTTATTTCACATCCTATGAATGTATGTAAATAAGCTGTACATAGGTACATCTACATAAAATGTCTTTTAATAACATGTCAACATTTGTGTAAATTTGAAATTAAAAAATCTATAAAGCTGGTGTACATATGTTACAATTATGTATATTTTCTTTGGTCCTTCATAAAAATATATTTACTTTGCCAATAAAAAGAAAAACGAACTCAATAACTTTATGGCATTCATGGGCTGTTTTCTGCTGCTTTGCCAGGAAATGGGGGTGATTCTGAAGGCTGAATCTCTGTGTCTGTGTTCGCACCATTTAGAGGACCTTAATTTGTACCCAGAGAGACATGAAGACCCCTTCGGGGTTCAGCCCCTGGTACAGCAGTGCAGGCTTCCCAAAATAGCCTCACCTCTGTACTGGCTGTGGGGTTTCTGCTCACAGTAGTTTTCTGGAGGGCTCCGTCTCTCCACAAACCCGAATCCAGCCCCAATCCCCGTGTCAACTGCTAGGCCAGGCCCTCAGTGATCACCTCTACTCTGATTTACTGTTGGAGATGCTCACTCAATGCTCTCTGTGTAGTCCTCCTAGCCTCTACTGTGCACCCACTGTATGCATGGTGTGCCGAGGAGACTCCTTTTAGGAAATGGCATGTTCTTTCCACCTGCCTGGGACATTATGAATGGATTCAGTGTTGACTAGTAGAGAAGAGGCTTGGAGAGACCAGTATATGCAATGAGACCGCCATCTCCACCCATTCGAGTTACTCTGAGTTCTGGGGAGACAAGTCCTCTCGAACTCCCCCCAATTTTTGGGATCTCCACCATGTGCTTGCACAGTTGAGATCTGAATGCATCCACCTGCCCTGGGTAGGTTGGAAGGTGGAGACAATGGGAGCCGGAGAACAAAGAGAGTCTATAAGCTAGTGAGGGGGCTCCAGTGGGTGGCTGAAGTTGGGCAGGGCAGGCTGGGCTCAGTGGCTGCCCCAGTTGTCCCATCCACATGGATAGAGAGGTGAGGACCTTCTAGAGTGGTTCTTTCCCCAGGAGCCCAGTGCAAATGCAGCAAGTGTTTCTTAGTGACACCCTTGGAGATGGTGGAAGGTGGTGATGCACCCATGGATTTCCAGCAGAGAGATGTCTAAGCAAGATGTGTGCACGCATGCTTGCATGTATGTGAAATCATGTACCTCAGAAGGGGGAAGCCATTGTTCCTGCTGACAGGAACCATCCGCTACTGTCATCTTTCCTGTCTGGTGGATGCTGGCAGACATGAAGCTGCACCCACCATACAGCATGGTGATTGGAGAATGGACACCCCATCCTGACCAGCTCTGTTCTTGGCGAAAGGACTCGGCCTTGTGACCCTTGCCCTTTGCCCCTGACCAGACGTACCCTCTGTAGTCAAACACGTTCCAGGGAAGTGAGGCATTGATTCCCAGGTGCCTTAACGTAGCCTTTCTTTATCCACAAACAAGCAATGCAGCCTGGATAAGAGAAAGAGTGGAGGTCACGATAGTCATACTGGAGGAAGAATACATCAGTGAGCACATGTCCCTATGATGCAGGCACTGACCCAGGATGCTACTCCCCTCGTCTCAGTGTGTGCAGTCCCTTAGCCAAGGCGAGGCTGGCCACATGTGCAGGGTGGTCCAAGCCATCATCCTCAGGTTGGGCTCCCGACTCCCCACCTGATTTGTGTGTTGGCCTCTGCCTTGGGTGGGCAGCATGGTCCAGGTCTCTGCTTCCCGGAAGGGTTGGCTGAGAGAGGGCTGGTAGGGACAGCAAGGCAGAAGGAGTGTGGCATGAGTGAAGAGATGTGGGCATGAAGACAACTGCCTCTCACTCCACTTTGGGCAAGTTTATTAAACCTTTCTGATTTCAATTTCTTCACCCTGCAGAATGGACATGATAGTCCTCACATCATAGCGTGGTTGGTGAACAGTAAGTGGGAGAGTGTGACTTTGAACAACAGCAAAGACCCGTTCTAGGGTGTGAGTGTCCTCTCAACCAGATGAAGAGGCTGGAGAGGCAGGGCCTCCATTCTCTGCTGTGGCCTGGGCCTGCACAAGTGCCACTGTGGTGAGACCCATGAGAATTTTGAGAGCTCTGCTGAGGCATCTGACTTGTTTCTTGCCTCTGAGAGACCCCCCTGCCACCACCGTTGTTACCCTTTGTAATTTCTGTGATGGGAAAAGTAGTGTCTCTCTTGGCCTGCGAGCCAAGAAAGCAGATGGAGACACCGGTCAGTGTGCCCCTAACTGTTCGTGTTAGGAGTCTGGTTGGTTGCAGAGCAGAAACCCCAGCCTTAACAACCCTGGGCACCCTGCCCTGCACAATACTCCTTCCCCAAGGCACACAGAGGGTGGAGGAAGTACCATTTATTGAGCACAGTACCAGGCAAAGTATGGGTTAGGGTGCTATAACAAAGAGATCCCCAAACAGTGTGGCTGCCATAAGATAGAAATTTATTTTTCCCTGTTAGAACAATCTGGAAGTAAGCAGCCTCAGCTGATAGGTGGCTCTGGCATGGGATAGCCAGGCTTCTTCCCTCCTGTCCCCCGCCACACTCTGGTCTTGGTGCAAGATGACTGGCCAGGGTATCAGACGAGCCCCCAGAAAGCAGGTGAGAGGCAGTGTGTTCTATTCCCTTCACAAGTCAGTCCCCTCGTGTCTGTTTGGCCAGAACCTAGTCACATGGCCTCATCCACCACAAGGGAAGCTGGAAAATGTGGTCTTGATCTGAGAGGTTGTGTGCACAGCTAAAATGCAGGGGTTCCACTACAGGAGAGTGAAGCGGAGCATAGGAGCTGCCTTTGCACTGTGTGTGCATGCGCCACGCTTAGCACTGGGCGTACAAGGGACCCTGTTGTCCTCCTGAAACCTGGCAGAGTGGCACCTATGCAGCGTGCGAGAGTCATGGGGGGCCCGGTGGGTCTGCTGACCTGTGGCTTTTTCCACATTCTCAGAGAGGGTGTCACAGACAGGCATGAGACCAACAGCTGGGCTTCCAGGGACAGCAGGGGGTCTCAGAGGGAAACTATGGGAAGGAGGAGCTAAGATGCTTTTGCTGACAAGCCAAGGCTGCAAATGGCAGAGTCCTTCCTGACTCATATGGATGAAAGTAAACAAAACGAAACCTCATCAGGTCATCATTGTCTACTGCTGGATAGAGCCCGGAGTCTTTACATGGGCCATGGGGGCTGAGGAACAGAGGCAGAAAGGCTTCTAGGGCTTTCTTGTGCCCCGCATGTTCAGAGTATCCCAGGCCCTGGGCAGTGGGTACAGGGGAGATGCTGGGAGGAACGGGTGTGTTAGCCTGGACAGCAGTTGGTGTGGCTAGGGCTTTGAATGTCACATAAGGGGACCAAGAGCGAGGACAAAGTCTACCTTCTGTGTGACAAACACCAAGTCTAAATGGACAAAGACCACAGGTGACTGGGTGACGGGCACTGAGGGGGGCACTTGACAGGATGAGCAGTGGGTGTTATACTACATGTTGGAAAATCGAACTCCGATAAAAAATGTATACATAAAAAAAGAAAAGAAAAGAAGAAGACCACAGGTGGAAGGGGGCAGCATTTGGAAGGGTCAAGGAGAGCATGTACCTCAGCCATCCAAGGCAGGAAAGGCTGGAGGTTTCCTATTACTGTCCATCTGCTGGGAGATCACAGAGCATGCTCAGGTTGGAGCGGAAGAGCAACAGGACAGTGCAGAAAGAGGGGAACCTGGGTGGCTCAGTGGTTGAGCGTCTGCCTTTGGCTCAGGTCCTGATCCTGGGGTCCTGGGATCAAGTCCCATATTGGGCCCCCAGCAGGGAGCCTGGTTCTCCCTCTGCCTATGTCTCTGCCTCTCTCTCTCTGTGTCTCTCATGAATAAATAAATAAAATAAATAAAATCTTAAAGAAAGGATGAGGGAAAATCACAATGAAACAAAGATGGCAACAGAGTTAAAGCTTGCTTTGGTACAGCAAGCAGGACAAGCGAAGTCCAGACACTATTCAGAACTAGTGGAGAAGGAAGGGTGGAAATGAGATACATAGGTATGGAGGGCAGAAAACACAGCACCAATAGCTGGATACCAGGGAGTCTGGATCAGACTCCAGAAAAATAACATATGTACAAATATATAGCACATGTACTCTACTAATATATAATATACTATTATATAACACACTAATATGTAAGATGCATGATATACTAATAATACACTGATATATAATGTATATAATATAATAATATATAACACATAATACACTAACATATGGTATATAGTAATATGTAATTTATGAACATATATACTAATATATGACATATACACTGATATAACATAGTATATAATTCTGACCATATACACATATAAGAGGAGGACTGGGAAATCATCTCACTCTTGGAGGACAGGAGAGCGTAGTGGTGGCTCCTAGAGGCATTTAGTTGGAATGAGGCCGTGTAAGCTCAGAGGGCCTCTCTGAACTTCAGAATCCTTATCTGTGAAGTGAGTGTGATAACTCTGACCCGCGGGTTCTGTGAAGATGGAGTTAATTGTGTTTAAAACAACAGACCCATTGCATGGTGGACAAGAGGGGACAATGAGTGATAAGGTGGAAAGGGGAAAAATGTGACAACTGAAGAGGGGTCTCCCAGTGGAGGAGAGCATCTGAGATAAGGATGCAGGAGCTCAGAGCAGCCATATCTCATAAGGTCCTGCTGCACGCTGCAGCCCTGTCGGTCCTGCGTGGGAAGGGCTCCCCCGGGAGCCTTGAAAAACGAGCCTATTTTAAGAGATCTGGACCCTTAGACCAAGAAACTCTCCAACTACCATTGGTTCTTCCCTGTCTCAGCTCACCTGTGGGGGGACTCTCAGAGCCTTTCAGGCACGAGGACAGGCCAGCATATGCCTGTGATAGAGACCCAGGGATGCTCCCCAGGGCTGTTCATTGCCCGCTTGTTCCCAACGTTAGTTCTGGGAACTGGACTCAACTCTGTGCTGCTGGCACAGGTGAGGAATGGGATCACTATAGCTCTCATCAAAAGATGACATCAGAGACATAACCAACTGGGAGATGAGCAGAAGGAAGAGCTAGCATAAGAGCAGGGAGGTCATAGAGGGACATATCTAAGAATGAAAATACATTTATGTAGAGCCGAGTCTAGATACTTGCAAATGGGTTTTAAAGTCAAAAGACAGATGTCAAATACTGTAACAGAAAGAGAAGTAAAGTTTGCAAGGAAGAGGTAATACTGTAATACCAGTCAGTAATCTGGCTCTAAAGGCCCAGGCTGTACAAACAGACTCGAAGCTGTGTGAATGCTTGAGGCACGCCAGTCATGAGATGCCTCTGTCCCCAAGAAGTCTTGGCCTCTTAGAAGAGTAATTCAAATCAGTCACATTTCTTGATATCCTATTTTATATCACCCTGTTCCCTGAGAAGTCTTTGTCTGGTGCACACATCGAATACGTGAAGCCAGGTGCCATTTCTATTGGGTAAATTGGTAACTAATTGAATGATTGTCCCCAGAGGGCTCAGCTCGAAAGAAGAATGAGGGCCACCTCTCTGGTCCCACAGCAAAGTGGATGGCACAAAGGTCCCACAAAGCCCCCGGACAACAAGGTAGACACTCCTGCTGGCTTGGGGCTGCTGCAGGACAAGTGAATGACTGCCCCCTCAGAGGATGTTCCAGACCCATGTTGCTCCATACAGAGTGAGATGCATTCTGGGACACCTGTGCCTTCCTCTCACTCTAGCTGACTTGTTTTGCAAGTAGTGTTGATGCCCCCCAGTGACTCTTTCTACCCACAGCACCAGTTTGTCACACTTGACCCCTCCAAGGGTTCTAAGAGTCCAGCCCTTCTGGCCAGTGCCATCTGTGTGACCTTCCCTGGAGGTTTGTGGGGCACCTTAGCCCCGATGGTTTCCCTTGGAAAATACCTATTTGATGCTTCTGTTGAAATAGTGTAAAATAAATTATATACTAAGTAGTATTATAATAATATAATTTATAATATATAAGCAATATAGTTATAACATATTTTAATATATAACATAATATACTGTATGTAGCATATACAATATGCTGTATATAACATATACTGATATAACTATAATATGATACTAAAGTAACAATAACATAATAACTATATGCATGCAGATAGAGTTTAGAGAGCACAACTGTATTATATAGTGTTATTTATAATTTAGATGATAGAACTATATGGTATAAAATACAACCAGAGACTAAACTGTACTTACCTGCCACCTTCTCTGTGAGGCACCCAGGGCTTGCTTCTTGAATCTGTCCCTTTGCCACCTTTCTCTTCCTCCCAGGACATTAAATTCCCCACCTCTTTAAATGCACAGAAGAATTTAGAGCCAGACTCTGGGTTCCTATAACTCTCCTTGCCTCCATTTCTTCACCTGTGTGGAATGAGAAGGGTCTCCCTCTCATACACAGGTCATTGTGCAGACAAAATGAATTAAAACGTTAGATGTACTTAGAGGAGCATCTGGCAGGGAGCAGAAGCTGTTATTGCTGGTGTTATGTTTATTACTACTCATTGTTACTCGAGTACTCCCTCAGTGTCCCCATCTGCTTCACACTGAGAAACATAATAAGACATTTCTGTTAAATGAACACAGTATTCTTCCAACAGACATTTGTCAGATCAGACGTTCTCCAGCACCGACGTCTTGGTATCTAGTGCACAGATGGGTCTAGCAGAGGGCAAGCTCATTCCCTCCGCAAAAGGATCATGGGGCTCTGTGTAATGGGTGTCTTCTCAGAGTTCATTCACAGACCATTGAATACTTAACACTAGGAAGAACTATAAGCCAATGTGTTCAAGCCACTGCTGTTTAAGTATCAAGCAACAAACAAGATAAACCCAATCAGAAATTGTAGTGGCTTTTAAAGGTCATGTACATCTCACAGGTTTTATTTGCGTTTTCCTTAACAGGAAGCTATACATTCAATGCCAGACACCTGGGAATACTACCTGGGCCCGGATTCTTTTATGCCTTCACACTTTCCACCCCCACAGAGGAGCAGGCCTTGCAACCCATGAGAAGGATCCCCTAATATATGCCCTGGTCTTGTGAGGCCTGAGACTTGAGGGTAGTGGCCTGTTTCCAGGGGTGCTTATACTCTTGGATAACTGAGCAGTTAAGTCTCACTTAAAAATGACAGGTGGATATTCTGGGCACCCTGTGGTGGAGGCTGATGACTCTCAAGTTTGTGTTCATGAAGTTGAGGGTGAGGGAGGATCTTAAGGGCCTCTTTTTCTCTCCCTCCACCCCCTATTGCCATGTTGACACTGGCCTCCAGTGGGTAGGGGCATGCTATCTCCTGAAATCCATTCATATCAGTTCACATCTGCCTTCCACCTCTCCTGCTCTTCCTACAAGAGGATGCTAGACAAATTTACTGTGTCTAGGGAAAAGTTCTCAGGCTGCTGGAGACACTGGGTCCCATAATAACACCTGTATTCACAAAGAACAGCACACTCCCGGCACACACACAAACATAAAGATGACCTTGATATTATTTGTGAAGACCTTGCCCACGACAACAACAACAAAGAAAGACAATAGAAGAAACAGGGTGATCTGTACATAATGAAATTATCCAGATAGTCAGAGAGCAATCAACTGAAGATCCACCAGAATTCGTGACTGCTCACTTAGTGACCAGATGCAAGATAAACATGTGGAATTAGACTACTTACATGTCATTATGTCAGGTATCAGTTGCTGCATAATGACCAATCTCAAAAGGTGGTGCTCTAAAACAGCAGTGTTTTAACATTATAGCTGATGTATCTGTGGGCTGGCCAGGGGTCCACTGATCTAGGCTAGCCTCACTCATGTGTCGATGGTTCGGCGAGGAGTTCTGCTCTAACTCGAGCTAGGCTGGGGCAGTTTAGCTGGGTCCAGCGGGCCAGGTGGGGCATGTTTTCATAGTGGAAGCAGAGCTGGGATCCCACATGGTAACCGCTAATAATGGTGGCCCCTAAACCTGGTGAAGGCAAGAGAGCAAGCTCCAATGTACAAGCCCATTTCAAATTTCTGCTCATGTCCTCTCCATTACATCCCATTGACTAATGTAGGTCTTGTGGCTAGTGTCAGTGGGTGGCATAGGTTGACTTCCCCAAGTGAGAGGAGTGTGAAGTCATACAGCAAAGGGCATGGATAAATAGAGCAATCATCACTGGTGCCAACCATATGCTCAAAAACCAACTAAAGCTATAATAAGGAGTAGTATTCATCACTTTCACACAGCAGGAAAAATCACAAACAACGTGGCAGTAAACTGATCAAAAATGTCTAAGAATATATAATAAAACTTTAATGGAAAACATAAAAAGACTAAATAAGTGACTGAATAGAATTGCCTACCATTTTTCCTGTATCAGAGACTCAGAATTGTAAAGATGCCCATTTTTTTTGTCATGTTAATCCACCCTTCAATGCAATTTCAGTACAAATCCTAAGAGGACTGCTTTTAATGGAACTTTACTTGGTTTTAATGTTTATCTAGAAATGTAAATGTACAAGAGTACAATACAATTTTGCATCATGGTGGTGCTGGTGGTGGTGCTGGGGTGAGTAGCCTGCCTTAGGAAGTATGGAAACATCCTATAGAAGTAAGAGTTTTAATAGGTGGTATTAGAATTGACAAAGGCAAATAAGTCACAAAGCAGGATAAATATTCTAGAAAAAGACATGAGTATATACAGGATTCAATGTAAGATACATTTAATACATGGTAGTGGAACAACTAGTTATTCATAAGGCATGAGGAAAGGTAAAACTTTACCTCACACCATATGCACAAAATTCATTCCAGATTAAAGGGCCAATTATTAAAGTACAAGAAATAATAAAACAGAAGCCAAAATGGAAAGATAGTTTTGACAGCAACATTTAAGATCTTGATTTAAGAATAGACAATTATGGGGGATCCCGGGGTGGCTCAGCGGTTTGGTGCCTGTCTTCGGCCCGTGGCAGGATCCTGGAGTTCCGGGATCGAGTCCCGTGTTGGGCTCCCTGCATGGAGCGTGCTTCTCCCTCTGCTTGCGACTCTGCCTCTCTCTCTGTGTGTCTCTCGTGAAGAAATGGATAAAATCTGTTTTTTTTTTTTTAAAGAATAGACAACTATGGATAAGGTTAGAAGGACAAGAATTAGATGTAGAGAGAAATGTGTGAGCTAAATGATCCAAATATATCTGAAATGCCTATAAATTAGTGAGTAAAAGTAAGAATTCCAACAGAAAAGTGTGCAATGGAAAAAAATGCCAAGTGCCAAATAGATATAGAAGATGTTTGACTTTGGAAATACACAGGGGAAGATAAAAACAACAATCTATCCTATTTATGCTGGCTAGATTGAACAAATGTAGAAGACTAACAATATATACAGAGTGGGGAAATGCTTATTCTCACTGTTGACTGCAGCACAGTGGTTTTTTGGAAGACAATTTGGAAGAATTTATCAAAATGTAAAATATGCCTATCCTTTTACCCAGCAAACCCAACCCCAATTAAAAATCTGCGTATGGAGGGCATTATGATCATAGTGATCACAGTGAACACTGCCATATGGTATACTTGAAAGTTGTGAAAAAAGTAAATCCTAACAGTTCTCATCACAAGGAATAAAACATTTGTGTCTTTCTGTATGTATATAAGATGGTAAATGTGAACTAAACTTACATTGTGGTAAGCGTGTCGCAATAAATTAAGCCATTGTGCTGTACATCTAAAACTTACACAGTGCTAGGCATCACTTATATCCCAACACTGGAGTGGAAAAGAACACTTAGGGAAGATATTTTAAAAATCCACATACAAAGACATATGTACAAGTTTGTTCTTTTTAACGTTATTTAGGACCGCAGATGGTGGGGAACAATCTAAAAACTTACTAGTGGAGAATTGGGTAAAGTATGGTGCCCAGAAACTAGCTCTTTTAATTGGTTGGCAGCGAAATGGTCACAATTAGTTATAAGTTACATGTATAAAAATTATGCATAAAGTTTTAATTTTTAGAATCACCCTGTGCAGAATGGCTGGAAGGCTTCGTAAGGGTGGTAGGACCTAATTAAGGTATAAACACCCATGACATGACTGCAACTGACAGAGGAACAGCAAGAATATGGAGAGGCACACTCGGGGGAGGACGCAGGCCCTAAGAACCACGGAGTGAGTCCAATCCATGAAGGAACATCTCCTCTATCAGCAAAATATACCTGGAATATGACCACTCCTCCCACCCACTGGGGCCCAAGCAACCCGTGTCCTCTTGCACAGACTGTTGCAGTAGGTCCCGGTGACTTTCCTACTGTGGCCTCATACCCACAGCACAGCAGCCAGAAGGATCCAGATAAAATCTATCTGATCGTGTCCCTCTTCTGCTCAGAACCTTCCAGGGGTTCCTCTGTTTCACTCAGAGGAAAAGGAAGACCTCGTAAAGCCCTACAAGGGCTGTCTGCCCTGCACCACATGGACCTCACCACCTACACTCTTCTTCATCCACTCCACCTACTCTGCTGTTCTGGGAAAATAGCTCTCGCCTTGTGGGCTTTGCATTGACTGTTCCTCTGCCTGAGGCGCTCTTCCCTCAGCTATCGCACACAGTTCCTTCCTCCTCTCCTTAAATCTGTGCTGAGATGTTATTGCATTGGGAAAGGACTCCAGGGATCCCTGGGTGGCGCAGCGGTTTGGCGCCTGTCTTTGGCCCAGGGCGCGATCCTGGAGACCCGGGATCGAATCCCACATCGGGCTCCTGGTGCATGGAGCCTGCTTCTCCCTCTGCCTGTGTCTCTGCCTCTCTCTCTCTCTCTCTCTCTCTCTGTGACTATGATAAATAAAAAAAAAAAAATTAAAGAAAAAAAAAAAGGAAAGGACTCCAGTTTGTGTCTACCTTCATGTCTTAGTCTTGATAAACCATAAACCTGGTTGTGCAATGTGTTCAAAGGGCAATTTAGGGCATTCAGGAACCCTCTGTTACTATCTTTGCAACTCTTGTAAATCTAAAATATTTCAGAATAAAACCAAACAATAGTTACGCTCACCAGCACTCCTTATCCCTCTGTGCTCTTGATCTTTCTCCACAGCACTTAGCACCTTCCACATCATGATTTACTTCTGTGTTCATTCCCTGCTACACTGCTCCATCACGACAGGGTTTGCCATAAACTCATATCCTGGAACAAATATCATATTTGTTCTGTATTTGGGCACTACATATTTAATGGTAAGTTATCTACCATTAATACATGTTTGGTTAGTTCCCAAATGTTTGCTGCCAAAAATACTGCTGTAAAATAGAACATCTTGCACACATAGTTTCATACACAGATTTTTAAAAAAGATTTTATTTATTTATTCATGAGAGACACACAGAGAGAGAGAGGCAGAGACACAGGCAGAGAGAAGCAGCCTCCCTCTGGGGAGCCTGATGTGGGACTCAATTCCAGGACCCCAGGATCATGACCTGAGCCAAAGGCAGATGCTCAACTACTGAGCCACGCAGGTGCTCCCATACACAGATTTTTAATGCTGGGCCAAAGGGTAGGCACATTTTAAATTTTGGTTAACTTTTGCCAAATCATCATTCAAAAAACAATTACACTGGAAACACAATTTACCTATTTATCTGTTCCTCACTAGAACATAAGCTCCTTGGGAATCAGCGGTTTGCCTGTTTTGTTTGTGCTATAAACCCAGCTTCCAGAACAAGTATTTGTTGAGAAAACAAAGTGGGTAGTAGAAAGAGCTATTGCTAAAATTGTTGAGATAAGATACAGAGGTTTAAATATATTATTTAAAGTTATAAAGATGGTGGGGTAGGCACCGTCTTTGGTTCCCCAAAGATGTCCATGTCCTAATCTGCAGAACTGGGAGTACATTCCCTCACAGCGAAAGGGACTCTGCATGTGTGATTACTTTAAAGATCTCCACCTGAGGAGGTGACCCTGGATTATCTGGTGTGCCTGATGTCCCTACAAGGGTCCATATAAGAGGGTCAGAAGGAGGTGGGACAGTGGAGGCAGAGGCCAGGAGGAGAGATTGAAAGATGCTGCTGGCTTTGAAGATGGAGGAAGGACCGTGGGTGCCTCTGGAAGCTGGAAAAGCAAAGAAACTGATTCTCCCCTGAAGCCTCCAGAAGGAATGCTGTCCTACTGACATCTTCATTCTAGAACTTGTGACCTCTGGAACTGTGTGAGAACGAACTGGTGGTGTTTTCAGGCACTGAGTTCATTGTAATTTGTTACAGCAGCAGCAGGAAGTTAACCCCAGGTACCCGTAGAAGAAGCAGAATAAAAATGTGAGTCTCAAACATGAACTGCTGAGGAGATGGGAAGGAGAGAGGGGGAAGGTAAGGTTGCTGATACCACATCTTTCCTAAGGGAACCAACAGAGTCCAGGGTCAGCAACTCCAGATGTGGGTTATTTCATATTTCTACTACACTTGGATGCAGTCTCTAGAAGGATGGAAACCAGACAGTTAGAAGAGGCTACCCTTGTACCTGCACCCCAATGTTCATAGCAGCAGTGTCCACAGTGGCCAAACTATGGAAAGAGCCCAGATGTCCATCAACAGATGAAGGGATAAAGAAGATATGGTACATACATACAATGGAATATTACTCAGCCATCAAAGAAAATGAAATCCTACCATTTGCAACATCTAGTGGATGGAACTAGAGGGTATTATAAGCAGAGTAAGAGTCAGGGAAAGAAAAATATATTATTTCATTCAGATGTGGAATTTAAGAAACAAAACAGATGAACATAGGGGAAGGGAAGGAAAAATAAAATGAGATGAAGATTGAGAGGGAATTAAAGCATAAGAGATTCTGAACTTTAGGAAACAAACGGGGTTGCTGGAGGGGAGGTTGGTGGGGGGATGAGGTAACTGGGTCATGGGCATTAAGGAGGGCACATGATGGAATGAACACTGAGTGTTATATGCGATGGATGAACCTCTAAATTCTACTTCTGAAACTAATTTTAAAAATAAATGTAAAAAAAGAGGCTACCCCTGGAAGGGGATCGGGGGAAGGTGGCTAGGTTGTTACTTGCCCACTTTGCTCTTTGGTGCTCGTGGATTGATTATCGTGAGTGTATTTGACCACCATAAAAGCGCACTTTTAAAACCTACTCTTGCATTGGTCTTCTGGAGAAGTGCATGATGTGATCCCAGCAGCGTGACCATAGGAACCCAGTGGCTGCAGTAAGGTGCAGGCTGACTGGGATAGCCTACAGAGAGGATGTTGCACATGGGCCTCTGACAGCTCACAGAAGCATTGGCCAGAAGGAAGGGAATCCAACCAGGAAGGCAGAAAGCTTAGGCCAGGTGCACTTATGCCTACAGTGAGGCAGGGACTTGGCCCATGACACCCCTTCCGTCACCCACATACACTGTGGACTATCAGCTGTATACAGGTCCAAGGGCACCTCTGTTCTCTAGGCCTGTGCCGGAATGTTCCAGTACAAGGCTGCATACCTGTGCATACATGTGTGCAAGTGTGTGCAATACTTGTGTACACAGGGGTGTGTGTGTGTGTGTGTGTGTGTGCAGGCATGCGCAGCCAGGGAAGCTCAGGCCGGTGTGTACAGGCGTCCATGCTCCTCTGTGTGTGTGCACTCAGGATTGCACTGAATGTGCATAGGTGCAAATACATGTGAGCGTGCCTAGGCTCTCGTGCAGGCACACGTGCAGTCACGAATGTGTGTCTGTGCGTGGAGAGCGCATGCAGGGCTGCCAGTTTCAGCTTATGCCTACATTTTCTTTGGTTCTCATGATTCAAAAACTCAGAGCTAGCATTTAAGAAATAAGACTTCACATAAAAAGCTACATGTTCAGCTTCTTTTGAAAACTGATGAAGCTGTACTGGGCTGTGTTCCTGAAGGGCATCTGCCAACTAGAGCCCATAGGCTCCGCCCTGCCCTGCCCCCTGGAGGGGTCATGTGACCTCTAGTTTGTCAGAGTCCTCACCGCTGCCTCCTGTCTCCCAAATTACCTGCCTACCCATCTATATTACCTTTTTGGCTTCAATAGGAGTTTGAGATTCTTTGATAAAGTCCCAACAATTGAATAGCAAGTTTCAGCCTGAGCAGCATCCCCATTCCTGCCCTCATTCACTTTCAGCCACTATGTCCATGCGGTCATTCTGTCCCTCCCCATGCTTCTCCTGATGCTGTCTTCCTAGTGTGCTATGTCCTCCTCACCCTGTGTCCCAACTAGTTTTACTCTTTCTTCAGCTGCACTTCATATGTTCCCCTCCTCTGAGAAGTCTCAGATCTTCCCTGGCCATCAGTCACCCCTTCTCTTCTCCCTGACTTGCTGTGCTTCACTGCTGATTGTGCTGCTGGCAGGTGTACAGGAAAAGGTCATCTTATGAGCTGGGACTAAAAACCCTCCAAGGGAGAGAAATATCTTTGTTTGGGAAAACTGTTGATAAGCCCATGGTATAAAAGGAGAGGTATAATCACGATTAGGAGCCAAATCATTAAAAAAAAAAAAAAAAAACTAAACTCAACTAAAAATGAACAGCCATGTTGAAAAACATGGGTCAAAGACCTGAAGAGACGTCTCATGGAAGAAGATACAGAGATGACAGGTAGGCATATGAGAAGATGCTCTACATCATCTGTTATCAGGGATATGCAACCTAAAACCACAGTGAGACACCACTATGCACCTATTAAAATGGCCAAAATCCAGAACACACAAACCAGTGCTAGAGAGGATGTGGAGCAACAGGAACTATCATGCATAGCTGGTGGGATTGCAGTACCATGCAGCTACTTCAGAAGAAACTTTGGCAGTTTCTTATAAAATTAAACATCTTGTTACCATGAGATCCAGCAATCACGGTTCTTGGTAATTAGCCAAATGAATTGAGAACTTTTTTTTTAAATTTTTTATTTATTCATGATAGACACACACACACACACAGAGAGGCAGAGACACAGGCAGAGGGAGAGGCAGGCTCCATGCACCGGAAGCCCGGCGTGGGATTCGATCCCGGGTCTCCAGGATCCTGCCCTGGGCCAAAGGCAGGCGCTAAGCCGCTGCGCCACCCAGGGATCCCGAGAAATTTTTTTTAATTTAATTTTTATTGGTGTTCAATTTACCAACATACAAAATAACACCCAGTGCTCATCCCGTCAAGTGCCCCCCTCAGGGCCCGTCACCCATTCACCCCCACCCCCCGCCCTCCTCCCCTTCCACCACCCCTAGTTCGTTTCCCAGAGTCAGGAGTCGTTATGTTCTGTCTCCCTTCCTGATATTTCCCAACATTTCTTTTCCCTTCCTTTAAATTCCCTTTCACTATTATTTATATTCCCCAAATGAATGAGACCATACAATGTTTGTCCTTCTCCCATTGACTTATTTCACTCAGCATAATACCTTCCAGTTCCATCCACGTTGAAGCAAATGGTGGGTATTTGTTGTTTCTAATGGCTGAGTAATATTCCATTGTATACATAAACCACATCTTCTTTATCCATTCATCTTTCGATGGACACTGAGGCTCCTTCCACAGTTTGGCTATTGTGGCCATTGCTGATAGAAACATCGGGGTGCAGGTGTCCCGGCGTTTCATTGCATCTGCATCTTTGGGGTAAATCCCCAGCAGTGCAATTGCTGGGTCGTAGGGCAGGTCTATTTTTAACTCTTTGAGGAACCTCCACACAGTTTTCCAGAGTGGCTGCACCAGTTCACATTCCCACCCACAGTGTAAGAGGGTTCCCCTTTCTCCGCATCCTCTCCAACATTTGTGGTTTCCTGCCTTGTTAATTTCTCCCATTCTCACTGGTGTGAGGTGGTATCTCATTGTGGTTTTGATTTGTATTTCCCTGATGGCAAGTGATGCAGAGCATTTTCTCTTGTGCATGTTGGCCATGTCTATGTCTTCGTCTGTGAGATTTCTGTTCATGTCTTTTGCCCATTTCATGATTGGATTGTTTGTTTCTTTGGTGTTGATTTTAATAAGTTCTTTATAGGTCTTGGAAACTAGTCCTTTATCTGACACGTCATTTGCAAATCTCTTCTCCCATTCTGTAGGTTGTCTTTGAGTTTTGTTGACTGTATCCTTTGCTGTGCAAAAGCTTCTTATCTTGATGAAGTCGCAATAGTTCATTTTTGCTTTTGTTTCTTTTGCCTTTGTGGATGTATCTTGCAAGAAGTTACTGTGGCTGAGTTCAAAAAGGGTGTTGCCTGTGTTCTCCTCTAGGATTTTGATGGAATCTTGTCTCACATTTAGATCTCTCATCCATTTTGAGTTTATCTTTGTGTATGGTGAAAGAGAGTGGTCCAGTTTCATTCTTCTGCATGTGGATGTCCAATTTTCCCAGCACCATTTATTGAAGAGACTGTCTTTCTTCCAGTGGATAGTCTTTCCTCCTTTATCGAATATTAGTTGACCATAAAGTTCAGGGTCCACTTCTGGGTTCTCTGTTCTGTTCCATTGATCTGTGTGACTGTTTTTGTGCCAGTACCACACTGTCTTGATGACCACAGCTTTGTAGTACAACCTGAAATCTGGCATTGTGATGCCCCCAGATATGGTTTTCTTTTTTAAAATTCCCCTGGCTATTCGGGGTCTTTTCTGATTCCACACAAATCTTAAAATAATTTGTTCTAACTCTCTGAAGAAAGTCCATGGTATTTTGATAGGGATTGCATTAAACGTGTAAATTGCCCCGGGTAACATTGATATTTTCACAATATTAATTCTGCCAATCCATGAGCATGGAATATTTTTCCATCTCTTTGTGTCTTCCTCCATTTCTTTCAGAAGTGTTCTGTAGTGTTTAGGGTATAGATCTTTTACCTCTTTGGTTAGGTTTATTCCTAGGTATCTTATGCTTTTGGGTGCAATTGTAAATGGTATTGACTCCTTAATTTCTCTTTCTTCAGTCTCATTGTTAGTGTATAGAAATGCCACTGACTTCTGGGCATTGATTTTGTATCCTGTCACGGTACCAAATTGCTGTATGAGTTCTAGCAATCTTGGGGTGGAGGCTTTGGGTTTTCTATGTAGAGTATCATGTCATCGGCGAAGAGGGAGAGTTTGACTTCTTCTTTGCCAATTTGAATGCCTTTAATGTCTTTTTGTTGTCTGATTGCTGAGGCGAGGACTTCCAGTACTATGTTGAATAGCAGTGGTGAGAGTGCACATCCCTGTCTTGTTCCTGATCTTAGGGGAAGGGCTCCCAGTGCTTCCCCATTGAGAATGATATTTGCTGTGGGCTTTTCGTAGATGGCTTTTAAGATGTCGAGGAATGTTCCCTCTATCCCTACACTATGAAGAGTTTTGATCAGGAATGGATGCTGTATTTTGTCAAATGGTTTCTCTGCATCTAATGAGAAGATCATATGGCTCTTGGTTTTTCTCTTGCTGATATGATGAATCACATTGATTGTTTTACGAGTGTTGAACCAGCGTTTCGTCCTGGGGATAAATTCCACTTGGTCATGGTGAGTAATCTTCTTAATGTACTTTTGGATCCTATTGGCTAGTATCTTGTTGAGAATTTTTGCATCCATGTTCATCAGGGATATTGGTCTGTAATTCTCCTTTTTGGTGGGGTCTTTGTCTGGTTTTGGAATTAAGGTGATGCTGGCCTCATAGAACCAGTTTGGAAGTTCTCCATCTCTTTCTATCTTTCTGAACAGCTTTAGTAGAATAGGTATGATTTCTTCTTTAAACGTTTGATAGAATTCCCCTGGGAAGCCATCTGGCCCTGGACTCTTGTGTCTTGGGAGGTGTTTGATGACTGCTTCAATTTCCTCCCGGGTTATTGGCCTGTTCAGGTTTTCTATTTCTTCCTGTTCCGGTTTTGGTGGTTTGTGGCTTTCCAGGAATGCGTCCATTTCTTCTAGATTGCCTAATTTATTGGCGTATAGCTGCTCAAAATATGTTTTAAAAATCGTTTGTATTTCCTTGGTGTTGGTAGTGATCTCTCCTTTCTCATTCATGATTTTATTAATTTGAGTCTTCTCTCTCTTCTTCTTTTTTTTTTTAGAAGGACTTTTATTTTTATTTTTTTAATTAATTTTTATTGGTGTTCAATTTACCAACATACAGAAAAACACCCAGTGCTCATCCCGTCAAGTGTCCACCTCAGTGCCCGTCACCCATTCCCCTCCAACACCCGCCCTCCTCCCCCCTTCCACCACCCCTAGTTCGTTTCCCCGAGTTAGGAGTCTTTATGTTCTGTCTCCCTTTCTGGTATTTCCCACACATTTCTTCTCCCTTCCCTTATATTCCCTTTCACTATTATTTATATTCCCCAAATGAATGAGAACATACACTGCTTGTCCTTCTCCGATTGACTTATTTCACTCAGCATAATACCCTCCAGTTCCATCCACGTTGAAGCAAATGGTGGGTATTTGTTCGTTTCTAATGGCTGAGTAATATTCCATTGTATACATAAACCACATCTTCTTTATCCATTCATCTTTCGATGGACACTCGAGGCTCCTTCCACAGTTTGGCTATTGTGGCCATTGCTGATAGAAACATCGGGGTGCAGGTGTCCCGGACGTTTCATTGCATCTGAATCTTTGGGGTAAATCCCCAGCAGTGCAATTGCTGGGTCGTAGGGCAGGATCTATTTTTAACTCTTTGAGGAACCTCCACACAGTTTTCCAGAGTGGCTGCACCAGTTCACATTCCCACCCACAGTGTAAGAGGGTTCCCTTTCTCCGCATCCTCTCCAACATTTGTGGTTTCCTGCCTTGTTAATTTCTCCCATTCTCACTGGTGTGAGGTGGTATCTCATTGTGGTTTTGATTTGTATTTCCCTGATGGCAAGTGATGCAGAGCATTTTCTCTTGTGCATGTTGGCCATGTCCTATGTCTTCGTCTGTGAGATTTCTGTTCATGTCTTTTGCCCATTTCATGATTGGATTGTTTGTTTCTTTGGTGTTGATTTTAATAAGTTCTTTATAGGTCTTGGAAACTAGTCCTTTATCTGACACGTCATTTGCAAATCTCTTCTCCCATTCTGTAGGTTGTCTTTGAGTTTTGTTGACTGTATCCTTTGCTGTGCAAAAGCTTCTTATCTTGATGAAGTCGCAATAGTTCATTTTTGCTTTTGTTTCTTTTGCCTTTGTGGATGTATCTTGCAAGAAGTTACTGTGGCTGAGTTCAAAAAGGGTGTTGCCTGTGTTCTCCTCTAGGATTTTGATGGAATCTTGTCTCACATTTAGATCTCTCATCCATTTTGAGTTTATCTTTGTGTATGGTGAAAGAGAGTGGTCCAGTTTCATTCTTCTGCATGTGGATGTCCAATTTTCCCAGCACCATTTATTGAAGAGACTGTCTTTCTTCCAGTGGATAGTCTTTCCTCCTTTATCGAATATTAGTTGACCATAAAGTTCAGGGTCCACTTCTGGGTTCTCTGTTCTGTTCCATTGATCTGTGTGACTGTTTTTGTGCCAGTACCACACTGTCTTGATGACCACAGCTTTGTAGTACAACCTGAAATCTGGCATTGTGATGCCCCCAGATATGGTTTTCTTTTTTAAAATTCCCCTGGCTATTCGGGGTCTTTTCTGATTCCACACAAATCTTAAAATAATTTGTTCTAACTCTCTGAAGAAAGTCCATGGTATTTTGATAGGGATTGCATTAAACGTGTAAATTGCCCCGGGTAACATTGATATTTTCACAATATTAATTCTGCCAATCCATGAGCATGGAATATTTTTCCATCTCTTTGTGTCTTCCTCCATTTCTTTCAGAAGTGTTCTGTAGTGTTTAGGGTATAGATCTTTTACCTCTTTGGTTAGGTTTATTCCTAGGTATCTTATGCTTTTGGGTGCAATTGTAAATGGTATTGACTCCTTAATTTCTCTTTCTTCAGTCTCATTGTTAGTGTATAGAAATGCCACTGACTTCTGGGCATTGATTTTGTATCCTGTCACGGTACCAAATTGCTGTATGAGTTCTAGCAATCTTGGGGTGGAGGCTTTGGGTTTTCTATGTAGAGTATCATGTCATCGGCGAAGAGGGAGAGTTTGACTTCTTCTTTGCCAATTTGAATGCCTTTAATGTCTTTTTGTTGTCTGATTGCTGAGGCGAGGACTTCCAGTACTATGTTGAATAGCAGTGGTGAGAGTGCACATCCCTGTCTTGTTCCTGATCTTAGGGGAAGGGCTCCCAGTGCTTCCCCATTGAGAATGATATTTGCTGTGGGCTTTTCGTAGATGGCTTTTAAGATGTCGAGGAATGTTCCCTCTATCCCTACACTATGAAGAGTTTTGATCAGGAATGGATGCTGTATTTTGTCAAATGGTTTCTCTGCATCTAATGAGAAGATCATATGGCTCTTGGTTTTTCTCTTGCTGATATGATGAATCACATTGATTGTTTTACGAGTGTTGAACCAGCGTTTCGTCCTGGGGATAAATTCCACTTGGTCATGGTGAGTAATCTTCTTAATGTACTTTTGGATCCTATTGGCTAGTATCTTGTTGAGAATTTTTGCATCCATGTTCATCAGGGATATTGGTCTGTAATTCTCCTTTTTGGTGGGGTCTTTGTCTGGTTTTGGAATTAAGGTGATGCTGGCCTCATAGAACCAGTTTGGAAGTTCTCCATCTCTTTCTATCTTTCTGAACAGCTTTAGTAGAATAGGTATGATTTCTTCTTTAAACGTTTGATAGAATTCCCCTGGGAAGCCATCTGGCCCTGGACTCTTGTGTCTTGGGAGGTGTTTGATGACTGCTTCAATTTCCTCCCGGGTTATTGGCCTGTTCAGGTTTTCTATTTCTTCCTGTTCCGGTTTTGGTGGTTTGTGGCTTTCCAGGAATGCGTCCATTTCTTCTAGATTGCCTAATTTATTGGCGTATAGCTGCTCAAAATATGTTTTAAAAATCGTTTGTATTTCCTTGGTGTTGGTAGTGATCTCTCCTTTCTCATTCATGATTTTATTAATTTGAGTCTTCTCTCTCTTCTTCTTTTTTTTTTTTAGAAGGACTTTTATTTTTATTTTTTTAATTAATTTTTATTGGTGTTCAATTTACCAACATACAGAAAAACACCCAGTGCTCATCCCGTCAAGTGTCCACCTCAGTGCCCGTCACCCATTCCCCTCCAACACCCGCCCTCCTCCCCCCTTCCACCACCCCTAGTTCGTTTCCCCGAGTTAGGAGTCTTTATGTTCTGTCTCCCTTTCTGGTATTTCCCACACATTTCTTCTCCCTTCCCTTATATTCCCTTTCACTATTATTTATATTCCCCAAATGAATGAGAACATACACTGCTTGTCCTTCTCCGATTGACTTATTTCACTCAGCATAATACCCTCCAGTTCCATCCACGTTGAAGCAAATGGTGGGTATGTGTCGTTTCTAATTGCTGAGTAATATTCCATTGTATACATAAACCACATCTTCTTTATCCATTCATCTTTCGATGGACACCGAGGCTCCTTCCACAGTTTGGCTATTGTGGCCATTGCTGATAGAAACATCGGGGTGCAGGTGTCCCGACGTTTCATTGCATCTGAATCTTTGGGGTAAATCCCCAACAGTGCAATTGCTGGGTCGTAGGGCAGATCTATTTTTAACTCTTTGAGGAACCTCCACACAGTTTTCCAGAGTGGCTGCACCAGTTCACATTCCCACCCACAGTGTAAGAGGGTTCCCTTTTCTCTGCATCCTCTCCAACATTTGTTGTTTCCTGCCTTGTTAATTTTCCCCATTCTCACTGGTGTGAGGTGGTATCTCATTGTGGTTTTGATTTGTATTTCCCTGATGGCAAGTGATGCAGAGCATTTTCTCATGTGCATGTTGGCCATGTCCATGTCTTCGTCTGTGAGATTTCTGTTCATGTCTTTTGCCCATTTCATGATTGGATTGTTTGTTTCTTTGGTGTTGATTTTAATAAGTTCTTTATAGGTCTTGGAAACTAGTCCTTTATCTGACACGTCATTTGCAAATCTCTTCTCCCATTCTGTAGGTTGTCTTTGAGTTTTGTTGACTGTATCCTTTGCTGTGCAAAAGCTTCTTATCTTGATGAAGTCGCAATAGTTCATTTTTGCTTTTGTTTCTTTTGCCTTTGTGGATGTATCTTGCAAGAAGTTACTGTGGCCGAGTTCAAAAAGGGTGTTGCCTGTGTTCTCCTCTAGGATTTTGATGGACTCTTGTCTCACATTTAGATCTCTCATCCATTTTGAGTTTATCTTTGTGTATGGTGAAAGAGAGTGGTCCAGTTTCATTCTTCTGCATGTGGATGTCCAATTTTCCCAACACCATTTATTGAAGAGACTGTCTTTCTTCCAATGCATAGTCTTTCCTCCTTTATCGAATATCAGATGACCATACATTTCAGGGTCCACTTCTGGGTTCTCTATTCTGTTCCATTGATCTATGTGTCTGTTTTTGTGCCAGTACCACACTGTCTTGATGACCACAGCTTTGTAATACAACCTGAAATCTGGCATTGTGATGCCCCCAGCTATGGTTTTCTTTTTTAAAATTCCCCTGGCTATTCGGGGTCTTTTCTGATTCCACACAAATCTTAAAATAATTTGTTCCAACTCTCTGAAGAAAGTCCATGGTATTTTGATAGGGATTGCATTAAACGTGTAAATTGCCCTGGGTAACATTGACATTTTTACAATATTAATTCTGCCAATCCATGAGCATGGAATATTTTTCCATCTCTTTGTGTCTTCCTCCATTTCTTTCAGAAGTGTTCTATAGTGTTTAGGGTATAGATCCTTCACCTCTTTGGTTAGGTTTATTCCTAGGTATCTTATGCTTTTGGGTGCAATTGTAAATGGGATTGACTCCTTAATTTCTCTTTCTTCAGTCTCATTGTTAGTGTATAGAAATGCCATTGATTTCTGGGCATTGATTTTGTATCCTGCCACGCTACCAAATTGCTGTATGAGTTCTAGCAATCTTGGGGTGGAGGCTTTTGGGTTTTCTATGTAGAGTATCATGTCATCGGCGAAGAGGGAGAGTTTGACTTCTTCTTTGCCAATTTGAATGCCTTTAATGTCTTTTTGTTGTCTGATTGCTGAGGCGAGGACTTCCAGTACTATGTTGAACAGCAGTGGTGAGAGTGGACATCCCTGTCTTGTTCCTGATCTTAGGGGAAAGGCTCCCAGTGCTTCCCCATTGAGAACGATATTTGCTGTGGGCTTTTCGTAAATGGCTTTTAAGATGTCGAGGAAAGTTCCCTCTATCCCAACACTCTGAAGTGTTTTTTTTTTTCTTTTTTTCTGAAGTGTTTTGATCAGGAATGGCTGCTGTATTTTGTCAAATGCTTTCTCTGCATCTAATGAGAGGATCATATGGTTCTTGGTTTTTCTCTTGCTGATATGATGAATCACATTGATTGTTTTACGAGTGTTGAACCAGCCTTGTGTCCCAGGGATAAATCCTACTTGGTCATGGTGAATAATTTTCTTAATGTGTTGTTGGATCCTATTGGCTAGTATCTTGTTGAGAATTTTTGCATCCATGTTCATCAGGGATATTGGTCTGTAATTCTCCTTTTTGGTGGGGTCTTTGTCTGGTTTCGGAATTAAGGTGATGCTGGCCTCATAGAACGAATTTGGAAGTACTCCATCTCTTTCCATCTTTCCAAACAGCTTTAGTAGAATAGGTATGATTTCTTCTTTAAACGTTTGATAGAATTCCCCTGGGAAGCCATCTGGCCCTGGAGTCTTGTGTCTCGGGAGGTTTTTGATGACTGCTTCAATTTCCTCCCTGGTTATTGGCCTGTTCAGGTTTTCTATTTCTTCCTGCTCCAGTTTTGGTAGTTTGTGGCTTTCCAGGAATGCATCCATTTCTTCTAGTTTTCCTAATTTATTGGCATACAGCTGTTCATAATATGTTTTTAGAATCGTTTGTATTTCCTTGGTGTTGGTAGTGATCTCTCCTTTCTCATTCATGATTTTATTAATTTGAGTCTTCTCTCTCTTCTTTTTAATAAGGTTCGCTAATGGTTTATCTATCTTATTAATTCTTTCAAAGAACCAACTCCTGGTTCTGTTGATCTGTTCCACAGTTCTTTTGGTCTCGATATCATTTAGTTCTGCTCGAATTTTAATTAACTGTCTTCTTCTGCTGGGGGTGGGGTCCATTTGTTGCTTTTTCTCTAGTTCCTTTATGTGTAAGGTGAGCTTTTGAATTTGAGTTCTTTCCAGTTTTTGAATGGATGCTTGTATTGCGATGTATTTCCCCCTCAGGACTGCTTTTGCTGCGTCCCAAAGATTTTGAACGGTTGTATCTTCATTTTCATTAGTTTCCATGAATCTTCTCAATTTTTCCTTAATTTCCTGGTTGACCTTTTCATCTTTTAGCAGGATGGTCCTTAACCTCCATGTGTTTGTGGTCCTTCCAAACTTCTTGTTGTGATTAAGTTCTAATTTCAAGGCATTATGGTCTGAGAATATACAGGGGACTATCCCGATCTTTTGGTATCGGTTCAGACCCGATTTGTGACCCAGTATGTGGTCTATTCTGGAGAAAGTTCCATGTGCACTTGAGAAGAATGTGTATTCAGTTGAGTTTGGATGTAAAGTTCTGTAGATATCTGTGAAATCCATCTGGTCCTGTGTATCATTTAAAGCTCTCGTTTCTTTGGATATGTTGTGCTTAGAAGACCTATCTAGTATAGAAAGAGCTAGATTGAAATCACCAAGTATAAGTGTATTATTATCAAAGTATTTCTTCAGTTTGGTTATTAATTGGTTTAAATATTTGGCAGCTCCCACATTCGGGGCATATATATTGAGGATTGTTAAGTCCTCTTGTTGGATAGATCCTTTGAGTATGAGATAGTGTCCCTCTTCATCTCTCACTATAGTCTTCGGGGTAAATTTTAATTTATCTGATATAAGGATGGCAACCCCTGCTTTCTTTTGAGGACCATTTGAATGGTAAATGGTTCTCCAACCTTTTATTTTCAGGTTGTAGGTGTCCTTCTGTCTAAAATGAGTCTCTTGTAGACAGCAAATAGATGGGTCCTGCTTTTTTATCCTGTCTGAAACCCTGCGCCTTTTGATGGGGTCATTAAGCCCGTTCACGTTCAGAGTTACTATTGATAGATATGAGTTTAGTGTCATCATATCTATTCAGTCCTTGTTTTTGTGGATTGTTCCACTGAACTTCTTCTTAAAGGGGAATTTTAAGAGTCCCCCTTAAAATTTCTTGCAGAGCTGGTTTGGAGGTTACATATTCTTTCAGTTCCTGCCTGTCTTGGAAGCTCTTTATCTCTCCTTCCATTTTGAATGAGAGCCTTGCTGGATAAAGTATTCTTGGTTGCATGTTCTTCTCATTTAGGACCCTGAATACATCCTGCCAGCCCTTTCTGGCCTGCCAGGTCTCTGTGGAGAGGTCTGCTGTTACCCTAATATTCCTCCCCATAAAAGTCAGGGACTTTTTTTCTCTTGCTGCTTTAAGGATCTTCTCCTTATCTTTGGAATTTGCAAGCTTCACTATTAAATGTCGAGGTGTTGAACGGTTTTTGTTGATTTTAGGGGGGGATCTCTCTATTTCCTGGATCTGAATGCCTGTTTCCCTTCCCAGATTCGGAAAGTTTTCAGCTAGGATTTGTTCAAATACATATTCTGGCCCTCTGTCCCTCTCGGCGCCCTCGGGAACCCCAATTAAACGTAGGTTTTTCTTCCTCAGGCTGTCATTTATTTCCCTTAATCTATCCTCATGGTCTTTTAATTGCCTGTCTCTTTTTTCCTCAGTTTCTCTCTTTGCCATCAACTTTCTTCTATGTCACTCACTCGTTCTTCCACCTCGTCAAGCCTCGTCGTTAGGACTTCTAGCTTGGATTGTATCTCATTTAATTGATTTTTAATTTCTGCCTGATTGGATCTAAATTCTGCAGTCATGAAGTCTCTTGAGTCCTTTATGGTTTTTTCTAGAGCCACCAGTAGCTGTATAATAGTGCTTCTGAATTGGCTTTCTGACATTGAATTGTAATCCATATTTTGTAAGTCTGTGGGAGAGAGGGCTGTTTCTGATTCTTTTTTTTTGAGGTGAGGTTTTCCTTCTAGTCATTTTGCTCAGTGCAGAGTGGCCAAAAATAAGTTGTATTGGGAAAAGGAGAAAAAGAGAGAGAAGGAGAGAAAAGAGAAAAAGAAAAAAGAGAAAGAAGAAAAAAAAGGGAAAAAGAGAAGAAAAAGAGAAAGAAAAAGAAAGAAAGGAGAAAAAAAAAGGGTGGGGTGGGGTGGGGGAAGCAATCCGAAATCAAGAAGAAAGAAAGAAAAAAAAAGCACAAAACAAAACAAAAACAAAACAAAAAAACAAAAAACAAAAAACAAACAAACAAAGAAAAAAACACGGGGGAGTATCTTCCGATTCTGTATACTTTAAGTCCCTTGACTTCGCCTGGAACTGGTCCGTGTCGCTGGTCTTCTGGGGGAGGGGCCTGCTGTGCTGATTCTCAGGTGTTAGCACTTGGGGGAGCTGCTCTGCCCCTGCCTGGTGCAGGGCTCAGTGGGGGCTGTTTACCCCGTGAGGCCCCAGGAGGAACAACCGCAGTGGCGGGGCCAGCTCTGCAGTCCTGGAGTCAGCTCCCGCAGTAACTCCGGGGCTCTCCCTCTGCAGGGCCTGGAGGCTCCGGGGTGGGGCCGCTGGTCTGCTCAGCTGGAGCAGGAGCGTCCTTGCTGTCCTGGGCCCTCCCGGCCTCTGCCTGTCCCGGGGGAGGCCGGATCCTGGGCTGTGTCCTGGCGCCCTGTGCTCCGGAGCCTGCGCTGTTGGATCCCTGCTCCTGCCCTGCAGCCCCCTCCGCGGAGCCGCCGCCCGAGCCCCTCCGAGCTGCTCCGGGTCCCGCGGTGCGCGCTGCAGCCCTTAGGGAGCTCGGCACACTCTCCCGGGGCGCAGGTGCCTGTTTTGTCCCAGGGAGCCCGAGGGCATCCTCGCCCTCCTGGGTCTTGCTTCACCTCCCTACGGGCCCCTTTCCGCCCGGGACGGTTGGCACAGCTCCTGCTTCTCTGGGACGGGGCTCTCCTGTCCTGGGGACACTCGCCCCGGCCTCAGCCCGGCTCCTCGCGGGGCCCCTCCCCCTTGGAGGCCTTTTGTTTCTTTATTTCGTTTTCCCCGTCTTCCTACCTGATAGAAGCGCGAAGTCTTCTCACTGTAGCATTCCAGCTGGTCTCTCTTTAAATCTCAGGCTGAATTCGTAGATTTTCAGGATGAGTTGAAGGTTATCTAGGTATTTTGGTGGGGACAGGTGATTTGAGGACCCTACTCTTCTGCCATCTTGCCCCTCCTCCCTTATGAATTGAGAACTTAGGTCCACACAGAAACCTGCACATGGATGTCTTTGGTAGCTCAATTCACCATTGCTAAAACTTGGAAGCAACTGGGATATTTTTCAGCAGGTGAATGAATAAACTCTAGTACAGTCATACAATGGTATGTTATTCAGCACTAAAAAGAAATGAACTATCAACCCATGAGAAGGCAGAGGAACCTCAAGTGCATATTAGTAAGTGAAAGAAGCCAGTCTGAAAGGCTTCAAATTGTATGATCCCAACCATCTGACATTCTGGGAAAAGCAAAACTATGGAGATGGCAAAAAGACTCATGCTTCCTGGGGTCTGGGGGGAGGGATGATTAGAGCACAGAGGATTTTTAGGGCAGTGAAAATACTCTGTGTGATATTATATGATGGGTACGTGTCATTATTCATTTGTGCCACCCCACAGAATGTACAGTGCCAAGAGAGACCCCTTGTATAGACTATGGAACTTGGGTGATAATGGTTTGTCAGTGAAGGTTCATCGACTGTAGCAAGCGCACCACTCTGGTGCAGACTGCTGATAATAGGGGAGGCTGAGCACGTGTGGGAAGATGGGGGATATAGAAGAAATCTGTACTTCACACTAAAGAGTTTGCTATGAACCTAAAATTGGTATAAAAAATAAGATTTGTCATGAGAGACACCTAACTCTGGGAAATGAACAAGGGGTAGTGGAAGGGGAGGTGGGTGGGGGGTTGGGGTGACTGGGTAATGGGCACTGAGGGGGCACTTGGCGGGATGAGCACTGGGTGTTATGCTATATGTTGGCAAATTGAACTCCAATATAAAACCAGCTCAGAATGTGAAGTCCTAATTAGCCAAAATTACTTTTGGAAGTTTTCTTAAATCATCCATAGGGCACAGTATGTTATGTTCGTGGCCTCCTTGGATACTGACATCCCCTCTCTCAGTACACCCATCACAGATGTACTTGCCCTCTGGTTGGGAGGAATCAGTGATTGGCTTGCATTTAGAGGCAATTATTTTGTATAATAAATACATATCTTTCAATTCTAGGATCACCCTAAATGGCTGAAACTCACACTATGATAAATGAAGTCAGGATTGGGTACCAGTACCAGTACCTTCTAGTACATGGACATGGATTACCCCACATGATCAAAAAAATTTTAAGATTTTATTTATTTATTTGACAGAGAAGGTGAGAGAGAGAGCATGAGCAGTGGGAGTGGCAGGAGAGGGAGAAGCAGGCTCCATTGGGAAGCCTGAATTCAGGCTCCATCCCAGGGGCTCCATCCCAGGACCCCGGGATCATGACCTGAGCCAAAAGCAGATGCTCAACCACTGAGCCAGTCAAGCATCCCCCACAGCATGGACTAAATTAATGTGTATTTTTTCCCCCTCACTTTTGGTAACTGCTGTAGCTAAGTTCCTATAAGTTAAATACATGTGTCAGGTGAGTCCTCAGAATGAGGTTGTAGTCAAGTCACTTGGCATGATAAAATAGACGAATTTGGGGCTGGGGAAGGACCAGATGGAAGGATAGAGAGAGGACGGCGAAGGCAGAAAGAAAGAAGAGTGGCAGATTTGGCGAAATGAGCTGTTTTTTTCACACATCCAAGTTGGTGCTGTGTAGAACAAAGCTAGCCAGCTAGCCCTGAATTGGGGGCTCAGAGAACAGGATGATCATAAAGATGTTTTTCCCTGGGGCATTTGCAGACATCTTTGGGAGGGATTTGAATGCCTACAAGACATAGAATCAGGGATGTGGAGCCAATGTTAATTAGATCTCAGAGCACAGGGCAGCCCCAGATGACATCTGGTCTACTCACCGTGATATTCATGGCTTATGGTACATATTGCTTTTGGTGTTTGACTCAATGGTGGCCACACAGTGAAGGTGGTCAGGAGAATGGATGGAACCTAGAGGACCTCCTAGTACTTCCACATCCTATAATGAAATTTAGTGGAAGTCCCTAGGGACTTGGGTTACCCAGGAGTGAGGTCAAGAACCTTCCTCCAAGCTGGCTGAGAGAGCAGGGACTGCGGCAGGGAAGGGAAGGTGGGAATCACAGGCAGCAGCTATGGCTTCATGGTCAGTTGCTGGAAGGAGGATAAGGTTGTATTTGCATGTCTTTCCTTGGTTAGGTCACATAAATATTTATATAGATTTATTCTTCTTTACTTTTGTCTTTTAAAAAATATTTTGTTTATTTACTCATGAGAGACACACACACAGAGGCAGAGACACAGACAGGGGGAGAAGCAGGCTCGATCCCAGGACTCGATCCCAGGACCCTGGGATCACGATCTGAGCCAAAGGCAGACACTCAACCACTGAGCCACTCAGGGGCCCTAACTTTTCTTTCCTCTTACTTTCTCCAATTGATGTGATTGGGATGATTCATGAGCTTTTGAGATGCTAACTCGTAAACTTTACAATTTCATTATAAGTTCTGTATGTTGAGATGGGACCATAACAAGCAGAGGAGACATGGTCATCACTCAGGAGTTTGGGTTTGGAACTGAGGTCACCAATCAAGTGTGTTGGTCAGTCAAAGGGGTGGACTGTGCTGGGCAACCTGTCTTGGCTGCCCAGCATTGTCCTTCCTTACACAGGTGGAGGACTCAGATTCTGTATGATACTTGCTTACCTTGATCCTGGGCAGCTTACAGGCCTATGACATATGCTTGGCCAGGCGGATGCTTCTGCCTTGAGTCTTGGATTTGGAGCCAGTGACAAAAAGAAGAGAGGGCATCTCATGATTCACCATGGTGGCTTTAATGACTTGGCATGTGATGCCTGGGGCAGAGCTCACAGCAGTGCCAGGTTGGTGTCCAGCACACAGCAGTGCCAGCCAAGACCAACGAGTGTCTCCCTGTGGTATGATCTTGAAGGCAGTTCTGCCCATGGTTCTTGCCCATTGATCTGACCCTCATTCTCTGATAGATGTGGTGAGCTACTCTGGGGTTTTCTATCTAGTCCCTTTTCTACTTACTTAAGTTAAAGTCAGTTTATTGTTTCCAAAAAGGAATCCTGAGCAATGTAGTCTATTTGCCAGTGTGTCCTTCAGGTAGCTTGTTGGTCCCTCTGGGCTCCCCCCAGGTCCTACTCCTTCCTCGGCAGTGGGAGCCAGCATGTGAACCAGCCCTGGAGAGGCTTGGTCTGTATGGGGGTGGGCCAGCTAGCCATGAAGGGGACTGTTCAGTTTTGACTGTTCGCCTCCACCACCACCCCCAGGAGCATTTCTACATGCCCCCTCGTCTCTCCCCCCCTCTGCCCACGGACCTATTCTTAGACAGCCTTGGCTCTCTGAAGCTCCCAATACCTTTCACCCCTCCATCTGGTCTCCCTGACCTGAATCCCCCTTCAGCTCTGAGCCCAGAGAGACCTCCTACACATTTGGGTGACAACAGGTAATTTCACTGGCTGGGAAGAAATCCAAAGGGAGGAGATAGAGATGTAGGAGAAAGAAACTAATCTACGTGCCAATATTTCCATGAAGGAGGGTGAAGGACACCAGGAGGATTTATTTGCCAACAGTGGGACCTGCCTTAGTCCCAGAGAACAGAGCAAGAAGGAGGGCACAGGCTATTGTTCACAAGCGGTGGCAGTAGGGAACTGTGTCCTTCCCCTGCTGTGACCTGCTTCCCCTTTCTACCTCAGAATAAAGCCTCAGCTCTTGGGCATTGTATGATAGGGCCCTTCCCAATGACACCCTTGCCACTCAACAGCCTGTGATCTGGTCCAGCCCGGCTGGCTTGCTCCTCTTTCCTCATGCCCACATGCACATGGCCATTCCCACATTCGTGATTTTATTCTGTTTTATCTATTCAGAATGCCTTACATGTATTCTTTAGCCCGGGTTTCCTCCAAAGCTGGCCAGAAGACAAGGATTTGGGTAGAAGTCATTTAGTCAGTAATAGATCTGGAGAACATTGGTAGGGGTGGGAAGTGTAGGGTGGGTTAACTCTAGCTCCCCTCCTTTGATGGTGGGAGTCACTGTGGAGGCGTTCAACCAGTGGCACCTCTGCTGGTCCTGCCCCCGGGCCGGAAGGTGCAGGGAGCCGCTGGCAGGCGGGGGCCGGTCTGCAGGTGGCCTCCAGGTCACACAAGACCTCCTGTTCCCCTCTCAAGGCCTAATTTGAGGACAAGAGTATACTGTGCTGGAATCTGATTTTTCCTGTAAAGGGGAAGATAACAAATATTTTAGACTTTGTGAGCCACAGCCACACATGGTCTTTGCTGAAATTCTTTTTCTTTAAAAAAACAATCCTTTAAAAATACAAAAATCATTTTTAGCCTGCACAAACACAGGTACCAGCCAAATTTGGCCCTCAAGGACAGTTTGCCAACCCCTGTTCTAGAATTTCAAAAATCTCTCTCTCTCTTCTGTAGAGTGAGGGGTATTGTGGGTGTGGGGGGCATAGAGGACATGGGATGATGCTCAAGCTGAGTTGTGTTGGACCCGTAGGTGAAATAAATGGCTTTGGGCCCTGCTAGTGTCACTTTGAGAAATGTACACTTCAGCTCTCAGGTGGCTAGTAGCAGGAGCCTGGGGCTCAGAGGTGCAGGGAGGCAGGAGCACCTATTGAATGAGAGGGAGTAGGGGACAAGTCTGGAGGCGTTGAGCTCTAAGAATGCCACACTGGCTGAAGTGAAGGTCCTGCTGTATGATATTCCACTCTCTCCACCCAGGCAGGAAAGCTCTGTGAAGGACCCTGGGCTGGACGTAACTGAGCTGGGGTGTTCAGGGGAAGACATCTGTGTGATTTTTGTGATTAATGATAGTGGCGGTTCCTTTCACCCTTGGTGTGTGGCCTTGGTGAGTGACTGCAGAGTCTCCCATCATGGAATCCTTTCCCCACTCCCTGAATATGGCTGCCATGGGACTGACTTGTGATTTCTGAGCCCGAGTCCACTGCCCTTGGACCTGGCTGACCTTTCCAGAGGTTCATGAAAGAGGTTCGAGAAAATAAAGGTTGGAGCCCTGAGGGAAAGAGGCACCAGGGTATAGAGGGTTCTTTCGCTCTACAGGGGAGCCGATGAACGAGTTGTGGTTCCAGAGGAAGGCTGAGAAGCACGCATTGTCCAGGTGCATGACTTAGGGCAGGAGAGGGCTTCCCTGTGCCAGCTCAAGGCCAAGGCCCTTTCCTGACCTCTGAATTGTGCTAAGGAGACAGGATAGAGGCCTCAGGAGGGATGTCCAGATTCTACAAGGTGGAGGACACACGTGGGAACATTGGACTGGCTGAGCCCAGGACCCAGATGTAAACATCATCAGCCCCTTCCTAGGGTCTAATGTGAATCTGCTTACCTATCTACTAGGGGAAGACTGGGAACTTGATTTGGGAAGAGAGTGGAAGAGGAAGAAACACACCAGGAATTCTCTTCCCCCAAAGGCTCTTTGGACTGAGCTCAAACTTCTGGAGTCTGAGGGAAAGGCCCACTTCTGGTTGGGAGGGTGAGACTCTGGAGTAGCTGTGACGATCAGAAGGGATGGACATGCATAGCAGGAGGATTGCAGATGTGGGCGGCAAGCTGCAGGGGGACCCTGTGACATGGTGTGGCATGGAGACTGGGGGAGACCATCCCCTGCCTCAGCCTCGGACCCAGCACTCCCCTGGTGCCCTGATGTGGATGCACTGGCAGAAACAGGCCTCCTGCAGTGGGCAAAGGTGGCAGTGGGCAGGGAGATCCCGAAGAGGTGCATCAGAGCAGCCCTCACCCCCCGAGGGGCTGCTGGGTGTGTGGAAGCCCCCAGCCTCTGCCTTTTCCTCAGTTCCTATGTGACAGTCCTAATACCCCACACCTCAGATGTAACTGTATTTAGAGACAAGGTATTTAAAGAGGTAATTGATTTAAAATGAAGTCATTGGGTGAGGGGTGATCCAATATAACTAGTGTTCTTACAGAAGAGTAAATTAGAGCATAGACATTCACAGAGGGGTGACTGTGTGAGGGCACGGGAATAGATGGCCATCTACATGCCAAGGACAGGGGCCCCAGGAGAAACCAACCCCACCAACACCTTTATCTTTGAATTCCAGCCTCGAGAACTGTGAGAGAGTAACTATCTGCCGTCTAAGCCACCCCATCTATGGGACTTTGTAGGGCACCTGAGCTACTACACCTCCCTTGAGGACTCCTGGAGCTCAGCAGGAGCTCTCAGGAAGGGCTGTAGTACTGGCACTGCATGCATGGGGCCTCCCAAGCTAGCCTATGTTGTGTTACACTTGTTCAGGAGCCAGTGTGAACAGGGTACAGCCTGCAGGTCAGGCATGGGGCAACAGAGTTATCTGGAACACGAGTCCCCAGGACTCATGTGTGCATATTTTATATTTTGGGTTATAATATAATACATTACTTGTTCTTCTGCTCCAGTTGTTCTAGCTTTGGCCAGTGGGTGCTCCTTCAGTGGGCCCTTGAAGCCCTCAGTGTTGTGGTTTTGTTTTTTGAGCACATCCTTCCCTTCCTCACTGCAAGATGATCCAGGGTCATCCTGTGTATTCCCTGCCCCAAACCTGGAATCAGCCATCACCCCAGGGAGCCCTGTTCCTTCTTCTGGAGAGTGATATCAGATACCAACGTCTCGGTATGGGTTGTCCTTGGGGAGTACCATTTCTTCTAGGCCCATCCAGCAGAGCAAAGAGATTATCTGTGTGTGCACATATCCATGTCCATAAATATTTCCACATGTGGCCATCAGTAACTGAATTAAGCTAATTCAGTTCATATTCATGTCTCCAACTCCAGCTGGGCTCATATTCATGTCTCCAACTCCAGTTCATTAGGCATGGATCATCCCAGCCTTTTGCCCTGGTTTGCCTGTAATGTCCCATTCTAACAGTGAGAAACCTGGCTCTGCCATCTGCCGTCCAGTTCCTTCATCAATTGTACAATTCCAGGATACATGTAGGGAGGCATTAGAATCGCTAACCCATAGGAAACAACTTTGCCAGGTGGACTGGGTGCTTATGGGCTCTCTTGACACTGTTCTTAGAGACTCTACTCATTTCCAGACTTACTTGAGCCAGCACCATTTCCCCTAGGCCCTTTAGGGAGGGTCTTTCATACATATTCTTTTTTACAAGTTATTGCTCACTTCATGAATTTCTGGTGTCACTATTTACTCATGCATAGTCTGTTAGGTGAGTCAATGGCAATATCTACCCTGTCACCTTGGCTTCTCTGATTTCTGCCCCCACACATCTAAGCATCTTCTCCACTCCAAAGTCAGAGCCCAAGGTTGCCAAGAGACCACAGATCCAGAGGAGCTCACACAGGTCTTTGGACTCTGACAGGGTGTGGAGTAAGGTTCAACCAGTCAACATCTGGGTTACACACTTACTTTCATAGAGTAAATATTTTGGGGGCGGGGAGAGAGCTGCCATGATGTGTTCTTTTTCCCTTAATGTGACTTCTAAGTAACATTCTCCAGGACTTCTACCTGTAAATCCAAGAGGCTTCCAAGAAGGTAAGGATTCCAGAACTGTGGCTATCCCTGAGTAGGGAAGGCAGAGAGAACACCTCTGAAGCTTTGATGCCCAAAATAATCAGCATTCCAGGCCTCTTGACTTCCAAAATACAAACCTGAGAAGAAAGCTTCTAGAGCTGAATCCCTCAGATGCCATGGGCTTGACAATTTTTTTTTTTTTATCTATGATAGTCACACATACACACACACACACACAGAGAAAGAGAGAGAGAGAGAGAGAGAGAGAGAGGCAGAGACAGAAGCAGGCTCCATGCACCGGAAGCCCGACGTGGGGCTCGATCCCGGGTTTCCAGGATCGCTCCCTGGGCCAAAGGCAGGCGCCAAACTGCTGCGCCACCCAGGGATCCGGGCTTGACAGTTTAATGAAGAAGGACAAATAGAGCTGCATCTTACGTGGTGGTTAGCATCCAAGTTGGTGATTGTAAAAATTAAAGCATATAGAGTTAGATTTTCTGTTAAAATCTCTTTAGCCACTCATGAAATAAAATACATAAAATATGCCTTGATTTCGCCACATACTTCTGGTCAATAAATCCCATGTACACTAAAGTTTGAGAATCCCAAAGATAGCTTATGAAAGACATTCTCCTTATTTTCTCCTCTCTTCTCTCTTCCTCAAAAAAATATGTCTATGTTCAGATGTCTGGGCTTTCAAAACTTTTTGCTTTTAGAATATCTGTAATCTCTATTGTGTGGGGCAGACAATGTTGGGTTACTCAACCCAATAGCTATGCCCAAACACTTTTCCCCCTGCTTGCCCCCCAAAACAGAGGCTAGGAAAGCAGACAGTAGGGAACCTGGGTGGCTCAGTTGGTTAAATGTCTGCCTTTGGCTCAGGTCATGATCTCGGGTCCTGGGATTGAGTCCTGCACTGGGCTTCCTGCTCCAAGGGGAGTCTGCTTCCTCCTCTGTCTGTCTGTCTGTCTGTCTCTCTCTATCATGAATAAATAAATAAAATCTTTTAAAAAAAGAAAGAAAATAAAAGCAGACAGTAACTTTACTGTCTCCCAAGCAATAGGAGTGGCCACGTAGTCAAGTCTTGAGTAATGAAGTGTGGAAGGAACTTTGGGGAGGCTTTTTTTTCTTTCTTGATAAAAGAGACAGATGCTAGATGAGAATGGTGAATGGTGGGAGCTGTTCTTTCCCTTTCTTTTTGCTTATACACAAATATGATGCTGGATCTCTGGCAGCCACCTTGCAACCTTGAGGCTCCAAGTATGAGAAGAAAAAGCCAATATGCTAAAGAAGGCCAGAGTGTAATTATGGGAAGTGCTGGGTTCTTGATAGCACCTCTGTATCATCGACTAACTCTGAGATTCATCTGTCTCTATAAACTCTTGGTTTTGCTATTTTTTAGAATTAGGTTCAGAGGTGAATGACAGGAAGCTGAAATCAATCATGTTAAATATAATTCAATTTTATTTTTATTAAAATAAAAAATATGTATTTATCAAAGTAAGAATACATTGCTCCACAAATTTCAGGGACCAGGTTCAACCTGTGGCTTCCATCTGGTGGCCTAAGCTGGCCATTCCACCTCCAGCCATCACACCTGGCTCCAGGCAGCAGAGAAAAGGAGAGGAGATGAGCAAGTCTCTCTGCAACAACACTTCCTGGAAGCTGCAAGTGCTACTTTCATTTACAGTAAATTTGCAAGAACTTTACCACATGACCACGCCCAGTGCCCGGGGGACTGAGAAATGTAAATTCTACATGAGGGGACCATGTGCCCGACTAACATTTGAGAATTCTATATGGAGGAGAGAGGGGGAGAACAGGATATTGGGGAAAGACTAGCAGAGGTTACTACATGGGTAAACAGTTTAGGCAGAATCATGTTTTCAGTTACTTGCAGTCAACAGTATTCCAAGCTCATGCTCAATGAGTGGAAAGGCAGCAACTCCAGAAGCATTCCTCAGACTTCCATTTCCAACCAAGATGGAATAACAGGGACCTAATTTATTCTCCTGCATGAAACAATTGCAAACCTAGACTAGAGATAAGAAACAATGATAGTTAAGTTGTGAAGGACAATGATCTCTGAAAGATGAGAAAACAAATGTTTTTCAAGCTCAGCTTACTGCCTTGAGAACGTTCTCCTGCACAGGTGCTAGGAGGGGAACTCAAATGGAAGAGGATTTGCATACAGAAGAGGTCTCCAGGGTACTCAGCAGTAGACTGGTCAGTGCGTGCATCTGAGGAAACAACTAAGGCTGAGGGAAGACCATTATGTTACAAGATTTTTTTCTCCGTTGGTGCCCACTGTTCTTGGTCACGCCGCTCTGAAGAATGGAGAGGTGGATCCCACAGAGTGGTGGGCAGCAAAGCAGGGTTTACTGAACCATAGCAAAGGGATAGTACAAGGCTCCCGAGGAGGGAGGGGACCTGGGAGGGTTGCCACCTGAGTTTCTAAGTCTAGGGGTTTGTATGGGCTTGTTAGCCAGCTATTTTAATCTAGTTAACCACACCTGTCACCCAATCAGGTTTTTGTCATATGAGAAACAGTTGAGGGCTGCTTCCAAGGGGGTGTAAAATCCTTTTAAGAGTGGTTTTCCTCTTAGGGCGGGAGTCCCTTGTCCCTGCCTGCCTGCTTTTCAATTATCCTTCATCAATTAGAAAAAATTAGAGGAACAGTGCCTGGGTATTCATAAAGGTCTGGGATTCGTAGCTGCTCTCACTAGCCAGACCAGAAAACCTACTAGTTCATGGAGTGTTAGATGCCATGCTCAGAATGGTCTTGCTTCACTAGGTTGAATGCTGTTCTGGTTCCACTTAACAAATCTGAAAGGCAATACCTGATATGATCACACTGTTTCCAGTAACTTGACTAAGTACCAGAACAAAGTTCAAGAATATTTATAGGATACAAAGACATCAGTGAACCTAACAGAACATAATATAAATAAATACATATTTATTTATATATATATATATAAATATAATCTCATTTCTGAAAAATCATTTACACCCCCACTGAGATGGGTGTTTGGCTGGATAGTCAAGAGGTATGTGTATCCTATAAAATGACCACTATCATCTCATCTGTCCTTGCCAGAGAATATCTCTTACAGCCTACCCGAACTGAAAACATACTAGGAAAGGAATTCTAGGGAATATAATTTAGCCCAGCCAAGTTGGCATATCGAAAGCCAAGCAAGTGGTTTTTATCTCAGAAATGTGAGGTTAGTTTAACACTTGAGAAACATCAATCAGTGCAATGCACTACATTAATAAATTAAAAAAAAATACCGTCTTAATAGAAACAGAAAAACCATTTGGAAAAAAACTCCAACATCCATTCTTTTTTTTTTTTTTCCAACATCCATTCTGTTTGAAAAAAGTCTTAGAAAACCAGGAAAGAGGGAAGTTCCTCAACCTGACAAAGTATGTATGTGAAAAAGCCTAGAGCTAACATTCACGTAATGGTGAAAGACTGAATGCTTTCTCCTTAAGAACAGCAATGAGCCAGCATGCCCACTCTCATTACATCTATTCCACATTATACTACAGATTCTTTCTAGCTCAATGAAGGGAGAATAAGAAACAAAATGTATTGATATTGGAAAATAAGTGAACCATGTTTACTCGCAGATGACATGATCGCCTATGTGGAAAATCTAATGGAATCTACTAGTAAATAAATGAGTTTAGCAAAATTGCAGGATATAAGATCTTATGCAGAAATCAATTTCTCTATCCTAGAAACAGTCAGAAATTGAAATTTAAAAAATCAACATCATTTATAGTAGAACAAAAATCCACAACCTAGGGATAGATCTATGAAACCTGTAGGCTGAACACCACAGAACATTTCTGGAAAAAATCAAAGGGGACCTAAATAAATAGAGAGATGTTCTTTGTTGATTGATTGGAAGATGAAACATTGCCGTGATATCAATTGTCCCCAAACTGATCTCTAGATCTGATGCAACCTCAATCAAATTCCCAGTGGGTTTTTTGTAGAACTTGACATCATGGTCCTAACGTTCATGGAGAAATGCAGAAGAACTAGTACAGTCAAAACAACTCTGAGAAAAAAAAAACAACAGCAACTCTGAGAACCACAGCCACCTCATCTCAAGCATTTTCATGTATTCATTTGCCATCTTTTATCTCCTTTGGTGAAATGTCTGTTCAAATATTTGTTCGTTTTTTTTTTTTTAGAGATGTTTGGTTTCTTACTAATGAATTTTGTGCAGTGGAGCAATGTTGAGGACAACTATCCAAGCCCGCCGTGTGACTGGTGGGAAATATTGAAAGCTCTGGGAATGCCCTGGGGGCACCTAGGAGGTCACCAGCCAAGGAGACAGGCCCATCCCTACTGTGAGATGGTGAAGTGTGAGGGCAGAGGCCAGTCCTGCTGAGGGACTGGCCAGAGCTTTGCTGTGGTCAGGTCCAGCTATTAGAGAACTGCAAGCAAGCAAAGGGCAGAGTCCAGGAAAGGGACGGGCCTGGGTGCCAAATGGACTCATTTTTTTCTGTCTACCACAGCTTATTGTTCCTGAAAGTGGGGCCATCCTGCTCTAATCTCTCCCTAGTTGGAGGAGAGAGCATCCCACCTCACTGTGGCTGGGTCCTTGGGTCCCCAGAGGTCTTCTACCTGATACACGTCAAGATGTCTAGCTCTTCATCAGGCCCTTGGTGTCTCACGGCAGGACAGCTGGCTTCTGAGACCCCGTGCTACACCAGTGGGTCATCAGAACCAGGGCCCCCCAAATCATGCCCCCTCTATTTGGCTGATCAAGTATCACAACAAAGTTCTACACACTGGGCTGTTTAGGCAACCCAGATTTATTGTCTCACAGTTCTAGAGGCTGGAAGCCCATGATCAAGGTGTTGGCAGGGCTGGTTCCTTCTGGGGTCCCTGTCCTTGGCTCGCGGATGGCCATCTTCTCCTTGTGCCCTCACATGGTTGTCGCTTTGTGTGTGTCTGTGTCCTCTTCTTCTAAGGACACCATACAGGGCACCCCTTGGCCCTATTTTAACGTAATCATCCCTAGAGAGACCATATCTCCAAACACAGTCACATTCTGAGGTGGTGGGGGTTAGTGCTTCAACATGTGACTTTTGAGGGATACAATTCAGTCTGTAATCCACTCCAAACGCAGTCCCTACAACCCTTTTGGGCACTGACTGGTATTGGTTCATCCCGCTTGATCCTCTCAACAATGTACCAGGAAATGAAAGTGGGAGTTCTCACCCACCTTGCATATCAGGAAAGTGGTGTGGAATGTTTGCTGGGTCCGCAGAGATCACAGGCATCGGCTGCACAGAGGTAGCTCTTCCAGCACTGCTCCTCGACCGGACTCTGGGTGCGAGTGCACACCTGCCACCTCACCACCCCATGGATGGTCCCACAGTAATGAGGTGAGACTTGCCCAGCCAGAAATCATAATATAAAGCCACCCTATATCTTTAGTAGATGAGCAAATGGATTGCAAACCCTTGAAAGGATTATAATGTCTGGGAAACTTATCATGTGATGGAAAGTAATCTTTTAAAATGGTGAGGTGAGAATAATTAATTAGAAAGTGCTGTTAGGTCATCAGACTTATTGTTTGCAAGAGAATTTAAGTTGGATACCTTACATCAAAGTGAATTCCAGGTTCATTATTTAAATGTAAAAATAAATAAGGCTATTAAAATACTGTACTAGGAGAAAAGGTTAGGCAATGTTTAACAGAGATAAAACAGGGCAGGCCTTTGTAAGCATAACACTATAGTCAGAAACTATAAAAGAAAACATCACTACATTTGACTAATCAAATTTTAGAAATGAAGTTCAGGATTAAACACCACAAAGAAAGCAAATAAAAACAAACACCAGAATTAAATGTTTGTATCACAAAGATAAATGCCCTAAGAATGTGAAGAGTTTTTACAAGCAGTAAAAGATGAACATAAAGGGCAGTAATAGTAGCCAGCTTTCACTATTTGAAGATGCTAGCCTCCCCAGTGGATTAGTTTGTGCCTACAGAGTGAGCTTTTGATGTAGGTACTGTGTTTTCTATACGTGGAGATGAGGAATGGCGTGTGGAGCCAGCCCCCCTAGGTCACCCTGAGGACTGGTGGAACCAGGGTATCAGCCATCTGTCGGCAAGGCCTTCATGCAAAGGCAAGAGTGGCTGTCTCTCTTGGGGCCCCGGAGGGGCTCAGTTGGTTAAGTGCCTGACTGTTGATTTCTGCTCAAGCCATGATCTCAGGGTCCTGGGATGGAGCCCTGCATTGGGCTCCATGCTCAGTGGGCAGTCTGCTTCTCCCTCTACCCCTCTCCCTGCTTGCATGCATACTCTATCTAAAATGAATAAATAAATCTTTAAATAAGGGCAGCTGCCTCAATTACTGAGAAATATAAGACTTTGATATTCAATAAAAATCAAGTGCAAATTTATACAAGTTTAACACACATTAAAACAACACTGCAATTTTTAAAGTCCCATCAAGCTGACAAACATGAGACATGAATGCCACTTGGGGATGCTGTGCAAACTGGCATCCTCAGTTATCATGGGTCAAGGCATGAAGTAGACCTCCTTTCTGGATGGAGGGAGAAGGTCGGGGGGAAGGAGGCAGGCACTGACTTGGTGTGGGCACTGGAGACCCAGAGGCGGACAAGTCCAGGGTTAATCAGCACACAGGGATGGGTTGAGTAGACAGGTTTTGAGTCCCTGGGCCCTGAATGGGCACCTACTGTGGTCACTCAATGGATGCCTGACCTTGGGTGTTGCAGCCCTACAACCTTTAAAGGGGTGAATACTAAGAGTAGTGGCCCTTCAAGTCGGATGCAAGTAAGGGCTAACTGGGCTATCCAAAAGCCTAACCTATTATTATTATGTTTTATTGCTTGATTTTTAAAAAACAATGATCTGAGATGTGTAATCAAAACATACAGGTATGTATGTGTGGGCGTGTTTATGTGTGGATATGCATGCATGTGTGCACGTGCGCGCACACGTGTGTGCATACATCATGCATGTGTGCGTGTGTATCACATGCACATTGTACTGCATGTGTGTGCATATCCATGTGTGTGCATATGTATATCCGTGTGTGTTGTGTGTGTGTGTGTGTGCATAGGTCGCTGACAAAATTCTTGGCTGTAAGAGAAAAAGGCTCTGAGAGGATGAAAGAAGGAAGCAGGTCCTGCCCCGTGGAGAGGCCCCACTGAAGCACAGGCAAGGTCGATGCAGGGGCTGCTGATAACTCAGCAACAGAGACCTGGCACAGCCAGGAAGGGGGATGAGGGTGGGAGAAGGCAGCAAAGGGTCAGACCATGAGCAGAGAGAAGCGCTCAGTTAAAAAGTGACTCGGGCTACCCTTTGTCCTTGCAAGCTCTGCTCTTCCTCCAGTTTCTGCTCTGTTGCCAGAAGTCCGGCTTAATTATTGATGTCTACAGTGCATTAACTTCTTCCTTACAGAAAAAATCCCATTAATAAATGTAGATGAACCAAGAGGAAATGAAGATACCACTAGAATACCCCAGCAATACTTGCTGCAGGCAGGACCTGTTGGTGGATATTAAAATTAGTGGGTGAAAGCTGATGCAGACTCAGGGTTTTGCCCCTAAAATATTTAGTGAGTATGAAGAGGACAGTAGTAAGCTTAGAGTGGAGAATCTGGACCAGCACCAATAGTCACATGAGCAAGGTTAACATCACAGTTGGAAGACACAGTGACATGAAACACTCTCCAAGAGGATACACCTGAAGGACATCTCGCTTCTGTGCTCTTGACACTGAATTGCTGAAAATACATTACGTCAGTCCCATCATGGCAGAGTGGGACAGACTCACACACAGGGACATTCCAGAGTCAAGGACCAGCCTTCTTCAAATGCATCAGGAAAGGCAAGGAAGGTTGAGGAACTGATACAGACTGCAGGAGACTAAGGAGTTGTGACAACCAAATGCAATCTGGGATCCAGACAGGATCCCGAAACAGGAGAGAGACCCCATGGGGGTGGTGGTCAAATCCAGATAAAGTCCACAGCCCACTCCCTAGGACTCAGGTAAACATGTCGTGACTGTGGGACATGGTCATATGAGGGGAGGCTGGGTGAAGGGTATATGGGAACTATCCACACTGGTTTTGAGACTCTTCTATAAATCTAGCATTATTTCAAAGTGCAACAGCCAGTGGATGTGGGTGTGAGTTACCAAATGTGCTCAGTGGTCTTTGCTTGGGTCTCCCTCTGGGGCCCATACAGACTGTGCCGGGCCTTTGTGTTGCAGAGATCAGCATGGAGGTCAGTGCAGCATGTGGTCATGAGGTACGCTCTCTGTGTGATCTTCTGGGGGGCATGGAAGGGTCTTCATGGGCCCCGTAGGTCACCACAGCTCTGAATCAAGGGTGACATTTAAAGTCTGACAGCCAATGGTGCTGATTTAATATCCGGCCTCTCCTGGGATGTCCAGGCTCTGTGGTGGCCAGGTGTGGGGCTCACACAAGGAATGGTAATGCCTTACCCATACCGACACATCTAGGCTGAGGAGGCATCTGGAGTGTGAGAAGCTGCCTTAGTCTGCCCGGGCTGCTTAGTCTGCTGGGGGTCTCAGCAGACATTGATTCCTCACAGTGCTGGAGGCTGAAAGTCTGACATGCAGGTGCTAAGAGATGTGGCTCCTGGTGAGGCCCCTTATCATGCTTGCAGATGGCCGTCTTCTCAATGTGTCCTCATAGGGAGGACTGAGAGCACCCTAGTCCCTTCTTATAAAGACAATAATCCATCATGAGGCCCCACACTCATGACCTCGTCTAACCCTGGTTACCTCCCAAAGACCCCGTCCCTAAATACCCTCTCACTGGGTCTTAAGGTTTCAACATGTGAACTTTGGGGGGTCAGTTCATCACAGTCCAAAACAGATCTCTGAATCTCTCCCCTACCCCCAAGCCTGTTCCTCTCCTGCTCTTCCCATTTCAGAAAGTGGCCCCAACTGAAAAGCTATTTTTGGATCCCTGTTTGCTTTACTTTCCCCTGTTGGCTCTGCCTCCAGCATCTATCCTCAGTGCATCACTTTTCAACCTCTCCCCACTTTTCTACCTCTGTCCCCACACGCTGCCCACTCTCCACCCAGCACTGGATTGAACCTATTACACCATGCAGTAGATTAGCCTATTCCTCACTTAGAGCCCTCCAGCATCTGTGTGCCCCACTCCTCCTCCCCAGGGTCCACAGGGTCCTGCCAAACTCAACCCCTGTACTCCTCCCCACCATCTGCAAACCTGTCCCTGGGTATCTTCATACCCTTCGGCTGAGCCCTGGGCCCTCTGCACTAGCTGTACCTGCTTTGTCTCCCTGGTTTGTCTCTTCATCACTTAGGGATGAACTGCAGTAGCATCTGTCAGATGTGCCCTCCCCCATTGCCAGGTCAAAGGCACCACTGTCTACTCTTGCTCCCTATGTTTACTGAGCTTGCTTTTCCAGAACTTGGGCTCCATGTGCTCATCTCCTGAGTCTAGAATGGGCTTTACACACAATAGGTGCTCAATACACACCTACTAAATTAACTAGTCAATTAGCTGCTTCTTTTCCTTAATTACAGCCTTTCTGTGGGGAGGAGCAGGAGTCTGTCAGGGCAGGCAATCCCCAGAGGTTTTCTGGAGTGATATTTAGTAGGAATGCACTGACCTTGTTTTTTATCTACAGGGGGGAACCTCATGCACCTTACATGGGGTGACTTAGGAGCCCACAACCCCTCAGCAGCTGCAGAACTCTTCCCAGCTACTAAGGAATGGCTCAGTGTGGGAGCAGAGACCCCAGCCCAGCATTCCCAGGAGCTGGGCATGGTGAACCATTAATTAACTTTGGACCTGGCTTGGCCATGGTCCTAGGAAATCTAAGGAAGGGGGAACTGACTAAACAGCTGGTGCAAAAGAGCCAGTGGGCAGAGAGCAGGGGCCTTCCCAGGGACAGGACTGGATGCTTCTCCTAGTTTATACTTTCCTGGTCATTTCCACGGTGAGGAGGGAGTCAGTTAGGGAAGACTTAGTTTTCTCCCCCAGAAAGCTGAGGGAAGGGGGTTTGCTGAATGCCTAGTGGGAGACTCACAAACCGAAAAAAACATCAAACCTCAGAAGGAGTAAGGAGGGGGCAACTTCAGACACTCAGCTGGCCAACTGGCTTCAGGCTTTGAAACTTCATTTCTTGGTACTGCCAAGAGTCAGAGCTCTAGGCCCCTGTTCATTCCTAAGTCTCCTGTAGAGAGCAGCTGATGGTTCTGCCAGACTAGGGGACTGCATCCCAGAAGTTCTAGGTGCAAACATTGTCCTGGGAAACAGCTGCAAGCCATGAGACAGGAGATGGACATAGGGCTCCATGGAGCATCTGGAGTCAAGAGATACAGCTTGCAGAGACAGTCTCTGGCACAGACTTCCTTCCCTCCTGTAGGTATTATTTCTACTATAGTTGAGTAACATGCAGGATCCTGCATGTGCAGTTCACTTGTTACCAGCCTGTGTCTTGACAATATTTGACAATCTAAAATAATACTTTTTCTCTTAAATTCCTATTTCAGGTCGGTTTGATGCTGGAAAACTTCCTTCTGTTCTAGCCTTGGTTGTTCATTCTGTGTGGGCGCCTCTCCTTCCCCCTCACCTTTAATGTCTCTATCTACTTTGTTCTGGATGTTTCTCAAACATCTCTTCCTTTTAACTGACACTCTCTTTGGCAGTGTCAGTTCAATGTTTGCAGCTTCCAAGGATGATTTACACAAATCTTTTGCATGTTTCACATTTTTTGCCCTCATTTTAAGAAACTATGGCCTGGTCTTGTCTCAACACACATTTATTTTGTCAACAGTAAGCAATGTTGCAAAATCACTTTGTGTTCCTAATAGAAGAGCCACTGAAGTGCCTGAAGATATTGCTCCTTTCCTGTGGGAAAGCTTGGCCAGGGCCCAGAAGAAATACCTCTCTCTGGTTACCTAGATCCCTTGAAACTTAGCTGTGGACAAGAGTTTTTGGGTTGTGGAGAGAATGTTCCAAACACAGCACTCTCTTATCCTCTCTGAAGTCAGTGGTTTCTGACAAGATGAAATTGGAGAAGGATAGAAGGAAAGTTCTCTTCTTGGTTAAAAAAAAAATTGTACTAGTACAGGATGGAGAATTGTGTGAACAGGGTGTTTAGACAAGGCCAATTTTATATAATAATGTTGAAGCAGTTCCCTCAAATGGCTACATTAAAATGTAAAAACTATTTTTAAATTTAAGTGTTACATGAAAGAGACATTGAGCCCTTCCAGCAGCTCCAGTGCCCCTTCCAGGACCTACCTGGGGAGGTGGGCAGGAAGGGCTGTTTTGAACGAATTTAGTGATTCCTTCTCCAAAGTGGAAAGTACTGTGGCTTTCGAGACACAAAAATACAATTTAGGTGGGTGTTTCCAAAACATTCCAGGTGGAATGAAGAAGCATTTCCTAAGCCTGACAACAGGCAACATTAAGCAGGAGAAGTTTGATAGATTCAACAACATAAAATGGAAAATGATAAACTATAAAAAGAAATTTTGAAAGTTAGTAAAACATAAGCAAAAAACAAACAAACAAAAAACCCAAAGAGCTGCACCCTACTAGATAAATGGGTACAGTACATACAGATTAGAAATTACATTAGTTTCAGGTGTACCACATAATGATTTGATATTTGCATATTATGATATTGTCAGATAACTAGAAATAGTTTTAAATGAAGAAGAAGACTCTGCTGGGCCAAGAAGTGGCAAACATACCTTCTTGAATTCCAGAATGAAGATGGGTGAGTTGGGGGTGAGGGTTCCAATCATGCAGGCCTTTGGGGCCAGGTTTGTCCTTCTGCATCAAAATGTGTTTTTCCTTGGCTTACCCATCTCCCCCCGGGAGTCTAGTGTGAGGATGTGATGTATGGAAGCTCATAGCATCAGAGCTAAAAAGAGTGAAATAGAAAATTTAAGTCACAGACGGAAAGAGAAAGTAACTTATACATCCAGAGAAATAAGGTATTAACATGCTATTGACCTGTATTTATTAATGTATACTTATGTTAGGTCAAAGAAAAAAACAGGCTGTAAACCACAGGTAGCGTGAGGCCACAATGAAACAAATATGTGAGAACTAATGTCTTGTTTTAAATTCATTGTCTTGGTTATAAGTAGGGTTGAATTCCTCTTTTCCTTTTTCTTTTTTCTTTCTTTTTTTCTCTTTTCCTTTTTCTTCTATGAATTACCTGTTTGATCCTTACCCACTTCCTAACTACATTTTCCCTATTGATTTGTAGGAGATGTTTATGTAATATAGGTATTAGCCATTTGCTTGTTGCATCTTTTGTAAATAGTTTTGTCTGGAATTCGTTTTCAATTTGTTTAAGGCATGATTCATTTAGTTGTTACATACTCAGATATGCCAGTCATTTACTTTCTGTTGCTGGGTTTCATTTCTTGCTTACTAAAGCCTTCTTCACAAAACGATTTTTAAAGTGTTGTTTCCTACTTGGTTCTAAACATTTTGTAAACTTTTTATGTGTAGCTCTTTAAATACATCTGAAATTTATGTTTGCCAATGGTGTGAAAAAGAATCTAAAATTATTGGTTTCAAAAAGGATAGTAAGCTTCCCCAAAGCATGTCTTGATCCTTCATTCTCAGCTCTGGTTTGAAATGCCACCTCTATCACATAAGAAATTTCCACATGAACATAAATCTGTTCCTGGACTCAGCTGAAGTTCTGGGGGGGGGGAGGGTGGCTTTTCAAAAACACCTTAACTATTCATAAGTACTTTCTCTTTTAGATGAGCTTTCATGTTAGCTTCTCAAGTTTTAATACCCTGCTGAGATTTTGGCTGAAATTGGACAGAATTCATAGATTTTTGTAGGGGGGGCAGAGGGGGAAGAAATCCCCCAAAACCTTATTTTAATTTTGGGGAAAAAGAGTTTTAAGTGATTTGTTTCTAGGTGGTATCAAAATCTCCTCATGCCAAGCTGTCAGGCCTGTTGGCCTTGAGGTCAAGCAGAGGGAGTGTTAGCAGCATGAAGGGGCTACTGGCAGTCCAGCATTGACCATGTGTCCAGAATTATGAGTCAGACACTCTGCCCAGTGGTGGTCAAACCACACCCAGAATTGTGACTCCAACTCTCCCCATCAGAAAGAAGGATGTCAGTGATGAGTGGCAGTACAAGGGAAGGGCAGAGAGTGAGGCAGGGGAGGCTGGGTGGTGCTGGGGCTGCAAGCTGCTCAGAGGAAGAGCCACCACTTGGGGCCTCTGGATCCAGGGCATCACTTCCTCCCACCCAGGTTCACTGGTTGTCTTCCCCAGGTGAGGAGTGTGTACTCTTTGCTGGATCTGAGGAACAGGTGAATGCACTGAGATGCTAAGCAGTCAGCCTTGGCACCTGCCCACTGCCAGTACTTGACTTGAGTGGCTCTTCCTTGTCGCAGAGACATTTATTCACATCCACTATATGCATATATATAAAGTCAAACCCACCAACTTGATGGAGTTTGAATTTTTTTGAAGATCATTTGCTCCATGCCCCCTTTCTGCCATTTTCCATGTCTCTAATAGGTTGATTTCTTAATATTTTAGTTTAATCAATTCAGTTTTAGCCCTTCAAATATCCCTTTTAGCCTCATTTTAAGCTGTTGTACCTGGGACAGCATGGAGTTGATATGCTAGATGTATTTCAATGTACATTGAAATAAAACATAACTACTGAAATATGATGTATTTATCCATCTGCCACCTCAAACTACTTTTGCCCACCACTGGTGGTCTCTCTTGGCCAGACACTATTAAAGAGATAGCATGGTGCTGGGAACCATAGGCCTTGGCTTTTGCCTTGGCCTCTTGAATGATCTAGAGAAAGGAATTTCAGTGTTGAGGCCTCATTCTCCTCCTGTAGAATTAAGAAGCTGACTCAATGCTGAGCTTGCTAGGGCAGTAACTCATTCCATTGTGGCCAGGAACTTATGTGTTTCTTTTGAGCAAATTCCCATGCAAAGATCCTCCTGGTGATGGAGTCCTAAGTGTGGAATCCACGTTCTGGAGTAAGTTGGAGTTTGCTTTGGCCCTGGACCAATGAAGGTCCTTATTTCTGTAGTACCAGGTAGCCCACACAAAAAGGCTTACCAGGCTGGATGGAGGGTGAGGGGAAGAAAGCACACATAGTAGTTCAGTGGCAAGAACAGATATGTCCCACCAGAACAGGAATCCCTGACAGGTGATGGGAGGTTCTTGGTGTCCCAAGAACGATGAGTCTCTTCCAGGCATTACCTCCTGGACCTCTGGGTAGCCTAGGAACTCCAGCACCCCTGCCTGATAGCCTGTGCTCAAAGGTACTCTGTCTTCCTAGGCTTTTCATGGACAGCAAGCCTCAAGATAAAGAAGTGAGTGGTCTGGGTGCTCATTCAGCAACCTTCCTTCAAAGTGAGAAGGAAAAAGAGGGCCTTGGCAAGGAAAGGGGACTGGCCAGCCTCACATAGCCAGAACGAGGCTCAGACCCTCCCAGTCCTCAGACTTCAGGCTTAGAATCCAAGATTCAGGCCACAGTCCTCTGCCACTAGTCCAGGACAACTCCAGGACTCCAGAGTCACAGTGGTTACTGCCAAGGCCATACAGGGAGGACAAAAGCTATTGGAAACATGCCATAGGTATCATGTAAAGTAGGTCAAAAATAAGTTCTTTTTAACGTGGGAAAATATGGTATAAAATGTTAAACTAATGTACTTAAATATCGTAAAACAATGAATAATTTTCTAAGAAAATATCAAGTAGCAAAAGTAACTCAAGATGTAACCAAAATAGCAAGGAGAAGAAATCACACTTGGATGCAAGTCTCACATAAAATATTAACAAAGCTTGTAGCATAATATGAAAAGGATCTATCATGACAAAAAAAATTATCCAAGGAATGTAGGCATGGATCATCATTATAAACTTCATTAATGCAATTCACTAGACAATTAGGCAAAAATGAGAAATTATAACCTAAAAAATGCCCACGAAGTATTTCATGTAATTTAATACCATATTTTGTATAAAAAGCTTTGCTGATTAGTAGTAAACATGTGAGCATACATCCAACATTTTGGACAGATTTTTCAAGGGGCTTATTGGCTGTCTGGAAGAAATCAATGGGCCCGTTAGACATCGACGGACTCTGGCTTAAGGTCTCTGAGTTACAGGGAGGTGAGCCAAAGTAACACACATGAGTTATACATATAATTCTGGATTCAAATCCAGGTTGGAAAGAAAGAAGTAAAACAATCTCTATCTGCAGATTACATGATGCTGTACACAAACATTCCTAAGGAATTCACGAAAAACTATTAGAGCTAATTCACAGTTCAGCAAGGTTGCAAAATGCAAAAGAAATAATTTATATTATTTTTAATTATTAAAATAATAAAAATTAAAATAATTTACAATTAATTTTTATAAATCAATTGTATTTCTATATACTTGCAATGAATAATCTAAAATGAAATATGAAATTATGAAAATTCCATTTACAATTACATCAAAAAGGAATAGAATACTCAGCACAAACTTGACAAAATAAGTATAAAACTTACACTCTGAAAACTGTAAAGGTCATTGAAAGAAATTAAAAACCTAAATAGGTAGGAAGATATCCCATGTTCATGGACTGGAAGACTTACTAGGTTAAGAACCACATTGGTCTACAGATTTAACTCATCCTGTATTCTTCATAGGAATTGACAAACTAATCTTAAAATTAATGTGGAAACTCAAGTGATTCAGAATAGGCAAAAACAATCTTGAAAAAGAACAAAAGTTAGAGGACTCAGACTTCCTGACTTCAAAATGTAATCAAACCTACAGTAATCAAGGCAGTGTGGTACTGGCATGAGGATAGACATATGATCAATTGTACAGAATCAAGAGTCCAGAAGTAAACCCATGTATCTATGGTCAACTAACTTTTAACAAGGGTTCAAAGTCCATTTAATGGGGGAAGAACAATCTCTTTAACAAATGGTGCTGTAACAACTGGAAAGCCTTATCCAAAAGAATGACACTGGACCCCTTACATTATGCCCTATTAACTAGGAATGAATCAAAGACCTAAATGAAAGCCCTGGGGTTATCAAACACTTAGAAAAAAACATAGGAGTAAATCTTTATGGCCAACGATTTGGCAGTGGGTTTTTAGATATGACACAAGGTATAAAAAGCAAAAGAAAAAATAAATATGTTGGATTCCAAAATTAAAAACATTTGTGCTTCAACCTCTCAAGAAAGTGAAAAGAAAACTTACAGAATGTGACAAAATATTTGCAAATCATATGTATCTGGAAAAAGGCTAGAATATATAAAGAATCTAGAATCTATCTAGAATGTATAGAAAACACTTATGACTCAATAATAAAGGACAAATGACCCAATATGAAAATGGGCAAAGGATATGAATTTCCCCCAGAAAAGATGTACAAATGGCTAAAAAGCCTATGCAAATATGATCAACATCACTAGTCATCAGGGAAATGAAAATCAGGACCTCAGTGAGATACCACTTCACAATCACTAGAATAGTTACAATCAAAAACTCAGAAAATAAAAAGTGTTAGCAAGGATGTGGAGAAACTGGAACCCTCACACACTGCTGGTGAGAATGTGAAATGCTGTAGTCACTTTGGAAAACAGTCTAGCAGTTTCTCAATAAGTTAAATATAAAGTTACCATTTGACTCAGTGATTCCATTTCCAAGAGAATTGCAATATGTCCACATAAAAACCTGCACACAAATATTCATGGCAGCCTTATTCACAGCTGCCAAAAGGTGAAAACGACCCAAACATCCATCAAGTGATAAATGAGTAAACAAGATGTAGTCTATCCACAGAACGGAATATTATTTGGCTGTGAAAAGGAAAGGAGTACTGACACATGCTACGACATGACTGAAACTTTAAAACTTTAGCTTTATGCTAAGCTAAAGAAGCTAATTACAAAAGACTATGTATTATATGATTCCATTTACATGAAATGCCTAGAATCAGTAAAGACATAAAGACATAAAGTAGATTAGTCACTGTCCAGGGCTGGGATGGGGGCAGTAGATTGGGGGGCTACATGAAGGGTACAGGGTTCTTACTGAGGAGATGAAGATATTCTATAATTAAATGTGGTGATAATTGCACAACTGTCACAACTTTGTGAATACACTAAAAACCACTGAATTATACCTTACAAATGGCTAAATTGTATGTATATACATGAATTGTATCTCAGTAAAGCTCCTACTACACGAAAAATGTAAGAAAGCAAATAAATAGTCATGTGATGAAAATAATACCAATAAAAGTCAACTAAGGACATTAAAAAAAACCCTAAATAAGAAGTGATTTTCCTGATTTCTGGAAAAGGAGACTCAGTATTTTAAAGACAGCAATTTCTTACCACATATCCAGCAATTCCATGGCTGAGTATTTACCCAAAGAAACAGGAAACACTACTTTGAGAAGATACATGCGCCCCCATGTTTATAGCAGCATTTTTTACAACAGCCACAATATGGAAGCAACCGAAGTGTCCACTGATAGATGGATGGATAAGGAAGATGTGGTGTATATACATGATGGAATATTACTCAGCCATAAAAAGATGAAATCTTGTCATTTCCAACAATACAGAAGGAGCTGGAAGGTGTTGTGCTAAGTGAAATTAGTCAGACAGAGAAAGACAAATACCATATGATCTCACTTATATGTAGAATCTAAAAACCAAATCAGGGATCCCTGGGTGGCGCAGCGGTTTAGCGCCTGTCTTTGGCCCAGGGCGCGATCCTGGAGACCCGGGATCGAATCCCACGTCGGGCTCCCGGTGCACGGAGCCTGCTTCTCCCTCTGCCTGTGTCTCTGCCTCTCTCTCTCTCTTTCTCTCTCTCTCTCTCTGTGTGTGACTAATAAATAAATAAAAATTAAAAAAAAAAAACCAAATCAAACAAATGAAAAAGGAGAATCAGAATCATAAATACAGAGAACAAGCTGGTGGTCACTGGAGGGGAGGGTGGGGGGCAGGGAAGAAAGGGTGAAGGAGAGTGGGAGATACAGGCTTCCAGGGGTGGAATGAAGAAGTCGTGGGGATGAAAGGCACGGCACAGGGAACACAGTCACTGGTACTGTGACAGCGCTGTGTGGGGACAGATGGGCTACGCTGGTGGTGAGCAAAGCATAATGTGTAGAGTTGTACACCTGAAGCTAATGTAACATTATGTGTTGATTATACTTCAACAGAAAAAAATAAAGACAGCAGTTTCTTTCAAATTAATCTACGAGTTCATTTCAGTCTCATTCAAAATTTGAATGGAATATATTCGGAATGTGATAAAGTAATTCTAAATTTCACCAGAAGGAGTAAGTGTTTGAGAATAGCATAGACACTTTTGGAATAAAAAAGAGCACTGGGAGTTATTTGTCTTATCAGATATGAAAATCTTTTCTAGAGGTCTGGGGATTAAAAGAATCTTGCAGGGTGCAGGAGAAAGCAATAGAAACATGGACCAGCCATGTACAAATATGGGCTTTTAGTAAACAATAAAAGTGGCATTCTAGATCAATGAAATGGATTATTTGGCAAATAATGTTGGCTTAATGGCCAAAATCATAAAAGTCAAATTTCTTCCAAATTAATTAAATATTAAGATGTGAAAAATAAAACCTTAAAAGAATTGGAAGAAAATGCAGGAAGCTAGTTCTATAAACTTGGCATGGGGAGAGCCCTTCTCCATCAGCCAAGAGGAAAAGCTGGATGGGTCTGTCTACATAGAAACTAAACTTTCCACATGGCAAAAGGCCTTAAAATAAAGTGAAATGATGAAATAGAAAATAGCTTAATAATTTCAACATTTGAGGGTATTTTAAGATATCTAGTATATAAAATGCTTTAAAATCCAGCAAGAAAAAGACACCCTTCAAATATCATTCAGCCTAAAATTAAAACATTTTATTTTAAAATTATTTTAATTTAAAATAAAATATTAAAAACCTTTATTTTTATCAGGATTTTTAAAAAAATGAATTTGAAAGATTTTGGCAGGGCATGTACTTTTACTTTGAGACAGAATGTGAAGCTATGGGGCCCATGTGAATGTCTGTGAGGAGGGATCTTGAGCAGAAGAGAATCTCATAGTCCTCTAAGGAGAAGATGGTTCTTTGATATGACTCTATTTTCAGGTACTTTTAAAAACCAACTCATCTGGCTATCACTGAGACCCAAAGAGATTGATTAATGGACCAACCACCACCTAGCTAGCAGGTGGTCAAGTTGGGACTCAGACTCAGGGAGCCTACACCAAGGACCAGCTCCTAACATTTCTACTACAGCTGCCTTTGGGGAGACACTGCTTCCCTCCAGGCTATTTCTCATTCCAGAATCTGATGCTGTCTTGGAGCCTCGCTGCTCAACTGCCTGTGGAAGATGTGCCTGTCCATGTGCAGCAGACACCTGGGGTGCCCGTGTGCCTGTCCAGGGGTCTCAGTGCTCACAGCTCTCCTGGCTGACTGCAGGTTTCTCCAGCTGGCCCGCACATTCCATTTTCTGCACTTAGCACACAGCCACCAGGGTGAGTTTTTAAAATGCAAACCAGATCAGGTTACTCCTGGAACTCCACTTCCTTCTTGTCACCTGGTCCTTAAATCACAGGTTAGTGGCTCTTCTTCAGAGATGCTTGCCCTTCAATTTCTCCTAGGGATAAGCACATGATGTTCTAGGTGGAGTAAGGATGACGGCGAGGACTGGGGAGGTAGGAGGCTCCAGGAGGCACTCCTGAAAGCTTTCAAGCAACCCCCTTGCTTCCAACCCCACTTACGTCCCTCATAGAAGCTCTGGTCTCTCTCACTGCTGGGCTGCCTGGTTCTGTGGTGCAAACCAGTGCCAGCACCCTTGCTCTCTCCCCGGTGGCTTAGTTTCAGCATTGCAGGGAAGGTTTCTGATGGGCCATTGGGCAACAGTTCTAATTTCCAACACTGTTGAAACTTTGCTGTGTTTCACAAGCACTGCCTCTGCAATGTCTGGATAGGCGAGATTGTGTCATGAGTGGGCAGAGTGTTGCTATCCATACTAGTACTGAACTGTATTTATTTAAGAACAGAAAATGCCCCCTAATGCCCAGAAAAGAAAGAGAAAAGGAAGGAAGAAGAGAAAGAGGGATGGAGAGAGAGAGAGAGAGAGAGAGAGAGAGAGAGAGAGAGAGAGAAGGAAGGAAAGAAGGAAGAGGAAGGGAGGGAGAGAAGGAGGGAGGGAAGGAGGGAGGCATGCTTGGGAGGAACAGGATGAGACTGCTGGGAACAGAAACATTGGGTGAGAGGGTTATGGATCTTTTTTAAAACACTGTATCTTTAGGGTTGTCCTGACCCTGTGTTGCTCAAACACATCCCATACTTCTCATTGTGACCAGGTTAAGAAGGCATTCAAGGATTTTCCTGGTCTGATTTGCCCCCAGCAGTGAGGCAGATTCCAGCTTAACATGGACAAGATACTTATAGGTCACTGGAGGTTGGCTGATTAAAGGTTGTCTCCCTCTCCCTTGCACAGGAGAGGGTGGGAAGGGAAGCAGGGTGCCTCAAGTCCTGGTGAAGGGGCCATGGGAATCCTGGAGGTGACCTCCTGGGACACCGAGCAGGTCAGAGCAGGTGCACAGATGGGCAAATGCTAATAATCAACACGAGTTGTTTGTGCTCACATTGGGGGGTGGTCAGGAGCCCAAGGAGATGTCTATGGAGAGCTGACTCTGTCAAGTGCTGGGTGTGCTTCACATGATGAATTCCTTTGGGCTCACACACTCCCCTGAGTGAGGGCTGTTTATGGTTCTGTTTCACAGGGGAGGAAGTTGAGGCATGGGCAATGCCCCACGAGGTGGGCACTGTCACCCTCACTGTTGTCATGCCCGCGCAAACCAAGGCACACAGTATTCAGTGCCTTGCCTGGGAGGATGAGCTGGATTTGAGTCCACAAGTCTGGCATGCTGTGCTCCTAACGCCTGCCCCATAACCCCGCCAGGGTCCCAGCAGTGTTATCTGGGGATCCCCTCCAAAGGTTTTGCACTAGCTGAGATCCTCAACTTCCACTGTCTTCACTGCCCTCAGTCCCTCCAGAATGACCCCTTCCTCTCCTGCTCAGCGCCAGCCTCACCATTTTGCTCACCTCTTCACAGGTGTGTCCCCTAATCGGTCAGTGCTTCCCCTTGGTGGTGCCAAACACAGCCTGGGGAGAGCACTCGGTGGCTTTCCCTTGCCTACAGCAGCATCTCCCAATCTGCAGTCATTTCCCTGGTCAAGGTCGTGATTTTTGGCATGAATTGAACCACCTATGTACTTAACCTTGTGTTCAAATCAACTCTCTACTTAAATATCTTTATGTAAAAGGAAATGTCGTTGTTCTCCCGTAAATGGAAAACTAATGCTTTTCTAATAGAATAAAATAAATAGAAAACTATTAAAATTTAAAAGACTTGTCTAAGGACCACCTACAATTGGGGGCTTTTCTTCCTCGCACCATTTGAAATACTACATTTATTTGTCATTGTTTATGTGACCCACTGTGAACACTCAGACTTTCAAGGTTGCATAGAGACTAAAGAAAACAGGATGGAATGATGAAAAAAATACTGAAGAGGGAAAAAGAAACATGCAGGGAAGAAGATCCTTCTGAAAATGATCGCTGCAGGACCAAAGACAGCAGGAAGCTCACGAGTTACGGCTTCCATAGGCATCCTCACGTCCATGGCCACCCACTCACCCAATTACCAGCAGCTTCTCCAAAAGCTTGTTAATTTGTATTTTCATCCGAGTTTTCAATGGGCAGTCCTTTTGTTTGTTTTCTTCTTAGTTGTTTCTCGCTCTAGATGCCAAGACCATTAGGGCAGGGGTCTTTTCTTTCTTTTTTTTATTGTTCACAGCTACTAAATGAATATTCACTGTCTGGATGAATGTAGCAGGCTTCATTTTTCCCTGTGTTAGTGAGACTGTGGAAGGGTTCAGTCAAAGCTACTAGACAGAGTCCATTTCTAAAGAGAAGATCTGTTTGTGTTTGTTGACAGAGAGAAGTTAAAATTTGTTTTCTGGTCAAATCCATTTACCTTTCCCTTGATTGTTTTAATCTTCGGTTTCATGTGTATTAAGTTCTCCCTCACCCCCAAGATTACATAAATATTCACTGAAATATGCCTCTAGTGTTTTTTATGGTTTCATTTTACATTTGATCCATCTAGAACAAGAAACAGGAATCTAACTTTATTTGATTTCAAGGGGTTGGCCACTCGCCCAAACTGTTTATTGAAAAAAATCCAAGCTTTCCCCACTGATTTGAAAGGTCGTCTTTTCACATATTAAATGTTTATATAACTTCAGGCTGACGTGTACATTTTTCTACTCTTTTCCACTCCATTTTGCATCATGAATTCAATGTTAAAAGATTTTATCTTTCATATCTGATAATCTCGTTCCTCCACCAATTTGTTTTCCTTTTCAAATATTTCTTGCTAGGAGATGGACTTTTTAAAAAAAACTATTATGTCTTTCTGTCCAGAGACACATCAACACATCACATCTCTCCATTGACTAAGTAACCTGTATTTCTCAGGTAAGAGTTGGAGTCTCCTGTCCTGTGTCTGTCTCCTTGCTTATTTTGTTCCTGAAATATGATTAGGATAAAGAAATATCCTAATTTCTTGTTGAATTGTGAATGGGATCTTTTTTCAGTATGTTTTGTTATAGTTATTTTGGGGAGTTTGGCAAGCCACAAGGCTTTGTATATTTATTTTGTAACTGGCCACTGAACTGAATTCTCTTTTCAGTTGGAATAGCTTTTGTCCCCCTGTGGCTTCTTTGGCCATTTTGCTTCCATCTCCTTGCATGGGCGGTGGTAGCACAGGCAATAAAGTGACCCCCCACCACTCTGGGGGGATGGTTGGCCCTCCCACCTGGCCTTCAGCTCCAGCTCAGGGAAGAAGCACTTTCCCCTCCACGAGCATCCAGGGGTCCATCTCCAAGCAAAATATTTTTTTCTGTAAAGGAGCTTCTTTTACGTCAGTTGGTATTTTGGTCAGGAATTACAGAATGTACTTCTCAACAAGTTCAAAACACACTGCTTTTTAAAACCAGGCCTTTTCCAACAAGATCAACAATAAATGTGTTACTTTTCTCACACCTTGGACATGTAGGAAAATGTGTGCTCAGGGAGCTGGCTGGGAGCCCGCCTGGGGAAAGTGCCAGGCTAGATGAATGCTGTGTGGCAGGGGCTTGGCTTTTTCTTGTTTGCTGGACTCTGAATAGCAGCTAAGAGTCCCTCCAAATCCTGTGGGGCACCCTCCTCCTCAGTGTGCAAGCTGGCAGCAGTCCCTGGAGGGTGGGCCTCCGCAGTGCAGAGCTACACGGGTTCACCGATTGAATGCACTCCTGTGTTTGGCTTCCAGCATCTCCTATCCACCTCGACAACAGGAGAAAAGTGCCACTCTCTCCTTTTCAGGAAGAGGAACTGTGGCTTCACATGTTTGATTCACTCCAGGACTCACAAACATTCAGGGGCAGAATCTGGATTCAAACCCAGTTTAAATCAGCCATTCTCAAATGTTTTAGTCTCAAGACCCCTTAACACCCTTTATTAATTCATTACAATTATTGAGGACCTCGAGGAGCTTTTATAAGAAGGTGAGTTAGGTCTGTCATTATTTAATATAGCTGAAATATGACCCAAAAGACTTTGAAAGCACAAGGATGTACAGCACACATCTCATGGTCCCAGCAGAGCACGTGCACCTGAAGATGCTGCTGCACCTTTGTGAAAGGACAAGAGAGAGGCAGACCTTAGTGTTGTCATGAACATGCCTATCATGTGGAAGACCCCCTAGAACCGGAACCCTAGGGCTCTCTGCGCCACACTCTGAGGAGTGCTGTTCTGAACTTGCTGAGAAGGCGGCCTTTATGCACTCACATCAGGGTGACTGGAAGTTTTGCACTGGAAGGATGGGTCTCAAGGAACTCGTTAGAGGAGGAATGGGGAGGAGGATGAAAACGGTGGTGGGGTGCAGAGGAGCTAACACAGTTTTGCGGAGTGATTCCTGTCCCTGGGTCCAGCAACCCCATGACAGAGACACGTGGACCACCATGGCTCACTGAGGCTGAGCCAATGAAAGGGCTTGGCCACGGTCACACAGCCAACTGATGGATGGGTGTGGGAGCAGTAAGGCCGACCAGATGGAGGGGGCTGCTAGAATGACTTTGGGTGATGTGCCCCAGCCTCGCAGCCCGGGAGAGGCCCTCCCTGGTACTTTGGCCTGATCCTTGGTTGATTGAACACCAGCGGAGGGCTCAGCTGGTTTTAGCATCTTCCTCCACCAATCATCAAACTGTGCTTATGTAGGCCAGTGCCCTGGGCCATAAGAACTGATGACTGAACAAATACAGACCTCTGGACTGGACGAAGGACTGTAGTAGACAAATGGAGAGGTCACTCTTTTCTCTGGCTTTTGAAGGCGTGTCTCCACAATCCACCACGCATCTGCGGGCCAGGTAACTATGGCCCACTGAGTGGCCGCCTCTCGTACAGATGCCATTCCCTCTGCCAGAGACTTGCCAGTTCCTCCCTCCACTAACCTGGGCACCCCCGACTCCTCGAAGTGTCCTTGGCAAAGCCTGCACCAGGGCCAGCAGGATTTCAAACTAAGTTGTCTTTCCTCTTTGTCGCCCCTACTCAGCTCTGGGACATGGTTGTAGCTCTCTTGGCAGCATCTTGGTACTGCTGATCCAAGCCATGTTGGTTGACCCTTTCTCCAGCCTCCCTGCTTCTCTGCTGGCCGGAAGCCACACAGATTCTGCTCTTTCTGTTCTGTCCCCATTGCTACTGCCTCAAGGGGGGGCACAGCTGGGTCAGAATGCTCCCAACTCCCAGTGCCCACTGGTCTGGTACAGGTGCCACTTGGGCCCGGTCCTTAGAGAAGGCACAGCTCAATGCGAGACATGACATCGTCTCAAGAGCAGCAATCAGGCCAGGAGGGCAGGGCTCAGAGAGGGGGCAGGGGCACAGGGGGCTTGGGTGGAGGGCAGGACTCAGCTAAGGGAGATGTCTGTGTCCAGTGAGCAAGAACACATTGCAAATGGGCAGGGCCTTTTGCAAAGGCAATTGCTAAGGTCATAAGAGGGAAGGAGAGCACCCAGATAGGGAATATGAATGGCACAATCTACTAGATCTCTCTGCGCCTCAGTTTCCCCATCTGTAAAATGAGTGATGATAAAGTCCTACCTTTTGAGTCATAAGGTCCTACCTTTTGGGGGACCTGAGGAGGGTAGGTGGGGAGTGGTTCTGGTACTTCTGCTGCACACGGGCAGCCGGGCTGTCGCTGACCCTCGATGGCCCCCCAGGTCTGGTTGCAGAGGCCCCTCTCCAACCCAAGGCTCCTGCGCAGGGAGGAGCCCAGCTGCTTGGTTCGCAGCTCATGTGTGCTGTGCTCAGCCGGCGGCTGGCTGCAGGGTGGCCCTCTCAGCCCGGGCAGCAAGGAGCGCCCTTCCTCCTTCCCTTTAATCACCAACCCTCTGTCTTCGTCCTCCCTCCCACTCGCTTGCGGGAATGTTATGAATGGAATGTACGAATTGGAGCTTGCGCTGGAGCCCAGGAATGCGGTCACCGCGACCTCCCCAGCCCCCACCGGGGCGGCGCTTGGCCTAGCCTCTGGTGCCCCAGCCGTCCTTGGCGGCCCAGCGATTGTGACCCACCCTCAGAGCCCCACAACCTGCTGGCCTGCCCGTCTGTACTTGGAGATTGGAAGGTGGCCTGGGGAGGGGAGGGGAGAGGGCCTGGAGCATGCTCACCCCACCGGGCCGCTGTGCAGCCAACCCCCAGGCACATTCACTTCAGCCTGGAGAATGTGTGCGCTGGCACTCAGCAGAGTGCGGGTCCGTGCACACGTACACATGCGTGCACACACAGAGCAGAGTGTACACACACACACCAGACTGTACAGCACAGTGAGGTGTACACCCGGCCTTCGGGCACATGCTCAGAAACACTGCAGTGGGGATACACACACATCTGCACCACGCTCTTCATAGACACACACAATAGGAGGTGTTAGCACATTCAGAGACATGCACTCACATGCCATGTACTCACATACATGTGCACACCCCCTGAACATACACATTGAAGTGGTGCACACACCAGGCATAGCAGGTGGCATGCATACGTCAAAGGGGCACATCTATCCGTAGCATGCTGTGCACACAGAGCAGAGCTTGCACACCCAGAGACCCCCAAACACACTTGGAGGAATGACCTTGGATGAATAGTCTCAGTGTCCTTCGTGGATGGCAGAGGGCAGCTCCCAGAGTGGAGGACCCTGATTCCTATCTCTGGCTCAGTAGCCCCTCTATTTGGCTGGGCCTTTTGGGACTGAGGCTTCCTGGGAGGAGGTGGGTGCACCAGGTGGGAATTGAGGGCAAGGGCAGGCACTCCTTGTTCAGGGCATTGCACTAACTCAGGCCCTTGCGTTTGTGCCTTTGTGTTTATGTTAAGCCATGACCTGTGGGCTTAAGGAGTGGAAGCTGTTGCCTGGAAAACTGGATAGCCAGTAGGGGGTCCTAAGTCTGACCAGCGGGGCCAGTCCTTCCCACCCCTGCTCCTTGCTGCCATGGCTGCCAGTCAACCCCTGTGTCAGAGCCAGCTCCAGTACCTCAGCAGGCATGTTCTCACAGGACATTGTGTTCTCCCACAGGATATGGGGTAAACAAGCCTCCCGGCCCCTGGGAACTGAGCATCCTGCCACACTTATTCATTCATTCATTCATTCATTCATCCATTCAGGAATGATTTGCCCAAGTGCCTAGAACATGTCAGACCCCATAGGGACACCAGTCAATGAGGCCAAGCTAGTCCCTGTCCCCAGTCCTTTGCAGACTTCCAGCTCATTGATACTCTTGGTTAGGCCTTGCTATGATTTAAAAATTTTTGAATTTCTATTTAAATCCAGATTTCTGTCTTTTTTGGGACAATGGGAATCTGTGAAGTTAGGCCTGCCCAGCCACCTCCTTCTGAGGCCCTGGGTGTCACAGGCTGCTGCTGCTTCTGCCCGCCCACCTCTGCCTTCTACTAGGCTGTGATTCATCTGGGGGCGCTGCTTGACCAGCCCCAGCAGGCATTAGTGATGGGCGCACAGAGTGTTTGTGGCAGGGGTTCAGCCCAGGCAGGGACAGCCTGGAAAGTGTGACTGGAAGGAGCAGATTAACTCCCCTGATTGAGAACTTGGCATGTGTTTTAAGTGTGAAGGAGGCAGGGGATGCAAATGTTTGGAGAAAGGCCAATTGGAATCAAGAGTGCATAAACTGTGGATTCTTCATAAATGAACTTAGCTTGAAATACCTCAGATGCTGACCTCAAGTGAAGCCAAGGGAAGAGAGTGCCCACTTCTATTCATAATGGCACTCCCTGAAGAAGACATTGCAAACTGCTGATGGACTCCAATATTATGTTTCTGTGTGCGTTTTTTTTTGGGGGGGGCAGTTCCATTCCCAGAGCTCATAGGACAGAAGCCTGAAGCTACTTCCCTGTTTTGGGATACAGTCTTTGATGGCATATCCAGCAGTTCTGACTTGCATTTTCACGGCATCTTTTGCTTTCATATATGGACAGGTAGTTGCGGGCCAAGCTCTGAGCCCAAGGGAGTGATTGCAAACACTTCCTCCAGCCCTTCAGCCATTTCCAGCCACAAAAGATCTAGGCTTCTCACCACCAGTATCTGCACTCCCATCCCTTTGTGCCACTCTTTATTTCTTTTAATAACAAGAACAAAGTACAAAAAAAACCTTTGAATAGTTGCACAGCCTTGGTGCCGACAGAGAGGGGATGCTGCTGGCTGGGCTGCTGTGTCATCATATGTCCCATCCTGGGATCCTGCTTTCGAGGGAGGGCTGACATATTCTCTCAACACTCAGGATCTGGATCCTCACACCCTGAGGTGACAGGGCGCTCAATGGAAGGAAGACCCACCTATGGCATGCTCTGAATCCCCAATTCTCTATGGGTTTGTTTTTCTCTCCTCATCCCACGAAGTGGCCCAACTCCCTCCTCCCACTCCTAAAGGCACTGGCACTGGGTAGATGGTAGGAGCCCCAAGTCACCCCCATACATGTCCCAGGCTCCTGGCATCCTTGACCCTAGAGCAGAGTGGGGGTCAGGATGAACAAGAGTGCGACCGGCTGCTGCCAACTCCTAGACACACAGAAATAGACTCACCCCCTGGAGAGAGACAGGGGTCCCTGAACTGACTGAGATTGGGGTACCTTCCAACGGGAAACGAGAAAGACCAATTGGTGCTGGGAATTCCATTTAAAACAACCTGTGCAACTTTACAGCTTGAAACTCATCCTGACTGCACGGAGTTTAAGGATTTCGTTTTTAAAGGACATCGAAACTGTATTAAAGGATCATCTTTTGGCTTTCTTTATCTTGCTGATTTTGCTCTGCACTACAATTTCACTTCTCATTTAGGCCTGGGTGGACCTCAGCGACCTATACCCCCCAGGAACTCCTGTGGCTCTGAGGCTGAAGCAGCAGGTCCTGGATTTGGGGGGAGTTCAGCTCAGGGGGCACAGAGCCTGCCCTGCCCTGGAGGGACAGCACAGATGCTGGTCTTGCTGGCCTTTTGTGAGACTAGGGGTTGGGGAGGTGGCCAGAGGAGGCAGTCACATGATTTTTTTTTTCATTTCTACTATTTTATTTTATTTTTTTAAATAATAAATTTATTTTTTATTGGTGTTCAATTTGCCAACATACAGAATAACACCCAGTGCTAATCCCGTCAAGTGCCCCCCTAAGTGCCCACCACCCAGTCACCTCCATCCCCCAGCCTCCTCCCCTTCCACCACCCCTAGTTCATTTCCCAGAGTTAGGAGTCTCTCCTGTTCTGTCTCCCTTTCTGATATTTCCTACCCATTTCTCCTCCCTTCCCCTCTATTCCCTTTCACTATTATTTATATTCCCAAAATGAATGAGAACATATAATGTTTGTCCTTCTCCGATTGACTTATTTCACTCAGCATAATACCTGTCGAAGCAAATGGCGGGTATTTGTCATTTCTAATGGCTGAGTAATATTCCATTGTATACGTAGACCACATCTTCTCTATCCATTCATCTTTCCACGGACACCGGGGCTCCTTCCACAGTTTGGCTATTGTGGACATTGCTGCTAGAAACATCGGGATGCAGGTGTCCTGGCATTTCATTGCATCTGTATCTTTGGGGTAAATCCCCAACAGTGGAATTGCTGGGTCGTAGGGCAGGTCTATATGCAGAAGAATGAAACTGGACCACTCTCTTTCACCATACACAAAGATAAACTCAAAATGGATGAAAGATCTCAATGTGGGACAAGATTCCATCAAAATCCTAGAGGAGAACACAGGCAACACCCTTTTTGAACTCGGCCACAGTAACTTCTTGCAAGATACATCCACAAAGGCAAAAGAAACAAAAGCAGAAATGAACTATTGGTACTTCATCAAGATAAGAAGCTTTTGCACAGCAAAGGATACAGTCAACAAAACTAAAAGACAACCTACAGAATGGGAGAAGAGATTTGCAAATGACGTGTCAGATAAAGGGCTAGTCTCCAAGATCTATAAAGAACTTATTCAACTCCACAGCAAAGAAACAAACAATCCAATCATGAAATGGGCAAAAGACATGAAGAGAAATCTCACAGAGGAAGACATGGACATGGCCAACATGCACATGAGAAAATGCTCTGCATCACTTGCCATCAGGGAAATACAAATCCAAACCACAATGAGATACCACCTCACACCAGTGAGAATGGGGAAAATTAACAAGGCAGGAAACCACAAATGTTGGAGAGGATGTGGAGAAAGGGGAACCCTCTTACACTGTTGGTGGGAATGTGAACTGGTGCAGCCACTCTGGGAAACTGTGTGGAGGTTCCTCAAAGAGGCAGCCTCATGATTGATGGAGCCTGAAGGGAGCGCTCAGGCATCTTGGGGCCTTGCTCTTGGCAGGAGTGTCTGCACAGATCTCCTCTCCCTTCCCATCAAAGGCTGGTTACTCAAGAGGCAGCGGAAAGCCCTGGATATGCTGAATTGTGTGCTGGCCGGGCCTCTGAGCTGATGTAACCGCACTCTCTGTTGTGAAACAGGTTGAAAGGGCCATCAGGGAAGGGAAGGCACACAGGGGCTTTGCATCATGACATGTGGAACTGAGTCAAAATCAATTATACACACTTGAAAAGAGAGTCTGGGATGGAGAGTGAAGGAAACAGAAAGGCTGGTTTGCAGTGTAAGTGATGCACATCTGATAACCCAGGAGAGGCCAGGAGTCCTCACTGTGAGGCCCCTAATAAGTGCTGAAGCACCTACTAAGTGCCCTACACTTGTCAGCAGCTCTGTGGCAGGACCAGCCTAGAAGCCTGGCACCTTCTGCTCCCATAGTAAGTGTCCAGTCCTAGGACCTCTGTCAGTGCTGGACGCTGACTCTAATGGGTAAAAATAGGTATGGCTCATACAAGGTCCTGAAATCCCTGGCTGAGCTGGATAAACAGTGATCTAATCCGTGGCAGAGGGACACCCAACTGTGTTGACTTGGCCAGGGCAGTTGCTCTCAAGTGCGGCGACTTATTAAGGTATTTTCCATGGGACTTTAGACCAGTCTTGAGTTCAACTCTGCTTGATCTTACAAGTGACCCCTTGGGGACACCCACCGCCCTCCCCCAGAGAGGTTTCCAGCGTGCCAGGGATTCCGCATTCATCTGTTGCACTCGGCTGCCCCCCTCTGGTCAGGCTGTGAGGTCATCCGTAGGTCCTGAGCCTAGGTGTCCGGGCCAGGTCCAGGGGAAGGACATGTCCAACACCCCTTTCCCCGGAGTGCCCTGGGAATGGGCCTTTGATCTATCTTGAGAAAAAGCTCTTCGCCTCTCAGGGGCTGATGCTGGAATATGCTGCTTATGGAACCGTCTGATGTAATTTCTATGAGATCCTTCAGGGGCCTCATAGAGGCTTCCCTACATCAGGTCAGAAGGGGAAGCATCCTTCCCAGGCCTGAGTGAGGTGGGCAGGGACGGGCCAACCCCCAGGCAAGCCTTGCACCTGTGGAGCACAAGCGTGGCTCTTGCCCTTGCCTCCTTTCCTTTGTTCCTGTTCTGTCCTTTGCCTTCATGAAAGTTGAAAGATCTGGGTCCTGCTCCCTGCTTTGTCACAGCCTGTGAGACCTCAGCCAGATGTGCATGTGCCCCAGGGCTTCAGTTTCTCCAGCCACAAAATGGAGCTCTTGGCCTGGGAGGTCTCTATGCTCTTGCAGATCTGACATCGTTCTGATGCTGAGGTTCAGGGCAGATAAAAATCTTTCCCGGCTCCGGAGAACAGAGGGCCTTCCCCTGCTATGTGCAGGCTGGAGCAGGATACGGGGGAGTCAGCAGTGCTCTCGGCCTCTGTTTCTTGTTGATGCTGCGAGATTTCAAAATGTAGATATTTTTGTAGATTTTTCTGTTTCTGAAAGCGAACACATGAAACTATCCCCAATTTCCCCAGTAATCAGGGAAATGTAACTGTAAACTATCATGTCATTTATTGGCAAAAATGCAGAAGTCTGCACATGATCAGAGTGGCTGAGGATGCAGGGAAAGAGGCAATTAGACACTGCAGACAGGCCCTGGTCTGGAGCAACTGTACTTCTGTGAATCTGTCCTAGGAGGGGCTTGCCCGTGGAAGGGTGGCCGATGATCCAAAGCCATTAGCTGGCATTCTTTGTAAGAGCCGAATTGCAAGGTGAGCTGGTCCTGGGCAGAGAAAGGGGGGCTGGCTTAGGTGGCAGATGTGGACCGATGAACTACACCACCTGGATGTGCAGTCCCCTGCGACGTGGCCACTGCTCTGCAGCTCCTGAGCTGGGAATTTCTCACATGCCACAGTGTTTAGAGTTGTGTCTTCTGGGGAGGAGGCAGTAGTGAAAGGAAACTGTCAGTGGTCATGCTGTAAACAGCTGCATTGTTTGGATCTCTGAGACTCTGTGGACTCATACATGCTTTTGTGATAAGATCCCCATTGGGAGAGGCCAGGGGGACATCCACTCAGTGTAAGTACAGAGTGTAGGTTTGTATCAGGCCTGGGTTCAAATACTATCTGCCACCAACTGCTGTGGGACAAGGGGGTGTGCAGCTTCAGTCCCTTCACCTGCAATGGAGCAAAGGATGCCATCCCCATGGGGCTGTTACGAAGCTCTGGGCTGGGGTCGTGCCAGCACCTAGCATACACCCATGCCATGACTGCCATGGATTTTGTCTGCCAACCCCAGTGTCATGGGGTGAGAACCACTGTATAATGGGTCCATAGTTAGTGACTTTAAGTGTGGCATGACCCCTGACCACGTGGTAGCTCAGGCCAGCAATTCCTCTTCTGTCCCCTCCCCACATGTGTAGACAGGTGGCGAGGCTGAGTGAGGAGGCTGGGAAGGTGACAGGTGCCAGGGAAGGCAGCTCCACAGAGACCTACCCAATGCCTCATGAAGCCTGTCCCTCCCATCCACAAGTTCCCTGCTAGGAGGGAGACTGGACTTGAATTCATCAGCCTGGGCCTTGAAGGCATCCGTAGCCAGCTGTGCTCTGGATTCACTCCCTCCTTCTTCTCCTCTGGTCCTGGCCTCTCTGTTCATCTGCAATACCCCCTGGGCCCCTGCCTACAGAGGTGTTGCTGTCTTTAACTACCACTGTCTCTGCTGCCTACCCAGTCTGTTCCCTCAAGAGGTGCAAAGTGCTGCTGTTGCTGCTCTTTTATATGGTGTCATTCTGCTGACTTACAGTTGAAGTCTGCTAAGGCCTGGAGCCAGCATAGGGCTGAGGTGCTAACCTCCCAGCCTGGCGCTCTTGGCATCTGCTGTACTGGCCTCAGTTTGTTCACTGCTTGCAGTGTCCTGGGCACTGCTCAGTCCCTTCCCTGCTGACCGCACCTGCAAGGCCAGCAGAGGCTGGGAAAGTGCCGTGTGTGGCTGTTCCTCGTGGAAATCAAAGACACACTTGGCTGGCCTTTGGGAGGATGAGAGAGAAACCCTCTGTCCCTAGCTGACCACCAGCCAAAGTCAGGAAGCGGAGCCCCTGCTGACCTACAGCTAAGCACAGATGCACAATGGACCCAGGGGAGGCCAGGAGAACGGGCCCTGCTGAGCCAGGTCAGATTGCCTATCAGCAAAATAAAACCACTAAGCGTGGGGAGGTTTGTTATCCGGCAGTAGATAACTGATACAAACCCTTCCATGCAATCTCTCCCTCTAAAGAGAAAGAAAGAATAGGCACGGTATAAAATGTAAACAATGCTGAAATGAAGAAAGGGAAGGCCTCTCCTCAAGGTAATTTAATCAACAAAGATAATCGTTATCAATTTTCACATAAATCCTTCAAAATTCTCTTTGTGTAAAACATATTCTCATCTACTATCACCTATTTGTCTTTATCATCGTCATCACCATCATCATCATCCCTCTAAATATTAAATAGAACGGGATTCTATTGTACACCATTGAGTGTCCCCTGCTCCCCGACCTTATTACTAATGCAGTGACTCTACGGGCCCGGTGACAGCTTTAGAGAGAACCAAGGTGATCTGGCTGGCTGCTTCCATCCTGCCTCCTTGCATGTGAAGGGTTGCACAGATGATGTATCAGTCCAAGCCCGAGTAGGAGACTGATGGCAGGCTTACAGAGTCTAAATGAAGAGGGTTAAGTGGAGGGAAGATCTGCTGAGTTAAGGGCAGAGTCAGAGGACCGGTCTGGGGTGGTGTGGGGTGCTGGAGCAGGGTGGGCATGGGGTTCCTGGACTCATGAGGGCTGGAGCCATGCATAGAGGATTTCTCAGCAGGAACAGTGTCTGTAGAGGAAGTGGCCACTGTCAGAATGACAGCGGAAGTGGGGGTCAGAGAGGGGCTAACCATCCTCTCCAACCACCTGGCCCTAGAAACTAAGGGGTGAGAGGCCTGGATGATGGAATCTATGTTAAGCCATCTGGGAAAAAAACAAAAAACAAAAAAACAGGACACAGAGGGATGGAGGTCACAGAGAATAAAGTGAATAACCAGATTACAAATCATTGAAATCTCTTTCCAAAGTGCTCATTTTTCCACTATGACCTAGAGAGGACAAAGAACCCCTTTCCAGGATGTGTCCTGTAGCCCTTACATGAGGGGCCTGGGGTTGGGGTAGAGCAGCACTAGCCCCCCACCCCACTATTCCACGAGCTCCTCCCCTCTTCCTGTGAACTAAGAGCCCCCAAAGGACAACTACAACCTTGGCCTGGCCTTGGCCACCTTGTCTTCTCTCTCTTGAATGCTTCAGCAGTAAGTAGGCAAGTAAGGGAACAGTCAACAGAGAGACCTGTGAACTAAAATGACATTTATGATCTTGCTTGATAAGAAGCTGAGAGCAAGGGCTTCAAGGCTGGCTCAACAGCTCAACCTTGTACTCTGGGTCGTTTTCCCCTATTTCCCATCCACCGCCCCTGGTGGCTACCACTTGTGTTCTGTCCCTGCGGGTTTTGCGTCATGTAGGTATATCATAGAAAAGGATCCTACAATATGTGACCTGTGTGTCTGGCTTCCTTCACTTAGCATGATGCATTTGAGGCTCATCCATGCTCCAAGCATGTATCAGTGTTTTATTCCTTTGTTCCGGCTGTGGTATAATAAACAATTTGTCTGGCCTTGGTTCCAGGGGATGAGCTTCTAAAGCAACTTGGAATTTCCTGAGTGATAGGAGTGTCTTTGTTATTCTAATGAGGTGACTTATGCTCCTACCTAACTTGGGACAGGGGCTGGTCACCAGAAAGGTCACATATGTGATTAGAGAGTTAAGACTTTCAGCCCAGGGACAGTGAGGGGCTGGATCCGAGTTGGGTCACATGGACAATGATCTACTTAACTACACCTGCGTTTTGAAACTCCAATAAAAACTCAGTGGAGCTTCTGGTTGGTGAGCACATGGATGTGCCAGGATGGTGACACACTCTTATTCTATGAGAAGAGGGCATGGAAGCTCTGTGCTACCTCTCACAGTCGCCTATACCTCTTCATGGGGCTGGTGCTCCTGACTTGCATCCTTTATAAAAAAAAATATTAAATAATCACAAATACGGATAATAATAAGTAATCATAGGGATTTCCTACATGAGTCATTCTAATGAATTGTGGAAACTGAAGGGGTCAGAGGAAATCCCTGAATCCATAGCCAGTCAATAAGAAATGTGAGGGGCCTGGGGACTGAAACCCAGAGACTAGCTGCTGGCATCTGAAATAGGAGTGGTCTTGCGGACAGTGTTCCTAACCTGCAGAATCTGATGCTACCTCCAGGTGGGTAGTGGTAGAACTAAAATTGTGGGGCGGCCCGTTGTATGTATACCACATATGATTTATCTACCTGTCCATTGATGGATATTTGCACTATTTGCATGTTTTGGCTATTGTATATAGTGCTGCTATTAACAAGTATATGTTTGAATGGAAGATTCTTTTGGGTTATAACCAGAAGTGGAATTGCTGTGGTTATTCTATGTTTAACTTTCTGGGGAGCCACTAAACATATTTATGCACAGAGGCTGATTATTATTATTTTATTATTTTAGTATATATACATGCATTTATAATTTTCCATACATGTGTGATAGCAAGCATATTATACATAATATGTGTTTGTTTTTATTTTACATTCCCACCAATGATGTCTGAGAGTTCCAATTTCTCCATACCCTTACCTTAATCTGTTGGGGCTGACACAACAAAATACCACAAAGTGGGTGGCTTATTAACAACAGAAATTTAATCCTCACTCTTCTGGAGGGTGGAAGTCCAAGTTCAGGGTGCCAGCATCATTGGATGAGGGTCCTCTTCCTGGTTCGCAGCTGGTGTCTTCTCTCTGTGTCCTCCCACACTGGAAGAGCGAGGGATCTCTGTGGCGTCTCTTTTATAAGGACACTAATGAAGGTTCCACCCTCCTGACCAAGAACCTCTCAAAGGCCACACTTCCTATTACCATCATGTTAGCAGTTAGATTTGCAAACATGTGAATTCTCAGGGGACATAAGCATTCAGACCATAGCACTCAACAATACTTGCCATTTTTTGGTTTTGTTATTAAATTATAGCTATTCTATTGGGTGTGAAGTGCTATCTCATTGTGGTTTTGATTTATATTTCCCTAATGACTAATGACATTGACCATCTTTTCATGTGCTTATTAGCTATTTGTCTATTTGTGCATCTTCCTTGGAAAAAATGTCTATTCAAGCTCTTTGCCCATTTTTAATTGGTTTGTGCTTTTATTTTTGAGTTACAAAAGTTCTTTATATATTCTGGGTAGTAGGCTCTTAACAGATATGTGATTTGCAAATACTTTCTTCTGCTCTGTAGGCTGTATTTTCACTTTCTTGAGAATGTCCTTTGATGCTGCAAAGTTTTTAGCTTTGATGAAATATAATTTGTCTATATTTTTCTTTCATTGCTTGCATTTTTGGTGTCATATCTAAGAATCCATTGCCCCTGTGTTTTCTTCTAGGAGTTTTGTGGGTTTAGCTTTATATTTACGCTGTTGACAAGATTGTTTTTGATTATTTGGGGACCCTTGCACTTCCATATGAATTTGAGAGTTGGTGTTTCCATTTATGCAAAAAAGATGGGATTTTGACAGATTGCATTGAATCTGTAGATGACTGTGGGCAGTATTGACATCTTAACAATGTCAGGTCTTCTGATCTTTGAACATGGGATGTCATCTTGTTTATTTAGGTCCTCTTCAATTTCTTTCAGCAATGCCTTTTTGTTTTCAGTATACAAGTATTTCATGTCCTTGACTAAATTGATTCCTAGGTATTTTATTCTTATATATGCTATTTTAAAAGGATTTATTTTCTTAATTTCTTTTTCAGGTTGTTCATTGCTTATGTTCATTGCTTATGTTTGTGTTCTTAATTGTGTTCAATTCTTATTTTGATCTTGTATGTCTTCCAATTTTGGTAAACTTGCTTATTAGCTCTACTGGCCTTTTTTTTGTGAAATCTTTGGGATTGTTCATAAGTACATAGGATCTTGTCATATGTGAATAGAGGAATAAATATACTTTTACTTCTTCCTTTCCAATGTGAATTCTTTCTTTTCTTTCTTTCTTTCTTTCTTTCTTTCTTTCTTTCTTTCTTTCTTTTCATTGCTCTAGCTAGAAATTCAGTACAATGTTGAATAGCAGTGGTGAAATCAGGCATCTTTGCGTTGTCAGAGGGAATGTTAACCTTTCACCATTGAGTGTAATATTGGCTGTGGTTTTTCATAAGTGTTGAAGAAGCTCCCTTATATTTCTAGTTTTGTGAGTGGGTTTTATCATTAAAGTGTTTGATTTTGTTAAATGCTTTTCATGCATCCATTGAGATGGTCATCAATTTTTAAATCTTGATTAAATCTTGGTTTACCCTTTTGTTCCTAAGATATTATAACTTTTAAATATAAGTGAAATCTGTCAATTTTTTAATTTATGAATTCTAAGTTTGATTATCATGCTTAGAAAAATCTTCCCCTATCGTATGTAGCTCAAAATATGCCTTGACCTTACTGATACCTCCTCCTAAATAACTGCAGAGCATATCATTGCATGGGTGGCCTGTACTTTTGTGATCTAATATCCATTTGTTGGGTGTTGGTAGTGGGCAATGTTGGTGCCTTGCAAAGGTCTCCTTTGCCAAGATATTCAAAGAGAACATTGTGCTTTCCAGTAAGAGCTGTCCGTCATCATTTTAATTAAGTGGCCACACTTAGCATCATTCATAGTGGGGCAAATTTATACTGGGTGCCTCCACTAGGATGCAATATAAGAACACATGACTATGAAGTGTTTTTGCTCAAAATCTTTAACCTGAACTCGATAAGCCTTGAGATTTAATTTCTACTTTATAAGAGATTCAGCAGATTAAATTAAATGATCTCACCAAAGAAACATCAGAACAATGAAAATGTGGGACTTCTTAAAATAAATTGACCTGGGATCTTCAAGAAGTCAATTCCATTAATATAAATAAATAAATAAATAAATAAATAAATAAATAAACAGTCAGGAGGGCTGTTCTGCATGAATGTAGATTGGATTCTACTTTGAAAAAAAGCTATAAAATATAGCTTTATAAAATATAGGATAATGGAGAAAAGTTTTAAAATGGGAGTATTAAATGACACAGAATTACTGTTAATTTTTATTAAACATCATAGTGGCACTATGGTTTGTAGAAGATAATCTCTACTCTCAAGAAATGCAGACTGAAGTATTTAGGAGTGAATATGCCCTGCTATTTCAGAGCATAGATAGGCCGATAGAGAACAAATATAGCAATCTTTTAATAGTTGTTATCTAGGTGGGGTCTAGGCAAAGAAATGTTTAATGTAGAATTCTTTCAACTTTTCTGTTAAAAAAATTGAAAAGTTGAAAAGTTGAAAAATTGAAAAGTTGAAAAATTCTTTCAACTTTTCTGTATGTTTGAGACTTTTCATTATAAAGAGTTGGAAAAATAAATTTTAAATGGAAATACTCTATTTTTTTAATTAATCTTTTTAAATTTATTTTTTAAAAAAGATTTTATTTATTTATTCATGAGAGACACGGGGGGGCGGGGCAGAGACACAAGCAGAGGGAGAAGCAGGCTCCATGCAGGGAGCCCGACGCTTGCGGACCCAACCGACCCCAAGTCTCCAGGATCAAACCCCGGGCTGAAGGCGGCGCTAAACCACTGGGCCACCGGGGCTGCCCTGGAAATACTCTAGTTTTTTAAGATTTTATTTATTGATTTGAGAAAGAGAGAGAGGTAGCAAGAGAGAGCATGAACAAGGGAGAGAGGGAGAAGCAGGCTCCCCGCTAAACAGGGATCCTGATGCGGGACTGGATCCCAGGACCCCGGGACCATGACCTGAGCCGAAGGCAGACACCCACCCAACTGAGCCATGCAGGTGCCCTGGAAATATTCTATTCATACTGTTATGCAATTTGATTAGAAAAAATTTATCAATATATCATGTAAATCTTTCCTCATCCTCTTTATTCCATTGTATAAATGTCAACAGAGGGTTTGAATTTCAAAATTTGTAACGGAGGTTTCTCTCTTTTATATATATAATATATATTATACAATAATTTATAATTTTATATAATTATATATAAATTATATATTATTTATATTATATATAATATATAATAATATATATGAATAATTCATATATAATATATACATATAATAAATTATATTTATTTATATATAATATATAAATTATATATAAAATTATATATAAATATATATTTCTCTGTTTAGTATGTTATAATTATACATAGAAACATTCGTAATGGAGGTTTCTCTCGTATTTATATATAATTTTTTATTCTCTCATATATATATTCTCTCATTATATATATATAATTATATATATATAATTTTTTATTGGAGTTCGATTTGCCGACATATAGTATAACACCATTTGCTTCAATGTAATGGAGGTTTATAATTGTTTCTGGGCAACAAATATCTTGCCCCAAGGTAAGAGAAAAGGGGAATTCCTCAGGTTGTTTCAAAGATTGACTGCTCTTTCACATTTTGAAGAACAAAAGGAAGGAAAGAAGGAAAGGATGAGAAAAGACCTCAATAATATAACAAGTCTGAAGTCCTTCTTGGACTAATGAATAAGGGATAAATTCCGAGTAGAAATGGTCTTTAAAAGGTTTGCCTACCTTGGGAGGGTTTGTGTGAGGCTGTGACTATGATCAGACATAATGTATGATGACATCTTTTCTCCTGCATCACTCTGTAGTCTAGTCTCCTACAGCAAAAATTGGTTTCATTTCCATTTGAAGAAGTATACATACCTGCATTTATAATTTTCCATACATGTGTGATGGCAAGCATATTATACATAATATATTCACCTTTATTTTTAAAAAATATTTTTGCTGGATTTCCTCTGCGCCTTCCTCTCCCATCCCCATTTCACCCATATAGCAATCCTCCAAGAAACCATGATAGCAAATTTCCAGATGCACTTTCATTTTTTGGGCTATGCTCAAATAAGAATCAACTTACTTAGATATAGTCATATGTGTATATGTCCTTGTGTGCTCACATAATATGCATATATTCAATATCCATATGGGACCCATTTTTCAAAAATGGAATCATATTTATATATTTCTTGGCATCTTTCTTCTTACTTAACTTGGGGAAACCCTTCTAAGGCAACTGGTCTACCTCTAATTCAGTCTCTTTTAATGAACCTCATAATAGGCCCTAGTGTGGCAATACCATATATTTTCAACTACTCTTCCATTCATAGCCATTCAGGTTTTTTCCAGGTTTGGTTTTTGCCACTATGAATAGTGTTGCAATAAAGGTTGTCTGTATCTATATTCACATCTACACAATCTCTAGTTGTAATAGTTGTGGGTGCGTAGCTCTGTTCTAAAGATTCTGACATGGCGTGTGTCCTCCGCAATGTCCAAGAGTGTTCTTTTCCCTGCATTCCCATCAGCAACAGGTACTCTGGATCTTTAAAATTTGGCCTGTTTTATGGATGTAAAATGAAATCTCATGATCATTTTCCTTTGCATTTCCTGTCCACTAATGCACTTAGCCATCTTTTTATATGTTTGGTGATCACTTGAATTTGTGTATCTACAAATCATCTCTTCTGCCCTCTACACATTTTCTATTAGATTGTTCATCCTTTTCATCATGTCAGGTAGCTCTTTCCTCATTTTCTTTATTCCAAGGTATAAATGTCAGCAAAGGTTTTTTTTAACTTTGTAAAAATGTGTAGTAACTTGCAGATGCAGCCTCATCCCCTGTAACATAAATATAAATATATAAATCTGACATCTGTCTCCTGACCTTGATTACACATCTTTCACCCAACAGAAAATAATATTCCACTAACTGATTTTTCTTTTACATTTCTCATTATCTTTCTTCTTAAAAAAAACAATAACTCTTGGTTTCCAACATTGGTTAAAAGGCTTCTCCTGTCATCTAGAGTGTTCATACAATCTTATCAATTTTCTTGCAGGATTTTCATTGTTTGGCTTTTTATACTTAAGTCATTAGCATATTTGGAATTCATTTTTGTATATGATATGAGAGTCCAAAATTATTGTTTTACAGTTGTGTCAGCAGTATTAAATAATTTCCTGTTTCCCACCAAATTGAAAAATAATCTCTGTCATGTTTGAATTTTCCTTATTAATTTTAGAATAATTGACATTTTAATGCTGTCAAGTTTACCTAGTCGAGAATTTCTGGCTTTATCTCCTTCAATATGATTCATCAGTTCTTTTCTTTTTTCATCAGTTCTTTTACAGTTCCTGTGCTTCTTTTATTCAATACATTCCTAAATTTAAAAATATTTCCCGGGATCCCTGGGTGGCGCAGCGGTTTGGCGCCTGCCTTTGGCCCAGGGCGCGATCCTGGAGACCCGGGACCGAACCCCACGTCAGGCTCCCGGTGCATGGAGCCTGCTTCTCCCTCTGCCTGTGTCTCTGCCTCTCTCTCTCTCTCTCTGTATGACTATTATAAATAAATAATAAAATAAAATTAAAAAAAATATTTCCCAAGAAAAATATTTTTTTTCACTTTTAAGGACTTTTAAAATTTTTAAATCAAGTAATTAACAAATAGTGTATTATTAGTTTCAGAGGTAGAATTTGCATAGAACATGAAGTGCTCATCACATAACATCACATGCCCTCCTTAATACCCATCATTCAGTTACCCCATCCCCCACCTACTTTCCTTCTGGCTTCTTTCCTGTAGTGAAGAGTCTCTTATGCTTTGTCTCCCTCTATGATTTAATCTTGATTTATTTTTCTCTCTCTTTCCCTATGCTCCTCTGTTTTGTTTCTTAAATTCCACATATGAGTGAAATCATATAATTTCTTTCTCTGATTGACTTATTTCACTTAGTATAATACCCTCTAGTTTCATCCACGTTGTTGCAAATGATAAGATTTCAGCTTTTGATGACTGAGTAATATTCCATTTTGTGTGTGTGTGCATGTGTGTGTGTACACCACATCATCTAAGAAAAATACTTTTAATATTCTTATTTTCAAGTATCTTAAATTTTCACATTCACTTTAGACCTTTTTTAAAAACAGCTTTATTGAGGCATAATTTACAAACCAAAAATTCACTCATTTTAAGTGTATAGTACAGTAATTTTAAGTAAACCTACAGAACTGTGCCAATATCATCTCAATCCATTTGTGTTTACTTCCATTTCCACCTGAAGCAACCACTAATCCGCCTGAGGCAACCACTAATCTGCTTTTTGTATCTATACTTCTGCTTTCTTAATAATCTTGAATTTTCTATGTATAATTATAACATACTAAACAGAGATCATTTGATCACTTTTCCCAAAAATTTAACTAAATTATCCCATGTTCTTATTATTGCATTTACTACAACCTCCAAGACATCAACTAACATGAGACCGAGTGTTCCTCTCTAGTTAATGATTTTAATTAAAATGATGTTAGTGTTTTGTAGTGTAGGATAATATTTTCCATTACTTGTGGTGGATAGTCCTTATTAAGTAATTTCCCGTGGTTCCTGGAATTTTTACTAAGAACAACTGTTAAACTTGGTTAAGTGTTTTTTCAGTGTGTATTAATAAAACCAGATGGGTTTTGTTCTTTTGGTTTCCTGATATTAAGATACTTTTCTATTCTTGGAATAAACCCTGCTTGATTGTATATCATTCTTTTGGAACATTACTAACTGGTTTGGTTAATATGTTATTTAGAATTCTTACATTATATTCAGAAGTGAAATCAATGTATAGATTACTTATATTTTATCCAACTCGAGTGTTCTATTATGCTGATTGTTTATAAGGGAATTTTCTGCCTTTTTGTATAGGCTGAGTTTAAATAACATTACAATTATTATTTCATTCAACTGTCATCCCATCGGGTTCTGGTGTCTTATTCAAGAGGAAATTTCCTATTAAATTCCCAAACTCTTTCTTCTATGGTGATTTTCTGTTCAAGACCCCCACATCCTTTAGGTTTTGTTTATCATTTATATTTCTCTAGCAAATCACTAATTTCTTTTTTTTTTAATTAACTTTTATTGGTGTTTAATTTACCAACATACAGAAAAACACCCAGTGCTCATCCCGTCAAGTGTCCACCTCAGTGCCCGTCATCCATTCCCCTCCAACACCCGCCCTCCTCCCCTTCCACCACCCCTAGTTCGTTTCCCCGAGTTAGGAGTCTTTATGTTCTGTCTCCCTTCCTGATATTTCCCAACATTTCTTTTCCCTTCCTTTATATTCCCTTTCACTATTATTCATATTCCCCAAATGAATGAGAACATACACTGTTTGTCCTTCTCCGATTGACTTATTTCACTCAGCATAATACCCTCCAGTTCCATCCACGTTGAAGCAAATGGTGGGTATTTGTCGTTTCTAATTGCTGAGTAATATTCCATTGTATACATAAACCACATCTTCTTTATCCATTCATCTTTCGATGGACACCGAGGCTCCTTCCACAGTTTGGCTATTGTGGCCATTGCTGATAGAAACATCGGGGTGCAGGTGTCCCGACGTTTCATTGCATCTGAATCTTTGGGGTAAATCCCCAACAGTGCAATTGCTGGGTCGTAGGGCAGGTCTATTTTTAACTCTTTGAGGAACCTCCACACAGTTTTCCAGAGTGGCTGCACCAGTTCACATTCCCACCAACAGTGTAAGAGGGTTCCCTTTTCTCCGCATCCTCTCCAACATTTGTTGTTTCCTGCCTTGTTAATTTTCCCCATTCTCACTGGTGTGAGGTGGTATCTCATTGTGGTTTTGATTTGTATTTCCCTGATGGCAAGTGATGCAGAGCATTTTCTCATGTGCGTGTTGGCCATGTCTATGTCTTCCTCTGTGAGATTTCTGTTCATGTCTTTTGCCCATTTCATGATTGGATTGTTTGTTTCTTTGGTGTTGAGTTTAATAAGTTCTTTATAGATTTTGGAAACTAGCCCTTTATCTGATATGTCATTTGCAAATATCTTCTCCCATTCTGTAGGTTGTCTTTTAGTTTTGTTGACTGTATCCTTTGCTGTGCAAAAGCTTCTTATCTTGATGAAGTCCCAATAGTTCATTTTTGCTTTTGTTTCTTTTGCCTTCGTGGATGTATCTTGCAAGAAGTTACTGTGGCCAAGTTCAAAAAGGGTGTTGCCTGTGTTCTCCTCTAGGATTTTGATGGAATCTTGTCTCACATTTAGATCTCTCATCCATTTTGAGTTTATCTTTGTGTATGGTGAAAGAGAGTGGTCCAGTTTCATTCTTCTGCATGTGGATGTCCAATTTTCCCAGCACCATTTATTGAAGAGACTGTCTTTCTTCCAATGGATAGTCTTTCCTCCTTTATCAAATATTAGATGACCGTACATTTCAGGGTCCACTTCTGGGTTCTCTATTCTGTTCCATTGATCTATGTGTCTGTTTTTGTGCCAGTACCACACTGTCTTGATGACCACAGCTTTGTAATACAACCTGAAATCTGGCATTGTGATGCCCCCAGCTAAGGTTTTCTTTTTTAAAATTCCCCTGGCTATTCGGGGTCTTTTCTGATTCCACACAAATCTTAAAATAATTTGTTCTAACTCTCTGAAGAAAGTCCATGGTATTTTGACAGGGATTGCATTAAACGTATAAATTGCCCTGGGTAACATTGACATTTTCACAATATTAATTCTGCCAATCCATGAGCATGGAATATTTTTCCATCTCTTTGTGTCTTCCTCAATTTCTTTCAGAAGTGTTCTATAGTTTTTAGGGTATAGATCTTTTACCTCTTTGGTTAGGTTTATTCCTAGGTATCTTATGCTTTTGGGTGCAATTGTAAATGGGATTGACTCCTTAATTTCTCTTTCTTCAGTCTCATTGTTAGTGTATAGAAATGCCATTGATTTCTGGGCATTGATTTTGTATCCTGCCACGCTACCAAATTGCTGTATGAGTTCTAGCAATCTGGGGGTGGAGGCTTTTGGGTTTTCTATGTAGAGTATCATGTCATCGGCGAAGAGGGAGAGTTTGACTTCTTCTTTGCCAATTTGAATGCCTTTAATGTCTTTTTGTTGTCTGATTGCTGAGGCGAGGACTTCCAGAACTATGTTGAACAGCAGTGGTGAGAGTGGACATCCCTGTCTTGTTCCTGATCTTAGGGGAAAGGCTCCCAGTGCTTCCCCATTGAGAATGATATTTGCTGTGGGCTTTTCGTAGATGGCTTTTAAGATGTCGAGGAAAGTTCCCTCTATCCCAACACTCTGAAGGGTTTTGATCAGGAATGGATGCTGTATTTTGTCAAATGCTTTCTCTGCATCTAATGAGAGGATCATATGGTTCTTGGTTTTTCTCTTGCTGATATGATGAATCACATTGATGGTTTTACGAGTGTTGAACCAGCCTTGTGTCCCGGGGATAAATCCTACTTGGTCATGGTGAATAATTTTCTTAATGTGTTGTTGGATCCTATTGGCTAGTATCTTGTTGAGAATTTTTGCATCCATGTTCATCAGGGATATTGGTCTGTAATTCTCCTTTTTGGTGGGGTCTTTGTCTGGTTTTGGAATTAAGGTGATGCTGGCCTCATAGAACGAATTTGGAAGTACTCCATCTCTTTCTATCTTTCCAAAGAGCTTTAGTAGAATAGGTATGATTTCTTCTTTAAACGTTTGATAGAATTCCCCTGGGAAGCCATCTGGCCCTGGACTCTTGTGTCTTGGGAGGTTTTTGATGACTGCTTCAATTTCCTCCCTGGTTATTGGCCTGTTCAGGTTTTCTATTTCTTCCTGCTCCAGTTTTGGTAGTTTGTGGCTTTCCAGGAATGCATCCATTTCTTCTAGATTTCCTAATTTATTGGCATACAGCTGTTCATAATATGTTTTTAAAATCGTTTGTATTTCCTTGGTGTTGGTAGTGATGTCCCCTTTCTCATTCATGATTTTATTAATTTGAGTCTTCTCTCTCTTCTTTTTAATAAGGTTGGCTAATGGTTTATCTATCTTATTAATTCTTTCAAAGAACCAACTCCTGGTTCTGTTGATCTGTTCCACAGTTCTTTTGGTCTCGATATCATTGAGTTCTGCTCGAATTTTAATTAACTCTCTTCTTCTGCTGGGGGTGGGGTCTATTTGTTGCTTTTTCTCTAGTTCCTTTATCTGTAAGGTGAGCTTTTGAATTTGAGATCTTTCCAGTTTTTGAATGTATGCTTGTATTGCGATGTATTTCCCCCTCAGGACTGCTTTTGCTGCATCCCAAAGATTTTGAACGGTTGTATCTTCATTTTCATTAGTTTCCATGAATCTTTTTAATTCTTCCTTAATTTCCTGGTTGACCTTTTCATCTTTTAGCAGGATGGTCCTTAACCTCCACGTGTTTGTGGTCCTTCCATATTTCTTGTTGTGATTAAGTTCTAATTTCAAGGCATTATGGTCTGAGAATATACAGGGGACTATCCCGATCTTTTGGTATCGGTTCAGACCCGATTTGTGACCCAGTATGTGGTCTATTCTGGAGAAAGTTCCATGTGCACTTGAGAAGAATGTGTATTCAGTTGAGTTTGGATGTAAGGTTCTGTAGATATCTGTGAAATCCATCTGGCCCAGTGTATCATTTAAAGCTCTCGTTTCTTTGGAGATGTTGTGCTTAGAAGACCTATCCAGGGTAGAAAGAGCTAGATTGAAGTCACCAAGTATAAGTGTATTATTATCAAGGTATTTCTTGAGTTTGGTTATTAATTGGTTTAAATATTTGGCAGCTCCCACATTCGGGGCATATATATTGAGGAGTGTTAAGTCCTCTTGTTGGATAGATCCTTTGAGTATGAGATAGTGTCCCTCTTCATCTCTCACTATAGTCTTCGGGGTAAATTTTAATTTATCTGATATAAGGATGGCAACCCCTGCTTTCTTTTGAGGACCATTTGAATGGTAAATGGTTCTCCAACCTTTTATTTTCAGGTTGTAGGTGTCCTTCTGTCTAAAATGAGTCTCTTGTAGACAGCAAATAGATGGGTCCTGCTTTTTTATCCAGTCTGAAACCCTGCGCCTTTTGATGGGGTCATTAAGCCCGTTCACATTCAGAGTTACTATTGACAGATATGAGTTTAGTGTCATCATATCTATTCAGTCCTTGTTTTTGTGGATTGTTCCACTGAACTTCTTCTTAAAGGGGAATTTTAAGAGTCCCCCTTAAAATTTCTTGCAGAGCTGGTTTGGAGGTTACATATTCTTTCAGTTCCTGCCTGTCTTGGAAGCTCTTTATCTCTCCTTCCATTTTGAATGAAAGCCTTGCTGGGTAAAGTATTCTTGGTTGCATGTTCTTTTCATTTAGAACCCTGAATATATCCTGCCAGCCCTTTCTGGCCTGCCAGGTCTCTGTGGAGAGGTCTGCTGTTACCCTAATATTCCTCCCCATAAAAGTCAGGGACTTTTTTTCTCTTGCTGCTTTAAGGATCTTCTCCTTATCTTTGGAATTTGCAAGCTTCACTATTAAATGTCGAGGTGTTGAACGGTTTTTGTTGATTTTAGGGGGGGATCTCTCTATTTCCTGGATCTGAATGCCTGTTTCCCTTCCCAGATTCGGAAAGTTTTCAGCTAGGATTTGTTCAAATACATATTCTGGCCCTCTGTCCCTTTCCGCGCCCTCAGGAACCCCAATTAAACGTAGGTTTTTCTTCCTCAGGCTATCATTTATTTCCCTTAATCTATCCTCATGGTCTTTTAATTGCCTGTCTCTTTTTTCCTCAGTTTCCCTCTTTGCCATCAACTTGTCTTCTATGTCACTCACTCGTTCTTCCACCTCGTCAAGCCTCGTCGTTAGGACTTCTAGCTTGGATTGCATCTCATTTAATTGATTTTTAATTTCTGCCTGATTGGATCTAAATTCTGCAGTCATGAAGTCTCTTGAGTCCTTTATGGTTTTTTCTAGAGCCACCAGTAGCTGTAAAATAGTGCTTCTGAATTGGCTTTCTGACATTGAATTGTAATCCATATTTTGTAACTCTGTGGGAGAGTGGGCTGTTTCTGATTCTTTTTTTTGAGGTGAGGTTTTCCTTCTAGTCATTTTGCTCAGTGCAGAGTGGCCAAAAACAAGTTGTATTGGGAAAAGGAGAAAAAGAGAGAGAAGGAAAGAAAAGAGAAAAAGAAAAAAGAGAAAGAAGAAAAAAATAGGGGAAAAAGAAGAAAAAGAAAGAAAAAGAAAGAAAGGAGAAAAAAGAAAAAAGGGGGGGTGGGGGAAGCAATCAGAAATCAAGAAGAAAGAGAGAAAAAAGAAAGCACAAAACAAAACAAAACAAAAAAACAAAAACAAAAACAAAAAAACAAAAAACAAAAAAAACCACGGGGGAGTATCTTCCGATTCTGTGTAGTTTAAGTCCCTTGACTTCCCTTGGAACTGGTCCGTCTCGCTGGTCTTCTGGGGGAGGGGCCTGATGTGCTGATTCTCAGGTGTTAGCACTTGGGGGAGCTGCTCTGCCCCTGCCTGGTGCAGGGCTCGGTGGGGGTTGTTCACCCCGTGAGGCCCCGGGAGGAAGCCACAGTGGCGGGGGCAGCTCTGGGACCCTGGAGTCAGCCCCCGCAGTAGCTCCGGGGCTCTCCGTCTGCAGGGCCTGGGGGCTCCGGGGCGGGGCTGCTGATCTGCTCAGTTCCAGGCAGGAGCGTCCTTGCTGTCCTGGGCCCTCCCGGCCTCTGCCTGTCCCGGGGGAGGCCGGATCCTGGGCTGTGTCCCGGCGCCCTGTGCTCCGGGGCCTGCGCTGTTGGATTCGCGCTCTCGCCCCGCAGCCCCCTCCGCGGAGCCGCCGCCCGAGCCCCTCCGAGCTGCTCCGGGTCCCGCCGAGCGCTGCAGCCCTTAGGGAGCTCGGCGCACTCTCCGGGGCGCAGTTCCTCTGTTACTGTCCCGGGGAGCCCGAGGGCATCCCCGCCTTTCTGGGGATCCTGCTCCAATTCCCGGGGAGCCCCTTTCCGCGGGGAAGGTCGGTGCAGCTCCTGCTCCTCCGGGACGGGGCTCTCCTGTCCTGGGGACACTCGCCCCGGCCTCAGCCCGGCTCCTCGGGGCCCCTCCCCCTTGGAGGCCTTTTGTTTCTTTATTTCTATTTCCCCGTCTTCCTACCTTGATAGAAGCGCGAACTCTTCTCACTGTAGCGTTCCAGCTGGTCTCTCTTTAAATCTCAGGCCGAATTCGTAGGTTTTCAGGATGATTGGATGGTTTTCTAGGTAATTTGCTGAGGACGGGTGACCTGGAGACCCTGCTCTGCCGCCATCTTGCCCCTCCTCCCGCAAATCACTAATTTCATCTTGATTTTGAAATTTGTGCCACAGATATATATGTAGTGTTCTGCTAGAATTCTTTTAATCTCTCTTGTCTTTTCTTCTCATTTCTGTTTTAGTTTTATTCTATATTTTAATAGATTTGATCTTTTGCTTTTATGTATTTACTCTTCCTGATTTCTTTTGTGGTCCAAAGTTAGAAAAGAGTATGTGCTAACATTATTTTAACATTATTTTTGTGCTGTGTTTCCTACGTCCCAGAGTTCTGTTGTAAAGTACTCCTTTTCTGATGGCTTTTACTTAGTCTACACTCTTCATCTGGACCACCCTGGGATCCATGGTCATCCAGAAGCATGCTTTTAATTTCTAAATATGTATTATTCATGTTCTTCTTCTTAGTAGTAGTTTTAAATTTCATTGGATCTCTTTTTTGTACGCAACAGATTCCATAATAAATCCTTTTAAATGTTTCATGGATATATAAAAAATGTTATCCTGTCTAGACATGTAAAATTATCTGTGTAATCACACACATAAAATCAAGATTGATTTCTCTATTTCCTTTTTTTATTGAAGAGCAATTGATACAACATAAAATTCACCATTTTAAGTCTATAATTCAGTGGCATTTATTATGTTTAGTACAAGCTCCAAAATATTTTCATCACCTCAAAATAAAACCCTGTTCCCACTAAGCAGCCAGTCTTACTCCTTCTCCTTCCTCCCAGCCCCCAGTCCCATCCATTTATTATCTATCTCTATGGATTGGCCTATTATGGATATTTCATGTAAATGGAATCATAATATATGACCTTTTCTGTCTGGCTTCTTACATTAAGCATAATGTGTTCAAGATTCATCCATGCAGCATGTGTCAGCACTTCATTCCTTTTCATGGCTGAATAATACTCCACTGCATAGATATAAAACAATTTGTCTATCCATTCATCCACTGGTGGGCATTTGAGTTGTTGCTACCTTTGACTATTGTGAATGGTGCTCCCATGAACATCTGTGTACAAGCAGAATTAAAGGAGACTTCTTATAAGAAACCATATGAGCAAGAGAAAGGAATGAAATATTTAAAGATTTGAAATAAAAAACTTACCAACCTAAAATTTTGTCTCAAGCAAAATCTTCCTTTTCTTTCTTTCTTTCTTTCTTTCCTACCTTGGTAATTTTCTAGGTAATTTCTTTCTTTCTTTCTTTCTTTCTTTCTTTCTTTCTTTCTTTCTTTTTCTTTCTTTCTCCTTTCTTTTTATTTTCTCTTTTCTTTTTCTTCTTCTTCTTCTTCTTCTTCTTCTTCTTCTTCTTCTTCTCCTCCTCCTCCTCCTCCTCCTCCTTCCTTCCTTCTTTCCTTCCTTCCTTCCTTCCTTCCTTCCTTCCTTCCTTCCTTCCTTCCCTTCTTTTTTTGAGTGAAAGAGAGAGAGAAGGCATGAGTGGGCTGGAGGGAAAGGGAGCAGAGGGGGAGGGAGAAAGAGAGTCTTAAGCAGTTTCTACACCTGGCATGGAGCCTGAAGCGGGGCTTGATCTCATGACCCTGAGATCTTGACCTGAACTGAAATTAAAAGCTGGAACCTTCACCGACCAAGCCACCCAGGTGCCCCAAGTGAAATTATTTTTCAAACATAGAGAGAAATGCAGACTTTCTCAGAAAAATAAAAATGGAGGAAATTTGTTTCTAGCAGACCTGACCTACAAGAAATGTTAAAAGTTACTTAGGGAGAGGGAAAATTATATAGGTCAGAAACTCTGATCTGCATAAAAGAGCAAAAGCATTAGAAAGCATTGAATGAAGGAAGGTAAATTAAAGTTTGTCATTTTTCATATTCTTCATTGATCTAAAAAGTAAATCTTTGTTCAGAGTAATACTAGTAATCATCTCTTGTATGATGAAAGCGTATGGGTAAGGAAAGAAATGGCAGTCATGTTATAAGAAGGCACTGGGAATGCTCTAAGATATCTGTACTATCCATGAAGCAATATACTGTTATTTGAAAATAATAGACTTAATTAAACTTAAAATAGACTTAAAGTAGTTCTTACTGTATATTGCACATTTTAGAGCAATCACTAATATTTACAGCAGCCAGGGGACTGCTTAATTGAGAAAAACCAGATGAATCTCTATAAAAGACCTTTGTGGCATTTTGTCTTGTGTTGGTCCCATTCTGCAGTGGATAGTGGCCCTGAGACAGCAAACTGCATTCAAACTACAGGTACCTAGTATTGGATGGGGAATAGACCTTATTCTGAAAGAATCATCATTAGTTTTGCCCTGTCTGATGACTTCCTGAAGGGTATATCAAAGAGTTCACCTTTATTTTCCTAACTCAGAACCCTACTATAGCTTTCACTATTCTTTCAAAAGACTTTAAAGGCAAATGTCAAATTCACTTCTGTCTGGGAAAGGACAACAATTAGGACAAACAGTAGCTAACCAATAAGCTAGTGAGGAAAGCCTGGGGAATGAGACACTGTGGGGAACGAAGACTTTGAAAAGCTGCCACAGGGGAATCCCTGGGTGGCTCAGCAGTTTAGTGCCTGCCTTTGGCCCAGGGCTTGATCCTGGGGTCCCAGGTCGGTTGGGCTCCCTGCGTGAAGCCTGCTTCTCCCTCTGCCTGTCTCTCTCTCTCTCTCTTTCCTTCTCTCCCTCTTTCTCTCTCTCTGTCTCTCATGAAAAATAAATAAAATCTTTAAACAAAAAAAGAAAAGCTGCACATATTCCTGGGAGCCGAGAAGGCCATGTGCAGGCCCAGGGCTAGGTGCAGGCTTAAATGAGACCTGAGAAGACCCCAAGCTCTGCCCTCTGGGTGACCTTCAGACTGTGCAAGCTAGAAGGGAAGGCTAAGGCAGAGTTGTAAACTGCATCCTGAATATTGAAGGCATGGCCCAGCACACACATAAAGCCCATCTGCAGACAGAGAGACTTTGTCCCAGTATTTAAGGAAATCTTTATTGAATCAGTAGCTGACCACTGAGCATGACCTCCATGCCCACACTAGACATAGAATACAGACTTCACAAAATTAGTTCAGAAAAGTCAGTAAGCATACAAACAACAACTATAAGAAGCAGCAACACTGGAAACGGGAGGATCTGACTTCTAGAGCTACCAATTTTCCACAAATTCTTTAAAGTCAGCATCATCCTAATACCAAAACCAGACAAAGACATTACAAGAACAGAAAACTATACACCAATATCTATCATGAGTGTACATGCATAAATCCTCAATAAAATATTAGCAAAACAAATCCAACAAAGAATAAAAAGAGTTGTACACCATGAGCAAGTGGAATTTCTTCCACCTATGTAAGATTCATCCAACATTAGAACATCAGTTGAGGTAATCAATCACATCAACAGGCTAAAGAAGAAAAATCATAACATTATACCAATAGATGCAGAAAAACATTTGACAAAATTAAATACTTGTTCATGATTTAAAAAAAACACAAAACCTCTCAACAAACTAGGAATACAGGGACTTTCTCAACTTGATAGTGTCTATAAAACACCTACCACTTAATGATGATTAACTAAATAATTTCCCTGTAACATCAAGAGCAAGGCAAAGATGTCCCCTCTCACCCCTCACACTCACAATCATACTAGAAATCCTAGCTGATGTAGAAAGTTCCAATGAATCAAATGAAACTCCTGGAATTAATAAGTGATTATAACAAAGATTCAGGATACAAGGTTCATGTAAAAAGTCAATTGCTTTCCAATATACTGGCAATGAGCATTGGAGTTTGAAATTAGAAACACACCATTTATATCAGCACCAAAAGCAATGAAATGTTTAGATATAAATTTTAAAAACTCAGAACAGGGATCTAGGATCTAGAATAAGACTTTAGAGTCTTGTAAGGGATAACTATGAAACTCTGATGAAAAAAATCTAAGATCTAAATAGGTAGAAAGATATTCCATATCTATCAATAGGAACATTCAATGTTGTTAAAAATGTCAGAATTGGGCCGCCTGGGTGGCTCCGCAGTTTAGCGCTGCCTTCAGCCCAGGGTGTGATTCTGGAAACCCGGGTCGAGTTCCATATCGGGCTCCCTGCATGGAGCCTGCTTCTCCCTCCGCCTGTGTCTCTGCCTCTCTCTCTCTCTGTGACTATCATAAAAAAAAAAAATTTAGAAACCTGTAGGGAAATCCTTCCTTGCCTCTTAGCTTCTGGTAGTTTGCCAGCAATCTTTGGCATTCCTTGGCTTGAAGAGGCATCCTTCTGATACTGCATCTTCACATGGCCTTCTTTCCTCTCTGTATGTGTGTCCATTTCTATGTCCAAATTTCCTCTTTATAAGGACACCAGCTATATTGCTTTGGGGCCCACCTGAAGACTTCATTTGAAATTGACCACCTCTGTAAAGACCTTATTTCAAAATAAGGTCATATTCTGAGGTGTTGGGGGTTACGACTTCAAAATACAACTATTTTTTGGGAGAGGCACATTATCCCACTCATAACACTCTCTGATGATCATTTACCAGTGACTCCCTCCTCTTTTAATATTTGTATGCTTTTTAGCATAAAAGATTTCTTATTTTCACACGTTTAAATCAGTCATGTTTTGTCTTTCTGACTTCTGAGAAATAAGACTTTCTACTCCCAAGTTTTTAGAATACTATTCTCTATCTTATTGAAATGATTTTATTAATGTTTCCTATTTAAAATTTAATCCATCTAGAAATTAATTTGTGCATGATACAGTGTCTCTTGAATTAAGCACAAATATGTACTCCTTAAGTACAAACATTTATTAGTTCTTGCCACAGTGAGAAAGAAAATGTCTCCTGTCTCTTAATTAGCAAAGCACCCTCCCTTCCATGGAATCAGTAAATCACACTATTATCCAAAGGGGTATTTAGTCTTTTGCTCTTTTCCTCTTTCAGACTTAGCAGGATAAGAAAGCAGCCACAGACCCCCTTCCTTAAAAGCCTGTTCCCCTAGCAACATGATGAGAGCCTTAAAAATGAACAGTCCAGGAAAGACTGGATTAAATTATTAGTCAAGGACTGTTACTATAGTTGGTTTCCATCTGGGAGAAAAGAAAGGTTGTTACACATTCTCTACACACATACACAGCCATACACCCATGTCCACACACATATGTTATATATATGGCAAATACTCAACTCAAAAACTACAACTCAAAAATTCAGCTGTCTTAACTGCACTCTCTTGTTTTGAAATGGGCAATTAATACAATGACAACTTTGTCTCTTCTCTTTCCAACATTTTTGCCTTGTTTCTTTGTCTTATTTTATCATCTATAATTTGGACAATGTTGATTGACAGCATAGATCTTCAATACCATATCTGCCTTTTCTAAGTGTGAAAAGTTCTAAAATCTACAAGTCTTTCCATAGGTTTCCATAGGTTTGTGGCAAACTCATTGGAAACAAAACCTGACCCGAACTACTGTAAGCTACTTATACTCTTAATGTGGGCTACTCTTGTGCACAATGTGGGCTGCTGAGATCCTAATGTGCTTGATTATGGAGCACTGCCTCAACTCCTACTGGGCTTGTATGCAATGTATAGTTTATAGTCAATATTACCTTGAAAAGTATGACAAACTCGGATTGTGAGAGTTTATTTTATGGCTTTTTTTCAATTCCACAGATGTAGTTTGCATTTATCTATTTTCATTATTTCTTGCTGATTAATACAGCATTAAGATCTTGAGCCCTGTGTGACAGCCACAGTGTTGAGGTGGTGCTGCTGTTGTAGAGGTTGGGGATGGCAAGAATTCTCAATGCCGAGGTACAAGAAAGGAATACAAAAACAAGATATGTAAACCAAAACTTCTGTTTTCCTGGCTCTGGATATTGCTTTGCCACATCTATTATAATGTATGGAAATATTTCATCATAGAGATGTACTACAATGTGTGTACACAATCCCTAGATATTGGACATTTAGGTTCATTCATAGGTAAATTTATTAAATAACTTTGGGCACCTTGTGTGAGGGGCTGGGGCTACAATGATGAACAAAACAGACATATTCTCTTTCATCAGTATTTTACTGATGAGAACAATGCAACAGATAAATCCTGGCAGCATCCATTTCTATACCTTTAGGATACATTCCTACATTAGACTGCTGGATCAACAGATGTGCACATTTCCACAGCTTTATGATATTCAATCAGCCAAAAATTACATATTATGTTCATTAGTGTTGAATGCTCGCTACCTCCTGAATGACCGTTGAGTACTAGAATTTTAAAAAATCATGGTCTGTTTAAGTGATAAATTATATCACAAGATTATTTTTGTTTTCCTACCAGTATTTCTTAACCATTTTATCTCTTTTAAAATTTAAAATCAATTAATTAAGATATAGCGTATTATTAGTTTCAGAGGCAGAGTTTAGTGATTTATCAGTTGCTCACAACACCCAGTGCTCATTCCATCACGTGCCCTCCTTAATGCTCATCACCCAGTTACCCCATTCCCCCCACCTCCCCTCCAGTAACCATTAATTTGTTTCCCATATTTAAGAGTCTTTTATGTTTTATCTTGCCTTGTGAATCATCTTATTTTATTTTTCCTTCCCTTCCTCTATTTCATTTGATTCTTAAGTTCCACATGAGTGAAATCATATGGTATTTGCCTTTTTCTGACTGACATATCACTTAGCATAATACCTTCTAGTTTCATCAATATCATTACAAATAGCAAGATTTAATTCTTTTTGATGGCTAAGTAGTATCCCATTGGGTATACAGACAACATCTTTTTTATCCATTCATCTGTCGATGGACGTCTGGGCTCTTTCCTACTTTGGCTATTGTGGACATTGCTGCTATAAACATTGGGGTGCAAGTGCTCCTTCAAATCACTATATTTGTATCTCTTGGATAAATACCCAGCAGTGCAATTGCTGGGTCATAGGATAGCTCTATTTTTAAGTTCTCGAGGAATCTCCATACTGTTTTCCAGAGTGGCTGCACCAGTTTGCATTCCTATCAACAGTATAAGAAGGTTCCCCTTTCTCCATATCCTCTTCAACATTTATTGTTTCCTGACTTGTTTGTTTTAGCCATTCTGACTGGTGTGAGGTGGTATCTCATTGTAGTTTTGATTTGTATTTCCCTGATGCTGAGTGATGTGGAACACTTTTTCATGCGTCTGTTGGCCATTTGTATGTCTTCTTTGGAGAAATGTCTGTCCATGTCTTCTGCCATTTCTTGTGTGGATTTTTTTCTTTTTTGGATGTTGGGTTTGAGAAATTCTTTATAGATTTTGGATACTAGCCCTTTATCTGATGTTTCATTTTTTTTTAAAAGATTTTATTTATTTATTCATAGAGATTCAGAGAGAGAGAGAGAGGCAGAGACACAGGCAGAGGGAGAAGCAGGCTCCATGCAGAGAGCCTGACGTGGGACTCGACCCAGTGTCTCCAGGATCACACCCTGGGCTGCAGGTAGCGCTAAACCACTGCGCCACCAGGGCTGCCCTATCTGATGTGTCATTTGCAAATATCTTCTCCCATTCTGTAGGTTGCCTTTTAGTTTTGTTGACTGTTTCCTTTGCTGTGCAGAAGCTCTTTATCTTGATGAAGTCCCAATATTTCATTTTTGCTTTTGTTTCCCTTGCCTTCATAGATGTGTCTTGCAAGAAGTTGCTGTGGCCAAGGTCAAAAAGTTGCTGCCTGTGTTCTCCTCTAGTATATTGATGGATTCCTTTCTCACACTTAGGTCATTCTTTCATTTTGAGTTTGTGTATGGTGTGGGAAAATGGCCCTGTTTCATTCTATTGTGTGAGATTGTCCAGCTTTCCCAAGGCCATTTGTTGAAGAGACTGTCTTTTTTCCATCAGATATTCTTTCCTGCTTTGTGGAAGATTAGTTGACCGTAGAGTTGAGGGTCCATTTCTGGGTCCTCTATTATGTTCCATTGATCTATGTATCTATGTTTGTGCCAGTATCACACTGTCTTGATGATCACAGTTTCGTAATAGACCTTGAAGTCAAGCATTGTAATGCCTCCAGGCTTTGGTTTTCTTTCAAACGTTCCTCTGGCTATGCAGGGTCTTTTCTGGTTCCATACAAATCTTAGGATTATTTGTTCCAACTCTGAAGAAAGAAAGTATTTTGATAGGGATTGCATTGAAAGTGTAGATTGCTCTGGGTAGCATAGACATTTTCACAATATTTATTCTTCCAATCCATAAGCATGGAATGTTTTTCCATCTCTGTCTTCTTCAATTTCTTATAAGTTTTCTGTAGTTTTTAGAGTACAGATCCTTTATCTCTTTGGCTAGGTTTATTCCTAGGTATCTTATGGGTTTTACTGCAATTGTCAATGGAATCAATTCCTTGATTTCTCTTTCTTCTGTCTCATTTTTAGAGTCTAGATATGCACCTGATTTCTGTGCGTTGATTTTTATATCCTGACATGTTGCTGAATTCCTGTATCAGTTCTAGCAATTTTTGGGTGGAGTCTTTTGGGTTTTCTATATACAGTATCATGTCATCTGCAGAGAGTGAAAGTTTGACCTCTCCTTTGCCAATTTGGATGCCTTTTACTTCCTTTTGTTGTCTGATTGCTGAGGTTAGGACTTTCAGTAGTATATTGAACAATGGTGATGAGAGTGGACATCCCTGCCATGTTCTTGACATTAGGGGAAAAGCTACCAGTTTTTCTCTGTTGAGGATGATATTCTCTGTGGGATTTTGTATTTGGCTTTTATGATATTGAGGTATGTTCCCCCTATCTCTACATGATGGAGAGTGTTTATCAAGAAAGGATGCTGTAGGGATCCCTGGGTGACGCAGCGGTTTGGCGCCTGCCTTTGGCCCAGGGCATTGATCCTGGAGACCCAGGATCGAGTCCCACATCGGGCTCCCGGTGCATGGAGCCTGCTTCTCCCTCTGCCTATGTCTCTGCCTCTCTCTCTCTCTCTGTGACTATCATGAATAAATAAAAAAGAAAAAAGAAAGGATGCTTTATACATGTCAAATGCTTTTTCTGCATCTATTGAGAGCATCATATGGTTCTTATCCTTCTTTCATTAATGTGGTTTATCACATTGATTGATTTGTGGAGGTTGAACCATCCTTGCATCCTAAGAATAAGTCCTACTTGGTCCTGTAATAATCCTTTGAATGTATTGTTGGATTCTATTAGCTAGTATCTTGTTGAGAATTTTCGCATCCATTTTCATCAGGGATATTGGTCTGTAATTCTTTTTGGTGGAGTCTTTGTCTGGTTTTGGGATCAAAGACAATGCTGGCCTCAGAGAAAGAGTTTGGAAGTTTTCTTTCCATTTCTATTTTTTTTCCCAGGGAAATTTTACTGAACATTTAAAGAAGAATTAAAACCTATTCTTTAAGTCATCTGGCCCCAGACTCTTGTTTGTTGGGAGATTTTTTTTTAAAATACCTCATTGAATTTATTAAGAACCTCTTGTCCCATTCAGCTTTCAAGATTTTATTTTTGTCTCTGAAATTTGCAAGCTTCCCTATTACATGTCCAGGCATTGACCTATTTTTATTGATTTTGAGGGATATTCTCTGTGCTTCCTGGACTTGAATGCCTGTTTCCTCCCCAGTTAGGGAAGTTCTCAGCTATACTGTGTTCAAATAACCTTCTGCCCCTTTCTCCCAACCTTCCTCTTCTGGGACACGTATTATTCAAATATTATTTCACTTTATGAAATTGGTAATTTCACAAATTTTCATGTGAAAATTCATGATCCAGTAGATGTTTTTTTCTCCTTTTCTTAGCTTCCTTATCTTCATCATTTTGTGTTCCAGTCACTGACTCTCTTCTGCCTCATTTATCCTGGCAGTTATAGCCTCCATTTTTTTACTGATTCTCAGTGATAGCCTTTTTGATTTTGACCTGATTAGATTTTAATTCTTTATTTCTCCAGTAAGGGGTTCTCTAATATCTTCTTTGCTTTTTTCAAGCCCAGCTAGTATCTGTATAGTTGTTTTGAATTCTAGTTCTGGCATCTTACTTATATCCATCTTGATGAAGTCTGTGGCAGTCAGTACTACCTCTTGTGCTTTCTTTTGGAATGAGTTTGTCTCATCATCATGTCCAGAAAAGAATGGATGAAAGAGAGAGAAAAGACAAAAATAGCAACACCAACTGCTGAAAAATACAAACAAAACAAACCAGAAGAAAACAGAAACAAAACAAAATAAGAAAAATCAATTAAGAGTAAAGCAGAACAAAACAATAAACCAGATTCTTGGTGTATTATATGTATACAACAATAAAATAAAATACAATGAAAAGAAACCCAAAATAAAAATATATTTATAATAATGTATACATAAAAATAAAAATAAAGAGAATTGATAAGAAAATAGCTGAAGAAAATAAAACTGAAAGACTAAAGAATAATAATAATTTAAAAAATTAATGCTCTATACTGTTTTCCCCAAGAGCTGAAATGTTGCAGTTCTCTATAATGGGTAACCTTGGTGTTAGCCAGTGTTCCTGCTGGCCTTCTGGGGAAGGGGCCTCTTGCACTGATTCTCAGGTATCTTTGCCCTGGTGGAATCACTCCCTTTCCAGGGACTGGGCCCAGCGTAGGTGACTCTGGATTGCACTCTGAGGCACTGTTTTGCTTGCTGAAGGATTCCAGCACCAATGGAGGGGGGGGGATGAAAATGGTGGCACCCCAATCTTTAGCCCCAGAGCTGAAAGTTCCAGCCTCCCACTCGTCAGTGAGTCCTACAGAAATGCAGTCAATGACTCCTGTCTCCCTGGTTTCCTTTTGAACTCTGTGTTCCCACAGCCTGTGACTACACATTTTTATCTCAGGCACGCAACCCATTTTCCAGTCTCCAAACTTGATGGACTCTTGCAGCACAAACCTGTGCTTTTCCCCTCAAGGAGAAAGAGGGGGATCTCCACATGCTTCTGCCTTTTGCTGGATTCCTGCCCCCAAAGGGTTTAGGCATGATCCTGGAGCAGTTTGCAGTTTATGGCAACGCCAATCAGAAAGCCAGTGCCTAGACTCACTGCGTCCCTGGAACTGGCGTCCCTGTTCAGACGCTTGGGATCTCTGCCACACTCAGGCATCCCTGTTCTTTTTGTAATCCTGGGGATCCTGAGACCACATTGTCCATGTTCCAAACTGTAGCAAACTTCTAAATGTTTCATTTTTGCCCTCCTTTCTGATGGCCTGCTTGAGAGTTCCCTCTGTGGCTTATCTTCCCACATATTGCCCTGGATTCAAATCTCCTCACCTCCCACCTTACAAAAAGTGGTCACTTTTCCATTTGTAGAATTGCAGCAATTTTTTCCCCAGATCTTCCATTGATTTTGCAGGTGTTCAGAATGATTTGAGAACTATCCAGCTGAAGTCTAGGGACCAGAGGAATTTAGGGCCCCCTACTCTTCCACCATCTTAACTCCTTCCTCTAAGGAGCGTATGTTCTTTTTAATAGATCCCTTTATTTGAGGGTGTGCGAAGACCAGTTAGTGTCCAAAAGAAGAGGATCTCAGTCAGCACCTAGATTCATGTTGATAGGAAGCTAGACCCTCAGGCAGGAGTTTTTAAGAAATGCAAATATACACAGTCTTATGCTTATATAAGCATAAGCCCCGCTGGCCCCTCCAGCCAGGTCATTTGAAGGTGTCCCTTGGGCAGCAGTCATAAAAATCAGTGTTTAAGTTCCTTTCTGGGAGATACCAGTGAGCTGAGGCAATGTAGAGGAAGAGTGTAAAGATGGCATCCCACGGCTTATGTTCCCTGAGAGTACTTCCATAGCTTCTAGATGTGTGACAAACCAGAAGATTGCTCCTGAGGCCAATGCTCCAGGACCAGCAAGTCAGGCCTCTTTCATAGAGAGGCTGATGATGTGTTTCCGTTGCTATCTGTGCAGTGCCCTGGGAGTGGTAGTCTGTCAAAAACTGAATTTCTAATTGTTACAGGCCCATGGGATCCAAGAATGAAAACTCCTCTGGCCTCTAGAGCCAATTGATGAAGGGGTGGCAGGTGATCCCTGGTGGCAGCTGCAAACACTGGTGCACCAGACATGCATAGAAGATTCCCTCGGAGTTACTGGTGCTCTGGAGCATGGCAGAAGGATGGGAGCATGGCAAAGATGGTACCCATTGATTGGAACAAGACAAATGGGGAGTGCAAAAATGGCATTCACTGAAAACGGAGAAAAAAAGAAAAAAAGAATTTAAAAAATGGAATTAGAGAAAAAAAGCAGGGGAGGATGGTGCCCACTGGCTTTAGCAAGCCAGAAGGAGAGCAGAAAGATGGTTCCCATCAGCCTCCATCCCTGGAGATTACCCCAGAAGCCCCTTCCCCTCAGAGTAGTGCTCTAAAATTAGAAAATAAGTCTTCTCACATAATATCTGTGTGCTTTTCAGAGGGCTACTTCTGCATTATGCCATGGAGTAGGTGAGTCTGCATGTGAGCGCTTTAAAAGCCATTCCTACGCTTGAGCCACATTAGTCTTCAAAGCCAGATGTTTTGGGGGCTTTCTTATCAGTTGCTGGTCTTAAAAGTTGTGTTCCCAATGTGGGTACAAACCCTTTACTCCTCAGGGAGAAGCTTCAGGGAAATTCTTTCCTGATTGTGGGTCACCATGCTGAGGTAGGGACTTCTGGCAAGATTGTGTCTCAGCTTTTCCTATTCATCTTGATGTGGTTTCCCTCTTCTTGCCTGATGTAAAGAAGTTGCTTGCTTGCAGGTTTTCTTCTGAGGAAATTGCTCCACATATCGCTGATGATTTGATGTGTTAGTGGAAGATGAGTTCAGGATCTTCTTAAGTCGTCATCTTAAACTAGAGCCCTAAAGTCACTTTTATTATTTTTTATAAAATATTTTTAAATAATCTAAGGTGAAATTCACAACTATTAAATTATAAAGAAATGTTTATTTTATTTATTTTTATTTAAAAAATTAGTCGTTTTAAAGTGATCATTTCAGTGGCGTTTAGTACATTCACAATGCTGTGCGACCACCATCTCTCTTTTTTCAAGAAATACCATGGAAATTTTGATAGGGAGTACATTGAATCTGCACACAGTTTTAGGTAGTATCAACATTGTGTCAATATCAAGTCTTTTATCCCATGAACACTAGATATTTTCCCACTTATTTAGGTCTCATTTAATATCTTTCAGCAATGTCTTGTAGTTTTACTGTACAAGTCTTACATCTCCTTTGCTAAATTTATTACTAGGTATTTTATTCTTTTAAATACTCAGTAAATTATTCTATTAATTTCCTTTTTAGATTATTCATTGTTAGTTTATTGAAACACAACTGTATACGTTTGGGTGATGCTCTTGTATACACTACAACTTTGTTGAATTTGTTTATTAGTTCTTGCAGGGTTTTTTTGTGGATTCTTTGGAATTTTCTATATGTAATTTTCTATATGTGAGATCATGGCATCTGTAAATAGAAACATCTTCCTTTTCAATACGGATAACCTTTCTTTTTCTTCTTTTCCTTTTTCTTGCATATTGCTCTGCCTAGAACTTCCAGTACAGTGTTGAATAGCAGTATTGCTTTCAAGTGAGAGTGTAAGTCAGGTTTATCTGGAGAAATAACCCCATCCAGATATATATGGAATTGGCAATTTGCTGTCTGTAAGTTGGAGACCTAAAAAAAGCTAGTAGTGTAATTCCAGTTTGAGTCCAAAGGCCTGAGAACCCAATGGTGCAAATTCCAGTCCAAGGGCAGGAGGAAACCAATATGCTGACTCACTAGGCAGATGAGAGGAAATGAATCCCTCTGTACTCCAAAGGTTCTATTTAGACCCTGAATGGATTGGATGATGCCCACCAACATTGGGTAGGGCAATCTACTTTATGGAGCTCACTGATTCAAATGCTAATTCTGTCTAAAAGCACAGATGAGAAGTGATGTTTAATCTGGCACCCTGTGGCCTAGTTAAGTTGACACATAAAATCAACTATCACAGCAGGCATCTTTATCTTGTTCCTGATTTTAAGGAGGAGTCTAATGGTCTCTTGAGTATGATGTTAGCTTTGTTTTTTCCTAAATTTCCTTTATTATGCTGTGGAAGTTCCCTTATGTTTCTAATTCTCTTACTATTTTTATCATGAAAGGGTATTGGATTTTGTCAAATGCATTTTCTGCACCAATTGAGATGTTCTTGTGAGTTTTTTTTCCTTTATTCTTTTATGTGGTGAATTACGTTGACTGATTTTGTTATACTGAACCACAGTTCAACATAAATCCCAATTGGTTATGATGTGTAATCCTTTTATTATGTTGTTGGATTTGGTTTGCTAGTATTTTGCAAATATATTTTGCATTTATATTCATAAAAGATATTGCTCTGTAATTTTCCTTTCCTGTGATGTCTTTCTGTACCTTTCTGCACCTTTGTTGTCAGAGAAACATTGGCAACAGAATGAGCTTAGAGGTGCCCCTCCGTCTTCAGTTTTTTGGAAGAGCTTGAGAAGGATTTAAATATTGATAGAATTCACCAGTGAAAGCATTTGGTCCTGGATTTTTCTTTGTTGGGAGGTTGTTTTTTTTTTTTTTTTATAAATTTGTTTTTTATTGCTGTTCAATTTGCCAACATATAGAATAACACCCAGTGCTCATCCCATCAAGTGTGTTGGGAGGTTTTTGACTACTGATTCAGTCTCTTTACTTGTGATTTATGTTGGTCGATATAAAATTATGTTCTCAAGGGGGATCCCTGGGTGGCGCAGCGGTTTGGCGCCTGCCTTTGGCCCAGGGCGCGATCCTGGAGACCCGGGATCGAATCCCACGTCGGGCTCCCGGTGCATGGAGCCTGCTTCTCCCTCTGCCTGTATCTCTGCCTCTCTCTCTCTCTCTCTGTGACTATCATAAATAAATTAAAAAAAAAATTAAAAAAAAAATTATGTTCTCAAATAAGCCATTTAAAAAATCTATGGAACCAGGAAAGGAAAATTAACACTTCGTGATTGCATCAGTTTTTTTTTTTTTTTTCACTATCTTGTTAAATGCGAGGTGAGGAGTCTGTTGAACAAGGTCTGTATCTATCTAGCTTTTGGGTTGGAATAATGACATAATGCATGTCTCCCTTGACAAGGATGAAGCCACAAAGATCCTATAAAAGGAAGCTCATCTTTATATACCAGCACCTCCAGGAAGTTTTTGATGTCCAACAAGCCAGGGAGGCAGCTGGAATGAAGGACTGGCAAAAGCAGTTTAACAGAATATTTAAGAGAATAGATGCTCAAAAATAGGAGCCAAGAAGAGATCTGATTGGGGCGCTTGGGTAGCTCAGCTGGTTGGGCGTCTGCCTTCGGCTAGGTCATGTTCCCAGGGTCCTGGGATTGAGCCCCATGTCAGGCTTCCTGCTCAGTGGAAAGTAAGCTTTCCTTCTGCCCCTCCCCTCCACTTGTGCTCTCTCTCTCTCTCTCTCTCTCTCTCAAATAAATAAATAAATAAATAAATCTTAAAAAAAAAGAAGAGATCTGATGGATAAGTGGTAAAAATTGATGTGGGTTTTATACTAAAGTTACCTTGTTACCAGGTTCTGATTCTGTTAACTGACCTTCAGTCCTTCTCCAGATAATCCCAATCCCTAGAGCTTTCATCTTGCTTTGGAGCTATTTCTGTATTACATTCATAGTTACCTTACCATTTTGCCTTTAATTTCTTGTTATAGAAGCATGCCTACATCACTGACTCACACTACAAGTCTCTGTTTCAGGTTCTTCTGTGATCAATCACCTAAAATGTAGGGCTTTTCTCAGCTTGCTGAATTCAAGGCTTTGCTCATCCCCAACTACCTCTTGATCACTTCGACCTACCATGTCTAACATTTGGAATGGAATGTGGTTGGTGAGATGGATGTCTTTTTTTTTCTTTAAGATTTTATTTATTTATTCCTGAGAGACATAGAGAGGCATAGAGAGAGACATAGGCAGAGGGAGAAGCAGACTCCCTGTGGGGAGGTCAATGCAGGATTTGATCCCAGGACCCTGGGATCACGACCTGAGGCAAGACAGACATATGCTCAACCACTGAGCTACCCAGGTGCCCTGAGGTGGATCTGTTTTACAGGTATGTAGGTCCTGGGGATCTGCCACCATGTTTACTTTTCTGGAAAATAAGAAGAAATAATGTATCCCATTTTGAAACTTAAAGACCATTTTTCAGAACTGGGAACAGATTTTTCAGGTCTATCTATAGCTTATTTCTTAAAAATGCACTGCACTTCATATATATGATTTAGTACGCTTGCCATGCCAACCCTACGAATGAGGAAGCTGAAGTCCTGAGAGGCTGAATAACTTGGCAATGTTTCATCATTAGCCAACAAAGGCACTGGGCTTTGAGCTCAGGCAGTCTACTCTTAACCTCTTCACCTCTCCACCACACTGTGTCTGGTTGTACACTTCAACATAGGACTCAATCAAAACTTTTGGACCATTTTTCTACTTCCTGTGTTCTGGTAAACCTAAAATGCTGGGCAGACTGAGTATTTACCCCAAAGATACAGATGCAATGAAATGACAGGACACCTGCACCCCAATGTTCATAGCAGCAGTGTCCACAATGGCCAAACTGAAAGGAGCTATGATGTCCTTCAACACATGAGTGGATAGAGAAGATGTGGTCTATGTATACAGTGGAATATAACTCAGCCATCAGAAAGGATGAATACATACCATGTATTTTGACGTAGATGGAATTGGAGTGAATTATGCCTAGTGAAATAAGTCAGTTGGAGAAGGACAATCATCGTATGCTTTCACTCATACATAGACTATAAGCAATAGTGAAAAGGGTTATCAGGGAAAGGAGGGGAACCTGAGTGGGAAAAATTAGAGAGGGAGAGAAACCATGAGAGACTCCTAACTCTGGGAAACAAACCAAGGGTTGCAGAGGGGAGGAGGGTGGGTGGATAGGGTAACTGAGTGACAGGCACTAAAGATGGCACCTGATAGGATGAGCACTAGGTAGTATATATACTATATGTTGGCAAATTGAATTTAAATAAAATATTTTTTAAAATGCTGGCTAGATTCTGCTCCTGAGAAACAAGAGTTCAATGTAGTAAAGCAAGCAGCCCAGAAAAAGAGCTTAGTAGTCCTGACCATGACCAATGGAGGTTGTCAGACTTGGGCAGTGGACAAACATCTGTACAAATGTTGGTATATCAGGGAGGCTTGAGAGGGAACAGCATGCCAAAAAGCCTTGCTCCAAGTGTGTTGGAGACCATGCTTCACCTCTGCTGTAACACCACTCCAGGGACCACCACAACGTGTCCTGTCAAATCTAGACATGGGGCTTTCAGTGATCTAATGCTGGATGTGTTACCTGACCAAGATGAAGAACAAACTCAGCAGACCTGAAAGACTATTGTTCCTACGTCAAGCTCCTTAACATCCTTATATTAGTTAGGATAGGCTAGGTTAGGCTGTGGTAACAAACAACCTCGAAGCAACATTGGTTTAACACAATAAGGCAGTGTTCTTCCCCATCCAGAGTCCACTGCAGGTGCAGGCAACTCTCCACACAAGGATCAGCTGTCTTGACCACCTTGATCATAGGATTTCATTGGGATTGCTGCTGTGGGGGGGTCCTACAGAGGGACTGTTCGCCAAAAATGCAGGTACCGGAATGCTCATAGCTGGGTTATCCTTGATAGCCGTAGACAGATGTTCCTCGGTGGTTTAATGGGTAAATAAACGGTGGTTTATTTATGCAGTGGAATACTGTACAGTGGTGAGGTGCATGAATGGAAGTCAGACACAAGGGATATCTACCAGGTGATTCCATGGACATAAGGCCCCAAAGCAGGCAAAATGAACCTATGATGTGAGAAATCAGGAAAGGGTTTTCCCTTGGTGGTGGTAGGACGAGGACTAGGAGGGCTCTGGGGGCTTGTAAAGTTTGATTTGTTGACCTGGGTGATGGTTACATGGGAATGTTCATGTAAGAACCATCTAGCCATACACTTAAGGGATGCTTGTTTTCTGTATGCATATTGGATACCAAAAAGTAAAAAAAAGAAAAAAGATCTGGGCCTGGGGAGGCCCTCAGGGTGGGAGATGGTACCTTCCAAAGATAAGCCTCCTGGCTTCCTTCATGCCCTCTAATTATGCAAGCACTGGTGTGTGTGTGTGGGTGGGGGAGAGTGGATGGAATCTTCCCAAGAACCACAAAGGCATTTTCCCCCCACTGTTGTCTTTAGACTCTGGGGCTCCCGGGCAGGAAGGACCACATCCTGAGAGACAGCTCTTTTGAGTTCTGGACAAAATGCTTTTGGCTGCACTTCTGGAGACCTCTCTGGAATCATGGGCTGCATTGTCCACAGGCAGACATGAGAGAGAGGAGAGAGCAAAACTCATGGTGAGGATGATGTGGGCAAACAAGACAGGGCTGTGTGGGGGACAGAGCTGTGGTCAGAAGCAGGGAGCAGCACTCTGGTCCCTCAAGCCACCCTCGATGGACAGGAGAGTGGGGGCCTACTTTGGCCCTCCATAACAATCTGGGCTCTGGCAGGCAGGCCAGGGTGGCAGCTGGGGGCACTGGCCGAGCCCCTCTCTGGAGCCAACTCCAGGTTTCCGGGCTTCTGTGTCCCCATTTGCAGCAGGACAAAGCTTGCTGTCCTCTCCTTCTCTGGGAGGGTGGCCATGGCCAGGCCTTCTGCCAGGAAAGCAGGATGCTCTTACCATACAAATTAGATGGGGCAGCATGGCCAAGGGCTGCTCTAAGTCTTCACGACCCCCACCCCAATTGTGATTCCAGCCAGGAAAAGCAGAGTGCTCTGTGAAGTGCCAGAGGTGTGGGAGGAAAGCTGGGGTCGGGTGATGGCAGGTGTCCGTGGTCTCAAAGATTCATGGTCTGTGCTGGGGCATAGCTCTGTGCACTCTCATTTTTTCTAGTTAATTCATTTTTTAAAATCAGGTAATACGTTTATATGGTTCAAAAATCAAAATGAGAAAAAGCTTGCTTCTAAAAGCTTGCTCTTCCATCCCGGTCTACCCTGCTTTTCTGTGCCCCCTGCAGGCATTTGATGAGTCTCTGTGTATTTAGTACAGTTCATGGGTATGTGAAATGCAAGAAAATAGAACATACAATCTATTCCACACTTTTCCCATTGTTCTTAAAAATAATAATGATAGGACGCCTGGGTGGCTCAGCAGTTGAGATTCTGCCTTTAGCCCCGGGCGTGATCCCAGGATCCAGGATCAAGTCCCACATCAGGCTTCTGGCAGGGAGCCTGCTTCTCCCTCAGCTTGTGTCTCTGCCTCTCTCTCTCTCATGAATGAATAAAATCTTTAAAAAAAAATAATAACAGCATGTACTAGAGCTCTCTCTCTATGCATGCATAGAGAGCTTCTTTTTTCTTTTTGAGAACTGTGCTGTGCTCTATTGTCTTTTTAACAAGAACTCAGTTGATAGGAAATTGTTGTGCATGTGTGCCATTTTCCATCCATGCAGTCATGTCTATAGGAATCTTTCTGGTTTCTGCCATCCAGACCTAAGACCCTACTGACCCCTGAGGCCCATGTGGTTGTGTACCAGTCCCAGGTACCCAAGACTGTGAGTCATCTGATCTTGATTCCTAAGCTCCTCTATTGTCTTTGCCTCTACCTTTATAAGACTCCAGTTGAGGGAAGATTTGACATGGCCCGATCCACCTCTATGGACATTCCCTTGCTTGGGACCCAACGTGAGCCCCTGGTTCCCAAGGACCAAGCCAGAGGAGGCTTAGAGCAACTGCTCCAGTCCTATTGATGCCCAGGCACTGTGAGAGCTTTCTGAAAGCCTTGGCAGTGAGCACAATGATGTGATAAGCCCCTTGGCCTGGTGCATTGCCCCTGAGGCCCCACAGACTGGGCTCTGATGTGGGAGCTTAGCTATGATCTAGAGGCCCAGGCCAGAATGGAGAGAGGGGGGCAAAAGGGGCTCAGAAGGTGGACCTGCCCACAGCACCACAGGCCTTCAGCCTTTTTGGACACAGAGGAGGAGTGAGGCAGGGTACCAGTGAGCTTGGGCAAGGACATGGAGGGGAAACAAAGTGACTTCTGGCTCCAGGACAGATCTGAGAAAGGAGGTGGGCTTTCTGGGTAGACCCCAGAGCGGGTTCCCAGGGGCAGTCAGGATGGGTGCTTGGCCTTTCCCACTGGCTTCTGGAAGGTCTATGGCTCAAGTAAGAACAGCAGAGAAGCCAAGAGCTTACTCAGGGGTCTTTGTCATGGGACAAGTGATGAGGCTAGGGGGACTGAGCCAACAAGAAGGCTGTAACAGGTGCCAGGAGGACTCATGATTTTAAGTTAACGATGACCATGGAAGAGAGGATGACCACTTCCTACACTGTGCTTTGCCTTAAAGCTGAGACTGAGAATTTTGTCTCAGGCTCATGTCGAGGCCAGCAGAGGGGCTGCTGCTTCAAACTTGGTGTTGGAATGAAGGTTACATAGAGTCCCAGCTAAGCTGAGAAAGAATAAGTATGCATGAGAAATAAACCTTTGTTGTCCCAAGTCACTAGGATTTGGAGTCATTTGTTACTGTCTATAGCCTGACAGCTTCAGCTGACCAATACAAGTGTCTACTCTGTGCCAGGCCATGCATTGTATGTTTTTGGGGGTACAGCTATGAACAGGACCTTGAGAGAGAGGATAACTCTGCCCTGACAGCCAAGGTTGGGGAAAAGCAGGTTTATGGCAGAGATCAAGAGTTCTGTTTTCAGTATAAATTGAATATCTATAAGATATCCAAGTGTAATTACCAAGCATGTAGCTGGATGTAGGAATCTGCACCTCAGAAAAAAAGTTTGGGATGTAAATTTGGGCCTCATTTGAACCTAGATTACCAGTTAGGAGCCAAACGCTGTCAAGAAAGCAGGTAGTCACACAGGCTTGGGAAATTGAAGCATTTTGGAGAGCAATTAAAGTATTGGTAGGGTAATGGTGAGAGCACAGGAGGAGTCTTGCCTTAATGCATGGAATGGGGATTCAGGCTGGATTTTCTCTCTTTCTCTCTTTCAATTAACAAAAGAGAGACCCTTAATAATTAAAGACTTCAATCGGAGAAGGACAAACATTATATGTTCTCATTCATTTGGGGAATATAAATAATAGTGAAAAGGAATAGAAGGGAAGGGAGAAGAAATGTGTGGGAAATATCAGAAAGGGAGACAGAACATAAAGACTCCTAACTCTGGGAAACGAACTAGGGGTGGTGGAAGGGGAGGAGGGCAGGGGGTGGGGGTCAGTAGTTTTCCATCTTTGTATTACTCTGCTCAAGATTCAGATTCCCGGGTGACTCAGAGTCTTGTTCACTTGTGCTATGGATCTTTGGCCAGGAAATGTCTTGGTTGATTTCTCACCATATGGCATATGGGGGTGAGTGGGTGACGGGCACTGAGGGGGGCACTTGACGGGATGAGCACTGGGTGTTATTCTGTATGTTGGTAAATTGAACACCAATAAAAAATAAATTTATTAAAAAAAATAATTAGAAGACTTGGGCACATCCACACTGGAGACATTTAAGGTCATATCTCACATACCTTAGAGCAGTGTTTCCAAACCCAGGCCTGCATATCACTGGTGCTACAGAAGCTGGTGTTAGAGAAGATTACATTATATATTGTATTATATTTGTTATTTTATAGGTACGGTTTTTTTTTTTCAGGTATGTTCTATTTATAGCATCTAATGCTGGTTTTCCATTTTCAGTGACGGCATACATATATTTTTTGAAAACAGATTTAAACAAAGATATAATTTCATTCAAAGAAAACTTTTAATCATTGTACACATATAGTATACATATATGCCACAAACACCAAGTAAGTCTGGGTTAGAGGAACACATGACAGATGAGAAAGGGAGGTCAGCAAAGTGAAGTAGCTCAGCAGATCTCCCAGCTAGGCAGTGGTGCAGCTGGGTCTCATGCAAACTCTGGCATGATGGGCCGCCCCTCTGAGGAGGCCAGGAGGGGAGGGACTGAGGGCCCAGATCCCAGGGCTCCCCCCAGTGGCTGGTACTGCTCAACCCTCATGTCTCTGTCAGCCCCACATCTGCTGAGGGGGACATCCTCTAGGCCTGTGCCCTCCTCCTGGGCAGGATAGCCCTTAGAGTCCTCTAGCAGCTCATTTTCCAACACAGCCAACAAGCTCTTTGGCCTCCCTTGGAAATGTCTCTCGCCTACCTGACTTTAATTATCAGCAAAGAGCTGTGTTTGAGTCCTCTAGTTGGGAGGGCGGGGGTGGGAGTTGTGGCTTAAAAGTCAGACTTCCAAGTAGGAAACCATGCCACAGGAATCTGCTTAGGAAAGATAACAATCAGAAAGGAGAGATGTATGAAAATGAAACCATGGCCAAATTGTTTTTTGTCAAAATGCTGAATGATAAAATTCTTTCAAGAATAAGACCTGGCCAAGATTTTATGAAAACCAGATGCCCAAGGGCCTTCCAAGCTCTCTCTACAACACAGACCTTGTACCAGTGTGAGGGCAGGGTGGGGCTTGGCAGAGGATGGAGAAAGCCTGAACCAGCAGAGAAAGTCCAGTTGGTGAACAAGCATCTGCCTTCTTCTGGTGGCCTGGAGACCTGGTGATTTGGTGGTTCATGAGCACATGAGGCAGGATCTAGAGAACCTTGACTCAGACCTAGATTACAACTTTCTGTCACTTGCTGTGACATCGATTAATCAGTTTCTTCTCTGAGACTCAGTTTTCTCATCTGCAAAATACAGGCAACAATCCCTGCTTCATAGGGTTGTTGTGTAAAGGCAGTGGGATATATCTAGTCTATGGGCCACAGGCCTGGCATATGTTGTTCCCCATCTTTCCAGGACCCTTACCTCTCTGCTAACATTGACAGTTTTTTGCAAGCAACCAAAACAGTGTTTGGTTGACCAGAACAAGAGTTAAATAGGGACTTGGGTAACTCACAAAATCAAAGAAAAAGTGAAAAATCAATTATTCAGGACCAGAGTGAGGATTGTTCCCACAGAAGAACTTAAGAATACTTATCTCAGGGAGCAGCAACTGTGGGTCAGTAGTTTTCCATCTTTGCATTACTCTGCTCAAGATTCAGATTCCCAGGTGACTCAGAGTCTTGTTCACCTGTGCTATGGATCTTTGGCCAGGAAATGTCTTGGTTGATTTCTCACCATATGGCATGCAATATGGACTTGTGTTTTCCCAAAGCAAAATCAATAAATGCTATGAGAAGTGAGACTGGGTATCAAGAATGCAGGAGAAAAGGTGTGGAATGGGGAAGGGACACAACCATAAGTTCCTTCCACTGAGTGTCATACGTCTCAGCCCCATCTTCTCTTCTGACTGAATCCCTCTCTCCATCCTGTGTCTTTCCATCCCAGGCATTCTTTAAGGCCTAAGGCACCTACTTGATAGTGTTCACAGTGTCAAAGGCACATTAACTCCCCACCTTTACATTCCCCATATCCTCTCTCTCCCTGGATGTTCACAGCACATTTTTGACAAGGCAGGGGATCCCCCATTTTCAGAAGTCTCTGCAGAGATTCAGAAGGGAGAAGTGAGAGTGGCTGTTCCTAGGTCATAAAGCTTATGTCACTTAATAATAGTTTTTCTGTTTATTCTCTTGGTTGTTCTGTGGATCAAAATCACTATATCTGAAAATAGTAATAATTTCTCTCTTCTAATACATACATACTCTATTTTGTTATTTCTTTACACTATGCCAAATTTTACAATAAAAATAACAACTGATACTCCTATTTATTTCCTAAACTTAATGAACATGCTGTTTATCTCCATTAAGCATGATATTGGTTGACATGAAAAGTGCTTAAAATAGTGTTTGGCATGCAGTAAGTGCTACATAAGTATTATAGAGTAACTATCATTACTCTTTAATAAGATCACTACAAATTCTGTCTCCATCTGCCTCACATGCATAGGCAATATACCCCTTACCCCATCATGCCTTAGATTTGGGTGTAGCTGAAGAGTGCCTTGGGTTGTGAGGCCATGCTCACATACATAGTGGGGATTCCATGAATATTTATTGGCTTAAAATGCATATCTAGTGAATCAGTTGAAGGAGTTCTAGTAACTTTAACTGGGACATGCTGGCCTCATGAGAGAAGGGAGAGAGCATAGTGGAACCACATGATGATCCTTAAAGTTTGAAGTACAAATGGTCACCATCAAATCCTTCCCCCCTGCATGCATCCAATGCTTCTTACACCATGAGTGGATTATTACCTTATTCCTGGAATCTGGACTAGCCTTAGTGAATGGCTTGACCAATAGATTGTGGTAGAAGTAACCTTCAGAGGACTTCTGAGGCTAGGCCTATCATTGGTTTAGCAGCTTCCACCTGGATCTCTTAATGCACTCACTCTTGGAATATGCATCCTTGGAATGGTCCTTTGTGGAATTGAACTTCTCTTGGTGGCCTGAAGACCTGGTGATCTAGTGACAGTGCCCTGCACTGTCATTCTGTGAGAAGCCCAGGCCTCATGGAGATGCCATATGTGAATGTCCAGTCAAGAGCCCTAGCTGGGGTTCCAGGTGACAGCATTAACTGCCATCTCAGGTGTCCTGCCCACATGATCCCAGACAACAGCTGACCTTGGCCACATAAGAAACACCAAGAAAGAACTGCTGAACCCAGGCAATGAACAGGGCACATCCTAATGAAATGGAGCACACACTGCTTCCCTCTCAGTATCCAGCAATGAACCAATTCATTGACCAAGAACTGATGTTCACAGGGTAGAGAAGTGTAGTCCTTCCTCAAAAAGGGTAGCAAGTATTCAGGAGCAATAGTAAAAAAACAAAGGAAAGTGGCTGGATATAAGATAAACACAATTATAGCTTGCATTTGTATATACTAGCAAATAACCCTTTACAGTGTAAGCAAGGGCCCCATTCATAGCCACAGTAACAAAAACAAAATATATAGAAACAACAATAATGCCTTGGATACATCTGGTTTCTGGTATAAATCCCCAGGAACACTGTGAGAGGTTTTGTAATGAGCTCATTAGCAGAGATTGCATATTGGAAAATTTCCAGAGAATGTGCAAATAGGCATAATGCCTCTGCCAAATGACTAAAAATGTTCTTCTGAACTGTTAAAATTTTACTGTGTATGTGCTGAGGTTGGGATAAAATGGTAAAGTAGGATAGCTGGTCTGATTGGACTATAATTGAGAAATTCTTTCAAGTATGAGCCAACATAGAAAAGCATGATGTCAGCTGCAAGTGTGGGACTCATTAGGCCTGCATATCAGCTCCCATGAGCACAGTTGACCTGGCTGAGTGAGACCTCTCCCTCTCTGGGTGCCCAGTTGAGATCTGGGTAGATAACCCTCCAGGAAGTTGCAGGCAGCCCTCAGGGCAGAGTTCCTGACATAAGGTTTGGCAAGTGCTTCTGACCACCCCTTCCTCTAGAAAGGGATATTGTTTAACAAACCATTAGATATTCTTAGATATTCTTTGATAGACCATTGCATACATAAGTAACATGGAGTAAACACCCCAAGATTCTTAACCTTTCAGGGTGAGACTGTAACTAAAACTTCAAATGCTCTCTCTAGAAGAAAATCCCACTGTGCACAGTACACATAAAGTCCTGCATAGTACTCTAATGGTTGCTGCTTATATGAATCTTACCCCACAGCCTCAAGATGAGAAGAGCTTGTACTCTAGTAGTTTGTGTGATAAAGGGAAGAAAGTGATAGGTAGTAAGACAAAGGTAAAAGAGGAATTTTTGGCATAGAGGAAATCTAAACACCTATATGGTGTTGGACAATAATCACTGGAGGACGGTGAAGTGGAAAAAGGGTAAACAATGAAGGAAGGAGGCCCCTGAGGCTTCCAAGAGAATGGGATCCAGAGCCCTGGGAACTGGGAGCCCCTGAGAGGTGAAGGACACCTCTCCTCCAGAACAAAAGGAGAGAAGGAGGGAGAGAATCAGGGCTTCCTTGGTCTAGCCACAGTCAATCTTGTGTCTACACCAACCCTTACACACATAGGTTCTTAGGAATGAGTGTCAGAGTATAAGACATCATTCCTTCCACATGTATTTACTGAACATTTACTGTGTGCCAAGTACTATTCCAGGACATAGTCCTTGATCTCATAGAGCTTGAATGGGACAAATAAGTGAGTAAAATTATGTTAATAAACAGTACAATTTCAGGCACTGCTCAGGGCTGGAAGGAACTGTTTCAGGAATGGGAAAGAAGATGACCGGAAAGCATTTCCAATCAGTACTTGGATGAAGGAGTTACTGAGGATAAGAGCACCACATGGGGGAGGGGGCAGTGAGTACAAAGGCCCTGCAAGGGGTTGTGCTTCAGGTATCCAGAGACAGGAGTTCTGTGCCTGCCTATGGCTGGACATTAGTGAATAAATGAATGAAAAAGGATAGTGTTCGCTCCGTGACCCCCCATGATCTGGGCCCTGGGGGCACCATGATTCTCATTTACCCCATGTGCCCCCTTGCTCACTCAGAAGCTAGACAGATGCAAATCCTCCCCAGATCCTATGTTCAGTGTGCCCTTCCCATTCGTATACTCTTCCACGAGGTGTGTCTTTCCTCTGGGGTGGTGGGGGGGTGGCTGCGAAGGGTGTGCGCAGAACTGCCCATGGCTCCCTCATGGACTTTGGGCCTCTGCTCAGTCATCACTCTATCATGAAGCTCCCCTCAACCCTGACCCTGCTTAAAAGACAACCTCTCCAACTCTCTTCTTCCTTTACTTAATTTTTCTCCAACTCACATACCCTACAATTCCCATGTTTATTTTGTTTATTGTCCATTCCCAATCACCTGATCTAAGCACCATGATGTCTGGTGTATTTTTAAGAACTGTTCTTTGCTGTATCCCCAGTCTGACTGTCTGATGCATAAATGGTGTTCAGTGTATACGTATCAAGAAAAAGAATGGATTTTAACATATCCATCTCCCTTCCCTGACTTTGAATTCCAGTAGTGAAGGGAACTTACCTTTTTTTTTTTTTTCTTTCTTTCTTTTAAATCAGGGCCAACAGGGATCCCTGGATGGCTCAGCCTTTTAGTGCCTGCCCTTGGCCCAGGACGTGATCCTGGAGTCCCGGGATCGATTCCCGCATCAAGCTCCCTACCTTGAGCCTGCTTCTCTCCTCCCTCTGCCTGTGCCTCTGCCTCTCTCTATATCTCTCATGAATAAATAAATAAAATATTTTAAAAATAACAAAAAATAAAAAAAATCAGGGCCAACACACAGTGAGCACTTGTTTAAATATTGGTTGAAGTCAGTGGCCCATCTGCCACAGTGTGGAGACACCAATAATTTCATGAAACTTCAGAAAAACTCTTATAGGAAAGCTTCTTGTGCTGATTGTGAAGCCTTATGGCCCACTAGTAAGCATTTCATTAGAAGGTGACCTCACTGGGGCTTACTCAGTCTAATCACCAAAGAAATTTCATAAGCACACAATGTCACTACCATGGGGAACCTAAGAATACAGAAAATCAGGATCAGCCCTTCCTTGTCCAAACTCCAGCAACAAGGAACTAACTGCTTTAATCTAACTCGCCAGTAACCCTAGAAAAGCAGTGATAGCTGTCTGTGAGCTTAACTGGACCTGGCCTGACAAGGCAGCTTCCCAGAGGACTTGGGAGACCAGGGAAACAGTACCCAAGTGCTTATTTGCAGTGGGACTTTGTATGTGCAATAGTAGTTGCTTCAGCAAGGTCACTGGGGCCCCCACCTGGGATTGAAACCAAAGCCTGCATTCCCTGGGTCTCCTTCCTTCCCTTCCTGAGCCCATGTCCCTGATACCTGAGCTAGCAGCACCTTCTAAGAGTGGCTGGCCTGGCCCTGCCTGACCTGGCCCTTCTGTGGTCTGAATGCCCCATTCACCTTCTGGTGTGCATGGCTGTCTTCAGGGCCTGGCAGGGTGGTCCAGCCTGGGTGCAGATGAAGACTGCAGCCAAACCACCTAGAGGTAGGATCTGATTGTACAGATTCCTGTGCACCTAGGGTCCCAGAGGGATAACTCAGGGTCTATTAATTAGTTTACTCTAGAACTTATTTGAGTACTTCCTACTGCAGGCATGTGTTAGGTGCTAGAGATACAACAGTGAGCCAGCCGACATCCATTTTTAGACCTCACACTGGGGAGGGAGACTTGTTAACCAATATGCCTGCAAGTGCATGCTATTGTTCAAGTGGGTCCCTGCTACTGCCTGCATCTCCCTTCTAGTTCCTTCTGATCTTCCATGGTCCTCCGTTGCCCTCAAGAAGACTAGAACTCAGCGAAGCTGTTGGTTTCTTGGCTTTTTAATTCAAAACCCTTATTTCAGATTTTGTCAGTTGGGAAGGGCTAGATTATGCAACACTGACATATTAACCCTCAAATTTCAGTGACTTGGTGCAGCAAAGGTTTATTTCCTCTTATTCTAAACATGCCAATAGCCTATGGCTCTCAGGACAGCCCTCTTGCAAGAAAAAGCTCAGGGACCCTATTGCTATGACCTGTGACTCCATCATTGCTCTCCTGGAGGACAAGGAGCTACAGAGTTGTGTATTCAAGAATAAATTCTTTAGTCTCCAAGTGATGTTTCTGTTCACAGTCATTAGCCAGAAGAGTGGGGCATACATGGGAGGTGGGAATTGCAAATGGGGTGGGGGGGGCACACATGGATATTTGGAGTGTAGCACATGTCTCAGCCGCCACTTCCTCCTACAAAATAAATATTCCACAGCATGAGGGTGGGTGAGGAAGATGGGTAGAATTACACCGACCAGAGAAGTTCTCAAAGGTGACAATGAGCTGCCCCCAAACAGCACCTGAATCATCAGCCCCAGGGTGCCTCTGAGGAAGAGCCCAAAGAGAGAGACTGTTGTTAGCCTTTGCGCTGTCCAGGAGCCATCCCCTGGCATGGCCAGCATGCTGTCCATAGATCTCCTAGCCAAGTAACTTCTTTGTGTGGGATCAGGCCCCCCCACCTGACCCCATACAACTGGCCAGTTCCTTTCAGCCTCCCAATTCTCCATGGATGGAAGTGTTGGCGGGTGGTAGGGAGCGCTCAGCACCTGAGTAAGGTGAGTCTGTGCTGAACCAACCTGAGGTGAGTTACTCTGCCTGGGGCAGACAGTGGTGGCAAACAGTTGCTGAGTGGGAATTGGGTGCATTGAGCCCAGCTCTGCAAAGGTAGGGGACATGGTGCTGTGAGAGGGAGAGTTCAAAGAAGGCCGCTGGAACCTGAAGGATGAGTAGGAGTTTAACAGAAAAAGTGGGCGAGGTGGTGGGAGAGTACACTCAAAGTTTATGAGTGACATTCAAGGGACCAAGAGGAATATAAATTGAGGTTGACCATTCAACCAGAGCAAGTGCATTGTTGCCACACCCTGGACACAGACTCATGCATGAGTCCTTGATTTAGGAATGTGCTACTTGGAGTGGGACTGAAAAACAAGGAGATAACAAGAAGGAGAGAAAGCATCAGAGCCTGCCCCACAGAACTGGCTTCTGGCTGCTTGATCCCAGGGAACTTTTGACAATGCATCTCAGATCTGTCTTTCAGAGGAGGGGAAGTCAAGAGTTGTCTCATGGGGCATGGAGATCTTTTACTTTTGGACTGCCCACCAACCCTAAGCCAGGTGTCTGGGAGCTCCCAAGGAGGCAGGAGGTGTTGACAGCCTTCCCTGGCTGTAACCCTGCCAGCACCCACAGAGACAAGTGGAGGCCAAGTTCACACAGGCAAATATTTCAACACTAGCTAAACAAAGCATTTTCTATTTCCTACCCTGACAAATATATTTCCAGAATAACCTGGAGGGCCAGGTTTGAGTGCAAGATCTGAGGCACTTGCTGGGCTAGCTTTGGCTTCCACAGGGACAGGGAGCTCCTGGGAGAAGTGTGGAGGTGATCTGCATGGAGCTGGGGCATTTCTGTGTGGACCTTTATTTTTGTTTTCCTTTATTTTAACTTTCAAAAGAAGTTGCAGAATACTTTGGTTGAAAGACATCCTTCCAATCCTCCATCCTTACTTGAGACCCTCTTTCACTGTTCTGGACTCAGTGTTCTGTGCCAGGCACCCATCTGGTTAAAGCATTCTCTGTTACTGTTACTATTTGGACATAATTTGGCTGTTTACATTTGTCAGTTATGTAAATTTATTCTGACTCATTAATTATTTTTAATCTCTTTCTCTTTATCCAACTTTAATTACTGGACAATACCTTAATTCTCCAATAGTTTCAGAATCCTCCTTGATTGCACATTGAATTGGAATGTTCTTGCCACCACGGTCTCCCCCATTGCTCTGCATGGGATTGAATAAATCTGCCAGGATCCCAGCCCACCCTCATGGCACCTGCAGTGCTCCAGTGGGTGATGTGGGGTTCACAGGGTCTGACGGAAGCTTGCTCCCACTAGCCCAGGTAGGGTCTCCTGTGACCAGAAAACACCATCTTTTCCCAACATGTGTCCACTCTGTTCTGCAAATACAAAAACTCATCTTCGTGAGTGTGTTACTACAAAGGAAATTTAGTGTAGGGAATGATGCACGTCATATATAGTGTTTGGGGCAAAACTGGAGACCTTAGGGTAGGGAAGGAGAGTGTCTTGGGGATACCTTCTGCTCAAAGGGTTACTTCTACAAGAGCTTCCACCCCTGTGTGGGGGGTAAGGAAACACCAAAAATAGCTCAAATCTGCTTTTGGAGATTTTCCGGGTCCTCAGTAAAGAGCAGATTCAGAACTGTCCCGCCTGCCTCTCTCAGCATTCCTGCTGAGGAACTGGCAACTGGCAAGGCTACGAATAATGCCCTTGGTTGCTGCAGCAACAGAGATTGGCCAGAAACAATCTTCAAGAGCCAGCATGGGTTTGCTTTGCTGCCCAAAACAGGTGACCGAACACCCCGCTTCTGCTGTACACCTAGCTGGTGGCCTCATTTCAGCTCCTGCCTGGACCCTGTCCTAGCCTTCCTTGCATCTTCACCTGCATGAGGCTGCAGATAACTTGAAAACATTGCAACTGCTGCTAAACTAAGGGATTTCTCTACCCCAGTCAGGACAAGGCCGGCCAGACAGCCCAGAGCTCACCATCATGGTCAGGAATCCTGCTCTGGCACCCCAAGCAGGCGCTCTGTCCTTCCTGGTGGACAGACAGCAATGATATCTGCAGGTGTAAGCCAGGGTCTGGGGCAGAATGTAGAGGAGCAGCCCTCTCCAAGGACATCTGTCACACCCCACCTGAATGGGCCACCTGAATGGCAAGATAGATGGGAAATCCTGTATTTTACTTTGGTCCCTGTAGAAGAGAAAAGGCAGAAAGAAGTAAGACTGAATGTTAGGTGAGCCGCTTAGAGTTTCTGCCACAATTATTAATGCTTGCTTTTACAAAAACAGTACATGCACAGAATTAAACATTCAAATAGCACTAAAAGCATAAGATAAAAAAGACCAGCTCCTCACACCGCACCTGTCCACTTGCTGACTCTCTGGTCCATAGGCAATCACATCTACTTCTTCAGGTGCCAGCTTTGCTCATCTGCATGTCCCCATTGCCTAGAACAGTGCCTGTCACATGGTAGGCATTTCACAACTATGAGCTGAATACCAAGTTTATCAATATTTCTAAATAATATGCTTATACTGTTATTGTTCAAGGAGCCATTTTTGACGTGAGCTATCAAGAGTCTGTTATGACAGATAAGGATTTAATCCTCATCAGTGACCCCCTTTCTCTGTAATGTTTCCTCTCCCTCAACAACCTCCCCTATCTCCCCTTATGGGTATAGAAAAATGTGGGTAAAGCAAATAGTCTGTTATAAAATTCATAACCCACTACGGTTATGTAATGCTGTGCACTGCAGAGGCAATGGCAGTATACTATGATGTTTTCCTGGTCCAACTTTTGTTCATCTTAGAGTTGGTTTAAAAATTTTCCCTAATTTCAGTGTATGGTAGTCCCTGCCTATCTTCGATGTTGCTTACCAGGATTTCAGTCACCCATGGTCAATGGTGGTCCAGGAAGTCCCAGTAACCTAGTGTTCCATCACAATGCATTCCCCTCACCTCATCTTATCACAGGGATATTTTATCATCTCACATCATCACATATATATATATATTTTTTGTTTTTAAAGATTTATTTATTTATTCATTCAGAGAGAGCGAGAGAGAGGCAGAGACACAGGCAGAGGGAGAAGCAGGCTCCATGCAGGAAGACCCATGTGGGACTCGATCCCGAGTCCCCAGGATCACACCCCGGGCTGCAGACGGCGCTAAACCGCTGCGCCACTGGGGCTGCCGGAGCATAGTATATTTTGAGAGAGAAAACATACTTAACTTTTATGATGGTACATTGTTATATTTGTTCTATTTTATTATTAGTTACTGTTGTCAGTCTGTTAAGGTTTATCAGAGGTATGCATGTATCGGAAAAACAAAGTATATGTAGGGCCCTATAGGGTCCCCTAGTGTCTGCGGTTTCAGGCATCCACTGGGAGACCTGGAACATATCTCGCCCTAGAGGGGAGTACTCTATACCTTATTTTTTGGCTTTTTAAAAATGCCTCATTGGACCTGTCATGTGCAGACAGACGTTCTTTCTAAGGTGCGTCATCCCCTTGGACGGTCCGTCAGTTCCTATCCTGGCGTCCCTAGCTCCCACTCTACGTGGACTCCGTGTTATCCAAGTTGGCCTGCCATCTGAGACCACCTTTAAGGTTAAGGGTGTACTGGGCCTCTGTTTCTGTGATCCAAATCTTACTGTTTCTTGCTTTATTTTGTTTGTTTTCCTGGCTTATGTACATCAATGACTTCTAGGAAAGAACGTGGTATGTTTGTGTGTAAATTTACTGCTTGTTTGTGTTCAAAGTGCTCCTTTCACTCTCTGTGTACTTCACTTGATTTAGGAATAAAATATGTGATTGAAATACATTTCCCCTCCTAATATTGAGCACGTTATTCTTGTTTGGGGGAAGATTACTCTATTTGCACCCCCATTTCTTTGTATCTGACCTGTTTGGACTTGGTTTTTAGTATCTCCTCTTTTTCCTGTGCTCTGAGGCTGCATGGACATGTGCTTTCCATCTGGATGTCATCGTCTTTCCATTCCTACATGAAAGCAGGCTGAACTTAACTTCTGAGGGCAAGAGGAGGGGTCATGGTTAAGAAGGCACACAGTTATCTGAGATGGTTTCAAGTTATTTTTTCATAGGAATCTTGTTTCAGAACATAAAAGCCTTTCTTATTTCTTGGCTGGTATTAATTTATGAATTGGAACTTTTTTGTCCTCTACAATGTCTCTAACTTCCTTGAGGTGTGTGTGCGTGCATTCACCTGTCTCCAAGTAAAAGACACAAAGCAGGGATGCCTGGGTGGCTCAGCGGTTAAGCGCCTGCTTTTGGCCCAGGGCATGATCCTGGAAGCCCTGGGATCAAGTCCCACATCAGGCTCCCTGCATGGAGTTTGCTTCTCTCTCTGCCTCTCTGTGTGTCTCTCATGAATAAATAAATAAAATCTTAAAAAAGTAAAAGACACAAAGCAAGCATAAGGTTCAACTTTTTTTAAAAAGTATTTATTTATTTATTTGAGAGAGAGAGAAAGAGAGTGTGAGGAGAGGCAGAAGGAAAAGGAGAGACAGAATTTCAAGCAGACTCCCCAACGCAGGGTTCTATCCCAGGACCCTGAGATCATGACCTGAGCAGAAGGCAGATGCTTAACTGACTGAGCCACCCAGGTGCCCAAATGTTATATTTTTAAAAAGCTAATTTGTTAATATCTATGAAGATCAAAACTATCCATATCTTTTAACTCAGTAATTCAACTTTTGGAAAACTATCCTGCAGAAACATTTTTAGCATATCAGGATATTTACTGCAATGTTATTGGTTGTTAGGAGGGTGGAATACTGCACCAGGGTGATGTGCATTACATTGGCTGACTACATCATTGCATGCCCATATGCATTCCTTGCCAAATGAGCTCAGGTCTCTCAGCTGGGAACTTGTATGTAAGTGATGGTGCACATGCTCAATGGAGTCTATGCAGATACACAGAATAGTAAAAGAAAGCATTTTAAAGATTTTCAGTCATTAGATCATCAGATGTAGAGTCAGTGCAGTTATTTGTACAGTGTTTTATGGTGTTGTGGGATAAAGAAAGTGGTTATGATGATTGGTATCCTCGGGATCAGGGATTTTCAGCACAGGAGGAAAGTGATACAGATATGAGATCAAAAGGGCTAAATAAAATGCTGCGAACCTAAATTTGAATGGAAAGTTTCAGTATGAACTTTTGATAAATTTTATCTTATTGAAAGTATTTCCTATGACTGCACAATAGGAAAGTATTGAAAGTATTTCCTATTTAATAAGTACATACTAATTTTGTAATTTCAGGGTGCAAGTCTTTGAGAAATAACTAATTCCTGGCCTGTGGTAGGAAATGCACAAAATGAACCTGCCACATCCTCTCAGATCAGAAAGCAAGGAACTTTCAAACACCATGGGAGGTATGGCAACAGTACTCAGGAGCCTCTCTGAATTGGTTCCACTGGCTGAAGATAGGACATTTGAACAATAGGAAATAATGAAAAGTAATCGCAAGAATAGGAGTACAGGAAATATACCAAATTCCATGAAGCTGTAATAGTGCCTAAGAAAAATTGTTGGTCATCATTAGAGATACTACTGAACCTCATAAAATGAAATAGTGGATCCTGGCTATCAACACTGATGACAACTCACATAAAAAAAGAGACACAATTAGCTATCACATGCCTCTTGATGAAAGTAACAATACTACTTAAGAAGTGTTCTCACCAACAAACACAGAAACAAATCAAACCTGAATTTGACAATGCCTTTACCTCCAGCTGCAGATATACAGCAAAAGGATGCAACTTCAAGATCCAGTAAAAAACTCTACAGGACAATCCACTCTGTTTTTTCAACAATTAAATTGCAAAGAATTGACAGGATGGGGTTGGGGGAGAAACAGAGAGAAGAGGGAGAAAGGGGGAGAGGAGAAGGGAAGAGAGGGGAAGAGGAAAGGAAAAGAGGAAGGAGGGGCACTTGACGGGATGAGCACCAGGTGTTGTTCTGTGTGCTGGCAAATTGAACACCAATAAAAAATTTATTATTAAAAGAAAAAAAGAGGAAGGAGGAGGGGGAGGGGAACAGGAAGGGAGAGTTGAAAGGGACTTAAGAAACATACAAATGACAGTGTGTGTGGACCTGACCCAGACCTACTAAATGTACTGTATTTGATAAGTGGGGGGATTTTTTCACATATTAAATGTTTGATGATATTGAAAAAAATTATTAAATTTTAGATATAATATGATGTGGCTGTTTCTTCAAAATAATTTTATCTTTCAGAGATGCATGTTGAATATGACAAATGGGATGACATGATATTTGGGTTTTGCTTTGAAATAAGCTAATGTTGGGGAAGATAAAATGGGTGCAAATACACAAGACTGGCCATGAACTGATTATTTTGAAGTGGGACAATAGGAACATGATATTTTATTATACTATTTTCTCTAATTTTGTATATATTTAAAATATTCCATTAAAAAATTTAACCAAAAGGAGGCAAATACATGTAATACACATTTAGTAAATATTGCTGAGGCCAATATTTTTTTAACTATTGAATCTCCTCAAAAGTAAGACTATTAAAGGGCACTTGAAAAAGCAATACAATAAGCAGTAGCATTCTACAATATTTTCCTACAACTTATGAAAGTACACTTGCAGAAGGATTTTTTAAAAACCCATCAAAGTGATGCAATGGATTCTTGTGGCTTAGGATAAATTTTCTAGTGACATCACAGATTTCAAGCCTGCGGTATTTCCCTTTGATTTGAAGATAATGAGCTCTGGAAAAATGTGTTAAGTATTTGACAATGGTGTTGTAATGATAATAAAGATACTCACATAGTTTTTATAAAATTGTTCTATGGGATAAAAATCAGTTAGATTCCCTATCTGCTTTCTAGGGGCATCTGTAAAACATTTTTAAATGAGACAAGGCATTGCAGAGTAACACATATAGTTATGGGACTGTGATTTTGTAAAATCAATGATAGTAATATTGGCTACATCGGAAAACTCCAAAGAGGATAGATGTGTGCATATGTGTGTGTGTGTGTATTATCGTTTAACCATCTTTGAGTTGTTTTGCATTTGAAACTGAGCCCACATTAATTTTGTGTTTTAGCCTTTTAAGAATTTCCTATGCACATATCTCATGTGTTCAGTTTAATAAGTTTTGGTAACTGCATGACTTGTGCAGCTGCCATTTACTATATCCCAGAGAGTTTCCTGGTGCCCCTTTCTAGTCAACTCCCCTCCCCCAACCCAGTCATCCTCTGTTGAACATGTACCACCAGACACTGGCTGTGTACATCTCAGACATCCAGCATGTACTTCTGTGACTCTGACTTTTTCCACTTAATATAAAATTGCTTCACATATTTCTTCCCTTTCATTGATCAGCCATGTACTACTGCACCAATATATCACTTACTCTTCCTCCTGTAGGTGGGCATTTGAGTTGTGTCCTGTTTGTTCTTAGCCATCAGGAATCAGGTAGCTGTGAACCTCTGAGTCTGTGTGGATGTATGTTTTCCTTCTCTTGGGCAAAATACCTAGGGGTGAAATGGCTGGGCCACAGGGTTCGTTTGTGATTAATTTTTAATAAAATAATCCGAATAATAAAGCTAGAAAATGAAGGCAATTAGAAAGCTTGGCTGTTGACCCAGGAATAGGCAAACATCAATTACAGGGAATACAAAAATGGTGCTCTTTCAATTGCCAGCTTCAAATGGGCCTTCACTGCCATAACCTGTTCATGACACTTCGTAGAACTATGGTGCCCTGGGACCCCTCCACTTCAGGCCTCCCTCTCTTCCCATTCTCTGTCCACATGTTCTCTCACTCAGTTTCTGGTTTACCTGCTCCAGGACAACCATTCATTGACTTTAATGGGACCTCCAGTTCTCTGACCTCTTTAATTTCCTGCACCCACCAGCATTTTCTTTGTTCAGTGTAGACTCTGAAGTTCACTACTGCCCTTTGCTTTTCACTGAAACCATCTGGGCAAATTTCCAGCCCAGACAGATGGCCCTAAGGACCTGTTTTATTTTCTTTAGTGCTTGCTCTTTAAGTAGCCTGGTGCTGCTGGCAGAGTGTCTCAAATAGTACTGATTGGTTCCTACCCATGACCACTAATATCAAATGAGCCTTCAGTACTGCCTGGGCTACTTACATTTGCCCAGACCCACCCCCTTTCCTCTAACCCACCTCAACAGATAGTTTCATCTTGTTCTTTAGAGAAAGAAAGAAAGCCATGAGGTGAGATCTACCATCTGATACCAATATGAAACAGTCAAATCCACCATCCATCTACTTACCCACCCATCCATCATCTATCCAGCTACATATCTGTCCTTCCCCTCTCCCTCCATCCATTTGTCTACCATCCATCCATCCAATCCATCCTGTCTACCTGCCTTGTTTCCCTCTGGTTACAGCATCACTGAAGGCCACCTCCAAATCTGTTTTTGGATGCCTTTCCTTCCCACCTTTTCAGGAAATTCAGACAATAATAATTCTTTTCTTTTCTTTCTTTCTTTCTTTCTTTCTTTCTTTCTTTCTTTCTTTCTTTCCTATTTATTTATTTGAGACAGAGAGAGATAGAGAGATAGAGTGAGAGATACATGTCTCCTCTCCCAGGTGGCAGAGAGAGAGGTAGAAGCAGGCTCCCCACTGAGCAAGGAGTCCCACATGGGGCTCTATCCCAGGACCCAGGGCATGACCTGAGCTGAAGACAGATGCTTAACCTACTGAGCCACCCAGGTACCTCTCTCTTTCTTTTTACTCAATATTTCCTTCTTATCTGAATCCTTCCCTGGCCTTTTCCAATCTTAAGTCCCTCTCATTAAATACCTTTCCCTTGACTTCAGGTCTTTGTCAATCATGCGATCTCTCATTATCTTTCCCTTTATCTCATTATCTTTCCCATTATCTTTCCCTTTCCCTAACACTTAAAAAGTGCGTGTGTCTATGTCTTCACTGCACTCTAACTTCTTGTTCCCTCCATGCTGGCTCTGTCCTGCACTCTACGCAGTGCTCACTAAGGTCACCAATGACTTTTATGCTGTCAAACTTTATGCACATGCTTTCTTCCCCACTCTGACCTCTCTATAGCAGTCAATATCCTTGCCCCCCCATGTGTCAGCATGTGCCTGGTTGCTCTCAGGTCTGCTGCTTTTCTCTTCCTCCCTGCTCCACAGTGCAAGTGCCCAGCCCCCACAAAAACACATTTCTCAGGCCCTTACCAAGTGAGAGGCTTCCAGGTCATTCAGGCACTGAGAAGCTCTAGTGTGAGATAGGAAGAGAATGAGCTGAAGCCAAGGTATTTCCTTTCCTCCCCCTTCTCTCTGCTTCAGGCAGCTGAAGCCAGGGTATGGTATTTCCTTTCCTCCCCCTTCTCTCTGCTTCAGGCAGCATCTCCAGGAGTAGTTGTGTCTCCTCCTCGATCCCACTCCCCTAGGGCAGCCCTACCAGTACCAGTTCCTGAGTGGTCCTCTTTTATGTTTTTTCCTTCTGCTGAGTGACTCCAACCTCAGAAGTCTACCATACAGAGCAGAACAGGACAACGATTTGAGTGACCGAGGCCAGGACTGACATGGGCCAGCACTGTTGACTATAGTGAAGGGGTCAAGATGGGGACAAAGTGTGTGCATTAGGTTTGTCAACATAAAAGGCATTGGTGGCCACATCTGCCCTCTGTGGGTCCATCTGGCTTTGGGGTGGTGTCAGCTTCTTGTCTGCTGCTAATCTCTGGATTGCCTCACTATTTCTTGTTGGCACTCTCAGCTCTTCCAATGCTTTTGGTAACCATATATTAAGTTCCTGCCATTGAACTTGAGTAGGCTGTCTCCTAGCTGGACGGTACCAGCTCTTTCTAGGTCTACTCTCTGCCCTTCCTGACTGTTTGCTGCCCAGTGGAATGCATCCACTGGGTTCTTTGTCTTTGACTAAAAATGGATTTAACCATTAGAGGGTCCTGGAAGGAGATGGAGAAGAGAGGGAAGAGATTGAAACAGGTGCTTATTCCCTGGGCTCTGTTGGTGGTTGGCTGTGTCCTTGCCCAAGGTCACTGCTCTCAAACAGTCCTCTCTCCACAGCACCCTCCTCTGGATACAGCAAATGCTCCCTGGCCCTCTCTCTTAACACCTTAGGCCCTAGAGATGGTAACACCTCTGCTGTCACTGGCCCTGGGCACCACCCATGCTCCCTGGGACCAGAGTCATGTTATTCTCATTGATATCCTACCTTCTAGTCTCTCTTTCTCATGTTTCTTGAACATGGACACTGCTGCTCCTATAGTCAGAGGCTGCTTCCCAAATGCCAGGCCCAGGACCAGCATGAGCTGGGCAGTTTCCAACAAGGCCCATTATTCCTTTAAGCTTTTTGATCCTGAATGGGCTTTTTAATGAAATTAAGATGAAGGCCCATGGAAATTGACTTTTAAAAAATTAAAAGTTTACCATTTCAAGCATTTTTAAGTGTCATATTCAGTGGCATTAAGTACATTAATGTTGTTGTGCAACCATCCCCACCATCCATCTCTGGAACTCTTCATTTTCCCAAACTGAAATACTATCCCCGTTAAACACTAATTCCCTGCTCCCCTCCCCCCAGCCCCTGCAATCACTACCCTATTTTCTTTATCTAGGAATCTGTTGACTCTAGGGACTTCAGATAAGTGGAATCACACAGTATTTGTCCTTTTGGGTCTGGCTTAACCAGCTGCATGGTGAGTAATGCTTTCTCATTGTTTCTTAGCAACTACTTACACTCAAACTTCCACTTCCACAATCCCTGCATTCACTCTTACTCTTCTCTCTAGCTGGAATCTTTCTCATTTTTTCCTAATTAAATTCATCCTAGCTGCCAGTCCATATTGTCACATCATTTTCTTACCTTTGATTTCTGCTGTGTCTGCACATTCATGTCTCTCACTAGGCTACAAGCACCTGCCTGTCCTCCATTCTCATTGTGCCATGAGCTCCTGGGGCTATCTTCAGGGTAGGGACTGTCCTGGGCACTGGGACACAACCACAAACCAACCCCAAGGTTTGATTTAACACAGGGACCCATAGGCTTTGCTGGAGGCTGGCAAGGTCCTCACAGTAGATAGCTATGAACCTCCTGACCATCAGCTTAGCTCTTCAGAAACATTTTTGTTTGTAATTCCGGGTTCTTAGTTTGGTCTTTATTAAAGGCTTAGAAATGTAGTAAAGCTAACTCATATTTTTGCCTCTATATAGTGTATGGTTTGTGTCCCTCCTGCAGATTCATATGTTGAAATTTAACACCCAAAGATGATAGGATTAGAAGGTAGGGCTTTGGGGGCCATTAGGTAATGAAGGTGGAGCGCTCACCAAGGGGATTAGTGCCTTAATGAAAGAGATTCCACAGAACTCTCTGGCCCCTTCCACTATGTGAGGACACAGTGAGAAGTCCCTCAGAGGAAGGCCCTCACCTGATCATGCTGCCATGATCTCGGACTTCCAGCCTCCAGAACTGTGAGAAATATATTTTTTGTTGTTTATAAGCCATCTGGTTTGGCATTGTGTTATAGCAGCTGAAACAGACTAAGACAATATGTAAAATCACGGGTTGGCCATTTTAAGGGGGAATATCCAGGAAAATCCTCTTAAATTCTCAGTTCCCACTGGGGATAGATTCTAGGAGACAGGATACCACGTGACACCATGAGCTATTCATAAGATGGAGTAGAAGTGTGGGATGGTCTCAGTTTGCATCTGAACAGTATACCTCAGGAGTTCAGCAAAGGGGAGCACTAGCCCCAGATTTGAAAAGACAGTTCAGGCCATGAACCCTGTCAGCTTCAATTTCCAAAAGGCTGCAGACCTTGGCAAGTTAATGTTTCCTTTGCAGTGTACACACAGCACTGAGTTACTGAGTTCCCAGAGGATAAGCTGAATCATCCTTACACAACAGAAAGAGAATCCATCTCATTATCCATCTGGTCACCTGTCCATGTGGCCCAGACTTATATTCTAAATTGCCCCTGGATTAGAACAGTAGCTCCCATCCCTTTACCCTCAGTGTAAGGCGTGCAAACATCTTCTGTGTTCCCTGTCCCTGAGGGAACAACAGAAAGCTCAGGGAGAGGGTGTCTCTGTTGGGACACCCTCCATCCACACTCACACACTGGTGCCTTTTCTGAGTGAGGTCCTGTGCAAGGCTCTGGAGTACACAGATGAAGTAGACCCTGCCCCTGCTTTCAGAGGTCTTACAGTTGAGAGACAGAGACAGAGACAGACAGACAAACATAAGGGAAATTATATTAGAGTGTGACCTGGGCTACGAATGTGGGAATTCCCAAAGGGAAGAGGGCTAGGGAAGCCTTCCCAAAAGAGATAATGCACAGACCAATCCCCACCGGCTAAGAGAGATGAAGTGAAGGGGCATTCCTGGCACAGTAAACAGAACTGGCAGTGGTGGGCTCAGTATGACTCCTTCAGAGAATACCATCATTCTAGGACATAGAAGATCTGGCTCTGCCACTCTGAACTCAGGCCTCACTTCACTCTCTGGGAAAGGATAGATTTACAAGTCACATGCTATCACTTCCACTGTGCATTTTGCTTGTTAGAAGCAAGTCATTGAGTCCAGCCCACATTCCAGGGTTCAAGGAATTGCAGTCCTGTTGAATGCAGGGAGTGTCAAAGAGCTTTTAAACTATCACAGTCCCCCCAGTGGCCACAGATTATTTACAGACCTCCCACATGCAAAACATATGCGCCCTTCGAAACATCCCCCACCAAAAGTCCCATCCTACTACAGAATCAGCTCAGAGCCCAGACTCTGATCTAAATCAGATCCTGATGTGGAAGAGGCTCCTCGGGTGTATTTCCTTCCATGGAGCTCCTTGAGTACAGTACAATCAAAGCACAAGCTGTCTGCACTCTTTCCCCCCTGCCCACACCCAACATATGATGGTGGGACAGGCACAGCGTGACCACCATAGACATCCTTGTTCAAAGGGGATGGGGACAGGAGGCACACAGTTCTGAACCCCTGCGGGGCAGATGCTGGAAGCTCCCTGATTAGCACTCAAGCTGATTTGGCCTGGATGTGATTCTCTGTGCTCTTGCTTCTACCCTGTGGACTCTTCATTCTTCTGAGTTTCCTTTTGTTTCCATGAAATGTATCCTGTGTTTGCATCTGAGTGCTTTCTTCTTGCCAGTAGAATTTGAGAGGAGGGGGATCTAGAAGTTTCTTTTCATGTAGTACTATCTCTGATCCTTTTAGTCCGAGCTGGCACTATTTTATCAATGTGATTCTTTTGAAAACTTTGTGTCTTCTGTGAATCTTGTTGAGGTTTATTAGTTTCATCGACTGGCTGACCCACACATGTCTTTGAGATAAACCCTGCTCTACCTTGGGCTTCTGCTGAATGGCAACTTCAAATTTCCTGGAAGTCCTACTGTTTCACCAAATACTCTGAAGTACCACTTTTGATCTTTTTAAGGACTTAGCAAAGGATTTTATAGCCCCTGCCTTGCCTTATCTTTTCTTGGCATGGCCCTGCATTACATCTTTGCCTGGAAACTATTTGTTAATTTTAACATCATTTGACACCTGAAGAGATAGGGAATTTTCAAAATCAGCAAATTCTGGTTCCTTTTTTAAAAAAACATTTTATTTATTTATTCATGAGAGACACACAGAGAGGCAGAGACACAGGCAGAGGGAGAAGCAGGTTCCATGAGGGGAAGGACTCCATCCCAGGACCCTGGGGTCACGCCCTGAGCCAAAGGGAGATGCTCCACCCCTGAGCCGCCTGGGTACCCCCTGGTTCCTTTTTATTTAATATTCTATCTTTTGGCTTATTTCTCTTCTCTCACATTTTAATATGAGCAGCGATAAAAAGCCAGGAAGCACCTTCAACATTCTGCCTGGAAATCCTAGCCAGACCATCCAGTTCATCTGGTACATTTTCTATTTTCCATGTGACTGTGTAAAATTTCTGTGTACACTTCCCTCCTCTCCAGCTCCATACACTGCTAATGCTATGGGTTCTTCTCTGACTTCCTCACACTCTTGGGGGTGTCCCATCTCCAAGCCATTTTTTTTTTCCCCAGGAGTTCCTGTCACCTATCCTTCTGCATTCTCTATTCTAGCCTCAAAGTTCCACTCGTGCTAGTTTCCCATCCCAGGCCTCTGACAACAGTGAATACATCATACAAGTTTCCTGCCCTCAGAGAGTTGGAGTAGCAGGATTAATAACAGATTAATAACCAAATAATGAACTAAAAAGATATCAGATATGCTGTAAGAGCTGTGAAGGAAATAAAACAGTGAAGTGATGGGACTCACTGAGAGGCTTCTTCAGATTATGCGACTGGGAAAAGCTTCTCTAGTAATAATGGGTATGTCAAGTACCATGTGAAGGCAAGAGAGGGGCATGCCTCGCTAGTATTTGAGAGAGGAATGTTCTGGCAGGGGCCAGTGTAGAGTTCCCGAGGCCCGGCACACTTGGGGTGTTCAGGCACTGGGCAGAGGTCCGCTGGCTGGCGCGCGGGTAGAGAGAACCTCAGAGGAAGGGAGTCCAGCAGCAGGAATGGCAGGCGGGCTTTTGGGTGGCTTGTCCAGAAGCCGCCGGACACAGGCTCACAGTCGGGACACAATGTGCAGATTTGTTTTCCTCTGTATTCTCTTTTCTGGACGTTGTCCCAGAGTGGGACAGATACCCCGGCCTGAGACAGAGGAGGCATCCGTGGCACCCGGACTGAGCGGAAAGAAGCAGGGAGAAGAGGACTTCTGCAGGGAAGCCTGCGGCTGTGCAAGGTGGGAAGGGCACTGGGCAGGCGGGAACCCCGATATTCACGCGTACACCCAGGTACTGTCTCTGCCAGGAGACTGCAAGTTTACAGGGGGCAGGTATTGTTTGGCTGTGCCCGGTCCATGGCATAGGGTAGGAACTTGGCACGTTTTTCTTGAATGAGGGAGGGAGGGAGGGAAGGAGGAAGGGAGGGAGGGAATGGGTGAAGTTACCAGGGATGAGTCTCCTCCCACCAGCAGCCTTGCAGGCACCCCAATCACCCAACACTCGCGCCTTGGCAAAGCCCCGTGACTTACGAAGGGTCCTTGGCACGTCTTCCGGCCAGGTGCAGGCCAGCCCAGGGAGGGTGAGTGCGCGGGGCCTGCCCGCACAGCCGCAGGGCACCCCCCCCCCGCCCCCCGCCTCGGCTGGCGCCCCTCCCCTCCGCGGCTCCGGCCGCAAACACGCCGCCCCGCCCCACGCTCCCGCGGCCTCGCCTGGCCCGCGGCTCCTCGCCTCCTCCCGCGCGTGGTGAGTGCCCCGGGCCCCGACCCCCGACCCCCGACCCCCGACGGAGGGAGGCTGTCCCAGCTCTCGCCTCCAGGGTCCAGGGGTTCAGGGCTCGGGTCCCCGACGGGGGCTCCTGGGGGACGCGCGCGTCTCCGCGGGGACGCCGGGCCTCGGGTCCGGGGCGGGATGCTCCGGGCGGGGGTGCTCCGTGGGGCGGCGGCCCTCCAGCCTAGCGGGGCGCGGGGAGACTGGGACAAAGCGAAGGTGACACCGCGGTCCTCCGCGGCGCCCCCCGCGCCAAGCCCCTCACCCCATGTCAGGGAGTGGACGAGGTTCCCCGGGATTGGCCGCCTCTGGGGCCAGGGCGCGGGCGCCTCTGCTGCTTGGACAGCTGTGCACGGGCGCGCGCACCCCGGGCCCCCGGGGACCCCAACACGTGGTTCTTGGGGTCGCGCGACCTAGAACCCAGGGTCCGCTCCCCTCCCTGCACCTGTGCGGGCCTCTCATTTGTCACCTCCCTAGGAGAGGCAGGGAGGCACCTCCCTTAGGTGCAGATGGAGACAGGATTTTAAGGGGCATTCTCAGACGCGGGGTTCGGGGTGGGGGGCGTCGGCTTCAGGTGCCGCTTTTCTCCCTCCTCCCACGCTTCTCAGTGACCTTGAGCAAGTCTCTCAAACTTTGACTCTCTGAATGTTGGCTGCTGTCCCTCCTACGACTGTTAACCTTCAGGACAGTGTTGGGAACAAACCCTGCGACGTGTCTCTTGGAGACCAGCGAACTGAGCCTTAGAAATGAGAGCGATTTACCCAGGTTGAAGACGGGTCTACAGGGCCAGGTGGTCTAGGGGGCCTGCCCCGCGTCCTGCGCCCGCGCAGCACAGTGGGACAGACAGCGGGTGACACCTGACCCCCCAGGGACCCGGGCGGTGGGAGGGACGCGGTATCCTCCCTGCCAGGTGCCAGACGGAGCAGACCGCTTGCAGCAGACGAGTCCGCTCTGCTTCCCGCCCCCTCGGGCCGGGCCGGGCAGCCTCGTGGCTGTGCCCCCACCCCAGCTGCATTCTTCCGGGGGTCCCAAGACCTCAGCTTGAGAACAGACGGTCCGGAGCTGCTGCTCCCGCACCTTGCCGCCCCCAGCGTGGGCGGGGTCGGGAGTGTGAGGTTCTCGCCTCAGAGCCGAGAAGGAATCTGGCAGACAAAGGAGAGTGAGGAAAGCAAGAGAGTTTTATTAAGCAGGGATACCTCGGAGCTCTCGGAGTTAGAGTGGCTCCCACAGGGTTGCCCCTGAAGGCTTTTAGGGTTGGGTTTTTATGGAAGGCCAACCAGGGAACTTGAATCCTTTTAACATCTCTGCTGATAGCACTATTGAGTAAGGACTAGTGATAGCACCTTTAGTGGCTTACTGCCTTCTTAGACACTGGTAATTCTCCTCATTTTGGGGATTTCTGTGAGCTAATGCTGCAGCCCCCTACCTAGCCCCGCCTGGCCCCTATTCCATGAGCTCCTTCAGATGTATATTGCTGGGTATACTTGGGGGATGATTGTCAACATGTATCTTGGTGGGGGGTGGTAGAGATAAAGGAAGTTTCCAAAGGAATTTTTATATGTTAAAGTAGACTTTACAGCATCCTGGGGGGCAGGCTAAGATTGCCTTTTGCCCTCAGCAAAGTGTCAGCATCCAGGCAGTTAAGTCCCTAGGGGGAAGGTCACTCTGCCTGTCTCAAGGACCTGTCAGTGGGCTACAAGTAGTAAGGAGATTTTATCATTTTTCTTTTGCCTTCGTTTCACGTCACTAGGGAGCCGGGTCTGAGCTGGGTGCTTGGGGTAGGAGGCCTGGGAAGCCCTGACAGTCCTGCTGCTGCCAGGGCAGCCCTAGAGTGGACTTAAGCACTGCTGGGGGCAAGGACGCTGAGCCGATTCAGAAAGGAGGTAGAGGCTTGCTGGCTGCCCAGGCAGCCGGCCCAGCTGCACACACTCTGGCTCTCCTCCCTTCCCTGGCTCCGCCCCCTGGCAGCTCCTGATCTTTTCTTAAGCCAAAGGTCAAGATTGGCTGAGGCCCCTCCCAGTGCACCTGTCCCTGCCACACTCAGTTTCCCTGAACTGTGACCACAGACCTACAGGTGGTTATGCTGACTCTGCTTCCCTGCTTCCAGAAGGATCTTGTTTTGTGCTGCTTTACTTTTCCACAAGTAATATATGCTTAGTATACAAAAAGCCAGAACATTCTGTTAAAGAAAAGATAATTACTGTCATCAAAAATCCCCCACACCCAAAACACTCTACCCAGTGACTTAACGTCTCTGAATCCTCCCAAGTTTTTATGCTGCAAGTACACAAACATCCACACACATAGCAGTTTTAAAAATTAGAGTGATTTATTGTCTGTTGGGGGGTTCTGGCCTACATATTCCAGGTGGTGAGACCAACTCTGTAGCCATTTCTGACTGGCTGCATGGTTTACACAGTGGGAATCATAATTTTACAGTACTCATGCTTTTATTTGCTCACCCAAACATAATTTAGAAGAGAAAATGCTGCGTCAGAAGAAAAGAAGCATTTCTAGGATTTTGATCTTTATTGCCAAATTTTCCTCCAGAGAATTTGCACCAGCGTTATCCTTTAGTGCCACAGGAGAGTGTCCATTTTTCCATGACCTAGACAGCATCAGATATTTATATCATCTTAAGTGCCTTCCAATTTTATAGGAGAAAAACAGTCTCTTGTTTTAGTAGGCATTTATTCAATTAATTGTAATATGAACATGTTTTTATTCCTCTATTGGCAATAAGCTTTTATTCTTTTGGCAAATTGCTTCGGATACCTATAAAATCTTCCTGCATGAAAATTTATCATATGCTTTCTTTTACATATCTCCTTTAGTGTTAAGTCTCTAAAGCCCAATACTTACTGTTTTTTTCTCATATTTTGATGTTTTCTTCCTATATTTGATTTTTTAAGTATTTATTTTAATCCAATTGAACTGCATTTTGAAGTAAGATGTGAATAGACGTGGATTTATTTGTTGTTTGTTTAACTTAGTTTTTAGAACTTGAGTTTACAGAACAATTGGGCAGAATACCAAGAGTTCCCATTTACTCCCTCAGCCTCCACTCCCCTCTACTGTCCTGAATGCATTAATAACTCCTTGCATTAGCACTAGTGTGGCACATTTGTTACTCCTGATAAGTGGATATTGATACAATATTCTTAATTAAAGTCCATACTTTAGGTTACTGTTTGTGTTACATATTCAGTGGGTTTTGACAAGTGACCCGCATCTGCCATTACAGTGGATAACTGAAAACAAATCTGTTACACCCATTCATCCCTCTTTCCTTCTCCAAGCCTCTCTCAAATACTGATTTTGTTCTCTGTCTTTCTAGTTTTGAGATTGTCATTATAGTTAGAATAAAATACTATAGCTTAGCAATATGCATTAAAATTCCTCTGTATCTTTTCATGGCTCGATAGCTCATTTCTTCTTAGCATGGAATAAAATCCTGTTGTCCAGATTGACCGTTTATTTACCTAGTCACCTACTGAAAGATATCTTGGTGGCTTCCAAGTTTAGGTAATTATGAATAAAGCTGCTATAAACTTCTGTGTGCTGGTTTTTGTGTGGACCCAAACTGTCAGCTCACTTAGGTAAATACCATGGAGTGTGATTACTGAATCGTATGGTAAGAGTGTGGTTAGTTTTATAAGAAACTACTAACCTATTTTCCAAAGTGACTGTACCATTTTGCATTCCCACCAGCAATGAATGAGAGTCCCGATTGCTTCACCTCTTCACCAACATTTTGTGTTGTTAGTGTTTTGGACTTTAGTCATTCTAATAGATTTGCAGTGGTATCTCACTGTTGTTTTAATCTGCAATCCCTAGTGACTTGAGATGTTGAGCATCTTTTCATATATTCATTTCCCATTGGTATATCTTCTTTGCTAAGGTGTCTGTTCAGGTCTTTCCCCCATTTTTAAGTTGAGTTGTTTTCTTACTGTTGAGTTGTAAGAATCCTTTGTATGTTTGGATATTGGTCCTTTATCAGATGTGTGTTTTGCAGATCTCCTCCCTGTCTGTGACTTGTCTTTTGCAGAGCAGAAGTTTTTAATTCTAATAAAATTAAGTTTATCACTTTTTTTTCTTCCATGGTTTTGTTGTTGTATATAAAAAGTCAGACCCAAGGTTATCTGGATTTTCTCCTGTGTTCTAGGAGTTTTATAGTTTTATCTAAATGTAGATTTTACATAGGTCTGTGATTGATTTTTTTGAAGTTTTTTGTTTTGTTTTGTTTTGTTTTTTTTCAGTGTGGATATCCAATTATTCAAGAATCATTTGTTGAAAAGTCTGTCTTTATTGCATTGCCTTTACTACTTTGTCAAAGATCAGGTGACTGTTTTTGTGTGAGTCTGTCTTCTATTTGTCTGCTCTTTTGCCAACATCATGCTGTCTTGAATACTGTAGTGTCATAGTACGTCCTGAAGTTGGGTAATATTAGTCCAGTATTTGGACTTTGGTCCTCTCCTTCAAAATTGTGTTGGATATTTCAAGTCTTTTGCCTTTAGTATAATCTTTAGAATCGGTTTGTTGATATCCACAAAATAACTTGCTGGGATTTTCATTGGGGTTATGTTGAATCCAAAGGTCAAATTGGAAAGAACTGATATCTTGACAATATTGAGTTTTCCTGGGACACCTGGGTGGCTCAGTGGTTGAGCATCTGCCTTTGGCTCAGGGTGTGATCCTGGGGTCCTGGGATTGAGTCCCACATTGGGCTCCCTGAAGGAAGCCTGCTTCTCCCTCTGCCTGCGTCTCTGCCTCTCTCCCTGTGTCTTTCATGAATGAATAAATAAAATCTTAAAAAAATATATTGAGTTTTCCTAACCATGTATATGGGATATCTCTACTTATTGAAGTTTTATTTGATTTTCTTCATTAGTCTTGGGGTTTTCCTCACCTAGGTCTTTTACATATTTTGTTATATGTACACATAAATAATTTCATTTTGGGGTGATAATGTAAATGGTACTGTGTTTTTAATTTCAAATTCCAATTGTTTATTACTGGCATATTAGAAGCAATTGATTTTTGCATATTAACCTTCTCTCCTATAACCTTCCTATAATTACTTATTAGTTTCCACAGTTTTTTGCTGATTGAGACTTTCTACATGGACAATCATGTTATCTATGAACACAAGATGGTTTTATTTCTTCCTTTCTAATCTATATTTCTTTCCTTTTCTTGTCTTACTGCCTTGCTAGAATTTCCAATAGGCTGTTGAATAGAAGTAATGAAAGGGAACACCCTTGATTTGTTCCTGATCTTAGCTGGAAAGAAAGTTTTTAGTTTCTTACCATTAAGTGTGATATTAGTTATAGGATTTGTTTATTTGTAGATATTCTTTATCAGGTTAACTTCCTCTCCATTCCTAGTTTGCTGAGAATTTTTATTATGAATGGGTGTTGGATTTTGTCAGATACTTTTTTTGCATCTATTTATGTGTTTATATGATTTTCCTTTTTTGTCCTATTGGTGTCGTCTATTACATTAATTGATTTTTGAATGTTGAATCTGGAAATTCATTCTTTTGCCTGTGGCTGTCCAGTTTACTGACATTGTTTATCGAAGAAACTGTCCTTTTTCCACTGTATGTTCTTGGCTCTTTTGTTGTAAATTAATTGATCTTATATATGTGGGTTTATTTCTGAGCTGTCCTGTTCTTTTGAGCCAAGTGTCTACTTTGTGCCAATACCAAACTGCTTTGACTATGATAGCCGTGTAATATAGTTTCGTATCAGGGAATGTGATGCCTCTAGCTTTATTCTCTTTTTCAAGATTGTTTTAACTCTTTGTGGTTTCTTATGGTTCCATATAAATTATAGGATTGTTTGTTTTATTTCTGTGAAAAAGTGCCGTTGGAATTTTGCTAGGGATTTCATTGAATCTGATAAATTTTGGGGATAGTACGAACATTTTAACAATATTAATTCTTCCAATTCATGAGCATGGAACAGCTTTCCATTTATTTGTGTCTTCCTCAATTTCTTTTATTAATGTCTTACAGGTTTTAGTATACAGGTCTTTCACCTCTGTGGTGAAATTTATTCCTATATACTTTATTCTTTTTGACATAATCATAAATAGGATTATTTTCTTAGCTTCTTCTTCTGGAAGGTTATTATTAGAAACACAACAGATTTTTAAATTAATTTTGTACCCTGGAGCTTTACTGAATTTATTAGTTCTAATTTTTGCTTTTGGTGAAGTCTTTATAATACATATCCATACATATATTATACATATACATATATATATATAATATGTCATCTGCAAATAGTGACAGTTTTACTCCTTTCTTTTCAATCTGGATGGCCTTTATTTCTTTTTCTTGCCTAACTGCTATGGCTAGGACTTCCAATACTATGTTGAATAAAAGTCACAAAAGTGGACATCCTGTCTTGCTCCTGATTTTAGAGGAAAATCTTTTCAGTTTTTCATTATTGAGTATGGTGTTAGCTTGGGCTTGTCATATATGACCTTCATTATGTTGAAGTATGCTCCCTTACCCATTTTATTGAGGATTTTTTTTATCATAAATGGATGTTGATTTTTTTCAAATTATTTTTCTGTGTCTGTTGAGATGATCGTATACTTATCCTTCATTTTGTTAACATAGTGTAACGTGTTGATTGACTTGAAGATTTTGAACCATTTTTTATATCCCTGGAATAAATCCCACTTGATCATGGTATATGACCCTTTTAATATATTGTAGAATTCAGTTTGTTGAGGATTTCTGCATCTATGTTCATCCAGGTTATTTGCTTATTGTTTTATTTTCTTGTATTGTTCTTGTCTGATTTGGTACTAGGGTAATGCTAGCTTGCAAAATGCATTTGGGACTATTCTCACCTCTTCTATTTTTGGAAGATTTTGAGACAGATTGGTCTTAATTTTTCTTTGAATGTTGGGTAGAACTCACCAGTGAAGTCCTCTGTTTCTGGACTTTAGTTGTTGGGAGGCTTTTATTACTGATTTAGTCTTCTTACTAGTAATTGGTGTGTTCAGATATTCTATTTCTTCATGATCCAGTATTGGTAGGTTGTATGATCCTAGGAATTTACCATTTCTTCTAGGTTGTCAAATTCATTGGTTTATAATTGTTCACAGTAGTCTTTTATAATATTTTGTAATTTTGTAATATCAGTTGTCATGTATCTTTTCATTTCTGATTTTGTCTACTTGAGCCTTCTTTCCTGTTTTCTTGGTGAGCCTAGCTAAAGGTTTGTCAATTTTTATTTATCTTTTCAAAGAACCAATTCTTAGGTTCATTGATCTTTTCTATTGTCTTTTAAATTTCTATTTAATTTACTTCTGCTCTGATTTGTTATTTCCTTTCCTTCTTTCTACTAATTTTGGTTTGCTCTTTTTCTAGTTGTTTGCTCTTTTTTCTAGTTCCTTGAGGTGTAATGTTACAATGTTTATTTATTTATTTTTTTAATAATAAATTTATTTTTTATTGGTGTTCAATTTGCCAACATACAGAATAACACCCAGTGCTCATCCCGTCAAGTGCCCCCCTCAGTACCCGTCACCCATTCACCCCCACACCCCACCCTCCTCCCCTTCCACCACCCCTAGTTCATTTCCCAGAGTTAGGAGTCTTCATGTTCTGTCTCCCTTTCTGATATTTCCTACCCATTTCTTCTCCCTTCCCTTCTATTCCCTTTCACTATTTTTTATATTCCCCAAATGAATGAGAACATATAATGTTTGTCCTTCTCCTTCTGACTTACTTCACTCAGCATAATACCCTCCAGTTACATCCACGTTGAAGCAAATGCTGGGTATTTGTCATTTCTAATGGCTGAGTGTTACAACGTTTACTTCAGATTTCTTCTTTTTTTTTCCATGTAGGTCTTTATGACCGAATTTCCTTTTTAGAATTGCTTTTGCTGTATCCCATACATTTGTTGTATGTTTTGTTTCCATTTTAATTTATCTCAAGGGTTTTTAACATTTCTGTTTTGATTTCTTCTTTGAGTCATTGGTTATTCAGTAGTATGTGGTTCAATTTCCACATATTTGTGAATTTTCCAGTTTTCTTTTTGCAATTGACTTCTGGTTTTGTACCATTGTGGCCAGAAATAATGAATATGATTTCAGCCTTACCATTATTAAGACTTGTTTTGTGGCCTAACATGTGATCTATCCTGGAGAATGTTCTATGTGCACTTGAGAAGAATATGTATTCTGTTCCTTGGATGGAATGTTCTGTATACGTCTGTTAAGTCTACCTGGTCTAGTGCGTTGTTTAATACTAATGTTTCCTTATTGATTTTCTGTCTGGATGATCTGTCCATTGATGAAAATGGGGTATTAAAGTCCTCTACTATTATCTTTTTACTCTCTATTTCTCCCTTTTAGTATGTTAATATTTGCTCTATATATTTTAGGTACTCCTATGTTGAGGGCATAAATATTTCCAATATATTATATCTTCTTGTTGGATTGACCCCTTTATCATTATGTAATGTTCTTCTTTGTCTCTTGCTACAATCTTTGTTTTAAAATCTATTTGGTCTGATGTAAGTATAGCTCCTCAGTTTTCTTTTGGTTTCCATTTGCATTAAATATATTTTCTATCCCTTTACTTACTGTATGTGTCCTTAGACGTGAAGTGAGTCTTTTGTAGGCATCATATACCTGTCTTTTTTATTTTTTATTTTTTATTCTTATTTACTTATATATATTATTATATATTATTTATATATTTTTTAAAAAGATTTTATTTATTCATGAAAGACAGAGAAAGAGAGAGAGAGAGAGAGAGAAACATAGATAGAGGGAAAAGCAGGCTCCATGCAGGGACCCCATGTGGGACTGAATCCTGGGACTGCAGGATCATGCCCTGAGCCTAAGGCAGATAGTCAACAGCTAAGCCTTTAAAAGTCTTTAAAAAGCCTTTAAGTCTTTAAAAAAAAATTTTTTTAAAGGCAGATAGTCAACAGCTAAGCCTTTAAAAGTCTTTAAAAAGCCTTTAAGTCTTTAAAAAAAATTTTTTTTGTTCAGCCACTGTATGTCTTTTGATTAAAGAATTCAATTCATTTACAGTTACCAATAACTACAAATAATTATTGATAAGAATGTACTCATTGCCATTTTGTTGATTATTTTCTGGTTGTTTTATAATTCATCTCTGTTTCTTTCTTCCTTTTTTGTTCTTTTCCTTTGTGGTTTGATGACTATCTCTAGTGGTATACTTAGATTCCTTTCTCTTTATCTTTTGTATATCTATTATAGGTTTTTGCTTTGTGATTATCATAAGATTTACATATAACAGTTGATATTCATAACAATCTTTTAAAAAGTTGATAACTTAGGGGCAGCCCCGGTAGTCCAGCGGTTTAACGCCGCCTTCAGCCCAGAGTGTGATCCTGGAGACCCAGGATCAAGTCCCACGTCGGGCTCCCTGCATGAAGCCTGCTTCTCCCTCTGCCTGTGTCTCTGCCTCTCTTTCTGTGTGTCTGTCATGAATAAATAAATAAAATCTTTTTAAAAAAGTTGATAACTAGGTTTGAATACATATTAATGCTCTACATTTTTACTCCTCCAACTCATTTTATGTTTTTGATATCACATTTTACATTGTTTTTTAGAGAGAGAGAGAGATTGAGAAAGAGAGAAAGAATGAGCACAAGACAGGGAGGAGTAGAGGGAGAGGGATAGAGAGATCCTAAGCAGACTCCATGCAGAGCATGGAGCCTGACACCAAGCTCTGTCTTATAACCCTGAGATCATGGCCTGAGCTGAAATCAAGATTCAGATGCTCAACCAACTGAGCCATCAAGGCACTCTTCACATTTTACATTTTTTTGTCATGTATCCTTTAACTAACTGTGTAGTTATAGTTATTTTTACTGATTTTGTCTTTTAACCTTTATGCTGTCTTTAGAAGTGATTAATCCACTACCTTTACTGTATATTCACCTGTACAAGATTTATACTTTTATATATTTGTTCTTACTTTAGTTTTAGGTTGATGGGATTTTTCTTTTAATAAATACTTCATTTCACTCATTTTGCTTGCATGGTTTCTAAGCAGAAGTTTGTTGTAATTCTTATCCTTGTCTTTTTATAGGTAAGGTTTCTATTCCCTCTGACTTCTTTCAAGATTTTTCTCTTTTATTTTCTGCAGCTTGAAATTGATATGCTAAGTGTAGACTTTTTGCAGGGTTATTATTTATCCTGCTTGGTTTTCTCTTTGTTTCCCAGATGTGTGTTTTGATATTTGTCTTTAATTTTAAGGAATTTTCAGTTATCATTACTTAATATATTTGTTCTATTCATTTCTCTCTTTCTTCTCCTTCTAGTATTTCCAATACAAGTTTGTTAAGTTGTTGTAATAGTCCTACAGTTCTTTCATATTATGTTCTTTTTCATTTTTTTCTCTTTGGATTTTTGTTTGGAAAATTTCTGTTGACCTATCTTCCAGCTCATTGATTGATCAGCCATGTCTAATCTATTGAACCTATTGAAGGTATTGTTCATATTTGTTACAGAGTTTTTTGTTTCTAGAATTTCCTTTTGATTTTTTTCTTAGCGTTTCCATCTCTCCTTTTACATAATCCATTTGTTTTTGTATGTTGTCCACTGTTTTCATTAGCCCTTAACAATTTGATCACAACTGTTTTAAATTCCTTGTCTGATAGTTCCAATGTTTTTGCCATATCTGGGTCTGGTTGGGATACTTTATTTGTCTCTTCAAACTGTGTTTTTTGCCTTTGAGTATGGCTTGTATTATTTTTGTTGAAAGTTAGACATGATGTGCTGGGTAAAAGAAACTGAGGTAGGTATGTTTTTAGTGTGTAGTTTTATATTCATATGACTAGGGGTTAGGATAAAGGAGTCAGAGTTCACTTGGATTCCCAGTTTTCATTCTTCTGTTGTCTTAGGGTTTTCCCAGAGACTACATAAATAGTCATAAATAGTCTACATAATAGACTACATAAATAATCTAACTCCTTGTAGTTTTTTTATGTAATCCTCTATTGTTTTAAAGGAGCCCCATTGATGTGGTGCTAAGGTATATGGGGAAAGAAAGTCTACTAAAGTACTATGGTTAGGTCTCAGTCTTTTAATAATCTTATATCCCCCAGACTGTGAGCTTTGCATGTGCTCCTCAATTCCTCACTCTCCACTAGGCATAACAAACATTGACCATTCTATCAAACGATAGCAGAATATACCTTCTCAAGTGCTCATGGGACATTCTCCAGGACAGACCAATGGTAAGTAGGCTTCAGGACCTAGTTTTAATAGATCTTTAAAAACTGAAATCATACCACATAATTTCTCTGACCACAGTGGAATCTAACTAGAAATCAATAATACAGGAAAACTGGAAAATTCACAAATATGTGGAAATTAAACAACACATCTTAAACAATGACTCAAAGACGGAATTACAAGGGAAATTGGCAACTTAGAGATGAATGAAAATGAAAAGACAACATACCAAAATTCATGGGATGCAGCAAAGGTAGTGCTCAGAGGGAAATTTATAGCCATAACTACCTACATTAAAAATAGAATTACCACAAATCAATAAACTAAATTTGCACCCTGAGAAACTAGACAAAAAAGAGCAAACTGAGCTAAAAACTATCAAAAGTAAGAAAATAATAAATATTGGAGTGGGTGTACATAAAATAAAGAATAGAAAAGCAGTAGAGAAAATGAAACAACATATTGGTTCTCTGAAAACAATGATATTGACAAACCTTTAGCTAGACTGGCAAAGAAAAATAGAAGATGCAAATCACTAAAATGAGAAATTAAAATGGGGATATTAGTACCAGTCTTATAGAAATAAGGATTATAAGAGTATACTATAAAAAATTGTGTCCTAGATTAAATGAACAGATTCCTATGAACATATAAATTACATAAGCTGACTCAAGATGTAGAAAATCCAAACATAACTATAACAAGTGAAGAGATTGAATCAGTAATCAAAAATCTCCCAAGAGAAGCTCTGGACCAGATGGCTTCACTGTTGAATTCTACCAAATATTTTAAAAATTAACAATTATCTTCACACTTCCAAAAAATAGAAATGGAGGGAAGTCATTCTATGATTCTGTCATTTATCTGATACCAAAGACAGATAAAGACATCATGAGAAAAAAGTTATAGACAAATATCCCCTATGAGTATAGTTGTAAAAGTTCTCAACAAACTGCTAGCATACTGAACCTAATAACATAACATAACACTATAACTGAGTGAGATTTTTCTCGGAAATTCAAGAGTGGTTCAAGATAAAAAAATCAATCAGTGTAACATATTGCATTAATAGAATAAAGGAAAAAACCCACATGAATAACTCAATTGATGCAGAAAAGCATGTGAGAAAATCCAATACCCATCCTTGATTTTTTTAAAAAATGTGAAAACTATAAGAAAAAAATACTAAGAAAAATGTAAGAACTTTTTCAATACAATAAAGAAAATTTATGAAATTTTATGAAAATTTATGAAGAACATAGCTAACCCCATACTCAATGTTGAGAGGTTGAACGTTCCTTCTAAGGTCAGGAATAAGACAATGATGTCCACTTTTATTAATGCTATTCAACATTGTACTGGAAGTCCTAGCCAGACCCAGGAAAAGAAATAAATGGCATCTAAATTGGAAAGGCCATGTAAAACTATTTCTATTCATAGATGACATGACCCTATATATAGATAATCCCAAATAATCTACTAAAAATTTTACTGGAGCTAATAAGTGAATCATCAGAGTTTCTGGGTATGAGATCAACATGAAAAAAAATCAGTTGTATTTCTATATATCAGCAATGAACACTCCAAAAGGGAAATTTAGAAAGCAGTTCTTTTTCCAGTAGTATCTAAAAGTAGAAATATCAATCTACTGAAAATGGCAGGAGAGTAGAAGGACCCTAGGCTTGTTTCATTCTACTAACACAACTAGGTAACTATCAAATCATCCTAAATGCCCCAGAAATTGATCTGAGAACAGATTTGGGGAAGTCAGTGACTCCATGAAATGTAATAACATTTGTACTATAGGAGCTCCAGAAGAAGATAGAGAAAAGGGAACTAATTTACTTGAGAAAATTATAGCTGAAAACTTCCCTAATCTGGGGAAGGAAACAGACATCCAGATCCAGAAGGCACAGAGAACCCCCATCAAAATCAACAAAAGCAGGCCAACACCAAAACATATTGTAATTAAATTTGCAAAGTACAGTGATACAGAAAAAAATAACAGCAGTAAGACAAAAAGAAGTCCTTAACTTGTAAGGAAAGACCCATAGGCTAGCTGCAGATTTCTCAGCAGAAACTCAGAAGCCAATAGTCAATGTGCTGATTGGGAAAAATCTGCAGCCAAGGATAGTCTAACCAGCAAGGCTATCATTCAGAAAGAAGGACAAAGAGTTTCCTAGACAAATAAAAACTAAAGGAGTTCGTGACCACTAAACCAGCCCTACAAGAAATAACAAAGAGGACTTTTTGAGTGTTGAAGAGGCATTCTTTTCCCATTGGATATTCTCTCCTCCTTTGTTGAAGACTAACTGATCATATACTTATGGGATCATTTCTGCGTTTCCTAATCTGTTCCATGGATTTAGGTGTCTAGTTTTGTGTCTCTACCATACTGTCTTGATCACTACAGCTTTGTAATATAAGTCAAAGCTCAGAAGTGTGATGCCTCCAGGTTTCCTCTCTTCTTCAAGGCTGCTTTGGCTATTCCGGGTCTTTTGTGGTCCATACAAATTTTAAGATTGTTTGTTCCAGCTCTGTGAAAAATGGTGATATTTTGATAGGATAGATTGCTTTGGGTAGCATGGATATTTTAATAATACTTTTTCTTCCAATCCATGAGCATGGAATATTTTTCCATTTATTTGTGTCATCTTCAAATTCTTTCTTATGAAAGAATTCTATAGTATGAAAGTATTCTATAATTTTTGGAGTACAAATATTTTACTCATTTGGTTAGAGTTATCTTATTATTTTTGGTGCAATTGTCAATGGGATTCCTGAATTTCTCTTTTTGCTGCTTCATTATTGGTGTAAGAAATGCAACAGATTCCTGTACATTGATTTTACATCCTGCAACTTTATTGAATTAGTGTATTAGTTCTAGCAATTTTTTGGTGGAGTCTTTTGGGTTTTCTACATAGAATATCATGTTGTCTGTAAGTAGTGAAAGTTTGACTTCTTCCTTGCCAATTTGGAGCCTTTTGTCTCTTTTTATTGTTTGATTGCTGAGGCTAGAACTTCCAGTACAATGTTAAATGCCCACCCATGGGCATTAGTGATTAGAGTGGGTATCCTTGTCTTGTTCCTGACTATAGAGGAAAAGCTCTCAGTTATTCCCTGTTGGGGATGATACTAGCTATGGGCCTTTCCTATGTGGCCTTGATGATGTTGAGGTATATTCCCTCTATCCCTGATTGTTCAGAGTTTTTATCAAGAATGGATGTTGAACTTTGTCACATGCTTTTTCTGCCTGTATTGAAATGATTATATGGTTCTTTTTCTTTCTTTCATTAATTTAAAGGGATACATGCATCCTGGTGTTTATAGTAGCATTTATCTACAATAGCCAAAATTATGGAAGCAGCCCAAGAATCCATTGATTGATGAATGGATAAAGAAGATGTGGCATATATATACAATGGAATATTATTCAGCCATAAAAGAGAATGAAATCTTGCCATTTGCAATGGTGTGGATTGAGCTAGCAAATGTTATCCTAAGCAAAATAAGTCATTCAGAGAAAGACAAATACCATATAATTTCACTCATATGTGGAATTTAAGAAACAAAACAAATGACTATGGCAGAGGGAAGGAGAGGAAAACCATGAAACAGAGTCTTAACTATAGAGAACATAGTGAGGATTGCTGGAGAGGAGGTTGGTGGGGGGGATGGGTTAAAAAGGTGATGGGGATTAAGGAAAGCATTTGTTGTAATGAGTACTGGGTGTAGTATATATATAAGCAATGAATCACTAAATTCTACACCTGAAAGTAATATTACACTGTATGCTAACTAACTAGAATTTAAATAAAAACTTATAAAAATGTAGGAAATATCTAGGAATTAGAGAGACAAGACTTAAATGAATAAAGACATGCTCTGTTCATGGGTAGGAAGCTTTGATACATTGACAATACTACTCAAAGTGATCTACTGATACAACACAATCCTTATCAAAATTTCAAGAGCCTTTTATGCAGAAATAGGAAAGCCAATCCTAAAACTCCTATGTAATTGCAAGAGGCCCTAACTAGTCAAAACAATCTTGAAAAAGAATACATTTGGAGAACTCACTTTCTAATTTCAAAACTTATTACGAAGCTATGGTAATCAAAAGGACATGATCCTGATCAATGGGTAGAATTGGGAGTCCAGAAATAAATCCATACTTATCTGGCCAATTGATTCTTAACAAAGTCACTAAATGGGGAAAGATTAGTGTCTTCAATAAATGTTGCTAGGGTAATTGTATTTCCACATGTAAAAGAATGAAGTGGGACCCCGTTCATAGAACACAGCATGTAGAAAAAGTAACTTAAAATTGGTCACTTAAATGTAAGAGCTAAAATCACAAAACCCCTAGAAGAAAGGATAGGGGTAAATTTTCATGATGTTGTATTTGACATTGGAATTCTAGATATATACCAAAAGTGACAAAAGAGAAATAGGTAAATTTGACTTCACCAAAATTAAAAACTTTTGTGCAGCAAAGGACATTATCCAGAAAATGAAAAGACCACTTTCAGAATGGGAGAAAATATTTGCAAATTATGTATGTGATAAGGTATTAATATTCAAAATTTATAAAGGGATATAATTCCTACAACTCAATGACAAAAAGACAACCCAATTATATAATGTACCTAGGAGTGGAATTGCTGAGGAATATGGTAATTTTATGTTTAGATTTTTGAAGATCTCCAAACTGTTTTCCACAATTACTGCACCATTTTACATTCTTACCAGTAATATAATAGTTCTGTATTTCATATCTTTGCCATCACTTGTTTTCCTTTATTAAAACATTGTAGATGATATTATTCACACCAATAGTAGGTATGAAGTGTTATTTATTTTTTTCTTTTTTAAAGATTTTTAATTTATTCATTCATGAGAGACACCGAGAGAGAGGCAGAGACACAGGCAGAGGGAGAAGCAGGCTCCCTGTGGGAGCCTGATGTGGGACTCAATCCCAGGACCCCAAGATCATGGCCTGAGCCAAAGGCAGACGCTCAACCACTGAGCCACCCAGGCATCCCTGAAGGGATATTTCATTATAGTTTTGTTTTTTGTTTTTTGTAAAGATTTTATTTATCTATTAATGAGAGTCACAGAGAGAGAGGCAGAGAGACACAGGCGGAGGGAAAAGCAGGCTCCATGCAGGGAGCCCGATGTGGGACTCCAGGATCACACTCTGGGCTGAAGGCAGGTGCTAAACTGCTGAACCACCCAGGGATCCCCTTTTAAAAAAATTTTTATCGTTTTTAAATTTTTATTTAAATTCAATTTAATTAATATATACTGTAGTATTAGATTCAGAGGTAGAATTCATTGATTCATCAGTTGCTCACAACACCCAGTGCTCATTACTTCAAGTGCCCTCCTTAATGCCCATCACCCATTTACCCTATCCCTTCACCCACCTCCCCTTCAGCAACCCTCAGTTTGTTCCCTATAGTTAAGAGTCTTATGGTTTGCCTCCTTCTGTTTTCATCTTATTTTTCCTTCATTTTCCCTATGTTCATCTGTTTTGTTTCTTAAATTCCACATATGAGTGAAATCAGTGGTATTTGTCTTTTTTTGACTAACCTATTTCACTTAGCACAATACCCTCTAGTTCTGTCCACATCCTTGCAGATGGCAAGATTTCATTGTTTTTGATGGCTGAGTAATATTCCACTATATATATCCCATGTCTTCTTTATCCATTCATCTGTTGATGGACATCCAGACTCTCCATATTTTGTCAATTGTGGACATTGCTGCTATAAACACTGGAGTGCATGTACCCTTTTGGATCACTATGTTTGCATCTTTCAGATAAATACCCAGAAGTGCAATTGCTGGGCTGTAGAGTAGTTCTATTTTTTTGAGGAACTTTTTGAGGAACGTCTGTACAGTTTTCCAGAGAGGCTGCCCCAGTTTGCATTCCTACCAACAGTGTAAGTAAGAGGGTTCCCCTTTCTCCACATCCTTGCCAACATCTGTTGTTTCCTGAGTTCAAACAGAGATTTGTATACCAGTGTTCATTCCAGCATTATTCACGATAGCCAAAAGGTAGAAGCAGCCCAGTGTGCATCAACAGATGAATGGATATATACAGACAGACAGACACACACACACAGATAAAATTCCTTCATAAAAAGGAGTAAAGTTTGGATACATGCTACAACATGTTTAAACCTTGAGGACATTGCACTGAGTGGAATAAGCCAGATACAAAAGGACAAATATTTTTTATTTTTTATTGGTGTTCAATTTGCCAACATATAGAATAACACCCAGTGCTCATCCCATCAAGTGCCCCCCTCAGTGCCTGTCACCCAGTCACCCCCACCTCCTGCCCACCTCCCTTTCCACCACCCCTTGTTCGTTTCCCGGAGTTAGGAGTCTCTCATGTTCTGTCTCCCTTTCTGATATTTCTCACTCATTTTTTCTCCTTTCCCCTTTATTTCCTTTTACTATTTTTTACATTCCCCGAATGAATGAGACCATATAATGTTTGTCCTTCTCCGATTGACTTATTTCACTCAGCATAATACCCTCCAGTTCCACAAAAGGACAAATATTGTATGATTCCACTTATATGTGATACCAAGAATAGGCAAATTTATAGAGACAGAAAATAGATTAGAAGTTAACAGGGGCTACTTGGCTACTTGTAGTGGTTGGGAATGGGAAGTTATTGCTTAATGAACATAGAGTTTGGGGTGATGAAATAGTTGAGATGCTTACACAATACTGTGAATGTAAAAAAATGTTTTTGAACTGCACACTTAGAAATGATTAAAATGGCAAGTTCTATATTACATATCTTTTACCATTATAACAATTTTTTAAAACTATAATAAACACAAAGACAAACTAACAGTGAAACAGAACACAGGTCCAGAGACAGATTTACCCATATATAGTACTGGAAAAAATATTTCTGGACTTCTATGTCATAGACAAGTGTCAATTCCAGAAAGATTGCATGCAATGAAATATAAAAAGCAAAACAATAAAGTTTTTTCTAATATCTCTCTTTTCAAAATTAAGACTTTATTTTTTAGAGCAGTTTTAAGTGTATAGTAAAATTAAGGGGCAGGTACAGAGATTTCTTACATACCCAGTGCCTCCTGCCACACACAACATCCCTTGTTACCAACTACCCCCACCACAGTGATATATTTGTTACGACTGATGAATGTGCGCCAATACTTTGGTGAATGCATCACTCAGAGTCTATAGTTTACATTAGGGTTTACTCTAGGTGTTGTACCTTATATGGGTTTGGACAAAGCATAATATGTATCCATCATTCTGGTATCACAGAGTGTTTTCATTGCCTAAAAATCCTGTGCTCCATCTATCCCTCTATTTCTCTTCTCCAACGCTTGAGGCCACTGATCTTTTTACTGTCTCCATAGTTTTGCCTTTTCCAGAACATCATATAGTTAGAATTATACATCATATAGCCTTTCAAGATTGGCTTCTTTCACTTAATATGCATTTAAGCATAAGCCATTTTAATGGCTTGATAGCTCATTTCTTTTTAGGGCTAGTCTCTGAATGTACCACAGTTTAACAATCCATTCACCTACTGGAAGACGCCTTAGTTGCTTCCAAGTTTTGGTAATTATGAATAAAGGTGCTATAAACAGCCATGTGCAAATTTTTGTGTGCATGTAAGTTTTCAACCCCTTTGAGCAAATACCAAGAAATATGATTGTTAGATCATATGGTAACAATATGTTTAGTTTTGTAAGAAGCTGCCAAAATGTCTTCCAAAGTGACTGTCATTTTGCATTCCTATCAGCAATGTTTGAGAGTTCTCATTGCTCCACATTCTTAACAGCACTGGACATTGTCAGTGCTCTAGACTTCAGTCATTCTAATAGGTGTGTAGTAGTGATATTCCCCTGTTGTTTTAAGTTGAATTACTTAGTTACCATGATGTGGAGCATCTTTTCATATGCTTATTTGTCATCTGCATATCTTATTTGCTGAGTTGTCCATTCAGAAATTCAGCCTCCTTTTTATTCAGGTTCTTTGTTTTCTAATTGTTGAGTCTGCAGACTTCTTTGCGTGTTTTGGATAATAGTCCTTTATCAGATGCAAATGTTTTCTCCCAATCTGCAGTTTGTCTCCTCATTCTCTTGACTATGTCTTTTGCTGAATGGAAGTTTTAAATCTTAACGAAGTCCAGATTATCAATTTTTTTCTTTCATGAATTGTACTTTGATGTTGTATCAAAAGGTCACTGCATACCCACAGTCATTAAATTTTCTCCTGTGTTATCTTCTAGGAGTTATAATTTTGCATTTTACATTTAAATCTGTAAAGTATTCTGAGTAAACTTTTGAAACGGGTATAAAGTCTGTGACTAGATTCACATTTTTGCATGTGGATGTTCAGTTGTCTCAGCACCATTTGTTGAAAACCTGTCTTTGCTCCATTGTACACTTTGTTCCTCTGTCAAACAATACAGATTTTAGAAGACAAGGGCATCTTCATGAATTAGCATAGTTAGCAATTTCTTAAATAGCTTATGAAAACCACTAACCATAAAGGCAAATTTTGATAAGTATACTATGTTAAGTTTAAGAACTTGCATTTATTAAAAAAACACCATAAGATAGTGAAAAAGTCAAGCCATGGAGTTTCATAAGCATGTGTGACAAATGATTCATAGTCTAGATCGTTAAAAAACAAAACAAAATAAACCAAAACAAACGAACTCCTGCAAATCAGTAAGGAAAAGACCGCCCAATGAAAAAAATAGACAAAAGGCTTAAAGAGGCAGTTCCCACAAACAGATGGTCAAGTGGCCAAGAAACATAGGAAAAGGTTCTCAATTTCAATAGTCATCAAGGAATTGCAAATTAAACCCCAGTGACGTGGCTAACATTTCATGTTAGCAAAATAGCTGAAAGGAAAAAGTCACAAGGCCTCGTGCTGAGTTCATGGGAGTGGAAATTGGTACACCCACGTTGGAAAACTGACAATCTGTTAAAGCCGAACGTTTTCATGCCTCTGACCCTAAAATTCCACAACTAGATACATGCCCAACAAAAATGTGTACCTATATGCAGTAAGAACCGTGTGCTCAAATCTTGATAGCATCCCTATCACAAAACTGGAAACTACCCAAATGCCCATCGACAGTAGAATGGATGAATAAATGTATTTATTTATATTCATGAAGTGAAATACCATGCAGCAATGAGAATGAGCACAGTACAACTACACGCGACAACGTGGATAATGTTGGTAGAAAAAGTCCACAGAACCTTATGCCATATGATTCTATTTGTATGAATACGAACATACATATATGGGGGCTGCTGGAATATTTCTTTCTCTGAATCCCGATTACAGGGATGTGCTTGTTTGTGGAATTCACAGAGCTACATACCTATAATTTTGCATTTATCCATAAGTATGAAACATGTTAATACTTCAATAAAGTTTTCCAAAAGACATGTATATTTTTATAAATCGATAATTTAAAGAAATAAATCAAGTGAACAATATATGTTAGAGATGTGAGCATGGTGAATCAATAACCAAACTTTGTAGACATTTGCATGGTGTAACTACTCATTATTTCACATATCTTCCCTCTACTAGGCCAGACCAATTGCACCATTTCATTCTGCCTGGGTCCCGCCTTCAGTCCTCAGGGCCTGTATACCCAGGCATTTTTTTCTGTGGGGCTGAGATAAGCAGGCCCTCAGGCCCAGACACCCTTGCTGTTTCCTGGCTCGGGGAAAGAAGCCTGACGCGCAGGCTGAAAGCTGTTTGAGGAACATAGCATCTGAGGAAACTGAGGCTTGATGTGGGTTGACTGAGGTAACAGAACTGGTTAGTTACAGAAATATGCTCAGATATATCTCAGAGGACTTGGCTTTCATTGTTCTGTGCCAATCTGGAGGGTTTCAAGGAGGAATCCCTAATTCCATAATCTCCATATGAATCACCCACTGTGGCATCTAAAATCCTCTCTTGCAGAACCTTCTCTAGCCAGTTCATGTTAGTGGCTCTGGGCAGAGGTGTGATGCTCAGGGAACCCCAGGGGTGAACGCAAGTGGTTGAGGGGGCAGAGTAGGCAAGGTGCTATGCAGCTGGGGGCCGGTGAGCCCTGCCTAACGCTATGGTCTTATTCCATCCCCAGATCCTTCTGACCCATCCCTTCTGCCATGAAGATTGCGGTGATTGGGCAGAGCCTGTTCGGCCAGGAAGTTTACTGCCACCTGAGGAAAGAGGGCCATGAGGTCGTGGGTGTGTTCACTGTTCCAGACAAGGATGGAAAGGCAGATCCCCTGGGTGAGTGGGTGCCCCGGAACAGGAAAGGGGCCCAGGCAGGCAGGTAGCAGTGGGCACGGGGTGGTCACGGGCATCCCTGGCACCTTGAATCCTCAGGTGCCAACCAGCTGCCAGGAGCAAAATAGAGACCCCTTGCCCACATGATCATGGGGTGGGGTTGTGTCCTAGAGAAATGCAGTCTGCCCCCAGGGCCCTGCTATGTGACCATTTCAGGCTTCACTGACCCCAGCATCAGGCTCTGAAAGGGCTGCCAGGTGGGGGACACCACAGGTCAGTGTTCTCAGATGTAGAACGTGCAAGCTATCCCCATCAGTGGGAGTGCCTGTAGCACAAGGTGTTGAGCCCTGCCTTGGGAGTTTGTGTTCAGAGCGATGGGGTGCTTGACCTATGTCACTTAGCATAATACCCTCCAGGTCCATTCATATGTGGAATTTAAGAAGCAAAACAGAGTTCCATAGAGGAAGGGAGGGAAAAATAAGATCAGATGGAATCAGAGAGGGAGACAAACCATAAGAGACTCTTAGCTCTGGGAAACCAGCTGAGTGTTGCTGGAGGGGAGGTGGGGGGGAGATGGGGTAAAGGGGTGATGGGCATTAAGGAGGGCATGTGATGTGATGAGTGCTTGATATTATAAGCAACTATGGATAACTGAACTCTACACCAATGATATATGTTAATTGAATTTAAATAAAATAAGATGAAAAAAGAATGAAGGGATGGGGTGGAGTCTGAGAGTTTACATTTCTGATGAGCTCCCAGGTGATGGTGATACCTCTGGCTCTAGGAGGAGCACTAGCTCCTCTAGGCTCTAGGAGTTTAAGAATCACTAGCCCCTGGGCAGGGGCCCTCTGCTCAAGTGAACAGATCCTCCAGGGACATGCAGGTCCTCCTCAGGCCAGATGGAGGCAGAAAATAGAGCAGGGCTTAGAAATGGAAGGCCAGAGTGAGAAAGGAGCCTTGTGGGGCTAGCCAGGTGCCGGGCATAGGTCACAGGAGTAACGATCTCTCTAGACTGGGAAGCACAGCTGACCCCTGGATCCAGTTTCAGCACTGCTGAGATGCTAACCAGGCCTCAGTCTAGACTTGGTCCAGGTGTGACCCGTGACACAGCCTGACCTTTCCACAGCCTGAGCCCTGCCCTCAGCCACTGAGTGACCACTGATGCTAGTCTCTGGGACTAGACCCCAGATGGAGCTGCTGGGCCTTGACCCTGACCTTGGATGTGTTGCAGAGACATAATCCTTTGATCACAGTGTGGACAACATTTGCAGGCACAGTGGAATCTGCTCAGTTTGATCCCATCCTCCCTCAACACCCCCAAACTCAGGGCAGAGGCAGAGGGGGTGAGAGAGCGGGTCGGGGCCACTCAGGGGCCAGCCATCATGCTGGCTGTGCTACCAGAATCCCATACAGGCATGTACTTGTTAGGTGCTGAAGATGGAAGGCAGAGGGAACTCCCAGCCACGGGGTAGTGGCTGCGGGTGGCGGCTGGGGAAACAGAAGCAGCTGTGACTCCCAACACGTGGAAGCTTGGGGCTGTGATCCAGACCTGTGGGGACTGAGCATGCTGCTCATCGGGGCTGGAACTGGGCGGAGTAGGGGGTGCCTGCAAGCCGGGCCCCAATCCTGGAGGGCAGACCTGGCAGGGGAAAGGTGAACCCTGGGTCTCCTTCTGCAGATACTGGGAAAACGCTACTCTGGGAAGGGGGAAGACTCTGCTGCCACTAGGGGGAGGAAACTGGGGGTGGGAGGGGGTGAGGGGGTGGTTTCAGTGGCTCAGGCCAGGAACCCTACAGAAAGGAGCGCATCCCCGCTTTCCCCTTACACTCAGTCTGTCGGTCTCCTCAGGCAGCCCTTACCAGCAGCCCTTGACAATAACCTGGGGACAGCACCATGAGGCAGCGGAAGGGGGTGGATGAGGAGCAAAGTCTGGGTGAGGGGTGAGCTCGGACGTCTTGGTGGTCAGCTGTAGCCAGTGCACACAGAGTGGTCCCCTGGGTGCTGTCCCTGGGTGCTGTCCCCTGCCTGCCATGCCCTGGGTGCTCTCCCCTGGGTCCTCTCCCCAGTGTACCGTCCCCTGGGTGCTGTCCCCTGTGTGCCGTCTGCTCTGTGCCACCTGGGAGAGTCCCGCTGTGCTTGGGGCAGGCCGGGAGGGACAGGCTGTGGGGATGATGCTGGAGCCACTTTCCTGGGAAGGCCGTGGTGGCTGTGGGTGAGTGCCTGCAGGGAAGGCCCGTTTCTCACCTGCTGTCCCACAGGCCTGGAAGCCGAGAAGGATGGAGTGCCGGTGTTCAAGTTCCCCCGCTGGCGGGTGAAAGGACAGGCTCTGCCTGAGGTGGTGGCGACATACCAGACTTTGGGTGCAGAGCTCAACGTCCTGCCCTTCTGCAGCCAGTTCATCCCCATGGAGGTCATCAGAGCCCCCAGCCACGGCTCCATCATCTACCACCCAAGTCTGCTCCCCCGGCACCGAGGGGCCTCGGCCATCAACTGGTGAGACAGGGAGAGACACCCCGTCTGCCAGGAAGTCATCCTGCCCTAGCCCAGAGTTTGGCCATGGGGCGCAGAGTAGGCGTCAGGCAAGGGTCTCTCTGGGGCTACCAGCTGGCATCCACACAGCAGACTGGTGAGGCGTGATTGTAGTCAAGTGTGCCAGAGAGGACTGGGGACAGGCCTTGGCAAGCACGCTGCCTTCCCACTGTAAACTGTGAAGTGGGCAGCAGTCTCACTGGGACACAGAGGGCTAAGATGCTCACCCCAGGGTACAAAGCCAGGCAGGATGGCCAGAGGCCACACCCACTGCCAGGACACAGTGGCATCCCACTCAGAAAGGAGAGACATGAAGTAAAGGGTTACCTGAATGAGATGGCTTGACATGATAAGTGCTCAGACGAAAGGGAAGCTCTGATGGATGCGTGGTGCAGTTTGGTTGGGTGGTAGCAAGGAGAAACATCTGAGCTGGGCAGAGTGGGGTTCAGGCTCCCTGACTTCTGGGTACACCTCTTCCCTTCTCTGGGTCTCCGTTTCCTCATCTGTAAAGGGACACCTATTGGGTGTCACATCACATCAGGGTGTCTACCATGACACCTAGCACGTGGTTGGTGTCAGTAAATACCTTCCCCTTCCAGGTCTCACCAGAGCAGGGTGGGGCATGAAGGGGGTTGTCAGAGGCTGACTGGGGGCACAGGAGCTGCCCTCAGTTTGCCCTTGTCCCTGGTCCTTCCTCCTGGACTCAGGCTTTCCCACATGTCCTTCCCAGGACCCTCATTCACGGAGACAAGAAAGGGGGCTTTACCATCTTCTGGGCAGATGATGGTCTGGACACGGGAGACCTCCTGCTCCAGAAGGAGTGTGAGATCCTCCCGGACGACACTGTGAGCACCCTGTACAACCGCTTCCTCTTCCCTGAAGGCATCAAAGGGATGGTAAGGGCTGGGGGCTGGCCATGCCCACGTGGGTCTCCTCATTCTGGTACCCTCTCTAGGCCTAACTGTTTCCCCCAGGTCCTGGGTTCTGCAGGGAGAGAGAGCTCTAATTTCAGAGTTCCAGAGAGGGAGGACTAGGACATGCAAGGTATTGTGTTAGGCAAGACTCGTGTTTACAACGGACCCCAACCCCAATTCAAAAAGCTTAATTCCAAAAGGGGACATTTTTGGCTCAGAGGAGATAAAAGGCCAGGGTGGTGGCAAGCATGGCTGCATCTAGAGGCATAAGCTCTATCATAGGACTCTGTCCCCCTGTTGTCCTACTGGTTCTACTCATCTGTTTGATTAGCTTTATCTTCAGGTGGGCTGCTCTTAAATGGGAGGAAAGGCAGTCCCTGGTGGCTCGAGACTTGTACCTCTGGATTATAGGGGAAGAAAAACTCTTTTCACAGAATTCATGAACGAGAAATTAGAGAAGCCCACCTGTGGTCTCACGCACACTAAGTTGTCTGCAGGAGAGTGTTCTGTTATCTGAACAGGCCCGACAGGAGGGAGTGAGGTCAGACACCACTGTGCTTGGCACAGCAGGCAGGCTCTGAGGGCATGACCCCCGAGGAGGCCAGCCAGGGTTGGCCAGAAGCAGACACATGTTCCAGACATGTGGACTTCCGTTCCATCCGTGCAGACATGGATTCCAGCAGCAGGAAGAGTCAGACAGAAGGAAGAGGAGAGCGTTCCCTGTTTGGACGAAGCAACGAGCACAGCAGTGACAGGAGTGTTCACTGCTGCCCTGACGTCAGACATCCCCTTCCCTCCTCTCCTGCTTCTTGCCAGCCACCTTTTATCCTTCACGTTGTGTCAAACAAGACGCCTCTTATATGCTCTCCCTTGGAGTCCCCCTTATCATAAGAGTGCCAAACAGAGTAGGCTTGTTGGAGATGTGATATGAGACAGAGAAAGGGATTATCTGGCACATTCCACTAAAAACATCCTTTTAGGGCTGCGCTGTCCAGTATGGCAGCCGTTAGTCACATGCAGCTATTACATTAATTACATTGAATTTTAATTAAAAATGGAGTTCTTCAGTCCCACTAGCTACCTTTGAAGTCCCTAGGACTGGAACTACACATGGCCGATGGCCATCGTATTGGACATTCTGATGATAGAACATGGCCATCACCACAGAACATTCTGCTGGCCAATTCTGTTTTAGACATTTCTGACACTCATCACTTCTTAGTTTAGGAGGCTTGGGGCTCTCCCGCAGGACCCATACAGGATGGGCCCAGGCTCCTGGGCTCTCCTCCCCATGTTCTTGATTCCTTCTACTACAACCTTCCCCTTTTCCTTAACAGAAACTGCTTCCTGCTTAATCTCAGACCTCCAAACACATCATGGGGCTCAGGAGGTATTGTCCTCAAGAGAAGGAAGGTTTAGATGAAACCATGGGAATCTGTGTTTGTTACATCTATACAGGGCTTTGTAGTTTATATAATCTTCTAAGATCTCAGAAGGTACAAGTTTTTTATTTTCTCATGTGTTTTTATTGAGGTTCAATATGCCAACATATAATATAACCCCCCAGTGTTCATCCCATAAAGTGCCCCCCTCAGGGCCCGACACCCAGTCACCCATCCCCCCTGGCCACCTCCCCTTCTGTAACCCTTTGTTCATTTCCCGGAGTTAAGAGGCTCTCATGGTTTGTCACCCTTTCTAATTTTTCCCACTCAGTTCCCCTCCTTGCCCTTAAAATCCCTTTCACTACTGCTTATATTCCCTGTATGAGTGAAACAATATGATGACTGCCCTTCTCCAATTGACTTACTTCACTCAGCATAATACCCTCCAGTTCCATCCATGTTGAAAAAATGGTGGGTATTCGTCCTTTCTGAAGACTGAGTAATATTCCACTGTATACATAGACCACATCTTCTTTACCCATTCATCTTTCTTTTTTTTAAATAAATTTATTTTTTATTGGTGTTCAAATTGTGAACATACAGAATAACACCGAGTGCTGATTTTGATCGATTCTTATCTCATATTTAGATCTTTCATCCATTTTGAGTTTATCTTTGTGTATGGTGCAAGAGAGTGGTCTAGTTTCCTTCTTCTGCATGTGGATGTCCAATTTTCTCAGCACCATTTATTGAAGAGACTGTCCTTTTTCCAGTGGAGAGTCTTTCCTGCTTTGTCGAATATTAGTTGACCATAAAGTTCAGGGTCCACTTCTGGGTTCTCTATTCTGTTCCATTGATCTATGGGTCTGTTTTTGTGGCAGTACCACACTGTCTTGCTGACCACAACTTTATAGTACAACCTGAAATCTGGCATTGTGAAGCCCCTGGCATTGGTTTTCTTTTTTAATTTTTCCCTGGCTATTCGGGGTCTTTTCTGATTCCACACAAAACATAAGATGATTTGTTCCAACACTGAAGAAAGTCCATGGTATTTTGATAGGGATTGCATTGAACGTGTAAATTGCCCTGGGTAGCATTGACAATTTCACAATATTAATTCTGCCAATCCATGAGCATGGAATATTTTTCCATCTCTTTGTGTCTTCCTCAGTTTCTTTCAGAAGTGTTCCACAGTTTTTAGGGTATATATCCTTTACCTCTTTGGTTAGGTTTATTCCTAGGTATCTCATGCTTTTGGGTGCAATTGTTGTTTTTTTAATTAATAAATCTATTTTTTATTGGTGTTCAATTTACCAGCATACAGAATAACACCCAGTGCTCATCCCGTCAAGTGCCCCCCTCACTGCCCGTCACCATTCACCCCCACCCCCTGCCCCCCTCCCCTTCCACCACCCCTAGTTCATTTCTCAGAGTTAGGAGTCTTTATGTTCTGTCTCCCTTTCTGATATTTCCCACACATTTCTTTTCCCTTCCCTTATATTCCCTTTCATTATTATTTATATTCCCCAAATGAATGAGAACATACACTGTTTGTCCTTCTCCATAGACTTACTTCACTCAGCATAATACCTTCCAGTTCCATCCAGGTCGAAGCAAATGGTGGGTATTTGTCGTTTCTAATGGCTGAGGATTATTCCATGTATACATAAACCACATCTTCTTTATCCATTCATCTTTCGATGGACACCGAGGCTCCTTCCGCAGTTTGGCTATTGTGGACATTGCTGCTAGAAACATCAGGGTGCAGGTGTCCAGGCGTTTCATTGCATCTGTACCTTTGGGGTAAATCCCCAACAGTGCAATTGCTGGGCCCTAGGGGAGGTCTATTTTTAACTCTTTGAGGAACCTCCACACAGTTTTCCAGAGTGGCTGCACCAGTTCACATTCCCACCAACAGTGTAAGAGGGTTCCCTTTTCTCCGCATCCTCTCCAACATTTGTGGTTTCCTGCCTTGTTAATGTTCCCCATTCTCACTGGGGTGAGGTGGTATCTCATTGTGGTTTTGATTTGTATTTCCCTGATGGCAAGTGATGCAGAGCATTTTCTCATGTGCTTGTTGGCCATGTCTGTGTCTTCCTCTGTGAGAATTCTGTTCATGTCTTTTGCCCATTTCATGATTGGATTGTTTGTTTCTTTGGTGTTGAGTTTAATAAGTTCTTTATAGATCTTGGAAACTAGCCCTTTATCTGATATGTCATTTGCAAATATCTTCTCTCATTCCGTAGGTTGTCTTTTAGATTTGTTGACTGTATCCTTTGCTGTGCAAAAGCTTCTTATCTTTTTTTTTATAAATTAATTTTTATTGGTGTTCAATTTACCAACATACAGAATAACACCCAGTGCTCATCCCGTCAAGTGCCCCCCTCAGTGCCCGTCACCCATTCACCCCCAACCCCCGCCCTCCTCCCCTTCCACCACCCCTAGTTCATTTCCCAGAGTTAGGAGTAAAAGCTTCTTATCTTGATGAAGTCCCAATAGTTCATTTTTGCTTTGGTTTCTTTTGCCTTCGTGGATGTATCTTCTAAGAAGTTACTGTGGCCGAGTTCAAAAAGGGTGTTGCCTGTGTTCTCTCTAGGATTTTGATGGAATCTTGTCTCACATTTAGATCTTTCATCCATTTTGAGTTTATCTTTGTGTCTGGTGCAAGAAAGTGGTCTAGTTTCATTCTTCTGCACGTGGATGTCCAATTTTCCCAGCACCATCTATTGAAGAGACTGTCTTTCTTCCAGTGGAGAGTCTTTCCTCCTTATCGAATATTAGTTGACCATAAAGTTCAGGGTCTACTTCTGGGTTCTCTATTCTGTTCCATTGATCTATGTGTCTGTTTTTGTGCCAGTACCACACTGTCTTGATGACCACAGCTTTGTAGTACAATCTGAAATCAGGCATTGTGATGCCCCCAGATATGGTTTTCTTTTTAAAAATTCCCCTGGCTATTCGGGGTCTTTTCTGATTCCACACAAATCTTAAAATAATTTGTTCTAACTCTCTGAAGAAAGTCCATGGTATTTTGATAGGGATTGCATTAAACGTGTAAATTGCCCTGGGTACAATAGACATTTTCACAATATTAATTCTGCCAATCCGTGAGCATGGAATATTTTTCCATCTCTTTGTGTCTTCCTCAATTTTTTTCAGAAGTGTTCTGTAGTTTTTAGAGTATAGATCCTTTACCTCTTTCATTAGGTTTATTCCTAAGTATCATATGCTTTTGGGTGCAGTTGTAAATGGGATTGACTCCTTAATTTCTTTTTCTTCAGTCTCATTGTTAGTGTATAGAAATGCCACTGACTTCTGGGCAATGATTTTGTATCCTGCCACACTGCCAAATTGCTGTACGAGTTCTAGCAATCTTGGGGTGGAGGCTTTTGGGTTTTCTATGTAGAGTATCATGTCTTCAGCGAAGAGGGAGAGTTTGACTTCTTCTTTGCCAATTTGAATGCCTTTAATGTCTTTTTGTTGTCTGATTGCTGAGGCGAGGACTTCCAGTACTATGTTGAATAGCAGTGGTGAGAGTGGACATCCCTGTCTTGTTCCTGATCTTAGGGGAAAGGCCCCTAGTGCTTCCCCATTGAGAATGATATTTGCTGTGGGCTTTTCGTAGATGGCTTTTAAGATGTCGAGGAAAGTTCCCTCTATCCCAACACTCTGAAGGGTTTTGATCAGGAATGGATGCTGTATTTTGTCAAATGCTTTCTCTGCATCTAATGAGAGGATCATATGGTTCTTGGTTTTTCTCTTGCTGATATGATGAATCACATTGATTGTTTTACGAGTGTTGAACCAGCCTTGCATCCCGGGGATAAATCCCACTTGGTCATGGTGAGTAATCTTCTTAATGTACTGTTGGATCTATTGGCTAGTATCTTGTTGAGAATTTTTGCAGCTGTATTCATCAGGGATATTGGTCTGTAATTCTCCTTTTTGGTGGGGTCTTTGTCTGGTTTTGGAATTAAGGTGATGCTGGCCTCATAAAACAAGTTTGGAAGTATTCAATCCCTTTCTATCTTTCTGAACAGCTTTAGTAGAATAGGTATGGTTTCTTCTTTAAACATTTGATAGAATTCCCCAGGGAAGCCATCTGGCCCTGGACTTTTGTGTCTTGGGGAGGTTTTTGATGACTGCTTCAATTTCCTCTCTGGTTACTGGCCTGTTTAGGTTTTCTATTTCTTCCTGTTCCAGTTTTGGTAGTTTGTGACTTTCCAGAAATGGGTCCATTCTAGATTGCCTAATTTATTGGCGTATAGCTGTTCATAATATGTTCTTAAAATCGTTTGTATTTCCTTGGTATTGGTTTGATCTCTCCTTTTTCTTTCATGATTTTATTAATTTGAGTCTTTTTTCTTTCTTTTTTTTTTAATAAGGCTTGCTAGGGGTTTATCTATCTTATTAATTCTTTCAAAGAAACAACTCCTGGTTTTGTTGACATGTTCTACAGTTCTTCTGGTCTCTATTTCATTGAGTTCTGCTCAAATCTTTATTATCTCCCGTCTTCTGCTTGGTGTAGGTTTTATTTGCCCTTCTTTCTCCAGTTCCTTTAGGTGCAAGCTTAGCTTGTGCATTTGAGTTTTTTCCAATTTTTTGAGGGGTGCTTATTTTGGGATGTATTTCCCTCCTAGGACTGCTTTTGCTGTATCCCAAAGATTTTGAACGATGGTATCTTCATTTTCATTAGTTTCAAGGAATCTTTTTAATTCTTTTCTAATTTCCTGGTTGACCCTTTCATCTTTTATTTTTATTTATTTATTTATTTATTTATTTTATTTTTATTTTTTTAAAGATTTTATTTATTTATTCATGAGAGACACAGAAAGAAAGCGAGAGGCAGAGACACAGGCAGAGGGAGAAGCAGGCTCCATGCAGGGTGCCTGACGTGGGACTCCATCTGGGGACTCCAGGAGCACTCCTTGGCCTAAAGGCGGGTGCTAAACTGCTGAACCACCCAGGGATCCCCTGACCCTTTCATCTTTTAGTAGGATGCTTTTTAACTTCCACATGTTTGAGTTTCTTCCAAATTTTCTCGGTGATTGAGTTCTAGTTTCAAAGCTTTGTGGTTGAAAATATGCAGGGGACAATCCCAGTCTTTTGGTATTGGTTGAGACCTGATTTGTGACCCAGTATGTGGTCTATTCTGGAGAAAGTTCCATTTGCCTTTGAGAAGAATGTGTATTCAGTTGTGTTCAGATAGAAAGTTCTGTATATATCTGTGAAATCTGTCTGGTCCACTGTATCATTTAAAGCTCTTGTTTCTTTGCTGATGTTCTGCTTAGAAAATCTGTCATTTGCAAAAAGTGCTGTGTTGAAGTCTCCTACTATTGGTGTGTTATTATCTAAGTATCTCTTTGCTTTGGTTATTAAATGATTGATATACTTGGCAGCTCTCTCATGAGGGGTATAAATATTCATGATTGTTAGGTCTTCTTGTTGGATAGATCCTTTATGTATAATATAGTATCCCTCTTCATCTCTTACTACAGTCTTTGGGATAAACTCTAATTTATCTGATATGAGTTTTGCTATCCCAGCTTTCTTTTGAGGATCATTTGAGTGAAAAATTGTTCTCCACCCTTTCATTTTCAGGCTGGAGGTGTCCTTACATCTCAAACGAGTTTCTTGTAGACAGCAAATAGATGCGTCTTGCTTTTTTATCCAGTCCAATACCCTGTGTCTTTTGATGGGATCATTTAGCCCATTCACGTTCATAGAGTAACTATTAAAATATATGAATTTAGTGTCATCCTATTACTTATTCAGTCCCTGTTTTTGTGGATTGTTTCTTTGCACTTCCTCTTTCTTTTACAGGGTCCCCTTTAATATTTACAAGATCTTCTATATAATCATCTAAAGCTGTGTTGTGATAGAGGGGCTGGGGTTTTGTACTCATTGTTTAGATCGGAATTAGATTCAGGCCAACTGCACCCATTCCTCTAATGGATATTCCTTGGGAGCCCATTGTGTACAAGGTGTGGGGCCAGGCAAGTCTGGTCAGCATGGGGCTGGCCCCAGGCTCATGGTGAACCCAGGGCCTGGGAGGAAAAGGAGGGTTGTAATGCTGGGGACACCAACTGACCTGGTCTCCTTAGGTGCAGGCCGTGAGACTGATCGCTGAGGGCAAAGCCCCCAGACTCCCTCAGCCGGAGGAAGGAGCCACGTACGAGGGCATTCAGAAGAAAGAAACAGCCAAGGTCAGTGCAGGGCCCTGCCCACCCAAAGCCTGCCTGTGCATGGGCTATGGTGCAGAGGGTATCCCAGGGAAGCTGGGATTCAGGCTGGATGGCCATGTTGTAATTATTTAAGGCCTGAAGAGAGAGCAGCCCAAGCAGGAGAAGCATGAGCAAAGCTCCTGTGGCACCTGGACAGGCAGCAAGCAAGAGTGTGTTCTGGGTTCTCTGGTCTTCTTAGGGAAGAGTGGGCAGGCAGGGTCCCCATGGAGAAGAGCTGGGGTGGAGCAGTGTGTGAGAAACCAGCCATAAGCTGGAAATCTCTAAGATGGGGTGTGAGAGGTAATTCAGTTTCTTGGAGCTATCACAGCCTTGCGGAGTGGGGGTAGGGGGCTATATGGGCTGTGCCTCTGCTTAAGGCTTATGGGGTACATAGGGATCTGTATGAGGCCTGCAGATGAAGAGAAGCTGAATGGTCCTGCACTCTGCTGGGAAGGCTGTGTGAAGCTTTGGCCGTCTTAACAGAGTGTTCTCTTCTCCAATCATCCTGAAGTTTACACAACCAGTGAAAGACTGGGGTCGAGAGCATCCAGAACCAGGGTCCCGGGGAGAGCACTATCCCAGCTCAGGGACTCAGACCAGTGTCCAATAGGAAGCCAGAGTTCCCCAGCTCCCTCCTCCACCCAGTCAGGGGTCATCAGGGCACAGGTGGTATGGGGGGGGGTAATTGGTTGTTGGGGGTTAGGGGAGGTGGGGGAAGGCAGAGGATGTCCAAAGAGTAGGGAAGAGACTGAGTATACACATGTTGCCCCACAGATCAACTGGGATCAGTCAGCAGAGGCCATTCATAACTGGATCCGAGGGAACGACAAGGTGCCGGGTGCCTGGACAGAGGCCTGTGGGCAGGTGTGTTCGTGCATGGCTGAGATTGGGCTAGAAGCACTGGTGTGCCCTGCTGGCTGCCAAACTATCAAAATATGTTTGATATTTTTGGCTAGCAAATAGCCATTGCCCTGACTCCTAACCCAACCCCACCCAAGTGCCCCCCTTGGCTCCTCCCCCACGACCATGAGACCTGTCCACCATCTGGTAGCTGAAGGATAAAGGTCCAGCACAGCTCAAGGCTTCCAGGCCCCTGCAGCAACTGTGGGTTCAAAGCTGTATTGCTTGTAAAGTATTTTGACTCCCCTCTCTGGGCTCACAGACATCCCGAGTCCAGCTCCAACGTTGACTTGATCTGAGTGGGGACAGGGATTGGGCAGTGGGCATTCTTCACATGCTGAAGATGGTGAGTCCTTGGTTCACAGGCTCTCCAGAGGCACTGGGAGTTGGCAGGGCTGGGAGTGGGGACCTTCATCTGCTCCCCACAGGGGGTAGTCCTGTCCCACCAAGCCTCAGACTGTCCAAACACCTGACTGCTGTCCAGCTGCCCAGACTCTGTCCAGGAGTCTCTCTCCTACCCTTATCACCATAAGATCCTTTGCAAAGTGAACAGTGTTTGGTGGCATCCCTAGGGCAGCCTGTGATGCCTTACGGAGGTTATCTCCCAGTGTCTGTCCCCCTGAGGTCTGAGGCCCAGGGCCCATACATAGGGTCTAAGGGTGTGCAGGGCTTGAGGGTACCGTGAGGCCTCCCAGGCTCTTCAGGGAGGCAGAGTTCTTGGGCTGCAGCTGCCCTGGTCCCCTCCTTCCTTTCCCTGGCCCTGCCCAGCCCCCTTCACCCCCTTTGCCCTGCTCAGTCCTGCCTGGGCTGCCAGCAGTAGAGGCCTCTTTCATCCACCATCTTCTGGTTTTCCTGTCTTCAACAGAAGCTGACTTTCTTCAACTCAACGCTAAACACTGCAGGCTTGCTGCCTGAGGGAGAAGATTTGCCCATCCCAGGAGCCCATCGGCCGGGGATCGTCACCAAAGTGGGACTCATCCTTTTCGGGAATGATGACAGAATGGTAATGGTGCTACTGTCGTTGTGGGCACACACACATCCAGGCGCTCAGGCCTGGCATTTAGACCCCGTGCTGCTCTGGAGAAAATGGGGGAAAATGAGACTGCAAAAGTCTGGAAAACCTTATGCTTGTAATTCCCTGTTCTGGGAAGGCTGACTCCTTGCTTTTCATGACCAGGCTTCTCAACCAGAGCTGGGTGCCCTGTGAGGGTATTGGAATCGGGGAGGGGCTCTGTTCCAGGAGGCCTGAACTGGGAGCCTCATTCTACTCCAGCAGAGTGTCCAGGTGCCACTGGGTGTGTTCACTGAATCTCTGTGCCTCAGTTTCCTTCTTTCTGAATAGCGACATCACAGTGAAGAGTCCCTGGAGCCATGCTGGACACCCAACACACCCTGACTCATGTTAGCAGACTCTGCAACTCTGAGTAACAGCTAATATTTATGGAGTGCCTGCTGTGTGCCTGACCACTATTTTAAAACAGTTTATATCTATTAAGTTTGATTTTCCGAACAACTGTAAGAGATACATATTAATATTATACCCATTTTATAGAAGAGAAGACTGAAACAAAGAGATTTAAGTAACCCTCCCAACATCACTGAGTTAGTTTGTGGCAGAGCTGGGATTCTGGCTCCAAGGCCCACCTCTTGGCCATCAGTACTCACTCCATGCAGTGGTTGGGAGACTGGGGACTTAAGATACTGAGGGCAGAGAAGGAGTACAGGGAGGGATCTCCAAGCACTTTGGGGGTTTCATCAAACCCCGTGGATGTTGAATCATTGGCTGCATCAGTGTGTATAGGCCAGGTGGAGTGTGGAGCAGCTTTTATGGGGATTGGTGTGAGCTCACTCTGGGTGCCCATCCTGCTGTGCCCTGCCACTGGCAGGTCCGAGGCTGGCCTTAGTGTCTGCTACTTACAGTGCTTACGTGTTTTAGGTATTCGTGATTGATACGTGCAGTTGAAAGATGATACTTATCTTTGTCAAGTTTCCTGGAAGCAGTATCTGAGTCAAGAGTCCTTGTGCATGTGATTTATCGAGGTAGTGCTCTTAGAGAATCCCACACAACACAGGGCTGGGCTGGGGCACAGGACAAGGCTAGGCCTTCTGGAGTCTTCCAGCCTTTATCTGATCCCAGGCTCTGCAGTGTGAATTGCATCTGCTGATTATGTCCCTGCACGCTCCCATCACTAAGCCCTTGGTTTCTGCTGCCCATGAGGAAGGGGATTGGCAATGAGGCATAGCCCCTGGGCTCTGTGCATGGCTGTGCTTGTACAGCGACGGCCGTGGAGGGGAAGGTGCAGATGTAGGCTGCTAAGGGCCCATGCAGCAGCCGGAGGATGGGGACTGCAGCCACTGCTCCTTTCGTGATGTCCATAGAGCGAAGGAAGCAGCTTCAGCAGAGACCCTTGGTTACAGCATCTTTCAGGAGCTTCTGGCTGGGTTGAGCTAGGCATTAGCTCACAGAAAGCTCCAGCGTATCTCCAAAAGGCAAAAGGGTGGAGGTCAGGCAGGGGACCTGGCTCCAGGTATGACAGGGTGTCTGCAGAGTGTGCCATTCTTATCAACCGCTCTCATCAAACCCAGATGTCTTTGTTTGCTCCTCTTCCCACGGGGCATCTGATGACCTTCACCAGATGTTTCCATGGTGTTCCTGGCAGCTGGGCAATCAGTTGTTTTCTTGATTGATTTTCAAAGTCATGCTTGAATCATTTTTTTGTCTAACATGTAAGCATTTTTATAGAGACAATAAAATCCTTACACTTAAAAAGAAGCGAGAGCATGGTGGGGTGCGTCTGATGGGGGACTGCTCTGCCATCTCCTCCTTGTCCCTGAAGGAGCTGGCACCCGGCTCTGCTCGTGTTTCCTCCTCATTAATCCTGTGCCCTTCTCGTGGTGAGGGCTGGAGATGGAGCGTGTGGGGTGCCCAGCATGGTGCTCCGTGTGGAGCTGCTCTCCCTGCCATGAGGACAACCTCAGGTGCTGTGAAGCCCTCTTCTTGCAGCTGCTGGTGAAGAACATCCAGCTGGAGGATGGCAAGATGATCCCAGCCTCTCACTTCTTCACGGGAGCAGAGAGCAGTGCCCTTGAGCTGTCAGAGGAAGAACTGGTCATGGCAGAGGCTGTGAGGGTAAGAGACCCTTTCAGGGATTCTGGCCACTTGTGCAGGTTGTGTACTGCACATGTGTCTTATCGCTCAGACTCCCTGGAGCTGGGTGTGCACACCCTCTGGTACTGACCCCAGGCATAGTGTTGGTTCTGTCCTGTCTTCCTGTCCTAACTATTATATCATAATAGTTGGTATAGTTGGTATATTATACCAACTATTATAATAGTTGGTATATTATACCATAATAGTGTTGGTCTATCTCTTCTGTTGCCCCCTTGCTCTCTCCCTCCATCACTGGGGCCCTGGAGTTTGGCTGGCTAGGTCTGACTTTCCTAAGGACTTACTGTCAGCAGTGGACACATGAAGCAGAAGCCCCTGGAATACATGGCAAAGGCAGATGCCAAGTCCACGGCCCTTTGAGGAGAATGTGTGCACTGTAACCTTCCAGAAAAACTCCCTGAGAGGGAATATTGCACTGCGACCAGCATGGGCATCACAGTCAGGCAGACCTGGACTCCAGTCCAGCTGCCCGGCATGATGCCGGAGAGCACTCCCCTCTCTGAGGGTCAGTTCCTTCCACCACCAGTCCAATCAGTGGTCACCTCCTGGAGTTGTTCCTGGTCCTTCCTGCTCCTCCCACTCAGCTCCCTCTCCTTTGGAGGCATGGCATTAATGACAGCATTATTGAATGGAAGGCATTGGATGAATTTCCACCCATTCACTCATCCAATCATGTACTCAGTGAGTCATTTAAGAAGGACATATGAGCTCCTATTAAATGCCAGGTGCTAAGCCAGACACTGGAATGTGACAATAAGCAATGTTCCCTGCTGTCATGAAGTGTCCCTTTCCAGGGGGAAGAGAATCAATGAACAGCCCAACATGAATAAGAGAATTTCAGGCAAAGAGAAGTGCCATGAGTGAAATAACAAGGTGATGGGAACAAGGAGGCTAGACAACTTTAGAAGGAATAATCAGGGCAGGCTACCCTGGGCAGGACGGGAGGTTTGCCCTGAGAGCTGAGTGGAGAGAGTTCTGGGATAAGGAGGGCTGTGGTGAGTGAAGGTAGGCCAGTTGGCAGTCACAGTGGTGTTTGTGGGTGTTGATGACAAGGGCAGGGGACAGGATTCAGCAAGGGAAGGACATGAGGAGCTGGCGCTGCTCCAGAGGGCACAGAGCTCTTCCTTAGTAGAAAGCTGAACATTTTGAATGTCTGTAAAAAAGGAGAGGAAAAAAAAAAGCCTATTCATTTAAAAATATTCTTGGAGCCCTAGCTCTGGCCTCAGCCCTGCGCCTGCTGGGGTTAACAGGGCCAATTGGACAAACTGGTCTTCTGGAGCTTCCAGCTGAGTAGCACTGGGGGCGGGCTAAGGTTGTATGTTTGTGGAGCTAAGCCTGAGTCAACAACTGCTACAGCTGTGTCCTTCATCTGTGCACTGGGAAGAGTAAACCCGAAGCCTGTGGGTGCTGTGAGTGGTAGAGGAGAGATCACAGATGGAGAGGGTCAGTTCAGCAGCACCTATGAGCATCTCAGTAAATGCTGGCAGGGAGCCTAACAGTCATCAAAAGAAGCACATACTTGCAGAGTGGGTATCTGTGCAGTGTTCTAAACACTTCAGGAATAGTGGTGTGGTTAAATACTCTAACAACTCCAAGAAGTAGATGCTATTATTACCTTCATTTTCCAGCCAAAGAGCCCGAAGCCTGAGGTGGGGTCACAGCAGATGAGCACAGGCCTGGGCTCAGAGCCCCGCTGGTGGAGCTGGAGCCCTGGCCTCCACCGCTGTGATGCTCCGTTGAATGGCCTCTCATCCTTTGCACTGTTATCATGACACCCGTTGGTCACAGCCGGGCTGGCCCTTTCAGAATGCCTCGTCTGGAGGCGACTGGAGTGGAGGGGAAGCAGCCGGGCAGGAGAGGCCAGTGGGGGGCATTGTTGGTGGAGAGAGCCCATACTGGTGGCCAGAACAGGAGTCAGTCGTGTTCTCCGCTCAGCAGAACTCACCAAGTGCACGCTGTGGACTGGGGAGGCCATGGGCAACAAGCCTAGTCTCACACCCTCCTGAGCCAAGGCTATGCCACATTTTCTGAGCTCCTTTCTATACAGAACACCCAGTGCTCTGCCTGCCTCACGTGAGGAACCCTCCACAGCCATGTTCAGCCTCTTGCACAGATAAGGACACAGGCGTTGAGGGGCTGTCTGCATCCCCATGGCTTGTCAGGAGCCAAGCTGGGGTCTGAATGAGGCAGTGTGGCTTTGCGGTACACGGCCTCTCAGAGGTTCCACACACATCTGATAACGGCTGGTGCATCTCTTAAGCACCATGTGGTGGTATGCCCATACCCAGCAGGTGACCCGTGGCCCCAAGCCACTTGAGTCTAGAGACAGTAGCCCTGGCCAGCAGAGCAGTCAGTGAAGACTTCAGGGAAGAAGTAACATAGCAGTTGGCCCTGGAGGATGCCCAGGAGGATTCTTATTTAAACATGAGCTGGAATTCAGAGAAGAGCATCATCGGTGGGCAAAGGCCTGAGCAGAAACCTGAGGATAGGCTATAGTCAAGTGGGTATAGGGAATGGCTTGCCATAGCTGCTGATGGTCACGTTGAGGATGGAAAGGGCAAATCCACAACACCTTTCCAAGAATGAAAGAGGGAGCCAGGAAGAGGTTGGGTTAAGGGTGCTGGGGAGCTGGTCCTAGTTGAGCCTATTCCCCTCCATCTGTGGCAGTGACCAGCTGTGGCCTGAGGCCCAGACAGACGTGAGGCATCTTGGGACTCCTGTCCTGAGCAGCCCAAGTGAAAGCCGACCCAGAGAACAGCCATCCCGCTGGATAGCCTACTTAGAATTCTGGATGGCGCTGTGCCTCACACTGTACCATCCATGCTCATCCATGGGGCTGGCTGGTGGACACTGCTGCCCTCTGCAGGCCCTGAACGGAGGGGCACAGAACCAGCTAGCCTATCAGTGAGGACAAGACCCAGGCCTCCTGAGCCCCATCAGAATGCTTCATTTTTACCTTCAGAACTACCCCGCATTTTGCTTTCCCTTCCATGCTGCAACCTACTCAAACTCCAGTGTCACTCTTGGGACCTCACTCGGATGGGAGCACCCACATGAGGCTGGGCATGAAGTGGGCTTGGGAGCAGCTGGTCCCCAGCCACACCTTGAGCTCTGCATGTCGTCTTCCTGCTGCTTCTGCACTGGCGTGGGGATCCCAAAGAAGTTGGGTCAGGGTGAGGCGGGCAGGAGGACAGTAGCTGAGCTCCTTGGGCTCCTACTTCCCCAAGGAGGCAGTCGCGCTGGGAGCATCAGGCTCTTGGGAGCAGCAGCACCTTGGACAGAGAGCGCAGCCTGGTAGTGGGTGGTCCCAGTGCACATCAGGGGCTGCTCTCGCCAGGGAAGGTGCCCGGAAGGTGGCTGCTCCTAGCCCCCAGGAAGCCCTGTTCTCATTACACCTGTTTTTTAGAGTGCCTGGAAACGGATCCTTCCTAGTGTCCTGGAGGTGGAGGAGTCCACTGATTTCTTCAAGTCAGGGGCTGCATCAGTGGATGTTGTGAGGTAAGGGCCAGGAGTGCATGGGGTCTGGTCCCAGCTGTCTGTACCTGTGTCACAAACCACACCAACACCTTGTGGCAGGAAACAACCACCATTTGTTATGTTTGTGGATCATTCAGATCAGATCAGAAAGGACTCATGTGTGGCCCTTGGGGGAATCACCTTGGATGGTGGTGGGTCTGTAGACCGGCAGGACCTAGAAGAGCCAGGCAGGGGTATCCTCCTCCAAGGTGGCATCTCACTGCTGTGCCTGGCCGTTGAGCCTGGAGGGCTGGCATCTGCTGAGATGGCACTGCCAACCAGGCACCTATGTGTTGCAGCCCCAGAGTGGCTGCTCTGGGATCTGGCGGCATTGTAGGTGGTGGCTAATGGCTCTGAGCATGCTGGTACCAGCAAAGAAGGCAGATGCAGACCCAGCTGGAAGGCCATTGACCTGATTGTTTTCAGTGGTCACAAGCCTGCCCAGATTCAAGGGCAAGGGCTGGGTCACTGAGAGCCAGGCCTCAAATGGGAGCAGGATCAAACCATGTGCAGCTGTTTTAACACTGCCACCAGCCCTGACATCCCCAGGGAAACCCAAGGTGTGTGGGGAAAGGGAATGGGCAGGTAGGGATCACCATAGACTAGGTTGCCTCTTCTTCTACTTCATATGAATTGTTCTGCTTTCCATTTAACTGTGGTAAGTTCTAATTTGAATAAAGGGAAGGAAGTGGGATATAGTAGAACATCTTTGGTTGCAAACAACTGTAACTTAGTTCATTCTGGTTTAAACAAAAGGAACAAAAAAGTCAAAAGGATCATGATAGCCTTCTTCAGGCTAATTACTTCAAAGACTCAAATTATGTCATTAACATAATTACTGTCTATCCATTTGGGGGCAGGATTTCTCTTCATAGTGACGAGGTGGCTGCACAGTAGTTTTGTTCTAATTTCTTATGTTATCAGCATTTCCAGTGGAAAGGTGGTTGGTCTCTGGTAGTCTTCATATAAGTCCTAGACTTGAATCTGACTGCTTCTGGTGGAGTCATGTGCCCCAGTAAGAATCCGTTGCTGACCAGGTGGAGGCATGCTCTGACTGGTCAACACTGGGTCATGTGCCCACCTCTGGAGCCAAGGATTGAGAGGACTGCATTCAACCCACATCTCTGGAAAGAGAGGGAGAAAATTGTTCCCTCAAAAAGTGTCGGTGCTGTTCCCAGAAGCAGATGAGGCAGGTGTTGTAAAGGCAGAAGCAAAGATGTGTACCACATGTGGGAAGAGGTTTCCTGTACTTCAGGAAGATGCAAAGGAAACTCTGTGGAGCTCACTTACATAGAGAAAAATTCATGTGTGAAATTAAGGAAGTGTATTATCAATACAGTGTATAGAAGAGTGAGAAACACCTAGCTAGGCTCTGCATTTGGGTTCCTTCAGCAGAGCTGTAGAATGGGCAGTGCCAATCAGAGGCACTGATGAGGGAAAGGGATCCAGGGTGAGCGAGGGTGTGTGAAATCTAGTCCCCTGTGATTGAAAGGAGAGACTCACATATGTCCAAGATCTTTGGGGGAAAAAACAAGGATGAGCCTAACATTTGTGTTCTGGGGTGAGCCAAGAATGCAGCTGCTATCTGACCAAATCGAAAATCCACCTGAAAAAAAAAAAAAAAAAAAAAGAAAATCCACCTGAGTCTGAATTGAGTAAATACTCAACGACTTGAGTAAACCAAGTCATCCTGATGACAGGTCTCTCTCCTTGAATTTAATGATATTACAATAAAAAGCTTCCTATAAATAGTAGTTTGAGGAGGAGTTCCACGCTGTGCACCTGGAGGAGGTTCTGGGGAGGATCTTAAAAGGGGTTGATTCAGAGGAACAATTATGATCATGAGAATTGGGGATATGTAACCATCAGTTAGTTTTTGCTGTGTAACAAAACACCCCAGACATAGTGGCTTAAAAAAACCACCATTTTTTTTAAGCTCATGGTTCTGTGGGTCAACAGTTTGGGCTGGACTCAGTGATCTGGGCCAGATTGATGTCACTTAAGTGTTTGCAGTCAGCTATCAGGTCATCTGGGGGCTTGTTGGTCTAGGATGACCACTTCAGAGAGCCAGTGCAGGCTTGTGAGAGGGTCCTAGGAGCCAGGGGGTCCAAGGGAGCACATCATATCTGCTGAATTTATTGGCCAAAGCAAGTCATGGTGTTGGCCCAGCTTCAGAATGAATAAGGAAATGGACACCACTTCCTGATGGCAGGTGCTCTACAGGCTGGGACTACAGAAAAGGTGGAGCACTGTGGTCAGTTTTGCAACCTACCGCACTTATAAAAGGAGGGCTGAATTGGGCTTATGTGCTTGGAAACCTTGGACACTACAGATCTCTTATATCTCAGTCTGACTTATGTGTATGGTCAGTGTGAAGTATAAAATTAAGGTTTTTTTTTTTTAAATAATGCCCAGAAGAATTTTGGACACTTGAGAAAATGATGTCCTGAGGATGAGCCAGAGCTGCCTACAGCTTCTGAGCTGAGGTTGATGGAGGATGCAGATAAAACTGATTCCTTTTTTTGTTTTTTGAATACTTAAGAGCATGTATCTTTTTGTTTCTATTATGATGAAAAATATAGGAGATCTACCTCCTTAACAAATTTTTAAGTGCACACTCCAGTATTGTTAACTACAAGCACAATGGTGTACAACAGATATCCAGATATCCATGACTAAAATTTTATACCCATTCAATAGCAACTCCCTATTTCTCCCTCCCACCCAGTCCCTGGCAACCACCACTCTACTTTCTGCTTCAATGAGTTTGACTACTTGAGATACCTTATATGAGTGGAATCATTTAGTATTTGTCCTTCTTTGACTGGCTTATTTCATTGGATAATCAGATTTAGCCATGTTGTAGTATGTGGCAGGACTTCCTTCTCTTTTAAGGCTGAATAATATTGCAGTGTATGTACACACCACATTGTATCTACTCATCCGTTGGTGAACATTTAGGTTGTTTCTACCTTTTCACTCTTGTGAATAATGATATGGGAGTGCAGCTATCTCCTTGATCCTGATTTCAAAGTTACTGATTCACAATTCTTCTTTTTTATAAATTTATTTTTTATTGGTGTTTTTTTGCCAACATATAGAATAACACCCAGTGCTCATCCCATCAAGTGCCCCCCTCAGTGCCTGTCACCCAGTCACCCCCACCCCCCGCCCACCTCCCTTTCTACCACCCCTAGTTCGTTTCCCAGAGTTAGGAGTGTCTCATGTTCTGTCTCCCTTTCTGACATTTCCCACTCATCTTTTCTCCTTTGCCATTTATTCCCTTTCACTATTTTTTATTTTTTTAAATTAATTTTTATTGGTGTTCAATTTACCAACATACAGAAAAACACCCAGTGCTCATCCCGTCAAGTGTCCGCCTCAGTGCCCATCACCCATTCCCCTCCACCCCCCGCCCTCCTCCCCATCCACCACCCCTAGTTCGTTTCCCAGAGTCAGGAGTCTTTATGTTCTGTCTCCCTTCCTGATATTTCCCAACATTTCTTTTCCCTTCCTTTATATTCCCTTTCACTATTTTTTATATTCCCCAAATGAATGATACCATATAATGTTTGTCCTTCTCCGATTGCCTTATTTCACTCAGCATAATACCCTCCAGTTCCATCCATGTCAAAGCAAATGGTGGGTATTTGTCATTTCTAATGGCTGAGGAATATTCCATTGTATACATAAACCACATCTTCTTTATCCATTCATCTTTCGATGGACACCGAGGCTCCTTCCACAGTTTGGCTATTGTGGACATTGCTGCTAGAAACATCAGGGTGCAGCTGTCCCGGCGTTTCACTGCATCTGTATCTTTGGGGTAAATCCCCAGCAGTGCAATTGCTGCGTCGTAGGGCAGGTCTATTTTTAACTCTTTGAGGAACCTCCACACAGTTTTCCAGAGTGGCTGCACCATTTCACATTCCCACCAACAGTGCAAGAGGGTTCCCCTTTCTCCACATCCTCTCCAACATTTTTGGTTTCCTGCCTTGTTAATTTTCCCCATTCTCACTGGGGTGAGGTGGTATATTATTGTGATTTTGATTTGTATGTCCCTGATGGCCAGTGATGCGGAGCATTTTCTCATGTGTTTGTTGGCCACGTGCATGTCTTCTTTGGAGAAATGTCTGTTCAAGTCTTCTATCCATTTCTTGATTAGATTGTTTTTTGGGTGTTGAGTTTGATAGGTCTTTATATAGATCTTGGATACTAGCCCTTTATCTGATATGTCATTTGCAAATATCTTCTCTCATTTGGTAGGTGCCTTTTGGTTTTGTTGACTGTTTCCTTTGCTGTGCAGAAGCTTTTATTTTCATGAAGTCCCAATAGTTCATTTTTGCTTTTTGCTTTTGTTTCCCTTGCCTTTAGAGACGTGTCTTACAGGAAGTTGCTGCAGCCAAGGTCAAAAAGGTTGCTGCCTGTGTTCTCCTCTAGGATTTTTTAAAAAAGATTTTCTTTATTTATTCATGAATGATGCGGAGAGAGATACATGCAGAGGGAGAAGCAGGCTCCCCTTAGGGAGCCTAATGAGGGATTTGATCTCAGACCCTGGGATCACATCCTGAGCTGAAGGCAGATGCTCAAATGCTGAGCCACCCGGGTGTCCTGTCCTCTAGGATTTTGATCAATTCTTGTCTCACATATAGATTTTTCATCCATTTTGAGTTTATCTTTGGATATGGTATAAGAAAATGGTCCAGTTTCATTCTTCTGCATGTGGCTGTCCAATTTTCCCAGCACCATTTATTGAAGAGACTGTCCTTTTCCATTGGATATTCTTTCCTGCTTTGTTGAAAGTTTGTGCCAGTACCATACTGTCTTGATGGTTACAGCTTTGTAATATAGCTTGAAGTCAGGTATTGTGATACCCCCCATCTTCTTTTTCAACATTCCTCTTAGTTTTCTGGGGTCTTTTCCAGTTCCTAAAAATCTTAGGATTATTTGTTCCAACTCTGTGAAAAGAAAGTCCATGGTATTTTGATAGGGATTGCATTGAGTGTGTAAATTGCTCTGGGTAGCATAGACATTTTTCACAATATTAATTCTTCCAATCCATGAGCATGGCGTGTTTTTCCATCTCTTTGTGTCTTCCTCAATTTCTTTCAGAAGTGTTCTGTAGTTTTCACAGTACAGATCTTTTACCTCTTTGATTAGGTTTATTCCTACGTATCTCATGCTTTTGGGTGCAATTGTAAATGGGATCAATTCCTTGATTTCTCTTTCTTCAGTCTCATTGTTAGTGTATTGACATGCAACTGACTTTTTTGCATTGATTTTTATATCCTACCACTTTGCTGAATTCCTGTATCAGTTCTAGCAATTTTGGAGTAAAGTCTTTTGGATTCTCCATATATAGTGTCATGTCATCTGTGAAGAGTAAGAGTTTGAGTTCTTTGCCAATTTGAATGCCTTTTATTTCTTTTTTTGCCTGATTGCTGAGGCTAGGACATCTAGTACTATGTTGAATAGCAGTGGTGAGAGTGGACATCCCTGTCTTGTTCCTGATCTTAGGGGAAAGGCTCCCAGTGTTTCCCCATTGAGAATGATATTTGCTGTGGGCTTTTCATATATGGTTTTTATAATATTGAGGTATATTCCCTCTATCTCTACATGGTAGAGAGTTTTTTTTAAAGATTTTATTTATTTATTCATTAGAGAGAGACACACACACACAGAGGCAGAAACAGGCAGAGAGAGAAGCAGACTCCATGCAGGAAGCCCAATGTGGGACTCGATCCCAGGATCCCAGGATCACATCCTGAGCCAAAGGCAGATACTCAACTGCTGAAGCACCCAGGCATCCCAGGGTAGAGAGTTTCAAGAAAGTATGCTTTATTTTCTCAAATGCTTTTTCTGCATCTATCGAGAGGATCATATGGTTTTTGTCTTTTCTTTTATTAGTGTGATCTATCACATTGGTTGATTTGCAAATGTTGAACCATCCTTGCATCCCAGGAATAAATCCCATTTGGTTGTGGTGGATAATCCTTTTAATGTACTGTTTGATCCTCTTGGCTAGTATCTTGGTGGATATTTTGACATCCAAGTTCATTAGGGATATCAGTCTGTAATTCTCCTTTTTGGTGGGGTCTTAGGTTTAGAAATCAAAGTAATTCTGGCCTCATTGAATGAGTTTGGAAGTTTTCCTTCACTCCTATCTTTTGAAACAGCTTCAGTAGAATAGGTATGATTTCTTCTTTAAATGTTTGATAGAATTTCCTTGGGAAGCCATCTGGTCCTGGACTCTTGTGTCTTGGGAGGTTTTTGATGACTGCTTCAATTTCCTTGCTGGTTATTGATCTGTTCATGTCTTGTGTTTCTTCCTGTTTCAGTTTTGGAACTTTATAAGTTTCCAGGAATGCATCCATTTCTTCCTGATTGCCTAATTTGTTGTCATGGAGTTGCTCTTAATAAATTTCTAAAAATCATTTGTATTTCCTTGGTGTTGGTCATGATTTCTCCTCTTTCATTCATGATTTTAGTAATTTGAGCCTTTTTTTCTTTTTAATAAGTCTGGCTGGGGGTTTACCTATCTTATTAATTCTTTCAAAGAACCGGCTCCTGGTTTTGTTGATCTGTTCTCCTGTTCTTCTGGTTTCTATATCATTGAGTTATGCTCTAATCTTTATTATTTCTCTTCTCCTGTTTGGTTTAGGCTTCATTTGCTGTGCTTTCTCCAATTCCTTTTGGTGTGAGTTTAGCTTGTGTATTTGAGGTTTTTTCCAATTTTTTTTCAGAGAGGCTTGTATTGAAATGTACTTCAATACTTAGTACTTAGTACTGCCTCTGCTGTAACCCAAAGGTTTTGAACAGCTGCGCTTTCATTTTTGTTAGTTTGCATGAGTCTTTAATTCTTCTATAATTTCTTGGTTGACCCATTCATTCATTCTATGACCCATTCATAGGCTGCTCTTTAAGCATTGTTTGAGTTTCTTCCAAATTTCTTCTTGTGCTTGAGTTCTAGTTTCAAAGCATTGTGGTCTCAGAATATGCAGGGAATAATCTCAGAATTTTGGTATTGGTTGAGACCTGATTTGTGATCCAGTATGTGGTCTGTTCTGGAGAAAGTTCCACGTGTACTTGAGAGAATGTGTATTCAGTTGCATTAGGATGTAATGTTCTGTATATATCTGTGAAGTCCATATGGTCCAGTATGTCATTCAAAGCTCTTGTTTCTTTGTTCTGCTTAGATGATCTGTCCTTTGCTGAGAGTGGAGTGTATTATTATCTGTGTGTTTCTTTACTTTGGATATTAATTGGTTAATATAGTTGGCTGCTCCTACATTAGAGGCACGAATATTTATAATTGTTAGGTCTTCTTGTTGGATAGATCCTTTAAGTATGATATAGTGTCCCCCTTCATCTCTTACTACAGTCTTTGGTTTAAAATCTAATTTATCTGATATGAGAATTGCTACCGAAGCTTTCTTTTGAGGTCCATTTGCATGGTAAATTGTTCTCCATCCCCTCATTTTCAGTCTGAAGGTGTCTTTAGGTCTAAAATGAATCCCTTGTAGATAGCATTTGGATGAGTCTTGCTTTTTTATCCAGTCTGATCCCTGTATCTTTACTGGAACATTAACCTACTCACATTCAGAGTGATTATTGAAAGATATGAATTTGGTGTAATTGTATTTCCTGTACAGTCCCTGTTTCTGCAGATTGTCTCAGTTTCTTTAGGGCCCCTCTTTGCTTTACAGGGTCCTCCTTAATCTTTCTTGCAGGGCTGCCTTGGTGGTCACATATTTTTTCAGTTTCTGTCTATCCTGGTAGCTCTTTATCTCTCCTTCTATTCTGAATGAGAGCCTTGCGGGATAACATATTCTTGGCTGTATGTTTCTCTCATTTAGTACCCTGAATAGATCATGCCAGCCCTTTCTGGCCTGCCAGGTCTCTGTGGAGTGGTCTGCTATTAATCTTTCTCCCACTGTGTGTTAGGAATCTGTTGTCTCGAGTTGCTTTCAGGATTTTCTCTTTATCTCTGAGATTTGCAAGCTTCAGTATTATATGTCAGGGTGTTGATCTGCTTTTGTTGATTTGGAGAGAGGTCCTCTCTAACCCTTGGATATGAATGCCTGTTTCCTTCTCCAGATTAAGGATGTTCTCAGCTATGACTTGCTCAAATATACCTTCTGGTCCTCTCTCTGTCTCTCTCTCTGTGTCCTCAGGAATTCCAATAATATGGATGTTATTTTTTTTCAAAGTATCACTTAATTTTTTGAAGTCTCTCCTCATGGGCTATTAGGTGTTTTCTTTTCTTTTTTTTTTATTAATTTTTATTGGTGTTCAATTTACCAACATACAGAAAAACACCCAGTGCTCATCCCTTCAAGTGTCCACCTCAGTGCCCGTCACCCATTCTTTTCCTCAGTTTCTTTCCATCAACTTGTCATCTATGTCACTTATTCTCTCTTCTGCCTCTTTTACCCTAGCTGTTAGAGCATCCAGTTTAGACTGCATCTTAGAGTATTTTTAGTTTTTCCTAATCTCATTTCTGCACTAAGAGATTCTCTAGTGTCTTTTATGCTTTTTTCAAAACCTACTGGTAACCTTATAATTGTAATCTTGAACTCCATCCCCAGCATCTTACATAAATCCATATCGATTAGATCTGTGGCAGAAGGTATTATCTCTGGTTCTTTTGTGGTGAATTCATCCTTCTATTCATTTTGTCTAATCCAGAATGGCTGTCTGAGTGAGCTAAGCCAAAAATATCAACCATGACACAAGCAAAATACACACTAGACAATTACGAAGAGGTCAGGAACTAGAAAATAGAAGAAAAAAGATAAAGAAAAAGAAAAATAATAATAAAGAGAAACAAAAAAAGAGGGAGGAAAAGGGTGAGGAGAGAGAATATAATCTCAGAGTGAATAAAACAGGGTTATCCACTTGGTTCTAAGTGTATTTTGGTTAGAAAATAGTAAATTCCAAAGTTATAAAAAATGCAAAACATATATATATAAATATATATATATATAATTGAGTACAATAGAAAGAAGCCCTAAATGAAGAAAATATCTATAACATGTAGTTGTAAAATATTAAAGTTAAAAAAATAGTTAAAAAGGAAGAGTTGATAAAATAAGAAACTATTTGAGATGGAAAAAAAAGGAAAAGTATTGGAAGATTTTAACCTGAAAGATAAACAAATCATAGGAGAAAAACCTTGAGTTCTATACACTATTTTGCCCCAGTTCTAGAGCTTTCCAGTCCTGTCTGGTCAGTAAACTTGCTGTTCATCTGTTCTTCCAGCTAGCCTTCTAAGGGAGGGGACTGCTGTGCTGATTTTCAGGTGTCTGCCTGGATGGATTTGCACTGCTGCTTGCCAGGGGGCTGGGCTCAGTGTGTTTGCTGTGTGAGATATTTTTTAATGAAGGCATCCTGCACCTCTTTTGAGGGTGAAAGAAAAAAAAATGACTGTACCCCAATCTCCAGCCCTGGAGCTGAGTGATATGTACGAAACTCTGTAGACCGCCAGTTGCCTGCCCGCTCAAGTCCTCCCTGGAGGCATGTGGGGGACACTGATTTGTGCAATTTGTAGAATTCTGACAGGGAGAGCTTTTGCCTGCTTGTGTGTGTACCTTCTCTACCCCTCCCAGAAAAAGCGGAGAGTCACCCTGTTTCTGTCCTTTGCTGGGCCCTGGCATGGAGAGCATTCACCTGGTAGAGTCAGTCTAGAGGAAGGGACCCAACACAGAGAGGGGTCAACACAGAGAGAGGTCCCTGATCTGGCCATGGTTCCTCGTTAATGGCACGAGAATCTGAACCTGTTCCCAGGTTTATTGACCTAAGCCTGTCTCCCCACTCCAAGACTTGGCTCTTCTGGCTCAGGCACCCCTGTTCTTTCTGTGCCTCTGGCATATTGAGGCCCCTATGTCCCACCTGTGATCCTTCCCCTACTTTACCTTGAGTACCTTTCAGGCAGGGATGTCTCTCATAGGAGCAGATTTCTATAGGTCCTGATCTCAAGCTCCAGGACTGTATCAATTTTCTGCAGCCAGCTTACAAAGGCTTCCTCCCTCAGTCGTTTATCTTCTAACATATTCCCTCCATTTCCCTTTTCCACACTCCTACCTTGCAAAAAGTGGTTACTTTTCTATTTGTACAGTTCTAGCCATTCTTTCTGTACATCTCAGGTTGAATTCATAGGTGTTGAGGTTGGTTTGATAGTTTTCTGGTTAAATTTAGGGGACCAGATGAAATGAGGACCCCTACTCTTCTGCCATCTTACCTCTCTCCCCTGATTTTTTATTTATATTCAATTAGCCATCATATAGTAAGTACATCATTAGTTTCAGATTCAGTGTTCAATAATTTGTCAGTTGATGAACACCCAGTGCTCATCACACCATGTGCCCTATATTGGCCATTATTTCTTTAAATAAGCTTTCTGCTCCTTTCTCTCCTTTTTCTGAAACTCCCAATAATGTATATATTGGTCCATTGATGATCTCCCATAAATCCCTTAGTCTTTCTTCTTTCTTTTTAGTAATTTTCCTTTTTGCTTCACAGACTTGATCGTTTCAAATGAGCTGTCTACAAGTTAACTGAATCTCTAATTTCCAAGCTAAGAACTTGGAATTTCCTCCCAATCATGTAGTGCTGTTCCAGGGAGCAGAGACTATGGCAAGAAGGTGCCACAGATTTTCCTACTGGCTTCAAAGCAGCTGGTTTTACACTTGTCAGAGGTGCAAGAGTCTTTTAGCTGGTTTCTGGATTTCTCATAAAGGGAATTGGTCCATGTATGATTGAGTTGGTGTTTCTTTGGGAAGAAGAGGGTCTGAGGCATTGTCTTTTGCCATCTTATTGATGTTACTCTAAGAGCATTAAGAAAACTGATTTCTCCACCTTCTATTCTGCCTCCATCTTTTCCACCACATAAGTATCCAGTTGATGGGGACAGAGACCCAGCTTATGAGCCAGAAGCTCATTCTCCTGAACTAGCAAGTTTGGCCTGTGATTTGGGGCTGGAATACTGGCAGATATCCCAATTCAAAAATAATGAGAAGAAACAGGAGGAGAGAGAGTAGGAGAAAGAAGATAAGGAGGAAAAGAAAAAGAATGAGAAGGAGAAATTAATGTAGATCATTCAGTTTGTAGACCAAGGAGCTTGTGGAGCCCTTTGGCATGCTTCCTAAATACTTTGTTAAGAACATAAGCAACAAAGTTAAGATATGCCTTGTTTCTTCTTTGAGCAGTCTCTAGACAGGCAGCTTAGGGGATGTCAGAGACCCATTGTGTTAGCCAGGGTCCCCACAGAATAGATGGCGCACTCTAGCTGGACAACTGAAGAGAGTTTAATTAGGGGTCTATACATGAAAGGAGGGGCAGGGAAGACCAACAAAGAATGTCAAGGTACCTTGGGACTCACAAGAGCTGGTAGCCTGGCTGTGAAGAGGCAATAAGAAGGAACCGGAACCTGGGGGCTTGGAGCTGTTAGGATAGGAACTGTGACCATTGGAATGGAAACACAACCTTTCCAGCCTATGGATCAGCAGTGAGAGAACAAGAGGATAAATACCCCAACCTCTTTTCTCTTATCCTCCAGTTTCCTACCATTATCTCCTATTGGCCAAATAAAGCCAGAAGTCCAAAGACTTGTGACTTTATAGTATATGCAACTTTAGTATATCCCACAAAATCCAGCCTCCCAAGATACAAGATAGAGGAGAATGAGAAGGGGACTACGGAGAGATAAAGAGAAAACACACATCTCATGAGAGAACTGGACAGCCTATGAAAAAAATATACCTTGGCTGTCTTGTACCCAGGATGGAGAATTAAGAATTAAAGATCCACCACTGGTTGAGTAATACTACCAAAGGCATGTGAAGGAATGAATAGATGCCCCCTCTGTGCAAGGCTTGCTTGTGTCCTCTTGGCTCTGTCCTTGACACTTGGCTGTTCAACATTGCTACATATGAGTGCTATATAGCCAACTAATCACTTTGAGAATGCAGTAAAGCTGAGAGATGAGAGGGATGGGAAAGTCAGAGTGTAAAGGCTCTCTGTGAAGCTGGAAATTTGGCCCCTTTAAACCAGATGAAATGTATCAAAACCCAATGTATGATTCTCTTTGGAGCTCAGAAAAATCAAATCCCTGCTACAAGTGGAGGATGTAGGATGTGGCTCGGAATTTGTGTGAATTAGGGGCACAATGTGACGTCATGCATTCACTTGTGTCATCTATGAATATTTGTTGAGCACCTACTATTAGTAAGGCACTGTGCCTGAGTTAGGATTATAGTGGAACAAATAGATATAATTCCTAGACTGTATGTGCTTTGGGAAAGACAAAGTAAATAGACAAAATTACACTTTGGATCTTGTACACCTTTAACATCCCACGTTCCTTTTATAAGCTCTTCCTTACTTTGTGGCACTACAGGATGTTCTTGTACCTTCCCTGCCATAGCCCTAGAATCAGGCATTTCTCCGAGAATCCTTGCTTGCTTTTATTGGAAGATGTGGGTGCTAGGTGTGCTTATTTCTACTTGTGTGTCATTGCTTCTTGGCCCTCCCAGCTGACAGGGCAGAAAATATATCTATAGCTGTCTCTCTGTATATCTATATACCCATCTGTATATCTATACAAAGAAGAATATATATATATATATATTCTTGAGGAATACAGAGATATTTATATATAATATATAATATATATATATATATATATATATATATATATATATATATATATATCTGTGTCTATAAGGATGAAGGTGTCAGGGGTCTCCAAGGCAAAGCAAATGTCAACAAATTTCCTCAATTTTTTGTTTTTCTGAGAAACTATTTTTCTTTCACTTTTGAAGAATAATTTTGCTGGATACAGAATTTTATGTTAACTTCTTCTTTTGATACTCTAAATAGTTGACTCCACCTCTTACTTGCATGGTTTCTGAAGAAAAGTCCAATGTAATTATCATACTTGTTCTTATATGAGTAAGGAATTTTTCCCTCTGATTTCTTACAAGATTTTCTCTTTATCTTTTATTTTCTGCAGTTTGAATATGACATGCTTGTGTAGATATGTGGGTTTTTAAAAAATACTACTTGGTGTTCTTTGAGCCTCTGTTTCTATGAGTTAGTGTCTTTAGAAAATTCACAGTATTATTACTTCAAATATTTCTTCCATTTCCTTTTTTTTAAATAAATTTATTTTTTATTGGTGTTCAATTTACCAACATACAGAATAACACCCAGTGCTCATCCTGTCAAGTGCCCCCCTCAGTGCCTGGCACCCAGTCACCCCCACCACCCGCCCTCCTCCCCTTACACCACCCCTAGTTCGTTTCCCAGTTAGGAGTCTTTTAGGTTCTGTCTCCCTTTCTGATATTTCCCACACATTTCTTCTCCCTTCCCTTATATTCCCTTTCACTATTATTTATATTCCCCAAATGAATGAGAACATACAATGTTTGTCTTTCTCCGATTGACTTACTTCACTCAGCATAATCCCCTCCAGTTCCATCCACGTTGAAGCAAATGGTGGGTATTTGTCGTTTCTAATGGCTGAGGAATATTCCATTGTATACATAAACCACATCTTCTTTATCCATCATCTTTCGATGGACACCGAGGCTCCTTCTGCAGTTTGGCTATTGTGGACATTGCTGCTAGAAACATCAGGGTGCAGGTGTCCCGGCGTTTCATTACATCTGTATCTTTGGGGTAAATCCCCAACAGTGCAATTGCTGGGTCGTAGGGCAGATCTAGTTTTAACTCTTTGAGGAACCTCCACACAGTTTTCCAGAGTGGCTGCACCAGTTCACATTCCCACCAACAGTGTAAGAGGGTTCCCTTTTCTCCGCATCCTCTCCAACATTTGTGGTTTCCTGCCTTGTTAATGTTCCCCATTCTCACTGGCGTGAGGTGGTATCTCATTGTGGTTTTGATTTGTATTTCCCTGATGGCAAGTGATGCAGAGCATTTTCTCATGTGCATGTTGGCCGTGTCTATGTCTTCCTCTGTGAGATTTCTGTTCATGTCTTTTGCCCATTTCATGATTGGATTGTTTGTTTCTTTGGTGTTGAGTTTAATAAGTTCTTTATAGATCTTGGAAACTAGCCCTTTATCTGATAGGTCATTTGCAAATATCTTCTCCCATTCTGTAGGTTGTCTTTTAGATTTGTTGACCGTATCCTTTGCTGTGCAAAAGCTTCTTATCTTGATGAAGTCCCAATAGTTCATTTTTGCTTTTGTTTCTTTTGCCTTCATGGATGTATCTTGCAAGAAGTTACTGTGGCCAAGTAAGATACCTAGGAATAAACCTAACCAAAGAGGTAAAGGATCTATACCCTAAAAACTATAGAACACTTCGGAAAGAAATTGAGGAAGACACAAAGAGATGGAAAAATATTCCATGCTCATGGATTGGAAGAATTAATATTGTGAAAATGTCTATGTTACCCAGGGCAATTTACACGTTTAATGCAATCCCTATCAAAATACCATGGACTTTCTTCAGAGAGTTAGAACAAATTATTTTAAGATTTGTGTGGAATCAGAAAAGATCCCGAATAGCCAGGGGAATTTTAAAAAAGAAAACCGTAGCTGGGGGCATCACAATGCCAGATTTCAGGTTGTACTACAAAGCTGTGGTCATCAAGACAGTGTGGTACTGGCACAAAAACAGACACACAGATCAGTGGAACAGAATAGAGAACCTAGAAGTGGACCCTGAACTTTATGGTCAACTAATATTCGATAAAGGAGGAAAGACTCTCCACTGGAAGAAAGACAGTCTCTTCAATAGATGGTGCTGGGAAAATTGGACATCCACATGCAGAAGAATGAACTAGACCACTCTCTTGCACCATACACAAAGATAAACTCAAAATGGATGAAAGATCTAAATGTGAGACAAGATTCCATCAAAATCCTAGAGGAGAACACAGGCAACACCCTTTTTGAACTCGGCCACAGTACTTCTTCATACTGGATAATTTCAAGTTCACCAATGCTTTCTTCTGCTTGTTCAAAGCTAATGTTGAACCTCTCTAGTGAGTCTTTTATTTTAGTTATTGTACTTGTCAGCTTCAGAATTTTTGCTTTTTTATTAAAATTTCTATCTTTATTGACATTCTCATTTTCTCATAAATCATTTTCCATATTTCCTTTAGTTCTTTGTTCATGGTTTCCTTTAAATCATTGTATATATTTAAAGACAGTTGACTTAACTAACATCTTTGACTAATAATTCTAATATCTGATCTTCCTAGAGAGTGATTTCTTCCAAAGTCTTTTATTTTTCCTGTCCATTAGCGATATTTGCCTATTTCCTTGTATGTTTTACATATTTTTGTTTAAAACTGGAGGGTTATGTTGTGGTAGTTCAGAGAATGTGATTGTCTCATTCTTCAGTGATTGCTAAATCTAGCTTGTGGAGGGTTAGAGCCATCCATTTGTGACTTTCCCAAACTGTTTCCCCCTTTTTTTGCTAAGTGTATATTCTTTGTTGTATGTAGAAATTAAAGTTTCTGTTCTGTTGTCTCTGTGGTCAGCCAGTAGCCTAACAAGGATTTTCTTAAATATCTGACTCCCAAAAGAGGGGAATGAGTACTGTGTCTTTTGCTGTCCTGCAGGCTGCCTCAGCCTTTGGAGTTAGGATGTAGCTGCCACCTTTGCACTGGCCCCTCGGTGACCAAAAGCAACATCAGCACTCAGAGCACACAGTCTAGATATGCAGGAGACAAGATCCTTATTGCCCACCCTGGCTCCAGAAAGCTGCATCGGGAATGAGGCCAGCTGCCCTCACTGCCTCCTACCACAGGGATGGGGAGTAATATGTCATGAAAGGCTGAAATTTACTGATGTTTACAGTCTCATCATGTCCTTTCCTGGATGCTGCACGTGTCTGACTCCTCTAGAGTTCAGAACATTGGAATCAGATGATTCCGCAAGTTCAATGGTTGTTTATGTGGAAGGATGGATCTTTGGAACTTCAGTTCCACCATTTTCTGTCTTATATATAAGGTTTCGTTTTTCTTGAGTAAATACCTAAGAGTGAAATGGGAAGTATATGTTTGATTTTTAAGAAACTGCCAACCACTACCCAAAACAGTTTCCAAAGTACCATTTTAAACAATCCCACCGTACCATTTTAAACAATCCCACCAGCAATGTAGGAGAGTTCAGTCGCTCTACATCTTTTTTTTTTATGAAACATATTTTCTTTAATGTCATTAAAAATTGCCATTGTCTATGACTTTACAAAGAAAAAATTACTTTTAGAAACCCGTAGGCAAGGTCTTGTAGTATTATGAATTGGTAATACAAATTGAGGGGTGGAAACAAGTTATGGGCTTTTCACAAAGGGATTCTTTATAAATTTGGAAAAATGTAAAGCATAAAGAACAAATAAAATCACACATAATACCACTGTATCAGAAAGTGCTTACATTCAGTGGTGAGTATCAGAAACCTGAGAAACTGTGGCTTAAATTTGGAGTTTTATATACTTGGTAAAACTTTCACTTATGGGCAGTCCCAAGCTGGCATGACATTCCATGATGCTATTAGACCCAAGATCCTCCTATCATTTTCCTTCATTAGGGCAAGATAATTACCCCACCTTCAGCCTTGTCTACATATCCCAGGCAGGAAGAAAAGATATGTGCTCACTTTCCAAAATATGGTGGGAATAAATATAAATTATTGTGTATATGTTGCAAGCTAACCTGTCACTCCTGGTTTACAAATGCAGTCGCTCTACATCTTTACCAATAATTGATATTGTCAGATTTTAATTTAATTTGAATTTTGTGTTTAAATCCATTTTCGTTAACATATACTATTATTAGTTTCAGGAATAGAATTTAGTTATCATCAGTTGCATAGAACACCCAGTGCTCATTCCATCAAGTGCCCTCCCTAAAGCCTACACCAATTAGCCCACCCTCCTGCCCACCTTCTCTCCAGCAACTGTCAACTTGTTTCCTACAGTTAAGAGTCTCTTATGGTTTGCCTCCCTCCCTGCTTTTATTCTACTTTAGTTTTTCTTATCTTCTCCTATGTTCATCTGTTTTGTTTCTTAAATTCCACATTTGAGTGAAATCATATGGTATTTGTGTTTCTCTGACTGACTTATTTCGCTTACATAATACCCTATATTTCCATCCACATCACTGCATATGGCAAGATTTCATTCTTTCTTATGGCTGAATAATATTCCATTACACACACACACACACCACATCTTATTAATCCATTCATCTGTCTATGGAGATCTGGACTTGTTCCACATTTTGGCTATTTTGGACATTGCTGCTACAAACATTGGGGTACCTGTGCTGCTTCAAATCACTATGTTTGTATCCATTGGATAAACACCTAGTAGTGCAATTTCTGGGTTGTAGAATAGTTCTATTTTTAACTTCTTGAGAAACATCCATATTGCATTCCCACCAACAGTTTGCATTTCCCTTTCTCTGCATCTTCCTCAACATCTGTTGTTTCCTGAGTTGTTAATTTTAGCCATTCTAACCAGTGTGAGGTGGTATTTCATTGTGGTTTTGGATTGTATTTTCCTGATGACAAGTGATGTGGAGCATTTTTTCATCTGTCTATTGGCCATTTGTATGTCTTCTTTGGAAAATGTTTGTGTCTTCTGCCCATTTCTTGTCTGGATTGTTTGGGTTTTGCGAGGTGTTGAGTTTGATAAGTTCTTTATATATCTTGGATACTAACCCTTTATCTGATATGTCATTTGCATATATATTCTCCCGTTCTGTAGGTTGCATTTTAGTTTTATTGACTGTTTCCTTTGCTGTACATAAGCTTTTTATCTTGATGAAGTCCAATAGTTCATTTTTGCTTTTGTTTCCCTTGCCTTTGGAGACAGGTTTGGCAGAAGCTGCTGCAGCTGAAGTCAGAGAAGTTGCTGCCTGTGTTTTCCTCCAGGATTTTTCTGGATCCCTGTCTCACATCTAGTTTTTCATCCATTTTGAGTTATTTTTGTTTCATTCTTCTGCATGTGGCTGTCCAATTTTCCCAACATCTTCTGTTGAAGAGACATCTTTGCATTGGATATTCTTTGCCTTTGTCAAAGATTAGTAGATCATAGAGTTGAGGATCCATTTCTGGGTTCTCTATTCTGTTCAATTGATCTATGTGTCGGCTTTTGTGCCAGTGCTATGCTTTCTTGATGATTAGAGATTTGTAATACAGCTTGAAGTATGGAATTGTGATGCCTCCAGCTTTGGTTTTCTTTTTCAACATTACTTTGGTTATTTGGGGTCTTTTCTGGTTCCATACAAATTTTACCGTTTTCTGTTCCAGCTCTGTGAAAAATGTTGATGGTATTTTGATAGAGATTGCATTGAGCGTGTAGATTGCTCTGGGTAGCAGAGACATTTTCATAATATTCTTCCAATCCATGAGCATGGCGTGTTTTTCCGTCTTTTTGTGCCTTCTTTCATAACTGTTCTATAGTTTTCACAGTACAGATCCTTTACCTCTTTGGTTAGGTTTATTCCTAGGTATCTTACGGTTTTTAGTGCAATTATAAATGAGATAGATTCCTTGATTTCTCCTTCTTCAGTCTCGTTGTTAGTGTATAGACATGTAACTGATTTCTGTGCATTGATTTTTATATCCTGCCACTTTGCTGAATTCCTGTATCAGTTCTAGCAATCTTGGGGTGGAGTCTTTTGGGTTCTCTATGTACAATATCATGTCATCTGCAAAGAGGGAGAGTTTGACTTCTTCTTTGCCAATTTGAATGCCTTTTATTTCTTTTTGGTGTCTGATTGCTGAGGCTAGGACTTCTAGTACTATGTTGAGCAACAGTGGTGAGAGTGGACATCTCTGTTGTGTTCCTGACCTTAGGGTAAAAGTTCTCAGTTTTTCCCCATTGAGAATAATATTCCCTGTGAGTCCTTCACATGGCTTTAGAACATATTGAGGTATGTTCCCTCTATCCCTACATGGCAGAGCATTTTAATCAAGAAAGGATCCTGTATTTTATCAAATGCTGTTTTGCATCTATTGAGAGGATCATGTGGTTCTTCTCTTTTCTTTTATTAATGTGATGTATCACAATGATTGATTTGTGGATGTTTAACCACACCTGCATCCCAAGAGTAAGCCTCACTTGGTCATGGTGAATAATCCTTTTATGGTATTGTTGGATCCTATTAGCTGGTATCTTGTTTAGAATTTTTGCATCCATATTCATCAGGGATATTGGTCTGTAATTCTCTTTTTTGATGAGGTCTTTGGTTTGGAGATCAAGGTAATATTGGCCTCATAGAATGAGTTTGGAATCTTTCCTTCCATTTCTAGTTTTTGAAACAGCTTAAGAAGAATAAATATTAATGCTTTAAATATTCAATAGAATTTCCCTGGGAAGCCACCAGGCCCAGGACTCTTGTTTTTGGGAAGATTTTTGATTACTGATTCAAATTCTATGCTGGTTATGGGTTTGTTCAGGTTTTCTATTTCTTCCTGTTTCAGTTTTAGTAGTTTATATGTTTCTAGGAATGCATCCATTTCTTCCAGATTGCCTAATTTGTTTGCATATAATTGCTCATGATATTCTCTTATAATTGTTTGTATTTCTTTGCTATTGGTTGTGAACGCTCCTCTTTCATTCATGATTTCATTTATTTGTGTGCCTTCTTTATTCTTTTTGATAAGTCTGGCTATGGGTTTATCAATCTTCTTAATTCTTTCAATGAACTAGCTCCTAATTTTGTTGATCTGTTCTACCATTCTTTGACTTCCATGTCATTGATTTCTTCTCTAATCTTTATTATTTCTCTTCTTCTGCTGGATTTAGGTTTTATTTGCTGTTCTTTTTCCAGCTCCTTTAGGTGTAAGGTTATGTTGTATCTTTGAGACTTTTCTTGCTATTTGAGAAAGGGTTGTATTGCTATATATTTCCCTCTTAGGATTGCCTTTGCTACATCTCAAAGGTTCTTTGTTTTCATTTTCCTTTGCTTCCATGTATTTTTAACAATTACCCTTTGATTTCCTGGTCAACCCATTCATTTTTCAGTAGGATGTTCTTTAACTTCTGTGAATTTGTGGGCCTTCCAAATTTTTTCTTGTGGTTGACTCCATGTTTTATAGAATTGTACTCTGAAAATATGCATAGTTTCATTTCAATCCTTTGGTATGGGTTGAGACCTGATTTGTGACCCAATATGTGATCTCTTCTGGGGAATGTTCCATGTGCACTTAAGAAGAATATGTATTTTGCTGCTTTAAGGTGAAATGCTCTGAATATATTTGTGGAGTCCATCTGATCCAGTTTGTCATTCAAAGCCCTGTTTCTTTGTTGATCTTCTGCTTAGATAATCTGTCCATTGCTGTGAGTGGGGTGTTAAAGTCCCCTATTGTTGTACTATTATCAACGACTTCCTTTAATTTTGTTATTTTTAAATGATTTTAGTTGACAGAGAGAGAGAGAGGGTATACAAGCAGGGGGAGCAGCCGAGGGAGTGGGGGAAGTAGGCTCTCTGCTGAGCAAGGAGCCCAATGCGGGGCTCAATCCAAGGACCCTGGGATCATGACCTGAGCCCAAGGCAGATGCTTAATTGAACTACCCAAGCACTCCTTTAATTTTGTTATTAATTGGTTTATATATTTGGCTGCTCCCAAGTTAGGGGAATAAATATTTAAAATTATTAGATCTTGTTGGATAGACACTCTTATTATGATGTACTGTCCTTCATCTCTTTTTAGTCTTTGATTTAAAATCTAGTTTGTCTGAAAGAACTATTGCTACTCCAGCTTTCTTTTGATGTCCATTAACATGATAAATGGTTCTCCACCTCCTCACTTTCAATCTGGTGGTGTCTTTGGATCTAAAATTAGTCTCTTATAGACAGCATGTCAGTGGGCCTAGGGTTTTTTTTTTTATCCATTCTGATATCCCATGTTTTTTCATTTGAGCATGAGTCCATTTACATACATAGTATTTATTGAAAGATATGAATATAGTGCCATTTTATTACCTGTAAAGTCTATTACTGTAGATTGTCTCTTTTCCTTTCTGGTCTTCATTACTTTTGGGATCACTCCTTGTTCAAAGGATCCCCTTTAATATTTCTTAATATTAAGAAATATTAAAGGGGATATTCTTGGTTTAGTATTCACAAATTCCCTACTTTCTGTTGGCCTTGGAAACTTTTAGCTCTCCTATTCTGAATGACAGCCTTGCTGGATAAAGTGTTCTTGGCTGCATATTTTTCCCATTCAGCATCTTGGATGTGTCATGTCTGTCCTTTCTGGCCTGCTAGGTCTCTGTTGACAGTTCTGCTGTCTGCCTTATATTTCTACTCTTGTGGGTTAAGGACTCGTTGCCCTGAGCTGCTTTCAGGATTTTCTCTGTATCTCTGAAATTTGTAAGCTTCAGTATTAAATGTTGATGTTTTGACCTATTTTTATTGATTTTTTTAGGGGGTTCTCTGTGCCTCCTGGACTCGGGTACCTGTTTCCTTCCCTAGATTAAGGAAATTCTCAGCTATAATTTGTTCAAATAGACCTTCAGCCCCTTTCTCCTACTCCTCATCTTCTGGGACCCTTATTATTCAGATATTATTTTGCTTCATGTTCTCTCAGTCTCCCTTCATGATATAATAGTTTTCTTTCTCTCTTCTTTTCATTTTCCACATTTTCCGTTATTTTATCTTCTATATCACTGATCCTCTTTTCTGCTTTGTTCATCCTCATTTTTGTTGCTTCCATTGGGACTGCGTCTCGATAGCATTTTTAATTTTGCCCTGACTAGGTTTTAATTCTTTTATCTCAACAGTAAGGGATTCTCTAGTGTCTTCACTACTTTTTTCAAGCCCAGCTAGTAACTTTATAATCGTCATTTTAAATTCTAGTTCAGACATCTTACTTATATTCATATTGACTAAGTACTAACTCCTGTTCTTTCTTTTGGGGTGAATAACTCTGCTTATCACTTTTGTCTAGAAAAGAAAAGAGAAAAAGAATCAACAACGACGACAAAAGAAAAAAACAAAAAGAACAAGAAACAAAACAAAAAACTAGTTCCTGGGGTATGTTTTGATGTGCTTATTAAAAGAAACTAGATTCCAAAATAGAAAAGAAAGAAACACACACACACACACATATATATTCTGTGTGTTTCTTTCTTTTCTATTTTGGAATCTGTGTGTGTGTGTGTGTGTGTGTGTGTGTGTGTGTATAACAATGAAAGGAAACAAATATAATATATAGAACATATATAAACTAAAATTAAAAATATTTTTTAAAGAATTGAAATATTACTCAGCCATTAGAAATGACAAATACCCACCATTTGCTTCGACGTAGATGGAACTGGAGGGTATTATGCTGAGTGAAATAAGTCAATTGGAGAAGGACAAACATTATATGGTCTCATTCATTTGGGGAATATAAATAATAGTGAAAGGAAATAGAGGGGAAGGGAGAAGAAATGGGTAGGAAATATCAGAAAGGGAGACAGAACATGGAAGACTCCTAACTCTGGGAAACGAACTAGGGTTGGTGGAAGGGGAGGAGGGTGGGGGGTGGGGGTGAATGGGTGACGGGCACTGAGGGGGGGCACTTGACGGGATGAGCACTGGGTGTTATTCTGTATGTTGGCAAATTGAACACCAATAAAAAATAAATTTATTATTAAAAAATAAACAAATAAAATAAAAAATTAAGGCAAGAAAAAAAAGAATTGAAAAAATAAGAAAAGTACTGAAAAAACCACTGAAAGACTAAATAATGAAAACCAAGAATGTTGTACACTGTTTTCCCCAAGAGCTGAAGCTTTGTAGCCCTCTTTAACCAGTCAACATTGGTGTGAGCCATTTGTTCATGCTGGGCTTCTGGGGGTGGAGCCTATTGTGCTAATTCTCAGGTGCCCCTGCTCTACTGCAGATGTGTCCCAGTTGTGCAGAGGCAAGGCTCAGTGTAAGTGGCTCTGGATTCCACTATGTGGTGCTCTTTTGCACCATGAATGGATGAATATTACTGCATTCTTCTTGCTAGCCCTGGAGCTGAAAGTTCACGTCCTCAAGTCTTCAGTGAGCCCTCACAGAAGAGCAGTCCATCAGTCTTTTCTCCCTGGTTTCAATCCAAACTCTGCGTTCACCAGGTCCATGACTTTTCATCTCAGGCATGCAACTGAATTTCAAAACTCTGAATTTTATGGATTCCTGCAGTGCCAACCCACACTGTTCCTCCTGAGGGATGAGGGTGGTCATGCTTCTGCCTTTTGCTGGACCCCTGCCAGAAAAGTGGTCACACAACTGTGCAGTAAGTAGTTCACAGTTTATGGCAACACAGAGCAGAAAGCTGACACCTAGACTCACTGTTTTCAGTCAGCTTCCCCACTCTTGTGCTTGGGAATTCTGCTGTGCTCAGGCACCCACATTCTTGTGACCCTGGGAATCCTGAGACCATGCTGTCCCACCTGAGCGCGTTTAAGTCAGGGACATATCCCATTGTAGCAGACTTCCAGTTCTGATTTTGCTCTCCATTGCTTGTACTTTGCAGTAGCCTCTTTAAACAGGCTCTGTCCCCTCTACTGTGTCCTCAGATATGTCATCCAGATTCAGGTCTCCACACCTTTTACCCTCCAGAAAGTGGTCACTTTTCTACTTGTAGAGTTGCAACATTTCTTTTCTCAGATCGCCAATCGCTTTCACAGGTGTTCAGAATGAACTGATAACTATCTAGCTGTATTGAAGGGACAAGGTAAGCTTAGGGTCTCCTACTCCTCTGCCACCTTAACTGCTCCCCCTGAGGTCAGACTTTAATATTAGATATTCTGGTATGTGTGTAGGCATATCTCATTGTTGTTTTAATCTTCATTTCCCTAATGACTAGTGATGTTGAACATATTTTCATATGTTTTTTGACATCTGTATTTTTTCTTTGGTGAAGCATTTGTTCACTCTTTTGCCCAATTTTTACTTGTTTTATCCTAGTATTGAAATTTGAGATTTCTTTATATAGTCTGAATATAAGTCCTTTATCAGATATGTTGTTCGGAATTATTTCTCCCAAACTGTGGTTTGTCTTTTCATTCTCTTAACAATGTCTTTCAAAGATGGTTATTAATCTCATTTTGATTATTATTATCAACATATAGGTTGTGTCACTTATCAGAAACTAGTGAAGGAGCTATTACTATTCCAGTTTTGCAAGCAAAGAAACTAAGGCACAGAGGAGTTTTTCACTTGCCCAAGGTCACAAATTAATAAGTAGTGAAGCCAGAACTTGAAACTGGGAGCTTCTGAATCCATGGACTGGGTTCTGAACCCCAGTTCTAAATTGACACTCATACCTTAGGTGTTAAGATGAAGGTTCCTTCTGGGAAAATGGGTTCGGCACCATGACCTCTGCCACCACAATGATGCAGTTCTACCAAGCCTCTTCCAATGCTCTCACTTTTCCACTTTCTTTCCTCCAGACTGGTTGAGGAAGTAAAAGAGCTGTGTGATGGACTGGAATTAGAAAATGAAGATGTTTACATGGCAACCACCTTTGGGGACTTCATCCAACTACTAGTGAGAAAGCTACGAGGGGGCGACGAAGCCAGCGAGTGCATCATTGACTATGTGAGTCCTAAGTCTTCCATGTGGGCTTGGCCTTGCAGATAGATCCCTCAGACACCCACATCTGTGGATCCACAGTGACACATGGGGTAAACTTGGACACCAGGAAACCAGTGCACCCAAGAGCCCACCTTCAGTCTCCCAAGCTCTCTCTGGTAACCCTGCATACCCTGAGGATGTCAGCACAGTTAGGCAAATGCAACAGAAATAATTGTTATCTATGGGACAAATTCTGGTCCCAAGACATGAGACTAGGATTTTTTTTTTTAATTTTAATTTTCTTTTGAGAGAGAGAATGACAGAGAGAGAGAGAGAGAGAGAAAGACTCAAGCAGGCTCCAAACTCAGCATAGAACCCAGTGTGGGGTTTGGTCTCATGACCCTGAGATCATGACCTGAGCCAAAATCAAGAGTCGGACACTTAACCAAATGAGCCACTCAGAGGCCCTGATACTAGGGTATTAAGAGACTTTTACAGTGTACTTCTCACTCTCCTTCTCATTTGGTGGTTTTTCCCAGTAGTGACCTCATCTCTGCTGTGGTGCCAGCCCCTGCCAGATCACCCTGCCAGGACTCTAGTTCTTCTGGGGGACCCTAGGCCCTAGTTTTGGTACCACCACTTCCTCCACTTGTCCTTCTAGTCTAGTTGTGGCAGGGGCTTCCTGCTGTTGTCAATCTCTGGTTTGACTCATGGCCTCTCAGCTCTTTCACCACCTGTGCATCAAATTTCTTTTGTTGATGCCAAACAGGGAGAGAAAGAGAGAGGGAGAGGGAAGTAGAGGGGAGAAAGAGAGAGAATGGGGAATTGGAAATATTTTCCCAATAAGGAAAACAAATGATTCTATATGTTCAGCTTGTATATATGTAAGTGTGATGATGTAATTACAAATTTATTTTTAAAACAAACTCTTGAAAAATCATCCTGAGATGTCTTGGTAGACTACCAGTTCCCGTAGGAATTACCATTGGGATAGTTTGTTCGGAACAAAAGATGAAGAAAGTACAGATGGCCAGATGGACACCAGGTTGGCCTTGGGATTGTGGACAGATGACTGACAAATAGATTTCAGGAGAGGAATGGCACCCTAGAAGAAATTTCAGGTCTGAAGTGTGAAAATTCAGGTCTCTAGGGAAGTGAGCGATGGGGTTGGCCTCATGTCTGGTGACTCACAAGTGTCTCTCTACCAGCTGGCACTTCTTACGTGTGGAGGTCAGGCAACCACCCAAGGCCACACAGCAGGTAAATGGCAGGACTGGGGTTGCAGCCTAAGTAGTCTGGCCTCAGATTCTGTGTTGTTCATCTCTTCTTATCACAAAGCTCACACCACTGTGCATGTAATAGCTCCATGGGCCAAGGCAGGAAGACCAGATTGGGCAAAAGAGACCTGAGAAGGCTGAAGGACCTTGAGCCCTGGCGCCCTTGGAGCGTGTGCGTGCATGCACAAGTGGTTATCTATCTGTTTGTATTTCCTATGTCTCTCTGTGGGTTTGTATCCATCACTGATGCACCATGTAAAGAATCAACACTGCAACTGACACCTGCAAAAACTCCCTTCCCAGGTGGAAAAGGCAGTGAACAAGCTGACCCTCCAAATGCCCCACCAGCTCTTCATCGGGGGCATGTTTGTGGACGCCGAGGGTGCCAAGACCTATGAGACCATCAACCCAACAGATGGAAATGTGAGTGCAGGCTTAGCACTCCATCTTCCCTGCTCCCCCTGTGGCCTCTTTACCCACCTACTCCCCTACCTGGCATCTGGGGGTCCTGGCCCAAGGGGCCTCTGCTTGGATGCAAAAGGTTTGCAGTCAGTTTCCAGTCCTCCCTACAGGAATGGCCCAGAGAGGATGAATGGCAGGGAGTCAGGAGGACTCCAAAAGTCTGGAGCTTGCTTCAGAGAATGGGAAGAGTTAAGCCCTCCCCACACCCCACCAAAAAGGAAATGAAGCCATTCCCTCCTCCTCCACACTTCAACGATAACCCTAGCATGGCCTCTACTTTCTTGAATATGTGTACACCCCACTGTTGGAAAATTCTTCCTTAGATCCTGTGTTTGTCAGGTGGTCTTCACTGCGACCCTCTTATGTCATGACCCACCCAGTACATGCATGTTGTGTTCTCTTACGTGCACACCTACCTGAAAGGACACTTACTGCACAGGTGCATACTGATAGTTTTCCATTCTGCTCCACACTGTAGCATCCCTCAGGGCCTGCAGAAAACAGCACACTCAAAATGAGTCATTTGAAGAGTTTAAAGAAAGTGGTTGATGAAGGTGTGGACAAGGTGTGAGGACTTACACAAGGAGGTACAGTGCCCTCAGGCAGAAATTGGGAACTTTACAACTTTGAGGCTTCTTCTGAGGATCCCAGAAGGCAGGCTGTGTGGACTGGGCATGCTGGATGCTGGGTCCTTGGACAGGGAGGTGCACTGGGCCTGCGGTGACCAAGTGCTGGCCCCGCCCCCACTTCTGTCTCCTCCTGGGTTTGGCTCCGGCCAAGCCCAGGTGGCAGGTATGTGGGAGCCTGCCCTCTAGCGCACGTGGGCACTGTGAGGACACAGAGCAAGGATGGGCGATGGAATGGTTCTGCCATCAATGTCTAGACTATTTCCCTTAAGAAATAAACCTCCCACCTGGGACTCACTAAATTAATGAGCTGCTGCTCTTGGCTTGGAAACAGTAAGCTGATCCTCAGCCTTGTAACTGCAGCCTGAATCTGTTGCTGTGTTGGGGCTCTGTGGGCAAGTGGAAGGATCCTTATGTGTAGAAACACAAATAGGTCCCTCTGAAGGCCTTGCCTGTCCTCATTGTGCACACCCTTCCAGGGCCCTCCTATTGGCCGACCATCACCTCAGAGCCCTCCAGGTGGCTAGGGGAGCGGGTGGTGTGGAGCTTCTGTGTATGTGGAGTCCAGGGAGGGCCTCATGGCTCTGCTCCACCACAGGTCATCTGCCAGGTGTCCTTGGCCCAGGTCAGTGATGTTGACAAGGCAGTGGCTGCAGCGAAGGATGCCTTTGAGAACGGATTGTGGGGGAAGATCAGTGCACGGGACCGGGGCCGGCTCCTGTACAGGTGAGAGCCCTGGGACCACCCACCAGCCACCCTACCTTCAGCTTGGGTTGGGGCTGCACTCTTAGGTCCTGCCAGGAGGAGGTGAGGTCCCAAACATGTTTGTGTGACCAAGGCCTGAGGCTCAGAAAATGCCACTCAGAGGAAGTGACTTGAGAGGCAGGAGGAATTTCACCAGACACAGCTAGCCTTGAAGGGAAAGATGTCCTGGGTGGAGGAGACAGTGTGATAGGAGACAAAGAGGTACAAAAGCAAAGGTGCTAGCCAGATTGGAGCAGCCAACTGGCAAAGCCAACAGATGTCCTGGGCAGACTCAGACAGGTACAGCATTTACCTGGAGTGAGTGGGATTGGGGTTACTTTATGCAAAAGCCAGCAACGGAAGTCTGGGGCCTGTTGTGTCTGCTGGTCCTTGCTCAGCTTGGCCCTGACTGCTGGCCTCTCACACTTTTTTGAAACCAGGGCAGAGGGACTCTCTCCCCTTAGTTCCATGAGAAATCTTAGAGAAAGGACTTGGGGTTGCTCCAGCTTGTAAGAACACGGTGGGACTGAGGCCTGCAGGAGAGATACTGCTCCCCTAGAACCAGGTGGTCCTAATGGGGGAGAAGCAGCGAGCCCCAATGGAGTGGGGTGATGTTTCCAAAATGGAGGGTACTGGGCAGACGAACTAAGCAGTGTTGAAAAGACTGGTGAACAAGCTGCTTTCAGGAACCTGGCTTTTATGCCCTGGGTCCTGGGAAAGCTGTCAGGCATAGAGCCCAGTCAGTCATGATGTGGTCCAGATGTACCTGTCATCTGGTGGGAGAGAGGCCCCATCTTGGCTTTGCAGTCAGAATGCCTTTTGTGTGTGTGTGTGTGTGTGTGTGTGTGTGTGTGTGTTCCAGAGGCCAGACATATCAGGACAGCCCCAGCACAGGGAACCAGACAGGGGAGCATGTATGGTTTCAAAATGGAATAGAGGGTGGGGTCTGGGGCAGGCAAAGGTGCACCCAGCCTGCCATAATTCAAGTTACTTCCAAGACCCCTTGAAGAGCCATCAATTTTAGGAAGCCATTGGACCTAGAGCCCCCAGATTAGGCAAAACTGAACCATGCAGACCCAGGTTTGGGTGCAGAAACCTCTAGCCCTGAAGCAGAGACTCCCGGGGAAGTGTACACTGGCCCAGAAGAGGGCCTTTCCCTAGAGGTGCTCTGCTGCCATCTACTGCCATGTGTCACAATGACAGCACCAGCAAGGCCCCCGCGGGGGTTGGTCCTGCACAGCTGAGGTATTAGAGACCTGCACTGCTTGGGCCAGGCCTGAGAGCTCCTGTAACCTGGCCCCGACCTCATGCAGTGTCCCAGTCCCCGTGGTGGAGGTGTGCCCAGTGCTGGCCTAGGAGGGAGCAGCCCCTTCGTTCAACGGGGAAAGTAGGAACACCATGGATAGGTATTCTGGAATACAGAATGCATTGTAGAGATAAGCTGGGAAGAAGGATCTGGAAAGGAGAGTTAGAGAAAGCACTAGACAGCCCCCAAGGACCCCGAAGGGACAAGATAGAGCCTCTTAGGAACCTGGTCACCAACTGCTGGAGCAGGACACCAAGAGCCGGTGGCGGGTCTGTGGGGAAGCCGTCCCTGCGTTCAGACATTCCTTAGGTCCACAGCCAAGAATGTGGTGGTAGCCCTGGCTGCTGTTGGGAAGCCAGGGGAAGCAAGGCTGAGCCTGCCCAGGACCCCACGCTTGCCCCATACCACTGCGATTGATGGTGGTCGCCTTCATGGTCTTCCCCACTGCCACATCCTCCACAGACAGGACTCTGGGCTGCAGAGCTGCAGCTTAACAAAGTTGACAATCCCACTCGGCTCTCTTGAAAAGCCTCCCAAATGATGTGCTCAGGTGATAGTTATTTTGGGGATTTTTGACGTGGCCACACGACATGCATGTAACACTGTGGTGGAATTGGAGTGAGTTGGCCAATCAAGGGAGAAGATATGACCGTGAGAAGTGGTAACGTGTAACCGGCTTCGTGGCATGGTGCTCCCATGGGGGGCCATCCACAGATTGTGGTGGGGAGTCCCTACTCAACAGGAGGGGTGCAAGGGAACTCCTGGGGGCTCGGGTCAGAGAGGGTCTTCTGTCCCGGCAGCCCTGCTCCATAGCAGACAGGCGTCTGGGTCAGAGGGCCGGGAAGGGCAGTGTTACAACTGAGCTTCCTGGAGGATGCAAAGCAACAAGGCTCTAAAAGGCTAAAAGTCTGCTTGTTTGGACAATTTTTAAAACAATTGGCTACGTAAATGTGTATCTAGTGAGCTTCTGAGCTGACAGGTCTCCCCTGCAGTGAGGACACGAACGGCAAGGGGGATACATAGAGGCCATCTCTGGTTTGTTTATAACAGAGATTTGTACTTTGGCACATCTGTTTTTCTAGTTGATGAAACCCTGGGCGTCGAAATGCCACAAGATGGTGTTTTCATTATTTGGTCTAGAATAGTTCTCAAAAAGTGATTTACACCCTTGCTATTCTCCACTAGAGAATTACGTGGGTATGTCAGTGTCTCTGAGGTAACAGTTGGCTCTGGCACTAAGTTGCTTATGTCTGTTGGGTCCAGTTTCAGTCACCAGCCTTCTGCTGCATGCTGACTGTGTGCCCAGTGGGTGCAGGGAGTCCAGTAGGGAGCAGGAGACCAAGACTATCCCAGCCCTCAGGGAGGGCAGACAGTTCTGGAATACTCGTCCAAGTGGATGACTATAATAGGCAAAGTGTGAAGAAAGGTGGAGGGTGCTGTCAGGACGCTGCAGGGAGATGTGACTGATGTGGAGTGGGCAGGAATTAGGGTTGGCTTCCCAGAGTGTGAGTGTGTGCTTGGGAGTTTAAGACCTGCCATGGCTGTGTACAGAGGGGCTTAGGCTCAGCAGGCTTTGGTCCTGGACTCGTCTCTGCCAGAGCTCCCCCCATACGAGATTGAGAGCTGCTCTAGGCCTCTGGTCTCCACCTTCTCTCGTCCTCCCAGCCCCTTGGGCATCCTGCTCCCTGAGCTCTCACATCAGGGAAGGGAGCTAACTCCCAGGCTGCCCACAGCAGCTCACCCACCAGCTCATGGAAGGCAACTGGATGTCAGAGTGCTCACACTTAAGTAGGACTGTGTAGATGCTCCTTCCCTTCAATCTCTCCCATTGCTCCCCACCCCACAGATGCCATCCCTGGGGGTGCATTCCACTGGGTCGGCTGGTGCTTGAAGCCAGACAGGCCTTCCCCTGGGCAAGGCAGTCGACACTGAGAGGGTGGCTGAATGGGGAATGGTGACCTCATTGCTACAGGAGGCAGAGGGCTGCTTTGCAGGATCATTCACGAGCATTATTACAAAGTAGTTAATCCATCAGTATTTTAGGAAGAAAGAAAGGAAAAGAGAGGAGAGGAAAGAGGTACAGAAAGGCAGCATCCTCACATCCATCCAGAGAAGAAACCTTGCTGTGCCATCTCGCAGATGGGGAGGCCGAGGTCAGCACATCTGAGTGTGGCAGAGCTGGGAGTGCAGGGGAGACCCTGACTCCTTGAGGAAGGGCCTCCGAAGACACGCAAGGCTGCTCCAGGCCCAAGCCCATCTCCCTCCTCGTCCCTCCCCCACCCCTGGCAGGTTGGCGGACCTCATGGAACAGCATCAGGAGGAGCTGGCCACCATCGAAGCTCTAGATGCAGGCGCTGTCTACACGCTGGCCCTGAAGACCCATGTGGGCATGTCCATCCAGACCTTCCGCTACTTTGCTGGCTGGTGCGACAAAATTCAGGTAGGACCAGGGCTCCTGCAAACCAAGTGAGAGCCCACATGGGCAGGCTGACCCAGCAGCAAGCGCCGGGGGCAGTGCATTAGCCTGCGTGCTGCTTAACAAACGACCACAGCTCATGGCTTAAACCCCAGGTATCAGCTCACATTTCTGCAGGTGGGAAGTCCAGGCAGGCTGGGCTGGGTTCCATGCCAAGGACTCACAAGCCCTTGTCAGAGCCCTCAGACCTTGACACAAGGTCAGTGTCAAGGTGTGACCAGGCTGGGCTTTATCTGGAGGCTCTGGGAGAGACCGTGCAGTGGGCCGGTTCAGGTGCTGACAGACTTCAGTTCCTGTTGTTGCCGGAACTGAGGCCCGGGTCCTTGCCGGCTGTTGGCCAGGGCTGCTCTCAGCTACTGCAGGCCTTGCTCTGGCCCTTGCCCCAGCCCACCATCCCCTGGCCCTTCTCAGCCTTGGCATCTCTCTGACTCTCTTCAGCCATGAACTGGAGACAACTTTGCCTTTACGAGGCTCCTGAGGTTCTGCTGGGGCCACCTGCCTCTTCCCCCTTCCTCAGATCAACCGTGCCAATGCACATCTTTGCAGAAAGGGGAGCTCACCATCTCTCAGGTCCCAGGGATAAGAATGTGACCTTGGGAGCCATTTTCAGAGGTTTGCCCACGAGAGGCAGTGATGGGACAGCAGCCACCCAGGGGCTCCTGGGGTCTCCGCCACATCTGGGCTCCACACCTTCTGTCCTCTCCACGGATGGGGGTGCAGGTGTGATGGAAGGCTCATCTGCTCCTCCTGCTGCTGCGTTACTGCTGGCTGCAGCTGGCCCTCACCCGGGGTCTCCTGGGCCAGCATGGCCTCTAGAGGCAACTCGGCCCCTGACCCCTTCCCTTCCTGGCCCAGGGCAAAGCCGGAGGTCTTACCTCTCCTGGGACCAGCTTCCCACCTCAGGACTCCTCCCCACTTGGTGCAGCAGGCACCTTGCCCCTGTTGGCTCCCCGCTTGACCTGTGTCTGGAATCCTCAGAGCCCCTGTCATACATAATCTGGAAAGTTTGTGTCTCTCACCCATCTGGTTCCTGGGGGCTTCAGGACACAGACAAGACCCCGTTCCTTTCTGAGCTCCAGGCACAGTCTGGCTGCCCAGGGGGAGGGGTGAGGAAACAAGGAGCCTCCTCCCAGTGACCACTCACTGCTGTGCTTCTTCCAGGGCTCCACCATCCCCATCAACCACGCCAGACCAAACCGCAACCTGACCTTGACCAAGAAGGAGCCTATCGGGTGAGTCACGGCACAGGGTGAAGATTTGCCACACACTGGGTGCTTTTCATGTGGTATGTCCATGGGCGCTCATCCCCTTGTACACACTTATTGAACATCTATGTATTCACCAATTACTACATGCCAGACATTTCAGGTTCTAGAGATACAACAAGGATCAGAGCTGATGAGAAGGCCTGTCTTCAGGGGGCTTACCTTCTAGCAAATAAAATAGCTTTCACTTCCAAAATATCTGCTCTGTGCCAGGCACTGTTTTAATGACTTTGTAAAGTATAATTTTGCTTAATTCCCTCAATAACCCTGTAGCAGTCAGGCTTGTAATGGGAAACAGAGGGTGCACCTGAAAAATTTTATCTGAAAAGAGTGGAATGATGAATGTGCATAAAAACAAAGAACTACACAGCACCAAGGAACAGGGAAAAAATAAGAGCAATACACAAAGGATAGGAGCAGGTGCTCAACAAGAGAAAGACAGATGTCCAGTCAACACAGAACAGACTAGGGATTGGGGAAGTGATTCACACCCAGCAGTAAGGGGCCTCCCCTCACCATCAGAGGGCCCACCAGGAGGGAGAAAAAAGCCCCCTTGCACTGCCTGGGGTGGTGGATGGGGTCTGCCATTGTGAAAGGCAGACTGGCAGGGATGTGCTCCAGATGCACCCCTGTACAAGGCACAACTGACACAGACCCATTGGGAGACAAACCCCAGAGCACTCACAGCAGCCGACCTGGGCCCTAACAGCAAAACTGAGCACGGCCCATGCTGAACTCTGCACGTCCTCACCAGGGTGTGATGTGCAGCTGTGTGACAATGTGCAGCAGAGCTACGCGGACTGCACAGAGCAGCTCCAAGAGAAACTCGTGTGAGGCAAGCACACTGAGGAAGGCCCTCTAAAGTCATCTAATGTGCATCCGAGGCCCAGTGTGGTCGGCACCCAGCAGGCATTCCCACCTGCTCTGTGCCCCTTACATGTGGGGACACCGTGACCCACCCACAGCGACCTCACGTTCCCGTGGATGGTGGTCAAAGGCACTCAGCTGCCTCGAGAACTGGGAGCATTTCAGAAGCAGGATGTGTTCAAATGTGGATCAATAGCAACGAGTACAGTTGGACACATCAGGTCCTGGAGCATAGGCCTGCTGCGGAGGGAGGCTCCCGTCGGGAGTGTGGGCTGTGGACACAGGTAAAGCCTGTCCTGCAGCCCACGGAGAAGGGTGAGGCTGCGGGGAGATGGCACTGGCTCCAGGGCAGGGGTTCCCACCCAGCCTGTCCCACAGAGGATGCGATATGGACGCAGCGCTCCAGGACAGCCCCCACCACAGGCCAAGGTGTCAAAGTGTGGAGCTACCCGGCCAAGGTGTCAAAGTGTGGAGCGAGAGCCCTGCAGGACCCGAGTGCTTGGGGCCCCTTCCTCGGGCACAGGCCATGAGAGTGGCTGGGCAGGGAGACCGAGCCCACCTGGCTGCCAGTCACATGAGTCTATAAAGGTCACTGACCTTCCAGATGCCTCTCAGAGAGTCTGTCCCGTCAGATTGAGGAGAACACTGATGCTGAGCCTCCCAGTGAGCTGGGGGAGCAGGGAGGTTTTCTCTACACCAGTAGGTATATGAGTTGGCCAGGGCCGTCATAACAAGTGCCCGAAACCAAGAGGCTCAAACAGTACACATTTGGTGTCTCGGCATTCTGGAGCTGGAAGTTCCAGTTTAGATGTCAGATGGTTGGTCTCTCCTTTTTTATAAAGTTTTTTTTTTTATAGATTTTATTTATTTATGCATGAGACACACACACACACACACACACACACAGAGGCAGAGACACAGGCAGAGGGAGAGGCAGGCTCCATGCAGGAAGCCCGACGTGGGACTCGATCCCGGGTCTCCGGGATCAGGCCCTGGGCCAAAGGCAGGCGCTAAGCCGCTGAGCCACCGGGGCTGCCTGGTTGGTCTCTCCTGAGGGTGTGAGCGAGAATCTGCTCCAGGCCTCTCCCCTAGCTTCTGCTGATTTAGGCAGTCATTGGTGATTCCTGGTCACTGTCCTCACGTTCATGTGGTATCTTCCTCCTGCATGGCTATCTCTGCACATGGCCCCGTTTTCATAAACACATCAGTTGTGTTGGGTTAGGCACCCATCCTATTCCAATAAGACCTCATCTTCACTAATTCCATCTGGAGTAGCCCTAATTCCAAACCAGGAGGTTCTGAAGTTAGGATTGGGATCTATGGACTTTGGGGAGTACGGTTCAGCCCTGGCAGTGGGAATTCCCTGACATCTTTTTTTGCTTGGAGCCCCCACTACCCTGATGACCTCACCCCCTTCCCTGGGAACACTCAGTGTGCTCCAACTGCTGTCTCATCCCCCTGGGTCTGCTGGGTCAGCTGGGTGTACTGAGGGTGAGGGAGTGGAATGCACCCCGTTACTCCCAGGATGGTATGCCAGTCCCCAGTCTGTCCTGCCTTCAGCCTTTATACACGTTCTTCCCCCTGCCTGGGTTTAGCTAGGAAGTCATCTTTTTGGGAAACCTTCTGATGGGGATGATGATCATGAGTATATTGATGGTGAAGAAAACAAGTCTCGTTGCCTCTGTGGAGCTCTTGTGTCGATGGGCTCTTTGTCTGACACTGATGAAAATAGTGCCCTGCATTTTGCAGGAATCAGGGCAAAGCAGGGCCACATGCCTGCTAGGACCACAGATGTCATCATTAGGCCCTCCGGGACTGTGGGGGGCCTCCTCCTGTTGGAGACACTGTTCAGCAGAGCCTTTCCCTGGGGCCGAGGGGCACCCTAACACTGGGTGTCAGCTCTTAATGCAAAGCAGACAAGCCTTCTCAGGCCTCCCAGGCTGACTGCTTCATTCTCTCCATGCTACTGACCCCTGGCCTTATGCCCAGGAAGACCCTCGCCTACTTCCTTCTGGCCCACCCTTGTGATCCCAACCCTCTCTCATACATACCCTCTCAGTCCACCATGCGATCCTTGGCCTTCTCCCAGGCCCTGCCTGCTGTCACTTCCCTCACTGCCTGGTGTCATGCCATGGCATGTCCCTAGACACGTCTCACAGCTCCTATTGGAAACTGGGTTCCCTGCCTTTATGCCCTTCTGGAAAGAGGGGCTACTGGCAGAATGGACATCTTGCCCCATCAGAGACTGGGAAGGCAAGTATGAGCTATCTCTTAGGGAGAACTTTGGCTCCATATCAGGAAGCCCAGAGTGGAGTGGAGTGGAGTGGAGTGGAGTGGAGTGGAGTGGGTGTCATACTTGGGAGAGAGGACACAGTTGGCAGGTGCATTCTGGCACCCAGGCTGAATAGAGAGACTAAGTCCCCCTTGTTTTGTATGGCAGGGTCTGTGGCATTGTCATCCCCTGGAACTACCCATTGATGATGCTCTCCTGGAAGACAGCTGCCTGCCTGGCTGCTGGGAACACAGTGGTGATCAAGCCTGCCCAGGTGGGTGTGGGTGTGTTCCAGGCCGGGCCTCTGGGCTGCAGAGGGTATTGATAAGCACCCTGTAAAGGAGGAGACAGATGGCCTGTTGGCCCCTTTGCCCATGTGGGACTGGTTTCTCCTCAAGGAAGGAAGGGTACTGTTGATGAAGGCTGGCCTTCTGGGGCCCTGCTCAGAGGTGGCATGCATCAGGGGCCAGTGTGGGCTATAGGCAGAGTCAAGTCAGCTGTCCGTGGACCTGCAGCTGCTTTGTGAGCAGTTGGGGATTTTTCCACACATGCCAGCCCTCTGGTTTTGGGGGAGCAGAAACCCTGTTCGGTACCCCTTTTGTTCAAGCCCTATGCTCTGAGACTAAAACCCAGTCCCTCCTAGAAAGGCTACAGAGGTAGGACGTTGGGCTCACTCAGGCAGGCTGGAAGGACCTGAGCAGGGTCCCCTGGGGATGAGGACACCTCTGCATGAGCCTCAGCTTCTTTCTCTGTACAGCAGCAGTAGCAACCCCTTCCCTGCTGGCCCCTAGAGGTGTGAGGAACTGAAGGCAAGATGCTCCATGTGAAGGCAAGATGCTCCATCACTTGGCTCTGAACAGTGTGCCTAGGAGGTCTCTTGCTCCCCTGGCTGCTTTGGGGCAATTTGGCTCCAGAAGTATTATAATAAAAACCAACAATAATCATAGTTGAATTTACAGTATTCACCCTGAGTCAGGCACTCCTCAAGCATTTTAATAATATAACAAATTACATTAAAATTTGCATATATTTGCTTATTGAGCATCACAACAACCCTCTGAGATGGTCTGTGACCCCCCCCACTATTAGTATGGGGGTGCTGTGCACAGATCCAAGCACTTGTCCCTGGAAGAGCCCCTGACAGGCCTGCACCCTCCCAGGGCCAGTACCCCACAGATGTGGCACAGCTAGAGGCCTGTGGGGGGTGAGGCACAGTCCACCCTTAATGAGGAAGATTACCTGGTCCAGATAGGAACAGCTGCTTGTAGGTCAAGGGGAGGGGACGGCCTCTGGCAGTGAGGTGGTAATCGGAATCTTGCACAGACCACTGCCTGGCACCGAGGTGCTTCCAGGCAGTCCTGGGACTCCACACTCTCTGAGTGAAGAAGGTATGAACATTCAGGAAGGGGCCAGGCCTGGCCACACGGCTGGAGCCTGCGAGGAGAAGGCGCTAGAAGGTACGTGAGGTTCTCCCAGCTGTCCACTGGAGCTGTGGGGGAAGCTGGCTAGGTTGGCAGTACCCGCATGATGGGCTTCTGCCCCTGGAGGGTCTTCCTGCCATGACTGCTTCTCCCTGCTTGCTACCTTGGCTTCTGGGAGAGGAAGGCAGGAACCCTACTTCCCAATCCCTCCAGACCCAGTCTTTTTTCCTGCCTCCGCAGGTGACCCCACTCACAGCCTTGAAGTTTGCAGAGTTGACCATGAAGGCTGGCATTCCCAAGGGGGTGGTCAACATCCTCCCGGGATCTGGTAAGGGATGTGGACATGGGAATCTGGGGGTGCCAGGGCTCTAGGCAGCCAGAGATGCACTTGGTCAGAACAGGGTTGCTGCATGATGCACGTTGGGTGGAGCAAAGTGGAGCACAGTGATCCAGTGGGGGTGGCCAGCCTGATAGGGAGATGGCCCTCTCCCATGGTAGGGGAGACTCACACCTGGAAGGGTTCTAGCTTTCAAATGCTTCCCTGAATGTTTTCCATTTTTTTGTATGTATATATGTGCTCTAAAATAAATTATGTAACTTGGGAATTATCTGCCCTTGGAGGTTTGAGAGAATTTATCTGTAGAACATTCTAGGCTTAGAGCATCTGGGGAGATATTATTACATGAATTGCTTTTTTAGTTTCTTCTGTGGTTAGTAGTCTAGTTTATCGGAAAACTTCTTGCACACATTTAAAATGTATTGACATAGAGTTGTATTAATAATTTCTTATAACTAATTCCTTTTTTTGATTCTCCCTTTGATTGTTAGAATATCAAACTATATTTTTTCTTTTTTTATAAATTTATTTTTTATTGGTGTTCAATTTGCCAACATACAGAATAACACCCAGTGCTCATCCCGTCAAGTGCCCCCCTCAGTGCCCGTCACCCGGTCACTCCCACCCCCCGCCCACCTCCCTTTCTACCACCCCTAGTTCGTTTCCCAGAGTTAGGAGTCTTTCATGTTCTGTCTCCCTTTCTGATATTTCCCACTCATTTTTTTCTCCTTTCCCCTTTATTCCCTTTCACTATTTTTTATATTCCCCAAATGAATAAAACTTTATATTTTAGATTCTGTAATCTCTAACCATCCTCAAATTCTTTCCTTTGCCAGTTTAAACCTACTGTTGAGCCACTCTACTCAATTTTTTATTTCAGTTACTATATTTTTTAGTTCCGGAATTTCCACCTAATTCTTAAAGAAAAAATTTTTATTGATATTATCCACTTGGTGAGACATTGCCATCATAGCTTCCTTTATGCATGGCTTCCTTTAGTACTTTGAACATATTCATAAAGGCTGGTTTGAAGTCTTTGTCTGTTAAGTATAATATCTGAGCCCTCTCAGCTTATGGTGCCTGTTTCTTTCTTCCTTTTTTTTCCTCCTGATGGGTTACAATTTTCTATTTCTTTGCATGCATCATAGCCTTCTTTGTTAAAAGCTAGATAATTTAGGTAATATATGGTACCAACTCTGGATCCTGATCCTCTTCTTCCCTTTCTAAAGCTTGTTTTCATTATTTGCTTGTTCGTGTCTTTAGTGGCTTGGCTAGGCTATTTGACTTAGGTATGTTTTCCCTGTGGTGTGTAGCCACTGCTGCCACTCCTCAGGGAGCACAGCCTTGAGCACAAGATGACAGGAGTTTTAGCAGGACTCTCTGACTCTTCTTCCCCTGGTCTCCCTGTTAAGCTGCTTGCCTCCTTTGGTATCACGCTCAACAGTTCAGCTCCATTAACTACAGTTGGCTTGCTCTCCTGTTTTCAGCAATGCTGGAGGGCATGAATTCCTTGACAATCTGATTCAATTAACTTTGGGACCCTTTGCAGGGGTACTTTTAGAGGCCATCCTTTGAGATTTGTTCTTACCCAGGGGGCTCTCTCCCAGTTCTCTCTGCTAAACTAATTGACCTGCGGCTGACCTCATTGCTGTCATAGAGCTGTGCTTTCTCTTAATTGCTCACCCCCAAAATCTCTAATGTTTTTGAGAATGCCCTTAGAATTGAATTTCCCCACACAGCTTCAAATAAAGTCAGTCAGTACCTTTGGGAAGCTCTCTGTTCTTATAGAAAGCTCCTCCCTCTGCCCAATATTTCTGAACCACTGCATCAGGTGATGGGCCCTGTGAGAAAGCTAGGGCTAGGTGGATAAGGGCCCAACACCATCAACCTGCCACACCCCAGTTAGTCTTCACTTTATGAGTAGGGACTGTGTGGAAGCCATACTCAACCAGGAAGCTAGCCTCTAAAACTCAGAATTGGAGGAGATGCAAATGGTGATAGACTGCCCCTCCTGGTAAGATGTCATATCCCTGGCCTGGACACTGGAGTAGAGGAACCCTACCTTCCTGACCACACTCACCTGGGGTGGAGTTTCCATCAATTGGAGGGAGAGGGGAGATGCAGAGGAGAGAATTGTTCATGGCTCAGGTACCACACAGACTCTCATTGTTCTTACTGAGATTTAGCAGATTTACTTGCATAAATGTTTCTTCACTTGCTATATGGAAATTTAGGAAAATTTCCAGAAACTTAATTTTTCCTTTTTTTAGTAATTTTCACCAGTTAGGGGCACCTGGGTGGCTCAGTTAGTTGAGCATCTGCCCTCGGCTCAGGTCATGATCTCAGGGTCCTGGATCAAGTGCTGCATCAGGCTCCCTGCTCAATGGGGAATCTGCTTCTCCCTCTCCCTCTGCAGCTCCCCTGTTCATGCTCTCTCTCTCTCTCTCTCTCTCAAATAAATAAATAAAACATTTTAAATAAAAAAATAATTTTCACCAGTTATATTTCCTTGGGAATCATCAACAGGGCTCCTCATGCTAGCCTTCCGAAGTGACTTCAACCTCATAGCTTTTGAATTTATTGTGTTCATATTTTCATTATTCTTAAATAACATGCAACTGTTGTTTTAATATATTCTCTGACCCAGTAAGTAAAAAGACTTTTAAAAAAATTTCCAAGTGTTTTTTTTCTAAAATTCTGTTCTTATATTTCTAGTTTTAATATGTCATGATCACAGAATATGGCCTGTGTATTTGTTTGCTAGTGCTGCCATAGTAAAGTACCACAAACTAGATAGCTTAAGCAACAGAACCTTACTGATTAAGGAGACTAGAAATGAAGGTGAAGGTGTTGGCAAGGCTGTGGTCCCTCTAGCTTTTGGGAAGATCCTTCCTTGCCTCATCCTAGCTTTAGAGACATCACCCCCATCTCTGCCTTGACCTTGACACAGCACTTTCCTTCTGTGTGTGTCTGTATTCAAATTTTCCACTTTATAAGGACACCATTGACCTAATAAATCCATTACTGGATTAAGGCCAACCCTAATGATGTCATTTTAACTGATTATATCTGCAACCACCTATTCCCAAATAAAGTCACATTCTGAGGTACTGGGGTTGGGATAGCAGCATATAAATCGGGGGAAGACACAATCTAACCCACAATAACTTATAAACATTCTGCTTTCTAAAATGGAGAATTTCTGGAGCACCTGCCCAACTCAGTCAGTGGGAGCATGCAACTCTTGATCTCAGAGTTGTGAATTCTAGCCCTATGCTGGGTGTAGAGATTACTTAAAAACAAAATCTTTAAAATGGAGAATTTATTTGTGATCTGATATATGACACCTTCTTGTAAGTATTTCTTCAGTAGCCTAAAATAGTGATTTTATTATTATTATTATTACTATTATTATTAAATACACTTTATTTTTCAGAGCACTTTAAGGTTCACAGAAAAACTGAGTTGAAAGTGTAGAGAGTTCTCATATACTCCATATCCCCTTAAGTGCACAGCAGCTTCCCTCACTATGAACATCCTACACCAGAGTAGTTTTGCATTTGTTGCAATTGACAGACTTACAATGACACAGCATTATCATCCAAAGTTCATAGACTTCATTAGGATTCACTCTTGGTGTTGTACATAATATGACAAATGTATAATGACAAACCTCCACCATTGTGATATCATATAGAATAGTGTCACAGGCCTAAAACTCCTCTGATCTCCACCTTTTTATCCCTCCCTTCCTCCTTCCCTCCCTCCAATCCCTGGCAACCACTAATCTTTTACTATCTCCATAGTTTTGCCTTTTCCACAATGTCATATAGTGGGGCTCATACAGTATATAGTCTTTTCAGATTGGTTTCTTTCATTTAGTAATATGCATTTAAGCTTCACGTCTTTTCATGGCTAGATAGCTCATTTATTTTTATTATTTATTTATTTATTTATTTATTTAATAATAAATTTATTTTTTATTGGTGTTCAATTTGCCAACATACAGAATAACACCCAGTGCTCATCCCGTCAAGTGCTCCCCTCAGTGCCCATCACCCATTCACCCCCACCCCCTGCCCTCCTCCCCTTCCACCACCCCTAGTTCGTTTCCCAGAGTCAGGAGTCTTTATGTTCTGTCTCCCGTTCTGATATTTCCCACACATTTCTTCTCCCTTCCCTTATATTCCCTTTCACTATTATTTATATTCCCCAAATGAATGAGAACATACAATGTTTGTCCTCCGATTGACTTACTTCACTCAGCATAATCCCCTCCAGTGCCATCCATGTCAAAGCAAATGGTGGGTATTTCTCGTTTTTAATGGCTGAGTAATATTCCATTGTATACATAGACCACATCTTTTTTATCCATTCATCTTTCGATGGACACCGAGGCTCCTTCCACAGTTTGGCTATTGTGGCCATTGCTGATAGAAACATCGGGGTGCAGGTGTCCCGGCGTTTCACTGCATCTGTATCTTTGGGGTAAATCCCCAACAGTGCAATTGCTGGGTCGTAGGGCAGGTCTATTTTTAAGACTTTGAGGAACCTCCACACAGTTTTCCAGAGTGGCTGCACCAGTTCACATTCCCACCAACAGTGTAAGAGGGTTCCCCTTTCTCCACATCCTCTCCAACATTTGTGGTTTCCTGCCTTGTTAATTTTCCCCATTCTCACTGGCCTGAGGTGGGATCTCATTGTGGTTTGGATTTGTATTTCCCTGATGGCAAGTGATGCAGAGCATTTTCTCATGTGCTTGTTGGCCATGTCTATGTCTTCCTCTGTGAGATTTCTCTTCATGTCTTTTGCCTATTTCATGATTGGATCGTTTGTTTCTTTGGTGTTGAGTTTAATAAGTTCTTTATAGATCTTGGAAACTAGCCCTTTATCTGATACACCATTTGCAAATATCTTCTCCCAGGCTGTAGGTTGTCTTTGAGTTTTGTTGACTGTATCCTTTGCTGTGCAAAAGCTTCTTATCTTGATGAAGTCCCAATAGTTCATTTTTGCTTTTGTTTCTTTTGCCTTCGTGGATGTATCTTCCAAGAAGTTACTGTGGCTGCGTTCAAAAAGGCTGTTGCCTGTGTTCTCCTCTAGGATTTTGATGGAATCTTGTCTCACATTTAGATCTTTCATCCATTTTGAGTTTATCATTTTGTATGGTGCAAGGGAGTGGTCTAGTTCATTCTTCTGCATGTGGATGTCCAATTTTCCCAGCACCATTTATTGAAGAGACTGTCTTTCTTCCAGTGGATAGTCTTTTCTCTTTTATCGAATATTAGTTGACCGTAAAGTTGAGGGTCCACTTCTGGGTTCTCTATTCTGTTCCATTGATCTATGTGTCTGTTTTTGTGTCAGTACCACACTGTCGTGATGACCACAGGTTTGTAGTACAACCTGAAATCTGGCATTGTGATGCCCCCAGATATGGTTTTCTTTTTTAAAATTGCCCTGGATATTCGGGGTCTTTTCTGATTCCACACAAATCTTAAAATAATTTGCTCTAACTCTCTGAAGAAAGTCCAGGGTATTTAAATAGGGATTGCATTAAATGTGTAAATTGTCGTGGGTAACATAGACATTTTCACTATATTAATTCTGCCAATCCATGAGCATAGACTATTTTTCCATCTCTTTGTGTCTTCCTCAATTTCTTTCAGAAGTGTTCTATAGTTTTTAGGGTATAGATCCTTTCCCTCTTTGGTTAGGTTTATTCCTAGGTATCTTATGCTTTTGGGTGCAATTGTAAATGGGATTGACTCCTTAATTTCTCTTTCTTCAGTCTCATTGTTAGTGTATAGAAATGCCACTGACTTCTGGGCATTGATTTTGTATCCTGCCACCCTGCCAAATTGCTGTATGAGTTCTAGCAATCTAGGGGTGGAGGTTTTTGGGTTTTCTTTTTTTTTTTTTTTTTAAAGATTTTATTTTTTATTTTATGAGAGAGAGAGAGAGAGAGAGAGAGAGGGGGAGAGAGGGAGAAGCAGGCTCCATGCAGGGAGCCCGATGTGGGACTCGATCCCGGGTCTCCAGGATCACGCCCCGGGCTGCAGGCGGCGCTAAACCGCTGAGCCACCCGGGCTGCCCGGTTTTTGGGTTTTCTATGTAGAGTATCATGTCATCAGCAAAGAGGGAGAGTTTGACTTCTTCTTTGCCAATTTGAATGCCTTTAATGTCTTTTTGTTGTCTGATTGCTGAGGCGAGGACTTCCAGAACTATGTTGAACAGCAGTGGTGAGAGTGGACATCCCTGTCTTGTTCCTGATCTTAGGGGAAAGGTTCCCAGTGCTTCCCCATTGAGAATATTTGCTGTGGGCTTTTCGTAGATGGCTTTTAAGATGTCGAGGAATGTTCCCTCTATCCCTACACTCTGAAGAGCTTTGATCAGGAATGGATGCTGAATTTTGTCAAATGCTTTCTCTGCATCTATTGAGAGGATCATATGGTTCTTGGTTTTTCTCTTGTTGATATGATGAACCACAATGATTGTTTTTCGAGTGTTGAACCAGCCTTGCATCCTGGGGATAAATCCTACTTGGTCATGGTGAATAATTTTCTTAATGTGTTGTTGGATCGTATTGGCTAGTATCTTGTTGAGAATTTTTGCATCCATGTTCATCAGGGATATTGGTCTGTAATTCTCCTTTTTGGTGGGGTCTTTGTCTGGTTTTGGAATTAAGGTGACGCTGGCCTCATAGAACCAGTTTGGAAGTACTCCATCTCTTTCTATCTTTCTGAACAGCTTTAGTGGAATAGGTATGGTTTCTTCTTTAAACGTTTGATAGAATTCCCCAGGGAAGCCATCTGGCCCTGGACTGTTGTGTCTTGGGAGGTTTTTGATGACTGCTTCAATTTCCTCCCTGATTATCAGCCTGTTCAGGTTTTCTATTTCTTCCTGTTCCAGTTTTGGTAGTGTGGCTTTCCAGGAATGCGTCCATTTCTTCTAGATTGCCTAATTTATTGGCATAGAGCTGTTCATAATGTGCTTTTAAAATCGTTTGTATTTCCTTGGTGTTGGTAGTGACCTCTCCTTTCTCATTCATGATTTTATTAATTTGAGTCTTCTCTCTCTTCCTTTTAATAAGGCTGGCTAATGGTTTATCTCTCTTATTAATTCTTTCAAAGAACCAACTCCTGGTTTTGTTGATCTGTTCCACAGTTCTTCTGGTCTCGATTTCGTTGAGTTCTGCTCAAATATTTATGAACTCTCTTCTTCTGCTGGGTGTAGGATCTCTTTGCTGTTTTTTCTCTAGCTCCTTTAGGTGCAAGATTAGCTTTTGTATTTGAATGCTTTCCAGTTTTTGGACGGATGTTTGTATTACGATGTATTTCCCCCTCAGGACTGCTTTTGCTGTATCCCAACGATTTTGAACGGTTGTATCTTCACTCTCATTAGTTTCCATGAATCTTTTAATTCTTCCTTAATTTCCTGGTTGACTCTTTCATCTTTCAGCAGGATGGTCCTTAACCTCCACGTGTTTCAGGTCCTTCCGAACTTATTATTGTTATTTAGTTCTAATTTCAAGGCATTATGGTCTGAGAATAAGCAGGGGACGATCCCAATCTTTTGGTATCGGTTCAGACCTGATTTGTGACCCAGTATGTGGTCTATTCTGGAGAAAGTTCCATGTGCACTTGAGAAGAATGTGTATTCAGTAGAGTTTGGACATAATGTTCTGTAGATATCTGTGAAATCCATCTGATCCAGTGTATCATTTAAAGCTCTCGTTTCTTTGGAGATGTTGTGCTTAGAGACCTATCGAGTGTAGAAAGCGCTAGATTGAAGTCACCGAGTATAAGTCTATTATTATCTAAGTATGTCTTAACTTTGGTTATTAATTGATTGATATATTTGGCAGCTCCCACATTCAGGGTATATATAATGAGGATTGTTAAGTCCTCTTGTTGGATAGATCCTTTAAGTATGATATAGTGTCCCTCTTCATCTCTCACTACAGTCTTCAAGGTAAATTTTAGTTTATCTGATAGAAGGATGGCTACCCCTGCTTTCTTTTGAGGACCATTTGAATGGTAAATGGTTCTCCAACCTTTTATTTTCAGGCTGTAGGTGTCCTTCTGTCTAAAATGAGTCTCTGGTAGACAGCAAATAGATGGGTCCTGCTTTTTTATCCAGTCTGACACCCTGTGCCTTTTGATGGGGTTATTAAGCCCGTTCACGTTCAGAGTTACTATTGAAAGATATGAGTTTAGTATCATCATGATATCTATTCAGTCCTTGTTTTTGTGGATTTTTCCACTGGACTTTTTCTTAAAGGGGAATTTTAAGAGTCCTTAAAATTTCTTGCAGAGCTGGTTTGGAGGTCACATATTCATTCTTTCAGTTCCTGCCTTCTTGGAAGCTCTTTATCTCTCCTTCCATTCTGAATAAGAGCCTTGCTGGATAAAGTAGTCTTGGTTGCGTGTTTTTCTCATTTAGGACCCTGAATATATCCTGCCAGCCCTTTCTGGCCTGCCAGGTCTCTGTGGAGAGGTCTGCTATTACCCTAATACTTCTCCCCATAAAAGTCAGGGATTTCTTTTTTTTTTTCTTTTTGAATTTATATCCTCTAGATCTTTAGAAATCTAAAATTTTCAAATCATATTTCTTTTTTCCTAAATTAAACTTGTTTTCTAAGAAAAATTGAAAAATACAGAAAAATATAAAACAGAAAACATCTACAACACTCATATCATGGTAGCATATATTGTATCATGGCAGCTTTCTCATGTAGTCATGGTAAATATGGTTATTTATTTATTTATTTAACGATAAATTTATTTTTTATTGGTTTTCAATTTGCCAAAATACAGAATAACACCCAGTGCTCATCCTGTCAAGTGCCCCCCTCAGTGCCCATCACCCATTCACCCCCACCCCCGCACTCCTCCCCTTCCACCTCCCCTAGTTCGTTTCCCAGAGTTAGGAGTCTTATTGTTCTGTCTCCCTTTCTGATATTTCCTACCCATTTCTTCTCCCTTCCCTTCTATTCCCTTCACTATTATTTATATTCCCTAAATGATTGAGAACATATAATGTTTGTCCTTCTCCGATTGAAATACCCACCATTTGCTTCAACATTGATGGAACTGGAGAGTATTATGCTGAGTGAAATAGGTCAGGGATTTCTTGTCTCTTGCTGCTTTAAGGATCTTCTATTTATCTTTGGAATTTGCAAGCTTAACTATTAAATGTCAAGGTGTTGAACGGTTTTTATTGATTTTTGGGGGGGGATCTCTCTATTTCCTGGATCTGAATGCCTGTTTCCCTCCCAGATTAGGAAAGTTTTCAGCTGGGATTTGTTCAAATACATATTCTGGCCCTCTGGCACTTTCGGCGCCCTCGGGAACCCCAATTAAATGTAGGTTTTTCTTCCTCAGGCTGTCGTTTATTTCCCTTAATCTATCTTCATGGTCTTTTTTTTTTTAATTTTTATTTATTTATGATAGTCACAGAGAGAGAGAGAGAGGCAGAGACACAGGCAGAGGGAGAAGCAGGCTCCATGCACTGGGAGCCCGATGTGGGATTCGATCCCGGGTCTCCAGGATCGCGCCCTGGGCCAAAGGCAGGCGCCAAACTGCTGCGCCACCCAGGGATCCCTATCTTCATGGTCTTTAATTGTTTGTCTCTTTTTTCCTCAGTTTCCCTCTCTGCCATCAACTTGTCTTCTATGTCACTCACTCGTTCTTCCACCTCGTTAACCCTTGTCGTTAGGACCTCTAGTTTGGATTGCATCTCATTCAATTGATTTTTAATTTCTGCATCATTAGATCTAAATTCTGCAGTCATGAAGTCTCTTCTGTTCTTTATGCTTTTATCTAGAGCCACCAATAGCTTTATAATAGTGCTTCTGAATTGGCTTTCTGACATTGAACTGTAATCCAGATTTTGTAACTTTGTGGGAGAGAGGACTGTTTCTGATTCTTTCTTTTGAGGTGAGGTTTTCCTTCTAGTCATTTTGCTCAGTGCAGAGTGGCCAAAAACAAGTAGTATTGGGAAAAGGAGAAAAAGAGAGGAGAAAAAGAAGGAAAGAAAAGAGAAAAAGAAAAAAGGAAGAAAAAATGAAAAAAAAGAAGAAAAAGAGAAAGAAAGGGAAAGAAAGGAAAAAAAGGGTGGGGAAAGCAAACAGAAATCAAAAATAAAAAACAAAAACAAAAGCAAAAACAAAACACAGGGGAGTATCTTCTGATTCTGTATACTTTAAGTCCCTTGACTTCCCCTGGAACTTGTCCGACTAGCTGGTCTTCTGGGGGAGGGGCCTGTTGTGCTGATTTTCAGGTGTTAGCACTTGGGGGTGCTGCTCTGCCCCCTGCCTGGTGCAGGGCTCAGTGAGTAATGTTTATCCTGTTTATCCGGTGAGGCCACCGTGAGGCTCAGTGGGGGTTGTTTACTCCGTGAGGCCCCAGGAGGAACAACCACAGTGGAGGCGGCCAGCTCTGAAGCCCTGAATTCAGCTCCCACGGTAACTATGGAGCTCTCAGGCTGCAGAGGCCTGGATGCTCCAGGGGCGGGGACGCTGATCTGCAGCTCATTTCTTTTTAATGCTGAATACTATTCCATAGTCTGGATGTACCACAGGTTATTTATCTGTCCACCTACTGAAGGACATCTCAGTTGCTTCCACGTTTTTGCAGCTATGAATAAAGCTGCTAGAAATATCTTTGTGCAGTGTGTCATGTAGACATAAGTTTTCAACTCATTTGGTGAATACCAAGGAGTGTGGTTGATTATGATATGGCTATTTTTACTTTTGTAAGAAATGGCCAAACTGTCTTCCAAATCAGTCACACCATTTTGCATTCTTACCAGCCATGAATGAGGATTTCTGTTGTTCTAAACCTCTTCAACATTTGGTATTGTCAACATTTAGGATACTGGACATTTTGATAAGTATGTAGTGATTGTTTTAATTTGCAATCTCTAGTGATATATGTTAAGCATCTTTACATATACTCATTTTTCATCTGTATATCTTCTATGATGAGGTGTGTGTACAGATCCTTCACCCATTTTAAAAATTGGGTTGTTTATTTTCTTTTCTTTTTTTTAAATTATTTTATTTTATTTATTTATGATAGGCACACAGTGAGAGAGAGAGAGAGAGAGGGGCAGAGACATAGGCAGAGGGAGAAGCAGGCTCCATGCACCGGGAGCCCGATGTGGGATTCGATCCCGAGTCTCCAGGATCGCGCCCTGGGCCAAAGGCAGGCGCCAAACCGCTGCGCCACCCAGGGATCCCTGTTTATTTTCTTATTATTGAACTCTGTATATTTTGGATAACAAGCCTTTATCAGATATATCTTTTGCAAATATTTACTTTGCCAGTTATCTTCTTTTTGACAAGGATGGTGGAATGGAATTAGTATCAAAGTCACTTGTAGAGCTGGAGCCTCTGGGGGGCTCAGCCCATTAAGCATCTGACTCTTGGTTTTGTCTCAGGTCATGATTTCATGTGTTGTGGGATTGAGCCCAGGATTGTGCTCCATGCTCAGTGGGAAGTCTGCTTGAAGATTCTCTCCCTCTGCCTCTCTTCCTACTCATGTTCTCGTTTCTCTCTCTCTCTCTCTCTCTCTCTCTCAAATAAATAAATAAAACTTAAAAATAAATCACTTATAGAGCTTTAACTATAAATAGAGAATGTAAATGTTGCACTCCAAACCTATTGAACCAGAATCTCCACAAGTGCACCTGGGCATATGCAGTTTTATGAACTTAGAGGCAGGGGAGCAGTGGAAATGGAGGGACAGTTCTCCTCCTCCAGGATTGGGCAGTTGATGAAGTGGGGAAGGGAAGTGTCAAGACTGACTCCCAGGTTCTTGGCTTCAACAACTTGCTGCAAGGAGAGGTTGTTTACTGAAATGGAGAACCTGTAGGAGGAACACTTCTGGGGAAAGATTAAGAGTTCAGTTTCAAATATATTGAATTTGAGAGGCTGTTAGACATCCAAGTGGAGGTGCCGAGCAGTCAGAGGAATCACAAGTGGATCCAGATCCTAGACAGATTTAGAGGATGATGTATCAGGAGGTGGCATTTGAAGAGGTGAGCCGAGGTGAGATCAGCTGAGGAGACAGCATGTGTTGAAGAAAGAAGATGGTTTTGTCTTAACCACCCCTTTAAAGACCCTCTCTCTAAATACAGTCAGATCTGAGGTGCTGGGGGTAAGGATTTCAAAATAATTAAGTCTGAGGGAACACAGTTCTGCCTGTGGCAGGCAATGAGACCCATCGAGCCCTGGGCACTGAGGGCGCTAAGCAATTGGGGGCACATCCCACAGCTCTGGCTTCAAGATGTAAGTGTGAAGGGTGGTGGAACTTGTACTCCTGCTCAGCACCCAGCGGCCGCCCTGACCCCCTTGCCCACTCTCATCCGCAGGCTCGCTGGTTGGCCAGAGACTCTCAGACCATCCTGATGTGCGGAAAATTGGGTTTACGGGTTCTACAGAGGTGGGGAAACACATCATGAAGAGGTAGGTGGTTGGGTACCTCTGGTCACAGTGTTGGGTTGTGGGCAGTGCCATATGTGAGCCTGTTGCAGGTTCTGACCTTGTGTCTGGGTTCTGACAAGCCCTTGGTGAGGCTGCTGTGGCTGCTCTGTGGAGCACACTCAGACCAGCGGGTGCGGAAGCCTCAGTGCGATTTGGAGCCATGAGTACATGTGGCTGCCTGGGATAGAGCTGCTATGAACTGAGATGTGCTCCAAGTGTAAAAGGCCCACCAGATTTTGAAAACTTACTGCACAGAGTAGTACTAACTTCTTCTATTTATTGCAAGTGGAAATAATATTTTTTATTAATTGGGTTAAATAAAATATATTAGAATTAATTTCATTGGTTTCTTTTTAGTTTTCTTTCAAAACTAAAAGAAATTTATTTTTTTAGTGGCACCAAAAAATTGCCATTATGCAATTTGCCTGAATGCAATTTGCCATTATGCAAAAGCCTGAAGGGCACAGAAGATGTGGCAGGTGCTGTGCCTCAGGATTACTGAGGCTGGTATTTGAGGCTTTTGTTCTATTCTATTGGACTGACCTGTTCTAGAACATCATCTCTTATTCCTTGGACTTGCCTCAGCCAGCTAGGGTTTTATTCCTGGGTCTGTCATTAATTTATGATATGACTGTGGCCAAGCCCTGACCCTTCCAGACCTCAGTTTCCCCATCAGTTCAGCGAGGGTGTTTGCATGCTCCATGGTGCTGGTCTATGTAGCTGATGAGCTTGGAGAGGGCTGGACCACAACTCAGTACCCCAAGACAACCACAGGATGCCTGAGCCCCACCCCACTGAAGCTGAACTCTGGGAGTGGGTTTCAGACAACTGTACTTGATTGAAAGGTACAAACAGAAAGAAGCTGGGGCTTCTGTTGGGTATACTGACACCTTTCTCTGAGGCCATGTGACCACCCACCTCTCTGTTGCAAGGCTCATGCGTGGACCTCCCAGGTAGTCTAGCCATGATGTGACAATTCCACGGGGAGAAAGGCTTCTCTTGTGTTAAAATAACATCTCATCTCAATGCAGAGCAGTGTTTTTTCTTCCTAGACTCTTCTGCAGCCTCTGGTCCTGCTCTCCATGGGCTCTCTGTGCCCCACAAGATGAGATTCTCACCTTTTGGCCCCACATACCCACTCTGTGAGCCAGGGTGCAGTCTGGACCCTGTTCCTTTCCTTGAGTGATACCATGCTGGATCACAGCAGCTTTACATGACGTCGTCTTCTGGGTCAGGAGCCACAGCCAATGTGGCTGTTGGAGTGTGCCTTCAGGGTCAGTAGAGGCTGTTATCATAGCCTGTCAGTGGACCAGGTGGAGCTGCTCTGATGCATTTTGAGGTATAGGAGGGCAAGCCTCAGCACTTGAAGAGGGGGAGGCAGGGAGTGATGCAGGACAAATGGACGGATGAGGGAGTGGGCAGGGTAGCTGCAAAAGCTAGCTAGTCTCCCCTGTGCTGTGTAGGTGATAGCCATATGTAAGCCCATGTGTGCTAAGGTCCGAGTCAGGGCTCAGTGAATGTCAGCTCTGAGGACTCCAGGGCAGGAGGGTATGGGTAGCATCCTGTGGCTCTGGGACTGCCATCTTCTGGGGGCTTTCCAAGACCCCTATGACTGGCACCTGAGATGGAAGCCCCCTTGCTGTGTCAGTCCTGAGTGAGGAGATCCCCCACTCCCACCCTGCGCCATGCCTGTGTTTCACCGGCCCAGTGCTTTGAGCGTCCCTCTGAGGACAGTATCAATAGGTCCACTTTGTGCACACTGAGGCAGTGTGCACAGGATCCCCAGCTTCTCTCTGCACCTGTCACTAAAAATCCAAGGTGTCGAAGCCCCTATGGCATTGCAGCTGTCCCAACTGGGGAATGGTTCTGTGTTTGGTTTATTTGTTGGATATCCACCAAACAGCCATATGACCTGACAAATGCCTGCCTGCCCAGTGGGACTTATGCTTTGATGACCAGGGTCAGACACAAATAAAACATGCAGCAAAGCACAGCAGGCACGGAGCACAAGGGTGTGCAAATTATAGGGAGCACTTGGGGCAGGCACCCCAACAAGGGGATGGAGCAGAAACCGAAGGAAGTGATGAATGAGCTTCAAGAATATCTGAAGGAGGAGTGAGCCAGAGGGGGCTATGAGAGCAAAGGCCCTGTGGTGGGCATGGGCCTGGGTATGGAAGAGGAAGGCAGCAGAGTGGCAAGGGGAGGGAAAGGAGAGAGCTGATGCACGTGGGGCTGGGGAGAAGCTTGCCCTCTTTCCCTTGGCCCCTCCACCTGGAGCCCCCATGTCTCAGTACCCCAGGCACCCAGCCTTACCAACCTCTGTCCCTTTCAGCTGCGCCCTGAGTAACGTGAAGAAGGTGTCCCTGGAGCTGGGAGGGAAGTCGCCCCTCATCATCTTTGCTGACTGTGACCTCAGCAAGGCTGTGCAGATGGTGAGGGCTTGCCTGGGGGGTGGAGGTGGGGCACCCGTCTCTGACTCTACAGTCAAACTCACACATTTGGCCTAGACTGGCAGGAAGGGACCTAGAGGGCAAGGAATGACATATGCCTTCCAGAAAACAAGCATACTGAGAAGTTTCATAATGGTCAGGATTACTGAGATCAGCTTCACAGAATGGGAAATGTAAGCCATAGTTCCATCTGTCCATCTGTTCTGAAATCAGCAGATGGCTTTTCCTTTTTGCTGTGCCTACTTGTCCATCCCCACCATTGACTCATGGGGCAGCCTCATGAGTCTCATGAGAGACTCATGGGGCTAACTACTTCATGTTTCTGGGCCTCGTGCTTTCACCTGTACCAGGGGGGAGAATACTCCTATACTCCAGGGGTTCAACAAGCTATTAATAAGCCTGAAGGGCACAGAAGATGTGGCAGGTGCTGTGTGTCAGTTGTTCTTATGTTCATATTGTCATTGTCGTTGTTATGCCTTGGTCCCCCTCTCCACACCTCTGTCCCCCACTCCACAACTGAGCAAGCCATTTCAACCAGGTATCCATTCCATCCAGGTATGCCCCATTCCATCCAAGTCTCACTGTGCCTTGGAGGTCAGTGTGATGCCCAGCATGAACATGAAAGGGAGTGGGCCTCGGATAGGGAAACTGAGGGAGGCAAGTCCATAAGCGCAGGCTCTTGGTCCCAGTGCCAAGGCCACTACTGTAGGGCCAGAGGCCTAGGCCATGTCACTGGGCAGTTAAATCCCAGCTGCCAGGAGAGCCAAGCTCTCCCTCCTCCCCTAGCCCCCCACATAGGGCTACCAGGTCTAACATTTATTCTGGACTCCTAGGAGTTCTCTCAAGCCTGGGCTGGCACCCTGTCCCTCCCACAACATGGGGCTGCCTGCCTGCCTGCCTTTGCCTGCCAACTGCTGCCCACTCCAAGTGAATAGACTCTCCAGGCTCAGCCCCAAGAGAGTGGGCTATGACCCCTCCTACATCACCCCAGGAAACACACTTGTATATAGTGTCTCCACGCACACTCCACTCCACTCCACTCCCTCTTGTCCTCCACTCTCTGCAGTGTGAACACAGGTGTCCCCCAGGGGATGGGACTCATCTGTTCTCTTAAGATGATCAAAGAATGAATAGAACCTGTGTGCCCATTGCTGGCTGGGCCTGGCCCACCATCCCATCGGAGATTGGAACACACACATTCCTCCCCTTCCCTATAAGAAGGGCTGGTGGGATATAGGGGGCTGGCACCCTGGGAGCGGCTCTAAGCTCGCATTCTTATCCATTCTCCGAAGGGGATGAGCTCTGTCTTCTTCAACAAAGGGGAAAACTGCATTGCAGCGGGCCGGCTTTTTGTAGAGGACTCAATTCATGACCAGTTTGTGCAGAAGGTGGTAAGTTCTACTGCAGAGTCTTCACTGGGGCAGCCACATGTGCTGCAGGGGGCTGGGGACAGAGAGGCAGGGCTGGGCCATGTGGCTTCAGGCACTGTCCACCTGAGTGAGGAAACCATTGGGCAAAGCTGTATCCTTTTTCACTTGTTTTTTTACTGTTTCAGGAAGAAATAGTAACCCTGCAGCTCAAACTGACATAACCAAAAAGGGTCTGTCCTAGGTCAGCTCCCTAGCAGAGAAGCCTAAGCCAGGAATTCAGGTGTATGTGGCTCACTGTGGGCAAGCTGTCAGGTGAAGCCCAGGAGGTGGGAGTGACCAGGAGAGGACAGAGACAAGACATGGTCTCGAGTGACATCCAGCCCTAGACTGACCCACAGATAGGAGCTCTGGAGATACCCCTGGGGTCAATGGGCCAAGCTTTTGTCCTCTGTCAACAGCTGTTGGCTATGAGTGTCCATGGGCTGGAGGAGGTCTCCCTTGGACCTGCGACCATCAGCAGCCACCTCTCATGGCTGCTGCAGGGTGGGTGCTTACATAATGAGCTACTCCCCAAACTTAGTAGCTCAGGATAACAGATATTTATGCAGGCACAGCCCTGCGCGTTGGCTGTGTGGGCACCAGCCCAGGTTCAGCTGAGCTTGCTCATGCATCTGCGGTCATGGGGGCACTTGGTGGCTGTGTTGGGATGGTTCATTGTTGTCCCTGTGGACATCCTGCAGCATGTGCTTGGACACATGCAAGGCCAATGGCAGGGCTCCTATGAGAATAGGAGTGTAAATGCCTCTTGGGACCTCCAAAGTTTGTTTCTCCCACATTCTACCTGCCAAAGCAAGGCACAGCCCAGCCCAGATTCAGGAGGTGGGAAACGAAGCCTACCCCAATGGGAAATGAGTGTAATGCATAACCCATTGTAGTTTGGGAGTTGGGCAGCCTGGCAGGACTAGCTGAACCTGGAGCACAGATGGGGAGTCATGATGAAGGACCCACTAGGGGGCAGCTCACTGAGTGGGTGTAGTTGTGGGGAACACAGAGCTAAGCAAGCCCCAGTCCCTTCTAGGAGTCTGCAAGAGAGTCATCAACCCCCACAGAGTGATAGCAAAGGTCACAATCCCAGCAGAACTGTCAGGATAGTGTCAGTTCCCAAATACAGGAAGTGAGCTGCACAACCAGAACACTCAGCATTACTGCTCTTGGCATCCTAGGGACAGATGGGGCTAGGGGTCGTCGGTGGCCAGGTGGGAGCAAAGAAGGGGCGCAACAGCCTACTGTGCTAAGGGGTCCTTGGTGAGAGGGTGTCTTCTGCATCCAATTAGGCCTGGCTGGGGGGCGGGGTGCAGAGCCTGAATGGAGGGGTGAAGTAGCCCTGGCCTCCGAGGAGGAAGCGGCCAGTCAGGCCTGACTTTGACGCAGCTATGGGGAGGGCGGCATTGGCTTTGTTTGGTTTTAAGAAACTAGGGAAGAAGCCTGAAGAGATGTGACAAAAATGAGAGGGGCGAGCCCCAGCCTGGAGCCCGGAAGGTCTGATGTCTACCTCTCACTGGTTATGCCCCCGAGTTCTCTTCTGTAGCACAGCACCCATATTCAAAGGCTTTTCTGACTCTGCACCCAGCCTCAGAATCTGGCAGATGCCGCCTGACACATCTTGTACGAGACCCAAATCCACGTCTCAGTGGGCAAAGCCTAGACCTACTTGTAGCTTGGCTGAGGCAACAAGGAAGGCTTCCCAGAGGAGGGGTCTTGGGACTGGCCTTGGAGGCAGGCAGAGGTTGGGGCAAGAGTGGTGGCCTCAAAGCTGGCCCTCCACTCCGCTTAGAGTCTGTCACCGTGGCGCTCCAGCAGGACCAGAGCTGCCCTGCCCCACTCCCATCCACATTCTGGAGCTCAGACAAGCATTCTCTCAGCTTCTCAGCACTTGAAGCTGGGTGCAGGACCGCGGTAGTGACACGCTCCTTGCGGGCCCATCTCCAGCACTCCCCTGTGTCCCTGGACACCTCTCTTTTCCCAGCTTGTCTGACACTAGGCTTTGCGCATAGGGTACATTTGGGATTTCACTCTGAAAGGCAGGCTTGGAACCAGAATATGGAACATCCTTAGGGCGTGTGGACTTTCTTTAGCAGCCAGTGGCTGGTCACCAACATGCAGACATGTTAGGCGCATCAGGTTTGGAGCATTGGCAGATGCTGAGCAGGACCTAACTGGAAGGACTTTCCACAGGTAGAAGAGGTGAAGAAGATGAAAATTGGCAACCCTCTAGACCGGGACACCAACCATGGGCCACAGAACCACCAAGCCCACCTACGGAAGCTGGTGGAGTACTGCCAACATGGTGTGGAGGAGGGAGCCACCCTGGTCTGTGGTGGGCATCAGGTCCCTCGGCCAGGTCAGTCAGAGCACTGGTGAACTGCAGGGCAGGCAGCATGGCCTCTGGCTTCCTGCCCAGCTCTATCTGGAGGCACGTGAAGGCCATGGTTAGGCTCCCAGGCCTCCGGGTTCATCCGGGACATTAGATATGGTGCCCTTGGCTGTTTGCACACCTGCCAGACCAGGTGTGGTCCCAGCAAGGTGAAGACACCAGAGCTGAAATCCAGTCAGTGCTGGTTTAATGTGTATCATAGTGGACTTTGATTCACCATAAACATCTCCGAATCCTTGAAATTCTTTCCTCCCGTGGATTCCATGGCACTGGCTTTCGTGGCTTTCTGGCTTTGGCATTACTTTTCAGTGGTCACTTTTCGCTAAACCTCCTTCTCCACCTTACCTTGAATGGAAGTATATCCCCAAGTCTTCTCTGTGCTTGGAAAGCTTCCCATGGCAGACCATTTCCCTGGAGGATCTCACCCCTGCAGTGGTTCACACCATCCCAAATATCTGTCTCCAGGATCCTCCTCATCCGGAAATCCTGACCACCTAGACACACCCACCTGCAGGACCCCAGGCCCTTCAGACTGAATGGGTACTAAATCCATCGCATTATCTGAGTGTCCTGACCCAGACATACACTTGCCTCTCTGGAATCTTCCATCTGGTCAAGTCACTGGAGCCAAGGGCTTTGGCACAGACTGTTTGAGCTGCTTCCCTGTTAGACTGCCTGCCATATGGGGATAGGTGTGGTGTCTGTCTTCTATACTATTAGGTCCTTCATGCCAGCACGGAGACTCACACCAAACCTGAATTAATTTGATGGAATGAAAGAGGGAAGGAAACGATGAATTCTTGACTCTCTTTTCTTGACCATCTATTATAAATGAATTGCCTGATTCTCTCAAATTAAAAATCTTTCTTGCCTTCCCTGCTACCATACTGCTGACCCTCTGCAGCTTGTTTTACCTGGACCATCACGTCTGCTTCCTGAGGAATGTCTTGTGCCATGCTAACCCTTTGTTTATGGTAGCTGCCAGGAGTCTTATTACGTCTCCGCCAACACTGAAGCAACTTCTACAGTGACCCGTCCCCCTGCAGCAGCAAGCTCCAACTCCTCACTTCACACCAGGGTCTTCCATGGTCTTTTGCTAACTGGCTTGCCCATGATCTATGCTCCAGCCACATTTTACTCTCTCTGAATACACCTCACGTTTTCCTGTTCCCTGGGCTTCTGCTGCTCCTCTGATTAGCAAACACCTCTCCATTTCCTCACTTGGTGAATTCATCAACCAGCTCAAATAACATCCAGGCACAGACCATAGGTGCTTCTGTGTCACAGAGCTCCCTGGCCACTGATAACCACTGTCTGCCTAACCCCTTCCCTGACTCAGTAGACTAGGGGTCCATAAGACCAGAGTTCAGGGTGTGATGGGAGAGAGTGAAGCAAAGGCATGGTTTGCAGAACAGTCAGAGGGTGCAGCATGCAGAAACCAGGATACTGGGCAGCTGCCATTACTACCCACTGGCTTGAGGGCCAAGAGGAGGGAGAAGAATTCTTGGAACCCAATGAGGAGAAGAGTTGCAAGATATAAACCCAACTAGAAATCAGAGGATGAGGGATGCTGGGCATGCAGTCCCCCTTACAGAGTCCAGAGAGGCAGAGAAGAGTACAGAAAGAACAAGAAAGGGACAGCTCCTGCCCAGCCCAGGGCCTCCAGCGCCTGGCAGCCAGCAGTCTGTAGGCTGAGAGAATACAGGCCATAACACATGAGTCAACACGTGTTCATACCTAACTTAGGTTTCAAAAATTGTGATTAACGTTAAAATATAATTTATAGGGACGTCTGGGTGGCTCAGTGGTTGAGCATCTCCTTCAGCTCAGGGCGTGATCCCTGGGTCCTGGGATCGAGTCCCCCATTGGGGTCCCTGCGGGGAGCCTGCTTCTCCCTCCTCCTGTGTCTCTGCCTCTCTCTGTGTATCTCATGAATGGATAAAAAAATCTTTAAATATATATGTAATTTGTAAATGTATGAAAAATATGGAATATTTTAAGTTGTTTTTTTTTTAATAATTTTTTTTTAATTTTTTTTTATTTATTTATGATAGTCACACAGAGAGAGAGAGAGAGAGAGGCAGAGACACAGGCAGAGGGAGAAGCAGGCTCCATGCACCGGGAGCCCGACGTGGGATTCGATCCCGGGTCTCCAGGATCGCGCCCTGGGCCAAAGGCAGGCGCCAAACCACTGCGCCACCCAGGGATCCCCTTAAGTTGTTTTTAAAGTTAGTTTTTTTTTTTTTTCTAAAAACTAGAAAGAAAAAATTTCAAATCTGTCAATTTCCCTCAGTCAGGCTAAATTACATCTCAGTCCAGTAGGGTCTCAGGGTCCCAAGACTCTGTGTCTAGAGGAGAAATAGAGGAGGCATTTCTGCTGTCAGAGGTGGCTCCATCTACAACTAGGGCCTGTAGGGGCAGCAGTCTGGATGGGAGTAGGGGGTGGTCATGTGTTGACAGGAGAGCAGGTGGCTGGATCCTGGTGGAGAGCATTTGCCCCTGAACCTAAAGCATCAGCACCTGCACCGAGGGGCTGGGAAGCCGGGAGGCAGTCCTGGGAGGTCCTGTCCATCAGAACCTGTCTGTGTGCGAGGCTTCCCCCACTCAACCTACTGCACGGGGACTGATGGGGAGTCATGTGAGGGGCTGCACTAGGTAAAAAAATCCCCACTCTATCACAGACCAACACTGAGCTGCTCATTTTCCTCAGCAGCATTTCATTGATCCACCGCAGGTCACTGCGAGGATCCTGTGAACTCGTGTGTCTGGGCAGGAAAGCCACTCACAGTATGTAGCATCCAGCACAGTGTCACGAATGGCAGTGCTGGAGTGGGATGTGTGTGTGGTAGCTGGCGGGGCCGGGCCTGGCTGGGGAGAGGACCGCCCACCCGCAGACCGGCTCGCTGTCTCTCCCCTCAGGTTTCTTCTTCGAGCCGACTGTTTTCACAGACGTGGAGGACCACATGTTCATAGCCAAGGAAGAGTCCTTTGGGCCCATCATGATCATCTCTCGGTTTGCTGACGGGTAGGGAGTCCTGCTTCTGTCTCTTGAGAACCTGACCTTTTCCGTGCCTCACTGCAGTCTTCACTTGAGCTTTGCGGAGGGGAGCTGCAGAAGGGGAATGTAGCTGGATGGAGCCGAGCTTCCTGCCAAGCCTTCCTCAACCAATGAAGTTAGGAGAGCCCCAGGGGACCAGCAGGGCTGGGTCCCACTGAGTGTCCTCTTGGACTCTGGTGCCTCACAGCATGCTGGGTTCTGCTCTTATCCACTGCTGCATAATAACCACCCCAAGCCCCAGTGACTTGGAATAACAAGTTACTTATTTCACTTGTGAGTCTTCAGTTTGGTGAGGATTCCATGGAGCTGGCCACCTCTGCTCTGTGGTCTGTCAGGCTGCTGCTGCCCGGCACCCAACTCCCCCAGAGGCCAGGTAGAAGGTGCAAGTCTTCTCAAGAACCATCAGTGGCCTCAGAGAGCTGAGAACCTCATTTATACCAGTCCCATTGGTCCAGCAAGTCATGGAGGCCGGACCCAGCTTAATGGGAGAGGAATCGGCCTGGCCGTAATTGCTCTACCATGGGCTCTTTTCCCATGATCTTTCAGAGTAGCACCTTTGGGATGATTGCAGAGTGGCACCTCATCTCCGATACATTATACTTCCAACCGTCAAACAATTATCAAAAATTTCGTCACATGCTGATGGCACTAGAATGAGATTCTTTTCTCCCATCTACTAAGCATACAGTGTGCTAAGTCTTCAAGTCTGATGTCTGTGGGTGCCCCCTGTCTAGCTCCCGGAGGAATGCCTGATGTGTGTGGTGGTGCCCAGCCTGCCCCTGTCCCTGGGCTCCCATCCCCCTGTCTGTACAGCATGGGGCTTGCCCATGATGACAGGACCCTGCTCCGCTCTGTCATCCTCTGCTCTTCGCTTGGCTCCCCTACCCTTCCACACTTGCTGTGGACCTGGCACCTTAGGCCGGGCCTCCCTTGGAGGCAGGTGCAGGTCTTTCTACAAGCAGTGCCCAGAGGGGCCCTGTGACCCTCCTCACGGAGTTCTTGCTGGGTTTTCCATGCAGCGATGTGGACACTGTGCTGTCTCGGGCCAACGCCACAGAGTTTGGCCTGGCCTCCGGCGTCTTCACCAGAGACCTCAACAGAGCCCTGTATGTCAGCGACAGGCTGGAGGCAGGCACCGTGTTTGTCAACACATACAACAAGACGGATGTGGCCGCTCCCTTCGGAGGCTTCAAGCAGTCTGGCTTTGGCAAAGACCTCGGTAACCTAATCCTGGACATCTGTTAAGGCCCCTTTATGCCAGGCCCTGTCCTGGAGGCCGGGGCTCGCTTCTTACTGGGATGGGAGGGGGTGCAGGTGAAAATGAAGACAGAAAACAAGATCCTGCTAGGGAGTTTAGGCAACGGGCAAGTCTGTGCGATCTGGCTAGGAGGACTGGGAGGGTAATTTTAGTGGGGACTAGGGTGGGCCTCTCCAAGGGGGTGGCACCTGCCCTGAGGTGTGAGTGGCTGGAGGAGGCTGTATAAAGACCTGAGGGTGTGTGTTCCTGGCAGAGGAGACAGCAGCTTTGGTCCTGGAGCTTCAGAGAGAGGCCTGAGTGCAGGGATGGGGAGGACTGATGGAGGGAGGAAGCTGGGGAGGCAGACAGGGGGCCACATAGCAGGACCCTGGGGGGGCCGCAGTTAGAACTTCACTCACAGAAACCGGAGAAGCTGTGGAAGCCGAGTGTGGAGGCCAGTGGGGCAGTGTGAGTCCCCAGCATAGAGACGGTGTCACCCAGGTGGGTAGCCAAGCACAAGGCCCGCCTGACCTGCCAGGGGAAGGGTTTCTGGTCTGGCACTCCTCTTTCCATGGCTCTTGCGTGATTTAGCATGAACACTGCTCTCTCAGTCCTGCCACTATGGAATCCAGCCGCTGAGGACCACCTCCAGTTGGGGATCCCAGCTCTAACACCCAGGAGTGGGGGCGGGGCAGTGGGGACAGTGTCTGGAGAGCAGCTGTCTCCTAGAGCCTCTATCCTTGAACCCAGCTCAGGATCCTCAGGGAAGTTGGAGGGGAGGCTTGACCATGGAGAGGTTGCTGTTCCACTTTCTCCCCACTCCTTTTACACCCTGCAGAAAACCCCAGGGATGCTTGTGAAAGGAGCCCCATCAACACCCCAAGGCCCAACACTGTGCCCACAGAGGTGGGGTTCACGCATACACGCACAGGCACACACACGCACAGGCACACACATGCGCACACACACACCATGTTGGACAGTACTGCTCCCTTCGTCCCTGCCTGCCGCTCCTTCCCGCTTCCCCATCTCGGTTCTTCCACTGGAATCTACAAGGACCACTGTCATTCAGGAGGCTGTGGGTGCCGAGTCCTCAGGATCTGATCTCTGTCACTTACAGCTCTGCCCCCGAGCTCTTGCAGTCTGTCCTCTCTGCCGCTACCTCGTCCTGTGTCCTGTGCACATAAACCAGGCATCCCCAGTAACCCACTGGGTTTGGCCCAGAGACCTCTGCAGGCCTGGCTGGTGAAGTATGGCTCCTGGGGCCAACATTAGTGAGTGGGGGAGATGCCAGGCACTGCAGGCCCCAGGCACTGGTTGTGAGGCCGAGCACACCAGCAGCAGAACACAGCCAAATTCTGGGTGCTTGCGACTCTTGTTCCCCATAGTAGCACGACCTGCGATTAGCTAGGGGGCGGCCATGGGGACAGGGGATGGGCTGGTACCTCTGGGTAGCAGGAGGCCACCAGAAAGCCCCTTGACTGCCCTCGGGCTGATGGGGCTGCCGAGCCTCACGAGGAGGCAGTCAGGGCAGGGAAGTTTCTGGAATAGTTGCCCAGAGTAGTCTGTATCCCGACACCCACAGCGGGATCCTCAGCTTCCCCACCCCACGACAGCTGCCTCACCTGCTGGGTCTGGGTTTCTCATCTGTAACTAGGGCTGAGCCTCCACTGACCCCACATGGTTGCCGCAGGGATCTGTGAGGTCAGAGGGCTGCAGCACTAGCAACAGGGTGAGGCCTACCCAAGTTGCTGCTGTGAGGGTGACCTTCCCCATGGCACCTACTGTCTTGCAGGAGAGGTGGCCCTGAACGAGTACCTGCGCGTCAAGACGGTTACTTTTGAGTACTGAAGAAAGGTCTCCTGAGAGAAAGCCCCTTCCCCACGATGTGTTCTTGCCCCCCACAACCCAGCCTGCCTGCCCAGGGGTGGCCTGGGCTGCCCCCTGAGTCTCGGTCTCTCACCCCTTCCTGTGCATGTGGCACCTCCATGTGGAAGCCCTCCCACCTGCACACCCTGTCTGATCACAGTGGCCTCTGGCTGAGTGGGAAAGTGGCCCCAGGGTGAATAAAGATTCTGACTAGTGGCTGCAGGACCCCCGTGTCTCTCAGCTTCACCTGTGGGGATGCTGGGCGGCCCTGCAAGTCCTGACACTCGAGTGCATTGCTCAAAGAAGGTGCCCTGGGGAGAGGTGCAGCACTGGCAACTGGGTGTGCATCCACTGCAGCCTGAGGAAGCAGGTGCTGAGATGAAGGGAGGCACGGGAGGCACGGGAGCCTCTGATGGCACGACTCTTGGGAAGTGCAGAGCAGAGGAAGCAGGACAGACAGCCCTCCCTGCCCAGAAAGGCCCTTGTCCTGCCTGCAGCTCCTCAGGCAGGCCTCACACTGTTGCCAGTGCTGCAGCCTCCCAGGAGCTGACCTCAGTTGACCCAAGGGCACTGTGGGGGGGAGGGGCGCTGTGCTGCCCCAGACCGGGGTTTCAGAGCTCACTCTATCATGTGTTCTGTGTATCTCTGCGGATTCTTGTCCCTCCACTTTGTTCTCTCTTTCTTCTCTCACCCTGCAGGACTCTGGGCCTACCCCCTAGGTCCCAAACATTACACCTCCACTTACCTGTTCTTGCCTCAGTTTACCCCACATGGCACTCTCTTCTTGGCATTCCAGCCCCCTGCCGCCCCCCAGCTCTGCCCCTCTGGGCTCTGCAGCATCTGAAGTTCTCTTTGCCTTGCAGGCTCCCTGGCTGTGCTAGGAGTGTCCTGGCCCAGCCTTTGCTCATCTGGGAGCAGCTTCAATCCTCCCCCTGTGGCCGACTCTGCCCCTTGGGGCCTATGACACCGTCCCTAACCCACAAAGGTCCCCATGCCTGGCTTCCTTCCATTAAGCCTTCTCTTCCATTCAGGATATACTTCTACAGAAGGCCCGTACAGACCCCCCTTGTGAGTGGTAGTAATCATGAGAAGCAGTGGTTCACTGAGCGCTAACTGGAGGTCTGGGGGTTCTAAGGCCATCTCTATGTATCTACCTCATTTAATCCTTCCATTAGCCCAACTATTTTTGTTCCCATTTGTAGGCAAGAAACTTGAGGCAGAAACGTTATTAGGCCCTTTGGTACTAAGTCCCCAGCTCCTTCATTGCTGGGGCCAGGCCTTAGCTGTGGTGGTCTGGGGGAGCAAGCCACCCCACTGGGCACTGCTGCCGCCTTGGGGGGGCACCTGTACCTCCACGTCTACTCTGCCCCAAGCATGGAGCGATCCCTTCTCTCAACGCCCCATGAACCACTGCCATCAGGTTGCAACTTCTCACAAAACCTTCTTAGAGGGTCAGGAAGAGCAAACAAATCTGACTCAGAGCCCTGAAGCCCTGACCCACTCCAGGCCCCATGGGAAGTGCTGAGGCCGGTTTTGCCTGCCTGCCTGCTGCCCCAGGACCATCTCACCCCAGCCCTGGAACTGTGATCTCAATTCTTGTGCCCACAGAAGGGAAGAAATGTGTTTTTCAGCTCAGCCTAAGCCTTTTGGACTCTGTTTCCTACCTGGGAATTGATTGTGATGGCTGATGGTGGAGAACCACCTCCCTGAGAGAAGACCTTTCTTGTCCAAAGGCAGACCTGCCTTAACACACATCCAACCAGATGAGTCCTACGCCTGCCCCTTTCCCAGGCCCCTTTGTTTCACCTCAAACACCCCAGGGCCAGGGCACCAACAGTGGCGTCCAGCTAATGCAGCTGGAAGTCTGCCCCACATCCAGAGGGGTCAGCCCTGGCTTCCCTGCAAAAAGCCCTTCACAGCAGAGGAGCAGACAACAGGTGGAGCACAGGCTCATCTGAACCCAAATAGAACCAAGACAGCCTTTTCTTCCCTCTTCAGATACACACACAGAGCTTGGTTTCAGCCAGGTGGCCCCCCTACAGTTCCACTTGACACCTCTGTTTAGATGTGCCTGGCTGGGCTCCTACCTTTCTAGCTTCCCCTCTCTTCAAGAATTCTCCTGAAACTGTAAAGTAAGTATACAAGAGAAACCACCTGCTTTCCCCTCCTATGTATTTTTTTTTCCTGAGGTGACTCCTTTACTTTTACATGGAACACTTCACTTTTGACACTTCTGGTCACCAAATGTGAGGGGTGTTTCCCACATCAAGCAATTCTCTGTGTCACCAGCTGTGTGTCTTACAATTTAAATCAATGTGACGCTGTCCACCCAGACATAGTGTCAGGTCCCACAGATTAAGAGCTCAGTCCCACAAAACTGTTCCCACGCACTTTAGATGCCAGTCACAAAGAGCAGGTCTCCAGGTTACCCCACAGCTTCTACCTAATTTGGAGATTCCCATGACTCCCACCTTACATTAATTTTCTGGAGAAGCTCACAGAACTCAGAGAAATACTTATGTTTGCCAGTGTAATAAGGGTATGATAAAGAGCCAGACGAAGAGCATACAGATGAAGAGCCAGATGAAGAGATGCATTGGGTGACATCTGGGAGAGTCCTGAGCCCAGGACTTTTCGTCCTTGTGAAGTTGGGGTGGATCATCTCTCTAACAAACAGTGTGGATGTCTTTGCCAGCCTGGAAGCTCTCCAAACCCCATACTACTGGGATTTTTATGGGCTTTTCCACACATAGTCATGTTCAATCATTGACTCCGTTTCTAGCCCCTGTCCCCTCTCTGGAGATTGGTTGGAGGTGGGGGGCTGAAGATGCCAAACTTCTAATGATGGCTTGGTCTTTCTGGTGACAGCCACCATCTAGGGGCCTACCCAGTCATCTAGATAGAATAAAGATGCTCCTAGTGCTCTTCTCACCTAGGAATTTACACGGGTTTGGGGAGCCTGTGTCACGGTGGCAGGCGAACCCCCAGCACAATGGAGGTGTGTATCAACCAAGATGACTTGCCAGCAGTCACTGGTACACGGGACAAATAAGCATGTCTTTTCATAATTTTAAATGCATTTATCTTTCTCCACATTAACAGAAGAGTTCAAGGCATTTTAGAAACATAATAAAATTTATTTATTTCTTAATAATAAATTTATATTTTATTGGTGTTCAATTTGCCAACATACAGAATAACACCCAGTGCTCATCCCGTCAAGTGCCCCACTCAGTGCCCATCACCCATTCACCACCATCCCCCTCCCTCCTCCCCTTCCACCACCCCTAGTTCATATCCCAGAGTTAGGAGTCTTCCATGTTCTGTCTCCCTTTCTGATATTTCCCACTTATTTTTTTCTCCTTTCCCCTTTATTCCCTTTCACTATTATTTATATTCCCCAAATGAATGAGAACATAAAATGTTTGTCCTTCTCCGATTGACTTATTTCCCTCAGCATAATACCCTCCAGTTCCATCCACGTTGAAGCAAATGGTGGGTATTTGTTGCTTCTAATGGCTGAGTAATATTCCACTGTATACATAGACCACATCTTCTTTATTCATTCATTTTTTGATGGACACCGAGGCTCCTTCCACAGTTTGGCTATTGTGGACTGTGGACTGCTATAAACATCGGGGTGCAGGTGTCCCGGCGTTTCATTGCATCTGAAATGCATGAGCGAATTGGAGCAAAGAGGAATACAGCAGAAGGATAAAATCAGGAGTGTGGTTGGTATCAAAAGTGTGAACTTTTATACCATTTTAAAGTTGGACCACAGGGATGCCTGGGTGGCTCAGAGGTTCAGCGTTTGCCTTTGGCTCAGGGCATGATCCTGGGGTCCTGGGATCGAGTCCCTCATCAGGCTCCCTGCAGGAAGCCTGCTTCTCCCTCTGCCTGTGTCTCTGCCTCTCTCTCTGTGTCTCTCATGAATAAATAAATAAATTCTTGAAAAAAAAATTGGACCACAATTTAGCTCAGAGCTTTCTAACTGACAAGAGTGTGAGGGAACCTGACCTGTGACCTAATTCACAGTGTCCATATGAGAGAAGAAGCAAACTAGTTTTTCTGGAGTACAGAAAGAAACCCATCTTGTGAGTCCTCCTCAGGAAAAAAAAAATTATGATGTGATGACCACTGCCTTCTCCTATTTTATAGTAGGGTGTTAAGGTGTAGACTGCTGTTTCTTATGACCTTCCCCAAGGTAGGCTGAGCACATGTAGGCCCACTGGCTGCGCAAGGGACGAGCCTGGTAGCATGGTTGGAACACTACACTCTCCAAATACAGTGGGGAGGAGGATGGACTCTGAGGCCCAGCTGTAGCTCTCTGTCGATCTGACTTGATCTAAACATGATGATCCAGAGGAGATAGAATTTACCATAAGCCATTTCAGGCAGAGCTTTGCATTTCTTCAGAAGAAATGTTCTGATGAGGTAAAAAGGGGCTGCTGCGGGATGTTCAGGATCTGAAGATGACCCCGGCTTTCTCTATGTAATACAAGGGAGAGGACTTTGAAAGGTGTACAAGAATGAGGTGGAGAAGGGAAGAGGTGGACATGGCAGGTGCTGCAAAGGGGAAGGTGGGGAAGGTGATCCCTTCATGGCAGAGGCAAATGGTCTTTGGGGGATATGTGGGATTGTATGGTGGAAACTCCTTTCCCTTCTCCCTCTAAGCTCAACAATTCCTCATTGTTCCGTATGCTTTCCTGTGAACTGCTTCTCTTGGGCAAACCCCAAAGAAAAGATGGTTTGTGTATCCAAAGAGACACAGGCAGAGGAAAGCATAGGAGCAAAGAATGTTCCAGAGAATATCTGATTATGTGAGTGCATACTTAGATGCCTGATTTGGTTGCACATCCATCAGTAATCCTCCAAAAGTGCTGCTTCTCCCATGGGAATGTGTAAGGTGCATTGGGTGGCAAGTCTCTGCAGGGTACTCTAACCACAATCCCAGTGTTGTGGGGTCTTCTGAGCGGGGGCCAAAGAGTGAAGTGTCCTTATAAACTGTATTTCAAACAAATACAGGGGTTTAATAGTAGATACGTTAAAGACATGAGGACATACATCACTCTACAAAGAGCATCAAATTATAATCCTTCCATACAGTAAGCAGTCCTACCCAGAACACATGCATGAGACCAATTCACTTAGAAATACAATCTTGGTACATAGTAGAGATTTGATAAAGACCTAGGAATGAATGACATGATAAATGTGTCTCATTCTGGCCTTAGGTGAGTTCCTGAACTTTCTCCATGCTTCAATCCATAAAAGGTTTTGAAAATTGCCTAACAGTGAGGACAAATGTTAGCTTCCATATGATTCATTGAGTGGGTTAGATTAATTTCAAGGTCTGGTTTATATTAAAGTCATATTTGTTCATCGAACAAATGCTGAGTGCCTACTGAAAAAAAATGAGGGCAGGATGCATAGCTTTTTTACTTCATAATTCCCAGTGCTTAGGACAGGCTTCATGTATAATAGGGGCTCAATAAATATGTATTGACCAAATGGATAAAGTTGTATGCTGATCATTCTAAATTCTCACTGCAATGGGTTATCTTCTAGAAAAAAAAAAAAACACATTACTACAATTCTTTCAAGAAGTAGTAAAGAACCTGACAAGATTTGTTTACTTTTGAAAAAACATGGAAGAGACACCAAGGAGTTATTTCTGTATCATTCAGGACTGGCTAGCTTAACAACTCAATGAGTTTGCTTCTCACTTATGTTATATGTCCATCACAGATTGTCAGGGGCTGTGTTCCAGTGCTTCTTGTTCCAAGATAATGACCTTTGCCATGGCAGAGGGAAAGACACCTTAGAGAGTCTGTATGAGCACTTAGATGCTCTTCACTGGAAATGACATGTCACTTCTGCTCCTAACCAACTACCCCAGGCTAGCCACCAGAGATCCACTCAACCAAGGGTGCAGGAGGTTCAGTCTCCCATGTGCCTAGAAATGGGGGAACTGAAGACCAGGAGGCAGCATTAGGCTCTCAGCTCAGACCAGGAAAGTTTTTCTTTAACTGTTAAGAAATAGAAAATTTTCATACCTATGTTCAGTGCATAGAAAAAGATAAACGTTTTCTAATTCTTTATACAGAGCTATCACATATCTAGTGTCCAAACTTGACAAAGACAGCATAAAACTAAATGAAATGGAACGAACACACAAGTGGCAAGATAGTTAAAATCTGTGGTGACATGCTCATAAATTGAATCAGTCTATATGTGGAGAATAATTCATTATGGCCAAATTGTGTGCATCCTTGGAACACAAGGATGATTTAAAGAAAAACAGAATCACCTCCACTGACCATGAAAGGGCATTTTCATGTACCTGCATTCAAATATTCACTCTGTCACTTAATAACTCTGTGACATTGGATAAGTATATAACTTCCTCCCTGATCCTTAGTTTTTCACATCTATAGAGTGCAATCTTCATAGTCCTTACTTCCCAGGGTAATTGCAAGAGTTAGAAGACAATGAATAATAATAAAAAAAAAGACAATGAACCTGATGTGTTCAGCATGTTTATCTGTGATGTCAGTGCTCAGTGTCAGCAGATTCTGTTACTATTATTATCAGATTGAATCAATAGCTGATTCAGATATCTATCCATTTCTTTATTCCACAATTAGATTGAGTACCTACTATGTGCCTGATACTTTCCAAGAGGAAGTTTCTGCCCTGGCAAATTCTGGTAGATGAAAAACAGGAAACCAACAGTAAATAAGTCTAGTATATATACTGTAGTGGTAAGTATTTGGATAAAAATACAGCAGTGAGGGAATTGGGAATGCTGTCTTTGGGCGAGAGTGGAATGGGAGAGGTACTATTTATATAGATATTTGGGAAAGATCCTTCTGATTAGGTGGGATTTGAGTAGAGATCTGAAGGGAATGGAAAGACATAGGACATTGTTCAATATGTGACACTGCTTCCATCAAGAAATGGAGTTTATTTCTCCATCTCTTAAATTTGGTTGGCCTTGTGACTTTCTTTGACCAGTAAGATGTGACAGATGTGACGTTGCACCAGATCCAAGGCTTGGCCTCAAGAAGACATGAAGATGTCACTCCCTCTGCTTGGAAGCACCTCCTACCCTGTAAACAAGCTTGAGCCAGCCTGGTGGAGGTTAAGAGACATGTGGCTCAGCACTGATGGGCCCCAGAGGCATAGCCACCTAGATGGTCAGCAGCTGACTATGTGCATAAGCCCCAGAGGAGACCAGCAGATAGGCCACTCAACTGGGCTCAATCCAAATTATTGGCCCACAGAATCATGAGATAAATAAATGAATGTTGTTTCTAGTCATGCAGTTTTGGGGTGGTTTTTTATGCAGCCAAAGCTAACTGATAGAGATGATTTTAAGAAATGTAGTATCTGAATCAATGTTTAAGTGTGGCAATTAGACTCTAAGGGACATATGTAGAAGCAAGAACACCATTAGAAACCTACTCCTCTACTTTAGATGACAAGAGAAGGTAGTGGTGGAAGTGAGGGGGATTGACTTTTTTTTTTGACAATTTTTGAAAGTAGAACTAATAAGATTTGCTGATAGATTGAGTATGGGAGTGTGAAAGAAAGAAGAGTTGAGAATAATGTCAAGATGTTTGGTTTGCACTACTGAAGCCTGTAAGTGCCATTTAGTCAGATGCAAAGGACATAGAAGCAAGTTGGGAAGGAAGGTTTAGTGAGCTGGTTTTGGATGTGTGAAATTTGAAATGCCTATTAAGCATCTGCACTAGAGATGCCAAGGAGACAGATTACACAAGTGAAATTAAGGGGAGTGGTCCTGGTTGAAGATGTGGATTAGGGCATCATCGCCATTGAAACGGTGGGGTTGCTTGTTGACCCAGTTTATTCTGAGGGCTACAGTGATACATGGGTATTCCCCTGGCCCTAATACATAATAAAACTCTATTACATATATTTTAGAGCAACCAAAATGTCAAATGGTGGGGGAAGACTTGAATTAATGATTCTCAACCCTGCTTGTTCCATTATCTTTATTTTCTATGACAAATATTTTCTATCACTTTTTCATATCCCCCAAGATGGACAGATCATATTTCCAATCTATACATGTGACCTCAATGAAATTATTATTTTGCCCTCACTTTACTATAACTGAGAAATAAAGGAAAGGCATTTTAAAATAAATCATAAATGCTTCCCTGTATTGGTGTTGGGAGAGCTGGGGTTCCACCTAGGCTCTCGGCACCAACCTTAATGCGAATTTTACTCACAGCGATTGCAGACCGGTATCTGACCAAGGAGACCCGTGTGCCTTTGGCTTTGACCATTCGTGGAAGTCTCCAAGCACTGACTTTTTAAAAAGTTGCGGGGAAGGCAGGGCAAGATGTTGGAAGAGTAGGGTCCCCAAGTCACCTGTCCCCACCAAATTACCTAGATAACTTTCAAATGATCCTGAAAACCTATGAATTCGGCCTGAGATTTAAAGAGAGAACAGCTGGAATGTTACAGTGAGAAGAGTTCGCGCTTCTATCAAGGTAGGAAGACAGAAAAAAACTAAATAAATAAAAAAGCATCCAAGGGGGAGGGGCCCCACGAGGACCCAGGCTAAGGCTGCCCGGCCAGTGCCCCCAGGACAGGAAAGCCCAGGCCCGGAGAAGCAGGAGCTTTACCAACCTTACCGGACAGAAAGGCGCTCACAGGGAGCTCGGGCAGGACCCCAGGAGGGGCAGGGTTGCCCGCAGGCTCCCAGGGACACGAACAGAGGATCTGCGCCCCGAGGGAGAGCGCACCAGACCCCGCAGCCGAGCTCCCTAAAGGACTGCAGCCCCCGCCTGGTGGGGACCCGGGAGCAGCTGGGGGGGCGGCTCAGGCAGCGGCTCCACGCGGGGGTGCTGCGCGGCCCCGGGAGCGCGATTCCAGCAGCGCAGGCCCCAGAGCCCAGGGCGCCAGGGGACAGAGCCCAAATCCAGCTCTCCCCCCAGGATGGGCAGAGGCTAGGAGGGCCCAGGACAGCGAGGACGCTCCTGCCCCCAGCTGTGCAGATCGGCGCCCCCCGCCCCTGGAGCATCCAGGTCCCTGCAGACTGAGAGCTGCGGTAGTTACTGCGGGAGCTGAATTCAGGGCTGAAGAGCTGGCAGCCGCCACTGTTGTTCCTCCTGGTGTCACCTGTGCCTGGGACTGAGCAGGGGCCTCACAGGATAAACAACCCCCACTGAGCCCTGCACTTGGCAGGGGGCTGGGCAGCTCCCCCAGGTGCACACACCTGAGAATCAGCACAGCAGGCCACTCGCCTAGAAGACCAGCTGGAAGGACAGGGGAAAAGCAAGTTATTGACCAAGCAGCACTGGAAAATTCCAGGGGAAGTTGAGGGATTTACAGCATATAGAATCAGAAGATACTCCCCCTTGTTTTTTGTTTTCTGTTTGCTTCCCACCAACTTTTTTTCTTCTTATTTTTTTTCTTTCTCTTTTTTTCTCTTCTCTCTTTCTCTCCTTTTTCCAGTACAACTTGTTTTTGGCTACTCTACACTAAGCAAAATGACTAGAAGGAAAAACTCATCTAAAAAGAAGGAATCAGAAACAGTCCTCTCTCCCACAGAGTTACAAAATTTGGATTACAATTCAATGTCAGAAAGCCAATTTAGAAGCACAAAGAAAGCATAAAGGATTCAAGAGACTTCACGACTGCAGAATTTAGATCTAATCAGGCAGAAATTAAAAATCAATTAATTGAGATGCAATCCAAACTAGAGGTCCTAACGACGAGGGTTAATGAGGTAGAAGAATGAGTGAGTTACATAGAAAACAAGTTGATGGCAAGGAGGGAAACTGAAGAAAAAAGAGAAAAACAATTAAAAGATCATGAGGATAGGTTAAGGGAAATAAATGACAGCCTCAGAAGGAAAAATCTACATTTAATTGGGGTTCCCGAGGGCGCCAAAAGGGACAGAGGTCCAGAATATGCATTTGAACAAATCATAGCTGAGAACTTTCCTTTTTTAAATATGTAAATTTATTTTTTTATTGGTGTTCAATTTGCCAACATGCAGAATAACACCCAGTGCTCATCCCATCAAGTGCCCCCCTCAGTGCCCATCACCCAGTCAAATACAAAAGCTAACCTTACTCCTAAAGGAGCTGGAGAAAAACAGCAAATAGATCCTACACCCAGCAGAAGAAGAGAGTTAATAAAGATTCGAGCAGACCTCAACGAAATCGAGACCAGAAGAACTGTGGAACAGATCAACAAAACCAGGAGTCGGTTCGTGAAAAAATTAATAAAATAGATAAAGCATTAGCCAGCCTTATTAAAGAAAAGAGAGAGAGAAAAGACTTAAATTAATAAAATCGTGAATGAGAAAGGAGAGATCACTACCAACACCAAGGAAATACAAACGATTTTAAAAACATATTATGAGGGATCCCTGGGTGGCGCAGCGGTTTGGCGCCTGCCTTTGGCCCAGGGCGCGATCCTGGAGACCCGGGATCGAATCCCACATCAGGCTCCCGGTGCATGGAGCCTGCTTCTCCCTCTGCCTGTGTCTCTGCCTCTCTCTCTCTCTGTATGACTATCATAAATAAATAAAAAAAAATTAAAAAAAAAACATATTATGAATAGCTATACACCAATAAATTAGGCAATCTAGAAGAAATGGACACATTCCTGGAAAGCCACAAGCTACCAAAACTGTAACAGGAAGAAATAGAAAACCTGAACAGGCCAATAACCAGGGAGGAGAATGAAGAGTCATCAAAAACGTCCCAAGACACAAAAGTCCAGGGCCAGATGGCTTCCCTGGGGAATTCTATCAAACGTTTAAAGAAGAAACCATACCTATTCTACTAAAGCTGTTCAGAAAGATAGAAAGAGATGGAGAACTTTCAAACTGGTTCTATGAGGCCAGCATCACCTTAATTCCAAAACCAAAGACCCCACCAAAAAGGAGAATTCTAGACCAATATCCCTCATGACCATGGATGCAAAAATTCTCAACAAGATACTAGCCAATAGGATCCAACAACACATTAACAAGATTATTCACCATGATCAAGTGGGATTTATCCCCGGGACACAAGGCTGGTTCAACACTCGTAAAGCAAACAATGTGATTCATCATATCAACAAGAGAAAAACCAAGAACCATATGATCCTCTCAATAGATGCAGAGAAAGCATTTGACAAAATACAGCATCCATTCCTGATCAAAACTCTTTAGAGTGTAGGGATAGCAGGAACATCCCTCAGCATCCTAAAAGCCATCTACGAAAAGCCCACAGCAAATATCATTCTCAGTGGGGAAACACTGGGAGCCTTTCCTCTAAGATCAGGAACAAGACAGGGATGTCCACTCTCACCACTGCTATTCAACATAGTACTGGAAGTCCTCGCCTCAGCAATCAGACAACAAAAAGACATTAAAGGCATTCAAATTGGCAATGAAGAAGTCAAACTCTCCCTCTTCGCTGATGACATGATACTCTACGTAGAAAACCCCAAAGACTCCACCCCAAGATTGCTAGAACTCATACAGCAATTTGGCAGTGTGGCAGGATACAAAATCAATGCCCAGAAGTCAGTGGCATTTCTATACACTAACAATGAGAGTGAAGAAAGAGAAATTAAGGAGTCAATCCCATTTGCAATTGCACCCAAAAGCATATGATACTTAGGAATAAACCTAATGAAAGAGGTAAAGGATCTATACCCTAAAAACTATAGAACACTTCTGAAAGAAATTGAGGAAGACACAAAGGATCCCTGGGTGGCGCAGCGGTTTGGCGCCTGCCTTTGGCCCAGGGCGCGATCCTGGAGACCCGGGATTGAATCCCACGTTGGGCTCCCGGTGCATGGAGCCTGCTTCTCCCTCTGCCTGTGTCTCTGCCTCTCTCTCTCTCTCTCTCTCTCTCTCTCTCTGTGTGACTATCATAAATAAATAAAAATTAAAAAAAAATAAAGATTGAGGAAGACACAAAGAGATGGGAAAATATTCCATGCTCATGGTTTGGCAGAATTAATATTGTGAAAATGTCAATGTTACCCAGGGCAATTTATACGTTTAATGCAATCCCTATCAAAATACCATGGACTTTCTTCAGAGAATTAGAACAAATTATTTTAAGATTTGTGTGGAATCAGAAAAGACACCGAATAGGCAGGGGAATTTTAAAAAAGAACACCAGAGTTGGGGGCATCACAATGCCAGATTTCAAGTTGTACTACAAAGCTGTGGTCATCAAGACAGTGTGGTACTGGCACAAAAACAGACACATAGATCAATGGAACAGAATAGAGAACCCAGAAGTGGACCCTGAACTTTATGTCAACTAATATTCGATAAAGGAGGAAAGACTATCGACTATCCACTGGATGAAAGACAGTCTCTTCAATAAATGGTGCTGGGAAAATTGGACATCCACATGCAGAAGAATGAAACTAGACCACTCTCTTGCACCAGACACAAAGATAAACTCAAAATGGATGAAAGATCTAAATGCGAGATGAGATTCCATCAAAATCCTAGAGGAGAACACAGGCAACACCCTTTTTGAACTTGGCCACAGTAACTTCTTGGAAGATTCATCCATGAAGGCAAAAGAAACAAAAGCAAAAATGATCTACTGGGACTTCAAGGATACAATCAGTAAAACTCAAAGACAACCTACAGAATGGGAGAAGATATTTGCAAATGACGTATCAGATAAAGGACTAGTTTCCAAGATCTATAAAGAACTTATTAAACTCAACACCAAAGAAACAAACAATCCAATCATGAAATGGGCAAAAGACATGAACAGAAATCTCACAGAGGAAGACACGGACATGGCCAACACGCACATGAGAAAATGCTCTGCATCACTTGCCATCAGGGAAATACAAATCAAAACCGCAATGAGATACCAACTCACGCCAGTGAGAATGGGGAAAATTAACAAGGCAGGAAACCACAAATGTTGGAGAGGATGTGGAGAAAGGAGAACCCTCTTGCACTATTGGTGGGAATGTGAACTGGTGCAGCCCCTCTGGAAAACTGTGTGGAGGTTCCTCAAAGAGTTAAAACTAGACCTGCCCTACGACCCAGCAATTGCACTGTTGGGGATTTACCCCAAAGATACAGATGCAATGAAACGCCGGGACACCTTTATAGCAGCAATGTCCACAATAGCCAAACTGTGGAAGGAGCCTCGGTGTCCATCGAAAGATGAATGGATAAAGACAATGTGGTTTGTGTATACAGTGGAATATTACTCAGCCATTAGAAACGACAAATACCCACCATTTGCTTCAACGTGGATAGAACTGGAGGGTATTATGCTGAGTGAAGTAAGTCAATCGGAGAAGGACAAACAGTGTATGTTCTCATTCATTTGGGGAATATAAATAACAGTGAAAGGGAATATAAGGGAAGGGAGAAGAGATGTGTGGGAAATATCAGAAAGGGAGACAGAACATAAAGACTCCTAACTCTGGGAAATGAACTAGGGGTGGTAGAAGGGGAGGAGGGTGGGGGGTGGGGGTGAATGGGTGACGGGCACTGAGGGGGACACTTGACGGGATGAGCACTGGATGTTATTCTGCATGTTGGCAAATTGAACACCAATAAAAAATAAATTTATTATTAAAAAAAAGATGTGGTCTATGTATACAGTGGAATATTACTCAGCCATTAGAAACGAGAAATATCGACTATTTGCTTCAACATGGAGGGACCTGGAGGGTATTATGCTGAGTGAAACAAGTCAATCAGAAAAGGACAAACATTCTATGGTCTCGTTTATATGGGGAATATAAACATTAGTGAAAGGGAATAAATGGAAAGGAGAGAAAACGAATGAAAGTATCAGTGAGGGTGACAAAACATGAGAGACACCTAACTGTGGGAAATAAACAAGGGGTAGTGGAAGGGGAAGTGGGTGGGGCGTTGGGGTGACTGGGTGATGGGCCATGATGGGGGCACTTGGCGGGATGTACACTGGGTGTTATGCTATATGTTGGCAAATTGAATTCAAGTAAATAAATAAATAAATAAATAAATAAATTAAAATTAAAAAGTTGTGGCAAAATACACATGACATAAAATTTACCATCTCAATACTTCTTTTGTAAAGATTTATTTATTCATTTGAGAGAGAGTACACAGGGGCAGCAGGGAGAGAGAGGGATGGAAGCAGATTCTGCATTGAGTATGGAGCCCAATGGGGCTCGACCTCATGACCCTGAGATCAGATCTGAGCTGAAAGCAAGAATCCAATGCTTAACAGACTGTACCCCCTAGGGCGCCGGCATCTTAACCACTTTGAAGCATGCAGTTCAGTGGCATTAAGCATATTTACATTGTTGTATGATCATCAGCACTATCCATCTCCAGAACCTACTCATCTCCCCAAACTAACTCTCCCATAAACTTTTTATTTTTTTAAAGAGTTTACTTATTTGAGATAGAGAGTGAGAGTGCATGAGTAGGGGTTGAGGGAGAGTGAGAGGCAGGCTCCCTGCTGAGCAGGGAGACCAATGCAGGGCTCCACCCCAGGATCCTGGGATCATGACCAAAGGCAGGTGCTTAATTGACTGAGCCACCCAGGCGCCCCAACATAGACTTTTTAATAACAATGGCACATAAGGGGGCTCAGAGCTGATATGTCACTTGCAGCCAGAAGAAGATGCACATTATACAAGTATATCTGTGTCCTTGTACTACATACTCTACAACAATTTAGAATTTTGATAAATCCTACCATGCCTTAATCCTAGCTCAATTATGTTACATTATATTTTTCAGCATTAACGTGTTCCACATTAATATTTAAAACACACCACAAATTTTGTAATCCTTCATCTTTTTGATACACTGGTAGCCTCCAGGCATGGAGGGGGCCCAGGCTTCTTGGGCCTTAGAGAGCAAATGGTCTGCATCTCCCAGGTGAGGAGGCAGGCTTTCCTCAGGCTCTCATATTTGGTGAGTGGCTGACCCTTTGCCAGTTGCTTTTTATAGTGAAGTCAGCAGAACTTGTGGGACTATTTTTAGTGGCGGGCTCAGTGACCTTAGGCCTTCCTTCTAAGACCTGGGGCCTTGAAGCATCTTCCCAGCAGCCTGGATGTTGTGTCTCACGGTCCTATGAGCCCTGACGTGGCAGCAGCTGCGTGTGCTATCCTCCTCTGGGGGGCTGTTCCCTCCCGCATCTCCTGGCCTGAAGGATCCGGAATGTTGGCCTAGTTGCTCCTGACACTTCCACCTGGAGGGAGAACCAGCAGCTTCACGGAGGCCAACCCCGAGTCCATGCCCCTACCCAGTGCTGTAAGTCCCCTTGCATGATTCTCAGCAAAGGCAACAAGTCCATCCCTGGCTGTTAAGTAATTTGGAGGGTGGAGAAGACTCAGGTCTGCTGTAGGGATGTTTTCTAACAGAGGCATGAGCACCCCTTGCATTGTAAATGCAGCACTGCCGGACACTCCCTGGTGGGCAAGCCTCCTGCCTCCAGTCTGTTACAATGATTCTATGACATCGTGGATGTGAGCATGTGTTGGAATGTCCTAGTAAGTGCAAGGTACTATTTCCATTACAGCATGAACACTTGTTCATTTTTGTGCTTTTGCAAATTGCAAGAGGGTTCCATGCAGTGGCGCTGTCTTCCTTCCTGGTCGCTGTCGGTGCAAGGGTGGTGGTCTGGGCCCAGGGCAGAGAGAACTACTGCATTCCCGAGCCACCTCGAGACCTGTGTGGTTCTTCCTGTTGTCACTAAATCTCCATTAGTTCCCTGCAGAGCTCTGGAATGGGGTCACTGATTTGGCAGGACAAACAAGAACAATGGCTCACTTCTCCACATGTGAGTGAAGCACAGAATGGCCCTTGGGTATGGGAGGACAGGCAGGGGTGGTGCGCACTAAGCCAGCCCTGGGTTACTCAGCATGCCAAGCAGGGAACCGTGAGGGGCAGGTCCCAAGTGATCTGGAAATATCTTCATCATCATCACAGACCAAATTTCATTCCTTGGAACTTTACTGTTTCCTGTGCAAATCTGATATTACAAATTTAATATCAAAAAGCAGCTAATCCACTGAGCAGTCATCTTTGAACTGGGACACTAGATGAACCAGAGCATCTCCCTTATAAGCATGCATTTGTTCATGCATTCATTCACTTGTTTGTTTGAGAGCGGTAGTCTAGTCATCTTCAGATTCAGTCAGAACAGAGTGTGAATCCTGGCTCTGTCTCTCAAGGCTGTGACCTTGAACAAGTGTAATAGCTCTTTGGGACCTCAGTTTCCTCATCCATAAAAAGGCAGGTGACATTCCCCTCATGGGCTTGCTCCAAGGGTTAGCACTGATGGGCAGACAGCCATCTGCATTCAGAGTGAGTGGCTGGGAATCAGACTTCTGCTCTCCATCATTGCACCTTTTCATTTTCCTCAATCAGTAAATGTCTTTCCAGTGCTGCAGATGTCCCACTCAGGTTCCCCTCCATCCCTGGGCACACCTGCCTGACTTCCTCATGTGGGCCAGCAGTGATGCCTAAGAGGGCTTTCCCTGCCTGTGGGAGCCACCTGGCCCACCTTGTCTGACAGTTCATCAGGCCTGAGGGTCCAGCACTCTATTGTGCCCTGGAAGTAGCCTCTAAACCCATAAAACTTGGCAGAAGCTAGGATTTGGATCCCCTGCAGGAGGGGTATGTCTGAGGTTCCCAGAGGTCCAGACAGGACTGAGTTGCCCTCAGTGGTAACTTGCTTGGTAATGAAACTTTATTGACTGCCCTCCTTTCCCTGCCTCACCTCCCCACCTCCCTGGGATCACCTCCCAGATAAACTACTTGCACTTGGGTTCTCATTGCAAGGTCACTTCTGGGGGCTGGGAGGGAGGTAACTTAAAGCAAGTGTCTAATATATACTAGTGGATATGTTCAGAGATGGACAGATTCTCCTTATAGTCTAAGAGGTAATACATAGTCTAAGAGATAATATAGCACAATGACATAGTTAAGAGGCATTGTGGGGTTGGGAGGAAGGAGGCTAAGGGGCATGTTCTTGACTTTCCCAGGGGAGGACAAACCGAGCAGAGGCTCAGGGAGCCATCGCAGGGGCAACTTTACAAGGACAGGACTGGGCAGGAGGCTGACCTGCCTGCAAGGTGTGGTCTCTGCAGGGATGGCCCAGGGGCAGGCAGGCTTGTTGTGGGAAGGCAGTCAGGGCCCTAAACTTCAAATTCATTTTATGGGGTCAACCTGCGGGGCGGGGCACACCCCTCTGCTCTGGGCGGAGGGGTAGTCAGGGTCAGGGCTTGGCTAGCCCATCACATGGACCCTGGTGGGGCAGGGTGGGGGCCAGGGCAGGCCTTGAACTGGGGCTGCTGCCACCAAGCTGAAGGCCATCTGGGGAAGAAAAGGCCTGGCTGGGAATGAAGGATGGGTGCTGTGGTGGCAGAGGTACAGCAGGAAGCTGGGACAGACATAAGAAAAGCTGTGGGCAGGGTAAGGCCCAACTTGTGCCCCAAGCCTCCTGCAATGGTCCAGCCATATGCCTGGAATCAGCCCCTGCTTGTGGTGTGTCCTGTCAGAGCTTCAACAGAAATAACACAGTAGCAGGAAACATGTGAAGCCCTCACCACAGGCGAGGCACTGTGCTGAGGGCCTTACGTTGACAGCTTCCTTCCGTCCTCAACTCTCCGAGGTAGGCACTAATATTAACACCACTTCACAGATGAGAAAACGGAGGTTCATCCTGTTCCTAAGCACAGCTTGTGAAGTCATTGATCCCTTGCAATTATCCAGCTCAGGCCGCACAACAAAGTGTTACAGACCCAGTGGCGTATCCCATAGAAATTGATTTCTCAGAGGTCTGGAGCTTGAAGCCAAGCTAAAGATGCCAACAGGATTGGTTTCTGGTGAAATCCTCTTCCTGGCTTGTAGATGGCCACCATATTGCTGGGTCTTCACATGGCCTCTTCTCTGTGGGCACAGAGAGGGAGGGAGAGAGCGAGCGAGCCAGTTCTTGAGTCTCTTCCCCTAGTTGTTGGGATACCAGTCCTATCTGGTCAAAGTGCTGCCCATAAGACCTCATTTAACCTTTATTGTATTCCTAGAGGCCCTATATGCAAGAAGTCACATTGAGGATTAGGGCTTTACTATACAAATTTGGGGGTGGAGGGAACCAACATAATTCAGTCCACAATATCCTCTAACATTGTATAACTTTATTATTTACAAATGTCACTTAGTAAGTAGTGAGATCTATATATCTTAAATTTCCATCCCAGGACTACGTTTTGGCATAGTAGCTCTGTGCAAAAGCTACTCTGCTTAAAATTCAGATAGGCCTGCAGAGTCCTGAGGCAGTACTCTGGGCACTTATGAATGCTGTAAATGAGGAGAAGAGAATGGGGCACGAGCTAGGACCTGGTGCATACCACCTGCCACGTACCAAGGCCCTAAGGAATGGGTCCTTGGGTCCTAGCATGGCAATTGTCCTTTGGAGCTTAGCTGAGGCTGCGCCCTTTGCAAGAATGCTACATTCTCCATGTGGTTTCTTTACAACTGAGTTCAACTGTTAGTTGCTATTCATCAAGACACTTTTGTTGTTTTATTTTTCTCGCATTAGAGTTAAGTAGGAAATAAAATGTTTCCTGTACCCATAGTTATACTGAAACAAGATAAGCCCATCTCAAAAGTTACAGAGCCCAGAGCAAGATTACCGACGGGGGCACACAAACCATATGTTTAACGACATAGGCATATAAAACATGGCTGTAGAGTTGAATTGTTTTTCTTTTCTGGCCTTGACAAATGTAGCTCCATAGCAATTTGGGAGGCTGGGTTCAAGTGTAGAATCCTCGGACTCCTATGTAAAGATACAGGTGTGCCCCCAGCCTGTTCCTTCTCTAGGCACTGATCTGGGTGGGTATACATTCTGGAAGTGGGCTTAGAGTCACTCAGAATTCCCAGATCCTGGGGAGTTGGGAGCTTGATCTGGAAAGTTTAGGGTAGGGTTACTGGCTGCCGGTGGACATGATCCCTCTTTCCGTGGGGAGGGCAGGAGGTGTCAGGGGATGGCTGGGCCCTGAAGCCTAGCTGTGTACAGAGGTGTGTAGGCCATACAAACCAGGGATTGGGCAAGATGGCCTATATCCAGAGGCCCTCCTTATACGCAGAGTTGTCTTTGCTGAAGTAATATAATGTAGTACTAAATCTTGTTAAATATTTAGCTTTTCACTTGTCAATGCATTTCCACCCCTGTTTTGGAGTATCCTGCCGTTGGACTCATGTTCTGGCTCAGACCATGAGGGTGAACTTTACCTGAGGCTCTCTCCCTCCAAAATCTCTCATCCCTCTTTAGATCTTGGTTAGAAGAGGCCGCAGTCAAGACATCTTTGAGTCGTCTGGGAAAGTAGAACCAGACTGGGTATTGCTTATTTTTTTTTTTTGTTAGGTGCGATATTATGGGGATGTTTGAAAAAACAAACATTTATAGATTAGATAAACATACTCAAGTGTTTATTTATTTATTTTTTATAATCATTTATGATAGTCACACAGAGAGCGAGAGAGAGGCAGAGACACAGGCAGAGGGAGAAGCAGGCTCCATGCACCGGGAGCCTGACGTGGGATTCGATCCCGGGTCTCCAGGATCGCGCCCTGGGCCAAAGGCAGGCGCCAAACCGCTGCGCCACCCAGGGATCCCATACTCAAGTGTTTAAAGGTGAAATATGTTTGCTAGAATGTCTTAAAGTCACTCTGGTGGGGAGGGATATAGACGGGAACAAAAAGGCAAGAGGCAGACCATGATGGAAGCTGACCACGGCGGTGTGGGATCAGTTTACTGCCATACTTTTGCATGTGTGAGCATTTCTACAATAAAGAGGTCACCGCAAGAAGAAAGCGCTGTTCCTGGAGACTCAGTGGAGCAGGGGCTGCAGGCGAAGCATCCATTCCTTGGGAACGGCCAGTGTGCACAGTCCGCACAGCTCCTCTAGAGGCGGGATCCTCCAGGCCCCTTTCCTCCGCGATGTTTCACAGCCCGAGAGTCGGTTCTCTTCTTTGGAAACCAAGCCTCGGATGATTCCCTGCAACACACGAGGGGGGAGCTCAGAGCGCTCGGCCTCGGGGAGCCCGACCTGCGGGTCACTCCTGCTCCCGCGCTCTGCGGCCCGGGGCGGGGTCTGCACCGCCCTGACCTCCCGCGCGCTGCACCGGCCGCGCGACTGTCCGCCTGGGGGCCCGCCCCGCCGGGAGGGGAGTCTACGCAAGCCCGGCCTCCCCCTTTCACCCGCGCCCCGCCCCGCCGGGAGGGGAGTCTACGCAAGCCCGGCTTCCCCCGCCCCGCCGGGAGGGGAGTCTACGCAAGCCCGGCTTCCCCCGCCCCCCGCGCCCCGCCCCGCCGGGAGGGGAGTCTACGCAAGCCCGGCCTCCCCCTTCCCCGCCCCGCCCCGCCGGGAGGGGAGTCTACGCAAGCCCGGCTTCCCCCGCCCCCCGCGCCCCGCCCCGCCCCGCCGGGAGGGGAGTCTACGCAAGCCCGACCTCCCCCTTCCCCGCCCCGCCCCGCCCCGCCGGGAGGGGAGTCTACGCAAGCCCGGCCTCCCCCTTCCCCGCCCCGCCCCGCCCCGCCCCGCCGGGAGGGGAGTCTACGCAAGCCCGGCCTCCCCCTTCCCCGCCCCGCCCCGCCCCGCCCCGCCGGGAGGGGAGTCTACGCAAGCCCGGCCTCCCCCTTCCCCGCCCCGCCCCGCCGGGAGGGCATCCGGTCAGCCGGCCCTGCGCCGCGCGGGCGGGGACAGAGGCGCGCGAAGTCCGGGTAAACCGGGCTGGGGTCCAAAGGGGGGAGTTCGAGGGCGGCGGCGTGGCGGGGTGGCCCTCAGGGGGGGTCCACGCGAGGCGCCGGGTGGAGCCTGGGGTGGGGGAGGCGCCGAGAGGAAGGACCGCTCCGGGGGATCGCGGGGCCCGGCGGGGCACCCGGGGAGGCTCGGGGCTCGGGGAACGCGGAGGACCTGGGAAACCGAGGGCCGGGGTTTTAGAGGGGAGGCCCGGGGCCCGAGGGACGGTGATGTAAGGGAAAACCGGGAAGGGGAAGAAAAGGTGGTCCCGGGGGACCCAGGGCGGAGGCGGCGCCGCAGGAGGTAGCCAGGTGAGGACCAAGGCGGGGGCAGCGCTGGCCGAGCACCTGAGACCGACGGAGGCGAACCCAGGGCCCGGGGGCGCCACGCCCTTGCGGGTGGCAGGGGGCGTCCAGGCCGCGAGGAGTGCGCAGGTCTTGTTCAGGTCCGTCTGCGGCTCCCTCTCCCCCAGAAACTACCGAGGGGAGGGGCGGCCCTGCAGGTGCTTTTGATGCAGCTGTAGCTTGAGAAACACTGGTCTGAAACTTCCGAACTTTGAGGGGTTTGGACTGCGGGTGGGACTGGCCAGGTGTCCTGTGATACAAAGGCATTATTACGCTTAATCTTCACAACTCTGAAGTCGGCGCTGTGGTCCCCATTTAACAGAAATCGAACTTTTCCAAGGACCCGCATCTAGGAAAGGAAAGAGCTGGATTTTAGACCCTCAGGTAGGCCCCAGGGTGCTTCCACTGAAGCCCGTCCCCTGTGAAGCCCAGAGGCACTTTGACCTCACAGCCAGGTAGCGGGCTGCTGAGTGGAAATGGTTGTTCAGTGAGTAGTTAGGAGTGGCCCTGCCTCCTGGCTTGCAGTGAGCACTAGCGTGTATGAGGTACTGGTGACCAGGTCTCAGACCTGTCGTGCTCTGGAGTGCCCAGAAGGCCTTGGATTCAAGGCCAGCTTCTCCTTGACTCACTGGGATGCATACAACCGATGGGACGGACCCCTGAGAGGCATCTGGAAGGTCAGTGACCTTTATAGACTCATGTGACTGGCAGCCAGGTGGGCTCGGTCCCCCTGCCCAGCCACTCTCATGGCCTGTGCCCAAGGAAGGGGCCCCAAGCACTTGGACCCTGCAGGGCTCTTGCTCCACACTTTGACACCTTGGCCAGGTAGTTGCCTGTGGTGGGGGCTGTCCTGGAGCACTGCGTCCATATCGCATCCTCTGTGGGACAGGCTGGGTGGGAACCCCTGCCCTGGAGCCAGTGCCATCTCCCCGCAGCCTCACCCTTCTCCGTGGGCTGCAGGACAGGCTTTACCTGTGTCCACAGCCCACACTCCCGACGGGAGCCTCCCTCCGCAGCAGGCCTGTGCTCCAGGACCTGGTGTGTCCAACTGTACTCGTTGCTATTGATCCACATTTGAACACATCCTGCTTCTGAAATGCTCCCAGTTCTCGAGGCAGCTGAGTGCCTTTGACCACCATCCACGGGAACGTGAGGTCGCTGTGGGTGGGTCACGGTGTCCCCACATGTAAGGGGCACAGAGCAGGTGGGAATGCCTGCTGGGTGCCGACCACACTGGGCCTCGGATGCACGTTAGATGACTTTAGAGGGCCTTCCTCAGTGTGCTTGCCTCACGCGAGTTTCTCTTGGAGCTGCTCTGTGCGGTCCGCGTAGCTCTGCCTCGCACCTTGAGACACAGCCTCTTTCTCCGCAGTGGGGGAAGCCTTCAGTTTAGCACAGCTGCCGGCAGTTGCCTCCTGTGCCAGCCTGGTTTCTTGGCATATTTAGAAATCCATTTGTGTTCCACTTGAATCTGAACATGGTGTGGGTCATCCAGAGGGTTTTTCTCCCTTTGGGAGGAGAGAAAGAATCTTTGGGTTACATGTTTCTCTAATTACCTAGTTTTTCTAAATCCTTTTGGTCCTCTTTTTAATTAGTTATCTTGTCTGGCCATCTGTGCCCTCTAGTGGGTGAGCTTTCCTGCTGCCTGGTTATCCTGTGAGCAAGGGTGCTGGGGGATTTCTGCTCTTTCCAGCACTGTCTGCCTTGGCCACTCCTTCCTGTTTACACGCGAGGGGTCAAGGATGTGTCTTCTCTTGGTGAAGTGATTCAGTCGTGATCAAGCCGACACAGGGCCCAGTTCATTAAAGTTAATGAAGGAAGGATTCTCTAGTAGGCTATATTTCATCCTTTGTTGACTCTAATTCGTGACTGGTTTTGTCTGCTGTTTCATTTTATTCTTTATTGGTTTTATATGTTTTGTATTAATTTACCTTTTGTGTTTGGATACCATGAACTTGTGGCCCTTTGCAGATTCAACTTGTGAAGTGGCAGTTGTACTCTATTATTATTAAATGCTGAAGTTGTTGCTGATTGACTGTGGTGGTCTGTTTACATTTCGTTCCTTTGTCATTTAATAGTCCTTTGTCTGACGCCTTTGAAAATCTCTTATTTTCTGGCAAGCACAGAATGTTCCGGAGCCATCTTGATTTTTCTTCTGCCTCAAGTTAGAGGATTTATTGTCCTCCAAGGGCTCTGTCTCTGAGTACGGGAGATGAAAATCTGAGTGTCAGAGGTGCATGGAGGTATCCCCAGACTAAGGGGAATTGTTGCTTTGGACTGCTTTTAGAAGTGTCAGAGGCAGAAGGTAGATCCTTTTTTAAGGCTGGAGCTCACGTTGACTTTTAGAGTTTTGATGCTAAGTACCCAGCTATTCTTGAAGGACATAGGGTCATGAGCAGCTAAGATTTTCTCCCACATTGGCAATCCTCAACTCTCTCGCCCCCAGAGGGCAGGTGGAATGTAGCTGAAGTCACAGAGCTGGCCCATTGTCAGTTATCCTTTATGGGGGTCATTTGGGGTCACTCATGGGCCCTGATTCCTTTTAGTGGGGCAACCAATAGTGTTGCCATTGGTTTTTATGTTTTCAACATAAAAAAATCACTCTGAGGAAGAAACATGAACTTGCTTTGCCCGTAAGACCCTACAGGACTGGCAGCCCTGGGCTCACATCCTGCCATCCTCTTTCATCCAGGTACCCCAGACTTGTTGGCCTCTTTGCTATTCCTTCCTTGGAATTGCCACATTTGCCCTACTTTAGTGCCTTTATACTTGCTGCTGTCTCTGCTTGCAGGGCTCTTTCCCTAGACCTTTGCACAGTTGACATTTCTTTTAAGTTTTATTTATTTTTCAGTAATCGCTATACCTAACATGGGGCTCGAACTCACAACCCCAAGATCAAGAGTTGCATGCTTTTCCAGCTGAGCCAACCAGGAGCCCCTGTGCAGTTGGCGTTGTTGTATGTATGTATGTATGTATGCATGTATTTATTTATTTATTTATCAATGGGGGTTTAGTAAAATGTCACACCTTCTTCTAGGGCCTTCCTTGATCCTCCATCTGTTCCCTACCCTACACTTTCCTGGGATAGTCCCTGACAGTTCACTGTATTTAATTTGCCTCATTTATTTATTTGTTCTCCTGTTTATTTCTATCTCGGCCTCTAGAATACAAATTTCCTGAGAGTAGGACCTTTATCTGTCTTGCTTTTCAGTGTATTCTCAGTACCTGGAAAATGCCCAGCATAGAAGGAAAGAACAAAAGGTTATTTGTTGAATAGATGATGAATCATTCATGTACTGAGGGGGAGAGAAGGATGAATAGGTGGAGCACAGGGAGTTTTTAAGGCAGTGAAACTACTCTGTATGTTATTATGATGGATACATGTCATTATACATTTGTCCAAACCTATTGAGTGTACGGCGCAAGAATGAACTGGACTCAGGGTGATTATGATGTGTTGGTGTAAGTTCAGTATAACATGCTCCTCTCTCGTGTGGGATATTGGGGGGGGGGGTTATGGAACTCTGTATCTTTCACTCAAATTTTTTTATAATAAATTTATTTTTATTGGTGCTCAATTTGCCAACATACAGAATGACACCCAGTGATCATCCCGTCAAGTGCCCCCCTCAGTGCCCGTCACCCATTCACCCCCACCCCCTGCCCTCCTCCTGTTCCATTACCCCTAGCTCGTTTCCCAGAGTCAGGAGTCTTTATGTTCTGTCTCCCTTTCGGGTATTTCCTACACATTTCTTCTCCCTTCCCTTATATTCCCTTTCACTATTATTTATATTCCCCAAATGAATGAGAACATACACTGTTTGTCCTTCTCCGATTGACTTACTTCACTCAGCATAATACCTTCCAGTTCCATCCACATTGAAGCAAATGGTGGGTATTTGTCGTTTCTAATGGCTGAGGAATATTCCATTGTATACATAGACCACATCTTTATCCATTCATCTTTCGATGGACACCGAGGCTCCTTCCACAGTTTGGCTATTGTGGACATTGCTGATAGAAACATCGGGGTGCAGGTGTCCCGGCGTTTCATTACATCTGTATGTTTGGGGTAAATCCCCAACAGTGCAATGGCTGGGTCATAGGGCAGGTCTATTTTTAACTCTTTGAGGAACCTCCACACAGTTTTCCAAAGTGGCTGCACCAGTTCACATTCCCACCAACAGTGTAAGAGGGTTCCCTTTTCTCCGCATCCTCTCCAACATTTGTGGTTTCCTGCCTTGTTAATGTTCCCCATTCTCACTGGTGTGAGGTGGTATCTCATTGTGGTTTTGATTTGTATTTCCCTGATGGCAAGTGATGCAGAGCATTTTCTCATGTGCATGTTGGCCATGTCCATGTCTTCCTCTGTGAGATTTCTGTTCATGTCTTTTGCCCATTTCATGATTGGATTGTTTGTTTCTTTGGTGTTGAGTTTAATAAGTTCTTTATAGATCTTGGAAACTACCCTTTATCTGATAGGTCATTTGCAAATCTCTTCTCCCATTCTGTAGGTTGTCTTTTAGTTTTGTTGACTGTATCCTTTGCTGTGCAAAAGCTTCTTATCTTGATGAAGTCCCAATAGTTCATTTTTGCTTTTGTTTCTTTTGCCTTCGTGGATGAATCTTCCAAGAAGTTACTGTGGCTGAGTTCAAAAAGGGTGTTGCCTGTAGGCAACTCTAGGATTTTGATGGAATCTTGTCTCACATTAAGATCTTTCATCCATTTTGAGTTTATCTTTGTGTATGGTGCAAGAGAGTGGTCTAGTTTCATTCTTCTGCATGTGGATGTCCAATTTTCCCAGCACCATTTATTGAAGAGACTGTCCTTTTTCCAGTAGAGAGTCTTTCCTGCTTTGTCAAATATTAGTTGACCATAAAGTTCAGGGTCCACTTCTGGGTTCTCTATTCTGTTCCATTGACCTATGGAACAGGCTTTACCTGTGTCCACAGCCCACACTCCCGACGGGAGCCTCCCTCCGCAGCAGGCCTGTGCTCCAGGACCTGGTGTGTCCAACTGTACTCGTTGTTATTGATCCACATTTGAACACATCCTGCTTCTGAAATGCTCCCAGTTCTCGAGGCAGCTGAGTGCCTTTGACCACCATCCACGGGAACGTGAGGTCGCTGTGGGTGGGTCACGGTGTCCCCACATGTAAGGGGCACAGAGCAGGTGGGAATGCCTGCTGGGTGCTGACCACACTGGGCCTCGGATGCACGTTAGATGACTTTAGAGGGCCTTCCTCAGTGTGCTTGCCTCACGCGAGTTTCTCTTGGAGCTGCTCTGTTTTTGTGTCAGTACCACACTGTCTTGATGAGCACAGCTTTGTAGTACAACCTGAAATCTGGCATTGTGATGCCCCCAGATATGGTTTTCTTTTTTTTAATTCCCCTGGCTATTCGGGGTCTTTTCTGATTCCACACAAATCTTAAAATAATTTGTTCTAATTCTCTGAAGAAAGTCCAGGGTATTTTGATAGGGATTGCATTAAACGTGTAAATTGCCCTGGGTAACATTGACATCTTCACAATATTAATTCTGCCAATCCATGAGCATGGAATATTTTTCCATCTCTTTGTGTCTTCCTCAATTTCTTTCAGAAGTGTTCTATAGTTTTTAGGGTATAGATCCTTTACCTCTTTGGTTAGGTTTATTCCTAGGTATCTTATACTTTTGGGTGCAATTGTAAATGGGATTGAGTCCTTAATTTCTCTTTCTTCAGTCTCATTGTTAGTGTATAGAAATGCCACTGAATGCTGGGCAATGATTTTTGTATCCTGCCACACTGCCAAATTGCTGTATGAGTTCTAGCAATCTAGGGGTGGAGGGTTTTGGGTTTTCTATGTAGAGTATCATGTCATCGGCAAAGAGGGAGAGTTTGACTTCTTCACTGCCAATTTGAATGCCTTTAATGTCTTTTTGTTGTCTGATTGCTGAGGCGAGGACTTCCAGTACTATGTTGAATAGCAGTGGTGAGAGTGGACATCCCTGTCTTGTTCCTGATCTTAGGGGAAAGGCTCCCAGTGCTTCCCCATTGAGAATGATATTTGCTGTGGGCTTTTCGTAGATGGCTTTTAAGATGTTGAGGAATGTTCCCTCTATCCGTACACTCTGAAGAGTTTTGATCAGGAATGGATGCTGAATTTTGTCAAATGCTTTCTCTGCATCTAATGAGAGGATCATATGGTTCTTGGTTTTTCTCTTGCTGATATGATGAATCACATTGATTGTTTTACGAGTGTTGAACCAGCCTTGTGTCCCGGGATAAATCCTACTATGTCATGGTGAATAATTTTCTTAATGTGTTGTTGGATCCTATTGGCTAGTATCTTGTTGAGAATTTTTGCATCCATGTTCATCAGGGATATTGGTCTGTAATTCTCCTTTTTTGGTGGGGTCTTTGTCTGGTTTTGGAATTAAGGTGATGCTGGCCTCATAGAACCAGTTTGGAAGTACTCCATCTCTTCCTATCTTTCCAAACAGCTTTAGTAGAATAGGTATGCTTTCTTCTTTAAACGTTTGATAAAATTCCCCAGGGAAGCCATCTGGCCCTGGACTTTTGTGTCTTGGGACGTTTTTGACTGCTTCAATCTCTTCCCTGGTTATTGGCCTGTTCAGGTTTTCTATTCCTTCCTGTTCCAGTTTTGGTAGTTTGTGGCTTTCCAGGAATGCATCCATTTCTTCTAGATTGCCTAATTTATTGGCGTAGAGATGTTCATAATATGTTTTTTTAAAATCGTTTGTATTTCCTTGGTGTTGGTAGTGATCTCTCCTTTTTCATTCATGATTTTAATAATTTGAGTCTTCTCTCTCTTCTTTTTAATAAAGCTGGCTAATGGTTTATCTCTCTTATTAATTCTTTCAAAGAAGCGACTCCTGGTTTTGTTGATCTGTTCCACAGTTCTTCCGGTCTCGATTTCGTTGAGTTCTGCCTGAATCTTTATGAACTCTCTTCTTCTGCTGGGTGTATGATCTATTTGCTGTTTTTTCTCTAGCTCCTTTACGTGTAAGGTTAGCTTTTGTATTTGAGTTCTTTCCAGTTTTTGAATGGATGATTGTATTGCGATGTATTTTCCCCTCAGGACTGCTTTTGCTGCATGCCAAGGATTTTGAACGGTTGTATCTTCATTCTCATTAGTTTCCATGAATCTTTTTAATTCTTCCTTAATTTCCTGGTTGACCCTTTCATCTTTTAGCAGGATGGTCCTTAACCTCCATGTGTTTGAGGTCCTTTCAAACATCTTGTTGTGATTTATTTCTAATTTCAATACATTATGGTCTGAGAATAAGCAGGGGACGATCCCAATCTTTTGGTATCGGTTCAGACCCGATTTGTACCCAGTATGTGGTCTGCTCTGGAGAAAGTTCCATGTGCACTTGAGAAGAATGTGTATTCAGTTGAGTTTGGATGTAAAGTTCTGTAGATATCTGTGAAATCCATCTGGTCCAGTGTATCATTTAAAGCTCTCGTTTCTTTGGAGATGTTGTGTTTAGAAGACCCATCAAGTGTAGAAAGCGCTAGATTGAAGTCACCAAGTATAAGTGTATTATTATCTAAGTATTTCTTCACTTTGGTTATTAATTGATTGACATATTTGGCAGCTCCCACATTCGGGGCATGTATAGTGAGGATTGTTAAGTCCTCTTGTTGGATAGATCCTTTAAGTATGATATAGTGTCCCTCTTCATCTCTCACTATAGTCTTCGGGGTAAATTTTAGTTTATCTGATATAAGGATGGCAACCCGTCGTTTCTTTTGAGGACCGTTTGAATGGTAAATGGTTCTCCATCCTTTTATTTTCAGGCTGTAGGTGTCCTTCTGTCTAAAATGAGTCTCTTGTAGACAGCAAATAGATGGGTCCTGCTTTTTTATCCAGTCTGACACCCTGCGCCTTTTGATGGGGTCATTAAGCCCGTTCACGTTCAGAGTTACTATTGAAAGATATGAGTTTAGTGTCATCATGATATCTATTCAGTCCTTGTTTTTGTGGATTGTTCCACTGAACTTCTTCTTAAAGGGGAATTTTAAGAGTCCCCCTTAAAATTTCTTGCAGAGCTGGTTTGGAGGTCACATATTCTTTCAGTTCCTGCCTGTCTTGGAAGCTCTGTATCTCTCCTTCCATTCTGAATGAGAGTCTTGCTGGATAAAGTATTCTTGGTTGCATCTTCTCATTTAGGACCCTGAATATATCCTGCCAGCCCTTTCTGGCCTGCCAGGTCTCTGTGGAGAGGTCTGCTGTTACCCTAATACTCCTCCCCATAAAGGTCAGGGATTTCTTGTCTCTTGCTGCTTTAAGGATCTTCTCTTTATCTTTGGAATTGGCAAGGTTATCTATCAAATGTCGAGGTGTTGAACGGTTTTTACTGATTTTAGGGGAGGATCTATTTCCTGGATCTGAATGCCTGTTTCCCTTCCCAGATTAGGAAAGTTTTCAACTATGATTTGTTCAAATATATATTCTGGACCTCTGTCCCTTTCAGCGCCCTCAGGAACCCCAATTAAACGTAGGTATTTCTTCCTCAGGCTGTCATTTATTTCCCTTAATCTATCTTCATGGTCTTTTAATTGCCTGTCTCTTTTTTCCTCAGTTTCCCTTTTTGCCATCAACTTGTCTTCTATGTCACTCACTCGTTCTTCCACCTCATTAACCCTTGTCGTTAGGACTTCTAGTTTGGATTGCATCTCATTCAATTGATTCTTAATTTCTGCCTGATTAGATCTAAATTCTGCAGTCATGAAGTCCCTTGAGTCCTTTATGCTGTTTTCTAGAGTCACCAGTAGCTTTATAATAGTGCTTCTGAGTTGGCTTTCTGACATTGAGTTGTAATCCAGATTTTGTAACTCTGTGGGAGAGACGACTGTTTCTTTTGAGGTGAGTTTTTCCTTCTAGTCATTTTGCTCAGTGCAGAGTGGCCAAAAACAAGTAGTATTGGGAAAAGGAGATAAAGAGAGGAGAGAAGGAAAGAAAAGAGAAGAAGAAAAAAGAAAAAATGAAAAAAGAGAAGAAAAAGAGAAAGAAAAAGAAAGAAAGGGAAAAAAAGGGTGGGGGAAGGAAACAGAAATGAAAAAGCAAAAAACAACAACAAAACCAACAAAAAACCACGAGGGAGTATCCTCTGATTCTGTATACTTTAAGTCCCTTGACTTCCCCTGGAACTTGTCCGTCCAGCTGGTCTTCTGGGGGAGGGGCCTGCTGTGCTGATTCTCAGGTGTTAGCACTTGGGGGAGCTGCTCTGCCCCTGCCTGGTGCAGGGCTCAGTGGGGGCTGTTTACCCCGTGAGGCCCCAGGAGGAACAACCGCAGTGGCGGGGCCAGCTCTGCAGCCCTGGAGTCAGCTCCCGCAGTAACTCCAGGGCTCTCCGTCTGCAGGGCCTGGAGGCTCCGGGGCGGGGCCGCTGATCTGCTCAGCTCGGGGCAGGAGCGTCCTCGCCGTCCTGGGCCCTCCCGGCCTCTGCCTGTCCCAGCGGGGAGGCCGGATCCTGGGCTGTGTCCCGGCGCCCTGTGCTTGGGGGCCTGCGCTGTTGGATTCGCGCTCCCGCCCTGCAGCCCCCTCCACGGAGTCGCCGCCCGAGCCCCCCCGAGCTGCCCGAGCCCCCCCGAGCTGCTCCGGGTCCCGCCGTGCGCGCTGCAGCCCTTAGGGAGCTCGGGGCATCTCCCGGGGCGCAGGTGCCTGTTAGTGTCCCCGGGAGCCCGAGGGCATCCCCACCCTCCTGGGTCCTGCTCTAACTCCCTGCGGGCCCCTTTCCGCCCTGGAAGGTTGGTGCAGCTCCTGCTTCTCCGGGACCGGGCTCTCCTGTCCTGGGGACACTCGACCCGGCTTCAGCCCGGCTCCTTGGGGGCCCCTCCCCCTTGGAGGCCTTTGGTTTCTTTATTTCTACCCCACTCCCCGTCTTCCTACCTGGATAGAAGCGCAAACTCTTCTCACTGTAGCGTTCCAGCTGGCCTCTCTTTAAATCTCAGGCCAAATTTGTAGATTTTTCAGGATGATTTGAAGGTGATCTAGGTAATGTGGTGGGGACAGGTGACTTGGGGACCCTACTCTTCCGCCATGTTTCCCCTCCTCTCCACTAATTTTTTTTGTAAATAGCGTGCATCCATTGGGGAAAAGTCTGAACAATATAGATTTGTACAAAATCCAAAGGATTATATCTATGCCTCATGTCCCTCAAGCCATCCCTGTTTATATCCACAGCCCCTGTGTTGGCTGGCTGGGAGGCTGTGGTGCCTTTCAAGGGAAAGAGGAGATTGAGAAGCAGGATGGGGAAATTGAGAGATCTGTGTTAGGCCTCAGGTGCCTGAGACACCTCTCCAATCACCGAGTGGAGAGTTGGCTTTCCATGTCTGGATCTCGCCTGAGCTAGAGTCCTGTGTTCAGGAGGTAGCAGCAGCACATCATTGTTACTTTAGGCCTGGTTCTGGAGGAGGTCCAGACACAGCCTGTGCACAGAAGTGAGGAGCATCTGGAGTGTCAGCGCTGGAATGGGGGCAGAAGCCACACCAGGAAAAGAGACAGTAGGACAACAGTGGATAGGACAAAGTGAGGCATGCATGGAAACCTGGGAAGGGCCACCAGGAAAGACCCAGAATTTCAGGTAAACAATGAATCACTCTTCAGCATAAATGTGTCCCATTTGATCTGCTAAATCTGGCAGCCCAAAGCTGGAAGGAGAAGGGTGTGATGTCTATCTCAGCCTTCCCACGGTGATGCTGTGCAGGCCAGAGAGACCTGTGGGCCTGTACCACTTGTGATGAGCCCCCAGCCAGTTCCCCATTGTTGAGGCTGGACTGGCCCTCGTGGTTTTGTCATCACAGGGAGCACCTTAGCAAAAAGCATCAGGGAACTTGGAAGAATGAGCTCTATTGCTCACAGGTCCTGGAAGGGACATGGCATGCTTGTGAACCACACAGTATGCTCTTAGGGAGAGAGGGAGGGTGTGAGGACACGGGGCTCTGCTTTGCTAGGGTGGGATGACTAGGGTTTCATGGGTTCACTGTTGATTGGTTGACTTAAAACCTAAGAGCAAGAATTAGAATGAGGGAAGGGAGAAGTGGGATCCCTCAGGCAGTCAGCGATCAGGTTAGCCAAGACTTGCTGACAGAGGGCTCCGTGGGCGTGGTGGCCCGGCTGTTCGGTTGGTTTATTAGGAGCTGTGTCATACAGCTGGGTTCGTGGATGTCTTTGACATGGACACCTTGGCCATCGAAGTCTTCGTGTGAGGCACGCACTACAAAGGAGCCTCAGGGAGCCTCAGCAGAAACACAGCCCCAGCACCAGTAACACTGCATTTATTCTCCAAAAGAGCATTCTAGTTTGGAGAAGGAGGGTGGAATGCTTTACGGGCTTTAGCAGGAAGGTATTGGTCCGAATTTCCCTAGACTGAGCAGGAAGGGGGCAGTCCCAGTCCAGCCAGTTTCAGAACTGAGAGCAGGGCATTGTTCTTGAGGGTCAGCAGACTTTATCAGGAGGGATGAAAGGAGCAGGAGTTAAAGTCACAGGCAGGAGGGGGTGGAGGGCACACTGCTGGGGCCAGGATGTGGGGAGGCCCGGGTGGCAGGTCTCAAGTCCCTGAGAGTGTCTCATGGCACACTGAGGTCTGGGGAAACTGTTTGGCAGCATGTAGGTGACCGCTGGCCTTGGCAAGGGCCACATGTGCAGGAAGGAGCCAGATGGGTATTGAGCACAGAGACAAGGACACAGAGACAGTGAGGATGTGTCTGTTTCATTGTGTCCTGGGAGGGAGGAGAGAAATAGTGTGCAAGCTAGAGGGTGGGCATGAGGTCAAGGGAGCATGTTTGAGAAGATTCTAGAACAAGGACCTATTTTCATCAGATGATCCCACAGAGGTAGAGGGGGAGAAACTGAAAAGGCAGGAGAGAGGAGACCCTGGTGAGTGCAAGTCCTTGAGAGGCTGAGGTGGGCTTTGGGACTCCTCGCCCCCTTTATCCTGTTTCCTCTGCCATGTGATGCAGGCAGTAATAGACCTTCCTGGTGGGGGTACAGGGTATGGAGGTATGGACCGCATGGGTCATGGGTAGCTGTGTCTATTATTTGTTTGAAGAGATTGTGGATCTGGCACTGCAGGGACCCAGAGCCCCCCAGCCCTGTTCTAATTGTCCTTCATCCCTGTGGGTTCCAGGGGAGCTGCATAGAACGGCAGAATGGGGACCTGAGCCCAAGTTGACAGCTCTGCATGTGCTCCCAGTGATGGTGGGGCTGGGACTCATCTCTCTACCATGACCCACTTTGCCGCAATGGCCAGGCCTCCCAAGTGGGCCTGACTCAGTTTACCAGCATTTCTGCACAGCATGTGATGAATTTAAAGAGAGTGGTTGGTTTGTCTCAAGGGTCTAAGGTTCAGGCTTAGAGGGTCTAGGACAGGAAAGCCACTGGGAAGGTGGGGTGTGGGTCTCAGTTCTAGCGAATGACCTGCGCCTGGACCAGCCAGGTAAGGGTGGCTCCTGTGGGGGGCAGGACCAGGGAGGAGGCCAGGGTGGCACTGCCCTGGTGTGGCAAGAGGAGCAGACATTTCCTATCCCACTGCTGGCGCTGCTACAAAGCCTTTAGGACAGTGGACTCATGCAGGAATAAGTAATTCCCATTACCTTTTTTTTCTTTTCTTTGTGTGTGTGTGTGTGTGTGTGTGTGTGTGTGTGTGTGTGTGGTTTACTGCCTTTTTGAGCCGAGCAAAGCCTGCCTTGGCCCAAGTTCTATAGGCTTGTGTGTGGGGATTGTTCCTACCTTCAGAGGTGTCCCTAAAAGATGTGAGGCTTCCCCTGTGCCCTGCTTCCCCATTGCTCATTCAGACTGTGCTCACAGGCCCAGCGTCTCTGCTGACTCAATAAACCTGCTGTGCACAGTGCAGGCCCTGGCCCCTGCCAATGAGGAAATGGGGCTGGTGGCCTTGGGCAGCTTGTGGATACAAGTTAAAACATATAGCAACTTGTCTGTGCTGGGTTCTTCTCTCTGCTCTTCTTCAGTCTATAAATCCTGTGGAAAAGAAAAGTTTTACCAACACCTAGGCGCACTGTCAAGGATGACATAAGAAGCCATAAAAATTACATCTGTGCTAAAACTAGAGGTGGACAGGTATATACATTTTATTAAATAAAACAGCCTGGGATCTAGAACATTAAAAAAACAATAGTGTGTGTGTGTTTGTGTACACTGGAAGGGTATATACTAGACTTAGCGTTACTTATTTGGGGGCAGTAAAATTGTTGATGACTTGGGGTGCCACAGTGGCTCAGGCAGTGAGGCATCTGCTGTGAGCTCAGGTCATGATCTCAGGGTCCTGGGATGGAGCCCCACAACCGGCACTCTGTTCAGCCTGGGGGGGGGGTGCTGTTTCTCCCCCCCACCCGCACTCCCCATACTTCCTACCAAATAAATAAAATCTTTTAAAAAATGTTGATGATTTAAACTTCCATATTTATACCTTTTTGTGTTTTCTAAATTGTATTTCTTATGAACACATTACTTGTGTATTAAAAATCAAGTGGGTTGCCTGGGTGGCTCAGCGGTTGAGCGCCTGCCTTCGGCCCAGTGCATGATCCTGGAGTCCCGGGATCAAGCCCCACATTGGGCTCCCTGCATGGAGCCTGCTTCTCCTTCTGCCTGTGTCTCTGCCCCCCTCTCTCTCTCTCTCTCTCTCTCTCTCTCTCTCTCTCTCATGAATAAATAAAATCTTTAAAAAAATCAAGTGATTTTTATTTTGGAAAGGATGTCCTTTGAGAGTAGAACAGGGGGGATCATGGCATGTCACATTCTATGTGGCAGTGAAAAGAGATGGTCCCACAGTCTGGCTGATCATCTTAAGATTTGTGTGGAATCAGAAAAGACCCCGAATAGCCAGGGGAATATTAAAAAAGAAAACCATAGCTAGGGGCATCACAATGCCAGATTTCAGGTTGTACTACAAAGCTGTGGTCATCAAGACAGTGTGGTACTGGCACAAAAACAGACACATAGATCAGTGCAACAGAATAGAGAATCTAGAAGTGGACCCTCAACTCTATGGTCAACTAATATTCGACAAAGCAGGAAAGACTCTCCACTGGAAAAAGGACAGTCTCTTCAATAAATGGTGCTGGGAAAATTGGACATCCACATGCAGAAGAATGAAACTGGACCATTCTCTTACACCAGACACAAAGATGAACGTGAGAAACTTAACGTCGGGATAAACAAATCAGACACGGATGGATGGAGTGTGACTTTGCTAATCTAAATTGTAAAGTGAGCAGTACAGTATGTTGAGGACTGCACTCACAGTTGGTAACACTAAGGAAGGAATGAAACAAAAACCGAGGAGCTTGGACACTGGGCCTCTGTGATAAAGAACAGGGGCTATTATTGGACAGGGGCTCAGACACTTTGGGAAGCTGGTGGCCTTCTGTTTCTTGATCTTATTTTCCATAAATAATTCACGAATATTTTTTATTGAGCTACGAATCACATACCATAAAATTTACCCCTTCAAAATGTATGATTCAAGAGAACAGAAAATACATGTTTACACCAATATAATTGCTGAATTACACAGCTGTCTTTGGATTGGATAAGAGAAAAAAGAGCTACTAACAAAAATACATTTATACTGTTTTTTTTGTTTGTTTGTTTTATTTCTTTATGTAGTTACCTTTGCTCACGCTCTGGATTTCTTTTTGTCGATAAGAACTGCTATCTGGGTCCTGTCAGTTGAAGCCTGAAGGACTTTCTTTGGTGTTCCCCGTAGGCAGGTGTACTAGTGTCAAATTCTCTTGGTCTTTGTTCGTCTGGGAATCTCTCAATTTGGTAGCGTGGCAGGATACAAAATCAATTCCCAGAAATCAATGGCATTTCTATACACTAACAATGAGACTGAAGAAAGAGAAATTAAGGAGTCAATCCCATTTACAATTGCACCCAAAAGCATAAGATACCTAGGAATAAACCTAACCAAAGAGGTAAAAGATCTATACCCTAAAAACTATAGAACACTTCTGAAAAAAATTGAGGAAGACACAAAGAGATGGAAAAATATTCCATGCTCATGGATTGGCAGAATTAATATTGTAAAAATGTCAATGTTACCCAGGGCAATTTATACGTTTAATGCAATCCCTATCAAAATACCATGGACTTTCTTCAGAGAGTTAGAACAAATTATTTTAAGATTTGTGTGGAATCAGAAAAGACCCCGAATAGCCAGGGGAATTTTAAAAAAGAAAACCATAGCTGGGGGCATCACAATGCCAGATTTCAGGCTGTACTACAAAGCTGTGGTCATCAAGACAGTGTGGTACTGGCACAAAAACAGACACATAGATCAATGGAACAGAATAGAGAACCCAGAAGTGGACCCTGAAATGTAGGGTCATCTAATATTCGATAAAGGAGGAAAGACTATCCATTGGAAGAAAGACAGTCTCTTCAATAAATGGTGCTGGGAAAATTGGACATCCACATGCAGAAGAATGAAACTAGACCACTCCCTTGCACCATACACAAAGATAAACTCAAAATGGATGAGAGATCTAAATGTGAGACAAGATTCCATCCAAATCCTAGAGGAGAACACAGGCAACACCCTTTTTGAACTCGGCCACAGTAACTTCTTGCAAGATACATCCACGAAGGCAAAAGAAACAAAAGCAAAAATGAACTATTGGGACTTCATCAAGATAAGAAGCTTTTGCACAGCAAAGGATACAGTCAACAAAACTAAAAGACAACCTACAGAATGGGAGAACTCTGCTCACTCATACAGCCATTTGCAAATGACATATCAGATAAAGGGCTAGTTTTCAATTTGTCCTTCATTTTTGAAGGCTACCTTTGTCTTTACAGAGCTTTTGATTGGTGGTCTCATTCTTTAAGCACTTGGAATACGTCATCCTGTTGCCTCTGGCCTTGGTGGTTTCTTTTTTTTTTTCAATAAATTTTTTATTGGTGTTCAATTTGCCAACATACAGAATAACACCCAGTGCTCATCCCACCAAGTGCCCCCCTCAGTGCCCGTCACCCATTCACCCCCACCCCCTGCCCTCCTCCCCTTCCACCACTCCTAGTTCGTTTCCCAGAGTTAGGAGTCTTTATGTTCTGTCTCCCTTTCTAATATTTCCTACCCATTTCTTCCTTGGTGGTTTCTGATGAATATTAAGCTGTTAATCTTCTTGAGGAGCCCTGGTGCATGAAGGGGGGCTTCTCCCTGCCTTTAAGATTCTTTGTCATTGTTTGATGATAGTGTGTCTTTGTGTGGATCTCTAAATTTACTTTACTTGGAATTTGTTGAGCTTCTTGAATATGGAAATCTTTCTGAACATATCTGGAAAGGTTTTGCCTGTTATGTCTTCAGATATTCTGATCTCTCATCCCTTTCTGAGCCTCCTGTTATGCTGGCTGCTTTGATGGTGTCCCGTAGCCCACTGAGGACTGGTTCATTTTTCTTCATCTCATTTTCTTTCTGTTCTTCGGGTTGGATAATCTCTGCTGATTTATCTTTCAGTTGAGTGGTTCCTTACTCTCCCACCCAGGTCAACTGGCGCACTCCTCGAGGGAATTTTACATTTTGGTTATTTTATTTTACGACTCCAGAATTTCTATTTGGTTCTTTTAAAAGTAGTTTTTATCTCTTTATTGATAGTCCTTATTTGGTTAGACTTCATTTTCATACTTTTCTAGTTCTTCATGCATGGTTACCTAAGTTCTTTGAACGTATTTAAAAAGTTGATTTATTTTTTATTTTTTTAAAAATAGCTATTTAAAGTTCTTGCCTAGTTAGTCCAATGTCTGGGCTTCCTCATGATATATTTTATTAATTGCTTTTTATCCCTGTGCATAGCTCACCATGTCATGGTTCCTTGCAGGTCTCATATTTTTTTAAATTTATTTTTTATTGGTGTTCAATTTGTCAACATACAGAATAACACCCAGTGCTCATCCCGTCAAGTGCCCTTTCAGTGCCCACCACCCAGTGACCCCCACCCCCCGCCCACCTCCCCTTCCACCACCCCTAGTTCATTTCCCAGAGTTAGGAGGTCTCATATTTTTTGTTGAAAACTGGACATTTAAAATTCTGGAATGTGACAACTCTGGAAATCAGATGCTCCCCTCTTCTCAGGGTTTCTTGTTATTGCTGCTTGCTGGGGTTGTTGTCTTTAGTGACTTTGCTGAATTCTTCTTCAGCATTGCATTCTTGCTTTGCATTCTTTGTTGTACCTCTGCTGGTGGTCAAGTAAGGCGTGGCAGGAGATCTCCTGGAATGATGTGCATGGACCCCAGGAATCTCACTGTCTTTGCCTGGGGGACTCCGCACACGTCAGGCAGGCGCTGGCAGTGCCACCCCCCTCCTGCTCCTGCAGAGCCTCCAGATGAGCTGGAGGTCAGAGCTTTGGGCCTCCTCAGCTATTTCCTGAGCAGATGTCCAGCTGAATGTGAGTGGCCAGCTAGATTCCCTGCAATATTTAGCAACTGTTCAGAATTTACAAAGACAGCTCGTTCCCCAGCTTTTCCTTTTAGGCTTTTTGGTTAGTTATTATGGGCCCCAGCTGCCACCCATTGCCTCAGCCAGCTGTGTAGTACCTCTGATTGCTTCAACCAATGTTCCCCAGGCAGAAGGCATTTTCTCCTGAATGAATTGTAAGTTGGGTGAGATACCGCCAGTCTGTACATGGCAATTCCACCTGTTGGGTCAAATAATGACCATTTTTTTTTTTTTGAGAATGAGGCTTTGAAAGAGCTGGAGCTCATTCTGTTCTCCCTGGGCTGTTGGTTCTCAAGACTGCTGCAGAGCCAGAGAGCAGGGGTGGGACTGAGGCACAGTTACCTTATCACAGGCACCCATGTTGCTGTTCCTGCTGAGGACTCAGCATTTCTTTCTTCCTTGCACTGCTGCAAGCCTTTGATTAATTTCCAGATTTCTGAACAAGTGGATCCTGATAGTTTTTACTGGCTTTCTTGTTCTTTTATGGAGAAGAGAATTCTCAGAGCTCCCTATGCCACCAGTTTTGCTAAGTGTAATTTGTAAATATTTAGTGCTCTCTTCTAGAAAGTGTTTTTTCCTCAAACATGTGCCAATTAAATAAAAAGCTGTTTAAATAGGGGTTGCAGGAGACCATTGGAGCAGTCCCTGGGTGAGCCGTCTGCTGGGCAGGAGGGCCCAAGGACATCAGCCCTATGGTCAGGCGCTCTACTGACAGCCTCTGTTACCTTGTGTCTCCCAGGTTAAGGCTGCCCGGGGCTCAGCTCTGCTCACATGGATGGGACAGAGACTCGACAGCGGAGGCCAGAGGAGCTGGTTCTGCCACATACCCTCAGTCCTGGAAGACTCTCTGCAGCCTCAGAAGATGGACCTCTGAGTGTATCAGAGAGCCATGTGGTAGTCCTGAAACCACCGGGGTCTGAGCTTAGCAGGGAGACTGCCTTGTCCATTGGCCTTCAGGTGATAGTGCCTTTCCTGTTTGCAGGACTGGGACTCTCTGGGGCTGGCGTACTTCTGAACTATTTCCAGGTAAGAGGGAACTAAATGGTAATGGTGCTGTTTGGGGCATTGTTGAACTTCATACCTGAAGAGTAGGCATGTTGAGTCTAGCTTGAGAGACAAGGGGCAGGGCCTTATCTTCGCAAATACCATTTTGTTACAAATTGGGCAAGATTCTTGTAGTTCCTGGTGACAGAGACTAAGTTTAACCCAGGTTAAGCTTTAAAAAGACAATTTATAAGCTCATATAGTCGAAATAGCCAAGGGGTTGGATTTCAGGCGTGGCATGATCCAGGTGCTTAGATGATATCAGGATGCTGGCCTTTTTTCTGTCATTTAGCTGTGTTTTATTTTCAGGCGAGATTCCTTACCTAGAGGGGAGGATGGCCCTTGGCAGTTAATCCTTAGTACATGTGTTCTTAGAATAAAGAGAGACCACTTTGTCAATCTCTAAAAATTGATCCTGATGTCTACTCCTGTTCCAGTCACTATTCCCTGAGGGAGGACATTCTCTGCTTGGCTAGCTGGACTCATCATTTATTGAGTCATCATTTATTGTCATCATTTATTGAGGGGAGGCAGGGCCCCTTGATTTGCAGCCCTACCAGAATGCCACCTAGTGAGAACCCATCAGACAAAAAAAGTTACCAAAGTACCATGCCTTTCCTGTTCTACCATTAAAGCCTCAGCCTTCCACCAGGGAGATCATCAGAACCCCTCCCTGGAAAAGCATAATACCTAAGAATATTCTAAGTCATGACTGGCCAGATCTGTCCTATCACTCAGCAAGCAACAGAAAACAAAGATCATAGAGTGGGGCAGGCTGGAGGAAGCAGGACTGACACACGTGACAGCTCCCAGCCATGCCTCACTCAAGGCTCTAGGGACTCTGTGTGTGTGTGTGGGTGTCAACTTAGGCCCTGCCCCTCACTGATTTGAGTCCCAGTTCTGCCACTTAGCTGTAAGGCTGGTGGTTTATTTCTTATTTTTTTTTAAAGATTTTATTTATTTGTCAGAGAGTGAGCACACAAGTAAAGGGGAGCGGCAGGCAGAGGGAAAAGCAGGCTCCCTGCTGATCGAGGAGCCCAATGCGGGACTTGATCCAGGACTCTGGGATCCTGGTCTGAGCTGAAGATAGACACCCACTGACTGAGTCACCCAGGCGCCCCAAGGCTGGTGGTTTACCTCTTTTTTTTTTTAAGCAATGCTAATATCAGATTTCATATATAAGTCTGAATTTCTGTTTCCTCTTGAAAATTTGGTAACTATGTTGAACCTACATTGTCTCATGGCCATAGGCAGTTGTTGCTGCCTCCTTTAGATGCCACTATCCCCACACTCCCTCTTATCAAATCATCCCACTCCACTCCATCACCTGCATGGCCCCACCCTAGTCTGAGGTTCTCAGAGACCCTTCCAGCACCCAGTTGTCCAGTTCCTCATGACATCACACCTGTGACCACCAGCTCCATTTCCAGGATCCACCTGGACCTTGTCAGGCCCCAGGATGGCTCTCCTAAACTGGAGTCCCCATCCCAGTCTGATTCAGCCCCATTCCCCATGTTCGGTGTCCCCGTGACCTCCAGATCCCTCAGCCCCCTCTCCCAGTGACCTGGTGCCCATAACTGGTTGATTCCTCCCCACTGCACTCCCATCTCCTCCCCTGCCTCCTCACCACCCTCCTTCCTTAAGGTCCTGCTCCCTGCAGTCTGTGCTCTACACCTGAAATTCTCAAAAAGCCTCTTTTATTGCATGTTCCTGTCAGTATGACATCACTGAGCACATGTCCCTCACACACACACACACACACACACACACACACACCCGTCACACGTGTGCATGTATACATACATGTGTATATGGTCTCCCACAGTGGTTTAGGAAATGTGCGCCACACACAAGGTTATAAATTACGTTGGGAGAGGTCGCATAGCCATGAGCAGAACATTTAAGCCACTTTGTGACGGCAGCCTTAGCACACTATTATATTAAATTTAAAAGCACATCCGAACAGAAATGGCTAAATAAATTCTGGTGTATTTCTATAATGGAACACTGAACAACCATTAAAAATGGCTTAAATGAGAGAGACTTATTTTCTCATGGTTCTGGAGGCTGGAAATACCAAATCCAGGTGTCTGTCCTCAGGTTGGTTTCTCCTGAGGCCCCTGCCCTTGGCTGCCGCTGGCCATCTTCTCCCTGTGCCCTCGTGTGGCCTTCCCTCTGTGCTGTCTGTGTTCAAATGTCCTTTTCTTGTGAGGATATTGGTCAGATTGGATTGAGGCCTCCGCTTATGACCTCATTACAGTTTAATACCTCTTTAAAGCCAAATTTGGGGCAGCCCGGGTGGCTCAGTGGTTTAGCGCCGCCTTCAGCCCAGGGTGTGTGATCCAGCTAACCCAGGATCGAGTCCCACGTCGGGCTCCCTACATGGAGCCTGCTTCTCCCTCTGCCTGTGTCTCTGCCTCTCTCTCTCTCTCTCATGAATGAATAAATAAGTAAAATCTTTTTTTTTTTTTTAAGAAGCCCAATTTGTTGGCACCACATACAGTCATATTGTGAAGCATGGGGGCGGTTAGAACTTCAGTTTAGGGGAGGGGGTACGATGCAGCTCCTGACAACTTCAAATGATATTCCTCTCACAAAAGCTACAATAAATCTTCTTGACATTTAACAGGCTCCTGAGTAAGTGAGTTGGATGAATTATTGCCAGTAGAAGTGCTTGTGGCTACAAAGTGCCTGCACTTTGACAGATATCTTCAAATCACTTGCCCTGGGGGTGGGGACAGTTCTACTCCCTCCAGAACCAAAGGAAAATGCCTGATTCCCAGCATTTGGCAACACAGTTTTTATTATCAGATCCTTTGTTTTTTTTTTTTTTATTTTTTATTTTTTTAGTTTCTAATTAACTTTTATTGGTGTTTAATTTACCAACATACAGAAAAACACCCAGTGCTCATCCCGTCAAGTGTCCACCTCAGTGCCCGTCACCCATTCCCCTCCAACACCCGCCCTCCTCCCCTTCCACCACCCCTAGTTCGTTTCCCCGAGTTAGGAGTCTTTATGTTCTGTCTCCCTTCCTGATATTTCCCAACATTTCTTTTCCCTTCCTTTATATTCCCTTTCACTATTATTCATATTCCCCAAATGAATGAGAACATACACTGTTTGTCCTTCTCCGATTGACTTATTTCACTCAGCATAATACCCTCCAGTTCCATCCACGTTGAAGCAAATGGTGGGTATTTGTCGTTTCTAATTGCTGAGTAATATTCCATTGTATACATAAACCACATCTTCTTTATCCATTCATCTTTCGATGGACACCGAGGCTCCTTCCACAGTTTGGCTATTGTGGCCATTGCTGATAGAAACATCGGGGTGCAGGTGTCCCGACGTTTCATTGCATCTGAATCTTTGGGGTAAATCCCCAACAGTGCAATTGCTGGGTCGTAGGGCAGGTCTATTTTTAACTCTTTGAGGAACCTCCACACAGTTTTCCAGAGTGGCTGCACCAGTTCACATTCCCACCAACAGTGTAAGAGGGTTCCCTTTTCTCCGCATCCTCTCCAACATTTGTTGTTTCCTGCCTTGTTAATTTTCCCCATTCTCACTGGTGTGAGGTGGTATCTCATTGTGGTTTTGATTTGTATTTCCCTGATGGCAAGTGATGCAGAGCATTTTCTCATGTGCGTGTTGGCCATGTCCATGTCTTCCTCTGTGAGATTTCTCTTCATGTCTTTTGCCCATTTCATGATTGGATTGTTTGTTTCTTTGGTGTTGAGTTTAATAAGTTCTTTATAGATTTTGGAAACTAGCCCTTTATCTGATATGTCATTTGCAAATATCTTCTCCCATTCTGTAGGTTGTCTTTTAGTTTTGTTGACTGTATCCTTTGCTGTGCAAAAGCTTCTTATCTTGATGAAGTCCCAATAGTTCATTTTTGCTTTTGTTTCTTTTGCCTTCGTGGATGTATCTTGCAAGAAGTTACTGTGGCCAAGTTCAAAAAGGGTGTTGCCTGTGTTCTCCTCTAGGATTTTGATGGAATCTTGTCTCACATTTAGATCTTTCATCCATTTTGAGTTTATCTTTGTGTATGGTGAAAGAGAGTGGTCCAGTTTCATTCTTCTGCATGTGGATGTCCAATTTTCCCAGCACCATTTATTGAAGAGACTGTCTTTCTTCCAATGGATAGTCTTTCCTCCTTTATCGAATATTAGATGGCCGTACATTTCAGGGTCCACTTCTGGGTTCTCTATTCTGTTCCATTGATCTATGTGTCTGTTTTTGTGCCAGTACCACACTGTCTTGATGACCACAGCTTTGTAATACAACCTGAAATCTGGCATTGTGATGCCCCCAGCTAAGGTTTTCTTTTTTAAAATTCCCCCGGCTATTCGGGGTCTTTTCTGATTCCACACAAATCTTAAAATAATTTGTTCTAACTCTCTGAAGAAAGTCCATGGTATTTTGATAGGGATTGCATTAAACGTATAAATTGCCCTGGGTAACATTGACATTTTTACAATATTAATTCTGCCAATCCATGAGCATGGAATCTTTTTCCATCTCTTTGTGTCTTCCTCAATTTCTTTCAGAAGTGTTCTATAGTTTTTAGGGTATAGATCTTTTACCTCTTTGGTTAGGTTTATTCCTAGGTATCTTATGCTTTTGGGTGCAATTGTAAATGGGATTGACTCCTTAATTTCTCTTTCTTCAGTCTCATTGTTAGTGTATAGAAATGCCATTGATTTCTGGGCATTGATTTTGCATCCTGCCACGCTACCAAATTGCTGTATGAGTTCTAGCAATCTGGGGGTGGAGGCTTTTGGGTTTTCTATGTAGAGTATCATGTCATCGGCGAAGAGGGAGAGTTTGACTTCTTCTTTGCCAATTTGAATGCCTTTAATGTCTTTTTGTTGTCTGATTGCTGAGGCGAGGACTTCCAGAACTATGTTGAACAGCAGTGGTGAGAGTGGACATCCCTGTCTTGTTCCTGATCTTAGGGGAAAGGCTCCCAGTGCTTCCCCATTGAGAATGATATTTGCTGTGGGCTTTTCGTAGATGGCTTTTAAGATGTCGAGGAAAGTTCCCTCTATCCCAACACTCTGAAGGGTTTTGATCAGGAATGGATGCTGTATTTTGTCAAATGCTTTCTCTTATCAGATCCTTTGATCTTGAATAATCAGGTAGATGGAAAATTGCATTTCATTGTACACTCTATTAGTTTCCATCTGGATGTAACATGTTATCACCAAAGTTAGCAGCTTGGAATGGCATTCACTTATCATCTTGTGGGTGCTGTGGGCCACGAACCCTGGTTAGCTGGGTTTTCTGCTGCCAGGCGTCTCAGGAGGCCATAGTCCAGGTGTTGGCCCATGGTGGAGGCATCTTCCTGGAGTGCTCACATGGCTGTGGGAGGGATTCAGCTCCTGGTGAGTTGTTGGACTGAGTTCCTCACTGGCTGTTGCCCAGAGGCCACCTTCAGTACTTTCCCCACTGGACGTGTCCAGCATGGCTACTTCATCAAAGCGTGCAGTCTGAGAAGGAAGCAGCGTCTGCTAGCAAGACACAAAAGCCTGCCTTTTGTAACCTCCCCACAGAAGAACATCTTTCTTCTTTTGGCTACAAGCAAGTCACTGAACTCAGCCTGTGTTCAAGAGGAGATTACATGGTGTGTAGGCACTGGGCCGTTCTCGAGGCCCCTTGCAGTGTAATTTGCATTTCTTAGATTAATGAGTAAAGTTGAATATCTCTGGGCATTTGCTTCTATTCTTTGCCCATATTTTTATGGAGTGGCTGTCCTTTTTCTTATTGATATCTAAGGGCTCTTTATATATAGGGCAATTGGCCCTTTAATTGCAATATGGATTATAAATATGTTTCTCATTTTTCTATCTGTCTTTTGACTTTGCTTTTGGTGGTTTTTTCGCCCTGCATATTGCTTTAATGTAGTGAGATAAATACTCTTTCTTTTAAGGCTCTGAGCCCGTGTCTTTTGTAGAAACAGGAGCTGCCTCTCATCCAGCCCTCCAGCCCCTAGGTGCCCATATATTACAAGGTTTGGGAATGTGTTCACATGAAGAAGAAAGAACCCCATTCTTTGTGATGAGTCTGCACTACACATAGCAGAAGTTCAAACTGGTGGTCCACAGACATAGTGCTGGTCTGTAGAGTGGTCAGGAACCTTGGGCCCCATGTAAGTAGGGTCAGGGTAGAGAGGAGGGAGGGTCTGACACGGATCGTGCCTTAGAGATATGGAGCAGCCTAGACAGGGAGGAGGGCAGGGGGCTGGCAGGAGGGAGAAGCGAGGATGTGGAGAGTTCTGTGAGGTAAGGGATTGAAGCCTGGATTGAGTGCCACAGGGGATGAGGCCAGCCTGTTGCCTTCCCTTGGTGAGGGAGGATTCCCATCCTAGGGTTATGGGGATGACTGAACCCAGGGCACCCAGCCCTGGACTGTTAAGAAACACAGCAGGTTTTCCATTACATGTCCCCCTAGCCTGAGAGGGGATAGCAGATGCTGTGTAGGGCCCGCACAAGGGACTCCTTGGGAGCAGCATGAGCCTGCAGGGGCTGTGGGAGGCACTCTGTGATCTCAAGAAGGTGGAGGAGCCCCTGTTTCTGCAGGAGGGTGTGATTGGCTTATTCACGGGCTGGCAGGGAAATAGATGGAGCCCACTAGTCAGGGATAATAAGGTGCCATGGTAAGAAGGGCTGTGGGCACATCAGGGTGGAACTTGGGGTTTAGGCTACTCAGAGTCCTCCTGCTTTGCCCCCATTCACAGAAGCACCTAATACTGCTAGTTTGAGGCCTCACACCACATTGAGCCAGTGATGCCTTCACACTAACTTAAGCCTTGGTGGTGACTGGGACTTCTAGGGAACAGGCACACTGCCTCCCGCCCAAGTGAAGAAGTCTCTTGACCTGAGGGCTGAGGGCCCCATGGTGAACTTATAGGGCTTCCCCATTGCAGCTAATAAAGGCAGTGGAGGGGCCTGTGTTGGGGGTGCATGGAGTGTGTGTCCCCAGGAGCGTGAGTCCAGATTTAAACCAAAGCCAGATTAATCATCCCCCTGGCCCCACTGGAGGCTCATTTGACACCTTGTAGCTTAAATAGGAGTGGTTTGAGGAGACAGTGTGTGCCTCTCAGTTCCCCTGGCTGCTTGTGGTCTCCAGGGGAGGTGGGATTTTATTTATTGAGTCCTTCCTGTAAGGCCAGCACTATGTATCCTGAGAAGCAAAATGAGGGTCTGGCCATGATTTGTAATGTTGGAACACCAAGGAGGACAAGTGGTGTCCCAGGGAGGCCTTGCATTGTGGCCTTACTGCATGTGGGGACCATCTGTGATTTTGGTTTATATTTGGGGTGTCTCTGAGGCAAGAGTGCCCTGAGTTCCTTACCCTAAAAGGAACAACTCTTAGACAGTGGCCCAAGAGTTTCTAAGAGGTGCTGATGGAGCCATTTGCTGACCAGGGCATCCAGTGCTAAATGGCAGCCTAAAGCTTGGCTTCTTTTGCTGACTGTCGGGTGGGTTGTGTCCTTTATTAGGGACGTAAATATTCCACATGAGCTCCCCCCTGTAGCATGGTGCTCATACCATCCATAAAGTAGACAAACTCCATTGCAGTTCACTCAGTTGATGTCATTGGGGCTCCCTACATAGCCAAGGGGACTGGGGAGGGGTGACCTCCTCTGGTATGGTGGCATCCAGCAAGGGACTGAGGAAGAACAGGGGAGACCTCCCCCTGCAGGTGGGATAAGCCAGTGGCCTCAAGCTTGAGTCTCTCCTGCATTGAGGAGACCTCAGTAGCTATGCCTCCCAAGGCTCAATGCACAGCTGGATGTGGAGGGTCACACGCCAGTGTCTATAGGAACCTCTCTTTCCAGGAGAGCCCAGGATGTGGGCAGCATTTGTTACTTGGTTGGTGTATAGTGTAGACAAGGAGGATATTTTCTTGCATCTGAGGGCCTTGGGCACTGTATGTCCATTATGGATATGTGGTCCAGAGACTCCAGGAAGCATACGAGGAGGTTGCTAATGCTCTATCAGTGGAGTATTTGAGGGCACATGGGAATGCCTGTTGATTTTAATTGGGACAGATTCTAGAGCTTTTTGTCGGAGGTGTCCATTCAAGGCAGGCTTCTTTACAAGTGACAGCATAAACGGGCATAAGGAAAATGTGTAGATGAGGACTGTTGCCTCTGGAATCCAAAAAGCACTAAAAGATGTTGGTCTTGTATTAACTGTGTATGTGCTGAGAGTTCAGTAGCTGTTTTCTGATAGTATCATGAATGGAGTTGCCCTTGGTTGACCAAAATAATTTTCATGAATTTGCCAAGATGGCCAGCTTTGCCCTACATGTAGAGTAATGGCCCATCCTCTTTTTGTGAGCTCCTTTCTGAGTATCTGGATGTCCTTAATGAATGTGTCATGTGAGTCTCTTTGGAGGAGGACATCAGAATGTAATGTCAGATCTGTGCTCTTAGATAAAGGTGCAAATAGTTGAGAGTGTGCACACTCTGCAAAGAGTGTGCATGGAAGAGCTGGTGAGGTAGTGAGTAGCCTGGAAAAGTCTACGGTGCCCATTTGGAGTTGAAGGTCAACTGCGCCTAAGAGGCTGTTGAAATAGACACTGAGTAGAACATATTAGCCAGATCTCTAGTAGCAAAATACTGGTTGCTGATTGGGTGGAGTCAGTAATCTCAGTAATATTGGATGGGGCCTCAAGGAATGGAACCAGAGCATTGAGGCTGTGGTCATTCACTTGAAAGCACTGTATATTCTTTCCACCTTAAAGAACAGGCCAAATTTGATTTTTAAAAAGGAGAAACAGTAGCAGTCATCAACCCTTTACCAAGTAGGTCTTATATGATTAATTTCAATCCTTAAAGACCCTATGTTAGTTTATGTTGGACTATGTGAACTATTTGAGTTCAGCAGAAGGGGTTGTTTCATGGGATCCCATTTTGGCAATTTAATTTATAAGTCAGACTAGGTACCCCGAGTATCATAGAGCATTTGCCAAACACAGACTGCCCCTGACGGCACCTCCTGCTGAGGATATGGCCAGTTGGCAATAGTTCTTGGGAATGAGAGGAGATGGCAGTGGAACATGGAGCAGGCTAATACACAAGCTGGCTGGCAGTTAGCAGCCCCAGCCCAGGCAGCCGTGGCCATGACAGGAGCTGGTTGGTCAGCAGAGAGCAGCTGGAAAAAGCTGACCAGACTTGGGCTGTCCTCTTCATGATGCCAGGTATTGGTTCCCACCCTAGCATTATGGAGATGGCCAAACACATGACAAGCCAGCACTGAACAGAGGAAATCACAGAGTTTATCAGTCACATGTATTCACAGCCTGGGGGAGGAGGACACTGCCTACCACCCAGGGACACACAAGGTAGCACCGGGGAACAGAGTGAACTGCCAGGACCTTGAGGAGGCAGGCTTTGTAGTAACAATAGAATGAAGTGCCCTTGGTTCCCATGGGAAGGTGTGGTTGGCTTGTTTGACTAATTCTGTGGGATGGCGGGAACTAATACCCCGTACTGAGAGATAAGTGGGGACTATGCCTGATCTCCTTGATGAGGAGGATTTTTTTATAAATTTATTTTTTATTGGTGTTCAATTTGTCAACATATAGAATAACACCCAGTGCTCATCCCATCAAGTGCTCACCTCAGTGCCCATCACCCAGTCTCCCGCATCCCCCACCCACCTCCCCTTCCACCACCCTTAGTTCGTTTCCCAGAGTTGGGAGTCTTCCATGTTCTGTCTCCCTTTCTGATATTTCCAACTTATTTTTCCTCCTTTCCCCTTTCACTATTATTTATATTCCCCAAATGAATGAGAACATATAATGCTTGTCCTTCTCCGATTGACTTACTTCACTTAGCATAATACCCTCCAGTTCCATCCACATCAAAACAAATGCTGGGTATTTGTCATTTCTACTGGCTGAATAATATTCCATTGTATACATAAACCACATCTTCCTTATGCATTCATCTTTCGATGGACACCGAGGCTCCTTCTGCAGTTTGGCTATTGTGGACATTGCTGCTAGAAACATTGGGGTGCAGGTGTCCCGGCATTTCATTGCATCTGTATCTTTGGGGTAAATCCCCAACAGTGCAATTGCTGGGTCGTAGGGCAGCTCTAATTATAACTCTTTGACGAATCTCCACACAGTTTTCCAGAGTGGCTGCACCAGTTCACATTCCCACCAACAGTGCAAAAGGGTTCCCGTTTCTCCGCATCCTCTCCAACATTTGTGGTTTCCTGCCTTGTTAATTTTCCCCATTCTCACTGGCGTGAGTTGGTATCTCATTGTGGTTTGGATTTGTATTTCCCTGATGGCAAGTGATACGGAGCATTTTCTCATGTGCGTGTTGGCCATGTCTGTGTCTTCCTCTGTGAGATTTCTCTTCATGTATTTTACCCATTTCATGATGGGATTGTTTGTTTCTTTGCTGTGGAGTTTAATAAGCTCTTTATAGATCTTGGAAACTAACCTTTTATCTGATACGTCATTTGCAAATATCTTCTCCCATTCTGTAGGTTGTCTTTAGTTTTGCTGACTGTATCCTTTGCTGTGCAAAAGCTTCTTATCTTGATGAAGTCCCAATAGTTCATTTTTGCTTTTGTTTCTTTGCCTTTGTGGATGTATCTTGCAAGAAGTTACTGTGGCTGAGTTCAAAAAGGGTGTTGCTTGTGTTCTCCTCTAGGATTTTGATGGAATCTTGTCTCACATTAAGATCTTTCATCCATTTTGAGTTTATCTTTGTGTATGGTGCAAGGGAGTGGTCTAGTTTCATTCTTCTGCATGTGGATGTCCAATTTTCCCAGCACCATCTATTGAAGAGACTGTCTCTCTTCCAGTGGAGAGTCTTTCCTGCTTTTTTGAATATTAGTTGACCATAAAGTTCAGGGTCCACTTCTGGGTTCTCTATTCTGTTCCATTGATCTCTGTGTCTGTTTTTGTGCCAGTACCACACTGTCTTGATGACCACAGCTTTGTAGTACAGCCTGAAATCTGGCATTGTGATGCCCCCAGCTATGGTTTTCTTTTTTAAAATTCCCCTGGCTATTCGGGGTCTTTTCTGATTCCACACAAATCTTAAAATAATTTGTTCTAACTCTCTGAAGAAAGTCCATGGTATTTTGATAGGGATTGCATTAAACGTGTAAATTGTCCTGGGTAACATTGACATTTTCACAATATTAATTCTGCCAATCCATGAGCATGGAATATTTTTCCATCTCTTTGTGTCTTCCTCAATTTCTTTCAGAAGTGTTCTATAGTTTTTAGGGTATAGATCCTTTACCTCTTTGGTTAGGTTTATTCCTAGGTATCTTAATCATTTGGGTGCTTTGTAAATGGGATTGACTCCTTAATTTCTCTTTCTTCAGTCTCATTGTTAGTGTATAGAAATGCCACTGACTTCTGGGCATTGATTTTGTATCCTGCCACACTGCCAAATTGCTGTATGAGTTCTAGCAATCTTGGGGTGGAGTCTTTTGTGTTTTCTATGTAGAGTATCAAGTCATCGACGAAGAGGGACAGTTTGACTTCTTTTTTGCCAATTTGAATGCCTTTAATATCTTTTTGTTGTCTGATTGCTGAGGCTAGGACTTCCAGTACTATGTTGAATAGCAGTGGTGAGAGTGGACATCCCTGTCTTATTCCTGATCTTAGGGGAAAGGCTCCCAGTGCTTCCCCTTTGAGAATGATATTTGCTGTGGGCTTTTCGTAGATGGCTTTTAAGATGCTGAGGAAAGTTCCCTCTATCCCTACACTCTGAAGAGTTTTGATCAGGAATGGATGCTGTATTTTGTCAAATGCTTTCTCTGCATCTAATGAGAGGATCAGATGGTTCTTGGTTTTTCTCTTGCTGATATGATGAATCACATTGATTGTTTTACGAGTGTTGAACCAGCCTTGTGTCCCGGGAATAAATCCTACTTGGTCATGGTGAATAATTTTCTTAATGTGTTGTTGGATCCTATTGGCTAGTATCTTGTTGAGAATTTTTGCATCCATGTTCATCAGGGATATTGGTCTAGAATTCTCCTTTTTGGTGGGGTCTTTGTCTGGTTTTGGAATTAAGGTGGTGCTGGCCTCATAGAACGAGTTTGGAAGTATTTTGTCTCTTTCTATCTTTCTGAACAGCTTTAGTAGAATAGGTATGGTTTCTTCTTTAAACATTTGATAGAATTCCCCAGGGAAGCCATCTGGCCCTGGACTTTTGTGTCTTGGGAGGTTTTTGATGACTGCTTCAATCTCCTCCCTGGTTATCGGCCTGTTTAGGTTTTCTATTTCTTCCTGTTCCAGTTTTCGTATTTTGTGGTTTTCCAGAAATGTATCCATTTTTCTTCTAGATTGCCTAATTTATTGGTGCATAGCTGCTCATAATAAGTTTTTAAGATCATTTGTATTTCCTTGGTATTGGTGGTGATCTCTCCTTTCTCATTCATGATTTTATTAATTTGAGTCTTCTCTCTCTTCTTTTTAATAAGGCTGGCTAATGGTTTATCTCTCTTATTAATTCTTTCAAAGAACCAACTCCTGGTTTTGTTGATCTGTTCCTCAGTTCTTTTGGTCTCGATTTCATTGAGTTCTGCTCAAATCTTTATGAACTCTCTTCTGCTGGGTGTGGGATCTATTTGCTGTTTTTTCTGTAGCTCCTTTAGGTGTAAGGTTAGCTTTTATATTTGAGTTCTTTCCAGTTTTTGGATGGATGTTTTTATTGCGATGTATTTCCCCCTCAGGACTGCTTTTGCTGTATCCCAACAATTTTGAATGGCTGTATCTTCATTCTCTTTAGTTTCCATGACTCTTTTTAATTTTTACCTGATTTCCTGGTTGACCCTTTCATCTTTTAGCAGGATGGTCCTTAACCTCCACATGTTTGAAATCCTTCCAAACTTCTTCTTGTGATTTAGTTCTAATTTCAAAGCATTATGGTCTAAAAATATGCAGTGGATGATCCCAATCTTTTTGTATCAGTTAAGCTCTCATTTGTGACCCAGTATGTGGTCTATCATGGAGCAAGTTCCATGTGCAGTTGAGAAGAATGTGTATTCAGTTGTGTTTGGATTAAAATTCTGTAGATATTTGTGAAATCCATCTGGTCCAGTGTATCATTTAAAACTCTTGTTCTGGGATCCCTGGGTGGCGCTGCAGTTTAGCGCCTGCCTTTGGCCCAGGGCACGATCCTTGAGACCCGGGATCGAATCTCACATCGGGCTCCCGGTGCATGGAGCCTGCTTCTCCCTCTGCCTATTTCTCTGCCTCTCTCTCTCTCTCTCTGTGTGTGTGTGACTATCATAAATAAAAAAATTTAAAAAGAAAAACTCTTGTTCTTTGGAGAGTTTGTGCTTAGAATATATGTCGATTGTACAAAGCGCTCCATTGAAGTCACCAAGTATAAATGTCTTATTATCTTAAGTATGTCTTAACTTTGGTTATTAATTGATTGATATACTTGGCAGCTCCCTTATTTGGGGCATAAATATTCAGGATTGTTAAGTCCTCTTGTTGGATAGATTCTTGAATTATGATATAGTGCCCCTCTTCATCTCTTACTACCATCTTCAGGATAAAGTTTAGTTTATCTAACATAAGGATGGCTGCCCCTCGTTTCTTTTGAGGGCTATTTGAATGGTATATGTTTCTCCAATATTTTATTTTCAGGGTGTAGGTGTCCTTCTATCTAAAATGAGTCTCTTGTAGACAGCAAATAGATGGGTCCTGCTTTTTTATCCAGTCTGACACCCTGCGCCTTTTGATGGGGCCATTAAGCCCATTCACGTTCAGAGTTACTATTGAAAGATATGAATTTAGTGTCATCATGATACCTTTTCAGTCCCTGTTTTTGTGGATTTTTCCCTTGGACTTCCTCTATTACAGAATCTCCCTTAGTATTTCTTGGAGAACTGGTTTGGTGGTCACATATTCTTTCAGTTTCTGCCTATCTTGGAAGCTTTTTATCTCTCCTTCTCTTCTGAATGAGAGCCTTGCTGGATAAAGTATTCTTGGCTGCAGGTTCTTCTCATGTAGGACCCTGAACATATCTTGCCAGCCCTTTCTGGCCTGCCAGGTCTCTGTGGAGAGGTTTGCTGTTAATCTAATATTTCTCCCCATAAATTTAGAGATTTCTTGTCTCCAGGTACTTTAGGGACCTTCTCTTTGTCTTTGGATTTGTAAGCTTCACTATTAAATTTTGAGGTGTTGAGCAGTTTTTATTGATTTTGGGGTGGGGAATCTCTATTTCCTGGATCTGAATGCCTGTTTCCCTTCCCAGATTAGGAAAGTTTTCAGCTATGAAATACGTACAAATACATATTCTGGACCTCTGTCTCTTTTGGCGCCCTCGGGAATCCCAATTAAACATAGATTTTTCCTTTTGAGGCTGTCACTTATTTCCCTTAACTTATCCTCATGATCTTTTAATTGTTTTTTCTTTTTTTCTTTAGTTTCCCTTTTGCCATCAACTTGTCTTCTAGGTCACTCACTTGTTCTACCTCGTTAACCCTCATTGTTAGGACCTCGAGTTTGGATTGGATCTCATTTAATTGATTTTTAATTTCTGCCTCATTATATCTAAATTCTTCAGTCATGAAGTCTCTTGAGTCCTTTATGCTTTTTTTCTAGAGACACCAGTAGCTTTATACTTTTGCTTCTGAATTGGCTTTCTGACATTGAATTGTAATCCAAATTTTGTAACTCTCTGGGAGAGAGGACTGTTTCTGATTCTTTCCTTTGAGGTGAGTTTTTCCTTCTAGGCATTTTGCCCAGTGCAGAGTGGCCAAAATAAATTGTACTGGGAAAAGGAGAAAAAGAAGAGAAAAAAGAAAGAAAAAGAAAAAAAAAAATAGAAGAAGAAGATAAGAAAAAGAAAAAATGGGAGGGAAGCAAACAGAAAACAAAAAACAACGTGGAGTATCCTCTGATTCTCTATACTGTAAATCTCTCGACGTCCCCTGGGACTTTCCAGTTCTGCTTGGTCAATAACTTGCTTTTCCCCTGTCCGTCTAGCTGGTCTTCCGGGGGAGGGGCCAGCTGTGCTGATTCTCAGGTGTGAGCACTTGGGGGAGCTGCTCAGCCCCCTTCCTGGTGCAGGGCTCAGTGAAAGTTGTTTATCCTGTTTATCCTGTGAGGCCACTGTGAGGCTCAGTGGGGGTTGTTTATCCTGTGAAGCCCCGGAAGGAACAACAGTGGTGGCAGTCAGCTCTCCAGCCCTAGAGTCAGCTCCTGCAGTAACTACCAGAGCTCTCAGTCTGTAGGGACCTGGAGGCTCCGGGGCGGGGCTGCTGATCTGGTCAGCTTGGGGCAGGAGCGTCCTGGCTGTCCTGGGCCCTCCCGGCCTCTGCCCGTCGCAGGGGGAGCACTGGATCCTGGGCTGTGTCCCCCGGCGCCCTGGCCTCCACGGCCTGCACTGCTGGAATCGCGCTCTTGGCTGCAGCCCCCTCTGCGCTGAGCCGCTGCTGGAACTGCCACCTGAGCTGCTCCCCGCCCTGCTGGGCACTTTCTGCAGCCCTTTAGGGAGCTCGGCTGTGGGGTGTGGCATGCTCTCCCCCAGGGGCAGGTCCTCTCTTAGTGCCCCTGGGAGCCTGAGGGCATCCCCGCCCCTCCTGGGGTCCTGCTCCAACTCCCTGCGAGTGCCTTTTGGTCCGGGAAGATGGGTGAAGGTCCTGCTTCTCTGGGACTGGGCTTTCCTGTGCTGTGACCAGTCGCCAGGAGGCCTTAGCCCGGCTCCTCACGGGCCCCTCCCCCTTGGATGCTTTTTATTTCTTTATCCCCCACCCCTCCCGTCTTCCTACCTTGATAAAAGAGTGAACTCTTCTCACTGTGGCGTTTTTGTTCTCTCTTTAATTCTCAGGCCGAATTCATAGGTTTTCAGGATGATGTGAAAGTTATCTAGGTAATTTGGTGGGGACAGGTGACTTGGGGACCCTACTCTTCCGCCATCTTGCCCCTCCTTCATATGTAGAATTTAATAAACAAAACAGATGAACATAGAGGAAGTCAGGGAAAAATAAAATGAGACAAAATCAGAGAAGGAGACAAATCATAAGAGACTCTTAACCATAGGAAACAAACTGAGGGTAGCTGGAGGGGTGGTATGTGGAGGATGGGGTAACTAGGTGATAGGCATTAAGGAGGGCATGTGATGGAATGAGCACTGGGTGTTGTATGAGACTGATGAATCACTGACTTCTACCTTTGAAACCAATAATATAGTGTATGTTAATTAACTAAATTTTAAAGAAAAGAAATATACCATTTCTCTCTGCCTTCTACTGGTTCAGACTCTTGTTTGAACACATCGACCCATACCACAGATGGTGGGGAGCAGCAGATGAGAGAAGAGCAAGGAGCCAACCGCAGGGAGAGGTGGAAGCAGTCTGCACCCCATGTCAGAGCTTAGTCCTGCCTCTGATCCTGATGGAGTGTGATCTTGGGCAAACCCTCTCAGAGCCTTTGACTTCTCATTTGCAAAAACAGAAGGTTGTTCTTCCTGGTGAACATCCTAGAGATATTTTGCAATTTTGGTGATAGATTGAACGTGAAATGATTTAACATGAATGGATATTGGGAAGCACAGATGGCTATATAAGAGAATGAAAATCTTTCATTCGTTCATTCATTCATTTGCAGATCTTGGTGCCGTGTTTGGTTGGCTGGTCCTCACCTCTGCTCCTATTCCTTGGGTTTCCTTCAGAGCATTTACCACAGGTCATAATTACATTTTTATTTTTATGATTAGCTGCCACACTGAAAGGCTCTATGCATGTGTCTTTCAGCTAACAGATGTACCATGACACTTAGACCAAGAGTCTGGCAAACATAAGGCCCCCAGTACTCATTGTGGAATTAATGATGAATACCTTCGCTTGCTCTGAAGTTTGTGGCTGTGTGTCAGCCAGACTCTTTTGCAAGAGGAGCGCACTCCAGGAAGGGAGAGTCAATGTGTGTGCATTTCATGCTGCATCCGGGAAATGTAGACTTGTCCTCAGAGGTCTTCAGAAAAAGAGCTTTGGAAATTCTGGTGGAGATGTTGGGCTCTGGCCAGGAAACTGGGATGGCCTCAAATATGGTAAGGCATCTCACTTGGCCATAAGGTTTGGTGGGAGTTTGGCCTGAGCAGTGTGTGGAACCTGTAGAAGGAGCAGTATGAACATAGGCACAGCCCACGTGAATGTCCACGGGAAGTTCCTTCTAGGGAGTGTGGTTTGTGACCATGTTCTAGAAAGAGAGGGCTGAAATGGATGCTTCCCTCCTCCCCAATTGTGAAGAACCTTGAAATGTCTGACCACAGAATCTCAACTTCTCAGGTAATGAATTGACAGCTCTTAAGAATATTTGGGAAAGCAGGTGACTTGGAGATGTAATATAAAATGTTAATGTGAAGAACATGTGTTACTTCTGGTGGAAGATGGGTTAGGAAGTAGTAAAGACCCTGGTGAAGGTGGTGTTCATGTGCTGGAGAGGAGGGGATACACATGGGAGAGACAAGGGGACAGGCAGATTAGATGTGGGGTTGAGATGGTTGGGGGATGTGTGATCGGAGTGGGGTTTGGGTTTCTGGCAGAACGATTCATTGAGGCAGGAGGCTTGGGAGAGGGGTTGGAAAGAATGATCATGGAAGATTGATCGAGTTACGTGGGGGTTACATGGAGCTTGAAAGTTCAGGGGAGGCTTGGAAGTTGTTAGTTTATCTGAGATGAGAAAAGTAAAGAGTGGGGATGAGGCTCCCGAGATGTCCCCGTGACCTATTGCTACACAGTATATCCACACTCAAATTTAGTGGCTTTTTAAAAGCCAGTTGGATCATGAATCTACAGTTTGGATAGGGCTCTGTGAGAATGGATGTCTGCTCAGTCACAGAATCTGCTTGGTTGACTTGCTACGCATTGTGCACATTGCAGTCTAGTTCAGTCACAGGACATGAAAGTTGCTGCTGGCTGTCACTTGGAATCTCAGTTGTAGGTGGCCTCTCTGTGTGACCACTTGGGTTCCTCACAGCGTGGTGTTTAGGTTTCAAGCGTGAGCATCTCAGGAAATGGGAAGTAGAGACTCAGTTTCTCAAGAATCGGTCTTGGCATGGTGTCTCTTCTGCTCCAACTCTTCTGGAGTTGGAGAAACTCCAACTCTTGATGGGAGGAAAGTCCAAGATGGTTAGAGCTCATTATCTGGCTCCAAGGAAGGGCTTAAAAGTATCTGTTGAATGAATGAGTAGATGAATTGTGTAAGGATAGGTGCAGAGAGGAGCAGTATCTGGCATTTGAGGGAGATAATTGTTGGACAAGTTTGGCTGTAGTTGTGAGGAGGTGGGTAGGGTTGGGGAAGTCAGGAGGATCTAGATTGATGAAGACCATGAACTCCAGGCTAAGGGGATGGGACCTGAGTGTGGGTTAGACTGTTCAACAGAGGGTAGCCACCTGAGTTGCCCAAGAGGAACAGGAGCAGAAGTTGAGGCCTAGATCAGGGCCTGGTCTAGGTGAAGTCCCATGGGGTCAGTAGGTGAGTGTGCTTCTGACCTCAGGCCTCGTTTGGCTGTGGCCTTGATCCTTGTTCCAGCCAGCCCTCAGGCCTGACAATTCGTCCCTGGTACCTGTGGAATGAATGCACAGGGCACACTCAACAGTAGATAGAATCCCTGGCAGCAGAGGTGACATCCCAGCTAGTTCTCTGGGTTGGGGGAGCCAGTGGAGAATTAGGGCTGGTCTAACCTTTGTAGTGGATGAGAATGGTGGGGTCCCTTTTGAAGCATGTTTATAAGCCTTCTGGGCCGGTGGGAAAGAACAGGGCTGCATTTACTCTGTGAATGTATCTTCCTATGGCCATGAGCCTTTGGACTCTGAAGTCATGGGGATTGCAGGACATGGCTTCTTTCTTGGGTGCCTCCAGCCCTCTGGACCTTAAAGAATGAAACTCCTCAGGGGACGGTAGGAGTGTGTCCTTTATGGAGATTTCTCCAGGCCCTTCTCTGCCAAGCGTAGAAGCAGCCTGGGTTGCATGTACAGAGGTGGGCAGGATTCTTTGTGGCCCTCACCAAGGCCAGGCCTCCTGCAGCTCTATCTCCCTGGGTCCAGCCCAAGTCAGTGTGGGCTGGATGGCTGGATGCTGTCAAGGTCACTGGGAGAGACTTTGAGCCTCCTCACAACAGTCCAGCTGAGGGAGGTCCCGGCTGACACGGCAACCACTCTGAGCAGAACCTGATCTGAGGGAGTGGACAGAAAGCAGGAGCTCGCCAAGGCCCCGACTGAAGCTCTGAGTCACACTGGCCTTTGTTCCTTGCTTGCTCTCGCCCTTGGCTGAGGGGCAGTCGGGGAGCCTTCTGCCAGCTCAGAGCACTGGCAATGTTACCTGTGTGGACCTCTTAGGAAACGTACCCTGGTGTGGGCAAGGAGGACAGAGGATAGACTTGGACATCTTGCTCCTGCAGATGTGGTCGCAGCCTGACCATGGTGGTCACCCAGCTGAATCTGGAGTTTCGCTTCCAGGGCCAGAAGCTGCGAGGCTTCAGCTGTGAACTCACCCGTTCCCCCCATGGAGTCTTCCCTGAGACCATCTTCACTATCATTTGCCAGATTGTGGTGCCCATTCTACTCTCCGGCTTGGGCATGTTGACAGCCGGCCTGGTGATGAACACCATCCAAGTGCGTACTGGGCATATGAGGGCCAGCTCAGGGCCCTGGGTGGAGGGTGAGGAGAACCAGGCTCCCTGGGCATCACAGATAGGACTGGCCAGTGGACAGCAGAGGCTCTGAGTGGGGCTGCAGCCCTGAGCCTGGCCTGATGTCCAGGAGTCCCGCAATGGTGCCCGCCGCAGGTTCAGTAGCCTCCAGTAGCCTTGGGGAGGTTCAGATGCCATTTGCTCACTCCCTGAGAAAATTCGTTAGCCTCCCCCTCATCAGCTTCCCCAGCTATAGATGGGGTTAACGAATGCACCTGCATCATAGGGTTGTGAGGGTGGGCACTGTTCCCTCCAGCTACCCCCATCTCTATGGGGCTCTTCATGGGAGGGGGACAAGGTCTGGAGCCTGGGCTGGGGTCCAGGCAAGCCTGGGGATGTGGTGATCTCTGTTGGGTGGAGGCATTTGTGGGGAGGCCTCCAAGTGAGCATACACTTCACTTCTCCTGGTCTGCTTATGCCCTGGGGTTGGCTCAGGTGATGCTGTCTGAATCATCGAGGGTTGGCTCTGTTTGCCTAAACATCTTTATAGAATTAGTTTGTGATTCCAGAAAAACTAGACAATAAATGTAAGTGAAGAAGTGAGGGTGCCCATGATCTCTATCAACATTGTGGTGTGTATCTGTCAAGAAAGTATGGCATCATACTATATGATATGCTTTTTAGTCAGTGAAATTAAATTTAAATTTCATTTTGGAGGCCCTGGGGACATCTCAGCTAGTGTGTGCCTTCCTCAGTTAAACCCATATCTCCTTCCCGATGACCACTCAGCATTCCCTGTGCACCTGTCTCTGAGGTGGAAAGGGATACTCAGCACCCACCTGTCCCCTGGCCTCTGGATGAGGCTCATGATACCTCCTGGGTGACCTCTGCTTGCACAGCTCAGCAGATGGTGCTCCTCCGTCCTGGGGCTGGGGCAGCTTGCTGTCAGCATTCATTTGGGCTTGCAGCCTAGATACTCATCTCTCCCACCTCAGAGCTTCATCCCTTGAGCTGCTCCAGTAGTCTCACCCCTTCCCTAAGACCCTTCTGTGGATCCTGGGGAGAAAGGCTCTGCTCTGGGTCTCTCCTTTTTTGACCTTCCATGACCTCCTTGTGGAGCATGGGTTCAAGCCCCTCCAACCACCTTGCATTTCCCTTACTTGCTACGGCTGGGAAACTATTGATCAATCAGTTGAAGGATCTTGGTAGAGCCTAGAAGATGTGGTGGCATGTGAGGGGAAGATGGGCTTGGGATGATACGTGGCCAACAGTAGAGGTGGCACAGAAGGCCAGTCTAGGAAGAAGTCCAGCTGGAGGGCGGAACGCCTCTCTGGGCCTGTGTGTCTAGCGTGCACAAGAAGGGGTGTCTTGGGCTCAGGCCCAGAGCAGACTGGGGGAAGATTGCAATTTCAGTTCTTGAGCCATCCAGCATCAGGAGGCCCAGCAGCTGAGAGAAACAGAAAACAGCCCCGGAAGACACTGCTCATTCCTTCTCCCCACTTTGCAAACGTGCAGTGACTTCCGGGCAGTGAAATTCAAGGGCACTCAAGTTTGTGTGGCTCCTGCCTGTGCACCACAACCACCCTGCTCACAGCCGCTCAGTGGTGCAGGAAGCAGCCTTGCCAGTGCCGCTCCCCAAGGGAGGCCACAGCACAGGAGGGTGACCTGCCCCAGCTGCACCCAGGCTCTGCATGCTGGGGCCTTGGGGTGTGTGAGTCTGCATCAAGCACGACCGCCTGGCAAGTGCGCCGTATGGCCGCCCCTGGCACAGTGGGCTGGCCCCAAGGCCACGGTGCAGGTGCTGGCTTGACCTCTAGACTTGGGGCCAGGGGTCTCTGTTTATAGGGTCTGGGTTCAGTCTCTAGTGGGGCCCAGGGATTGAGACCCAGTAAGTGGCCAGAGTAGCAGTTCATTTTTATTTTTCAAAAAATTATTTTTCTGTTACACAAGGAAAGTACAAATGTTTCTCTTTTTTATAAAATAAATATTGCAGTTGAAGTTAAGCCCTCAGTCTCCATTTTTTCCTGGAGGAAGCCTCTGTTATCAGGTCATGTGTGTCCTTCAGACTTTATCAGGGTTATGTGAGTGAGCATGCACCCAGAGGCAGTGACTGTGGTTTTAACTGTTAGAGTCAGAGAGGATTCAGACAGGATGCCTGCTTTGTAGCACAGAGTATGTTAGGTGAATTCATTCATTCATCTGGTTCCTCATTTACTCACTCAGCATATTGTGTTGAATTCTGTGCCAGCTGCTCTTGGGCCTTGGGGGTGTCGCAGTGAGCAGAAACAGACCTGTCCCTGCCTTCCTGGCATTTGTAGCCTCGCGGGTGAGGCAGGTGCTCATTGGATCATCCCACAAAGGAGTATAAGGGAGCAGAGGCAGTGAGCCAAGAAAGAGGAAACAATTCATTCTTCCCAGAGGGGTCAGAGAATCTGTGATCAACAAGACAAGGGAGTTGGACCTTAAAGGACAATATAACAGTTTCTAGGATGATGTGAGAGGTAGCAAACGTTCCAAGCAAAGGGAACTCTGTGTGCAGAGATACAGATGAATGAGGGGGCATTTGCAAGGAGTGAGGAAGATCAAGTGGCCATGGTCATGGGTGGGGTCCCAGAGGTTCCCAGAGGGGTCAGAGAATCTGTGATCAACAAGACAAGGGAGTTGGACCTTAAAGGACAATATAACAGTTTCTAGGATGATGTGAGAGGTAGCAAACGTTCCAAGCAAAGGGAACTCTGTGTGCAGAGATACAGATGAATGAGGGGGCATTTGCAAGGAGTGAGGAAGATCAAGTGGCCATGGTCATGGGTGCTCTGGACAGGTGGGGAGGGGACCTATCTGCTCTGCTCAGGCTGTACGCGTAGTACAGACAGTCTTTTGGTTATTGGTGAGGCTTCTGTGGCAGGGGATGCTGAGAGAGGGGGGTTATTTTTACTTCTGAGTTGGTCTTGTGTGTTGGCCCAACAGAGAGTGTTTCAGAGCAGGCCAGCTTGCTAGAGGTGGGAGGAGGCTTGGGGTAGAGGATGCCAGCCTCAGGGGAGGCCAGAGCCCAGGCAGGGAGGCCTGCACCAGGAACTGGATGGCAAACTGACCTGTCTGGACAGGATATGGTGCATTGATAGGACAGTTGCACAGGGCACTGGGGCCGGATACTTCTGGGAGACCGGGAGGCTGCCAACAGACAGTAGGAGCACCTCCTTGCCTATGACTCGTTTCTGTTGCTGCAAACACATGGGCCACCCCAGACACACGTGTTTGCAAGGCAGCCTTGGACCCAGCTTGGCCTCCGGTTTTCCCAGCTGCTGAAGGCCAGAGAAAGAATGGGGCTCTCCTGAGGCCCACTGGTGCTCTTCACTGAATAGTATTAAGAAAATTCCATGGCTTTTTAATTCTGTGTTTAATTTAAACCCATTTAAGAAACTACTTGGTCTGACAAATGCAAAGGAACTTGCCACAACTTCTTTGAAGAAATTTGGAAGATGTGCCAACATGTGTATTCGGATTGATCTTATTTCTTTCCTCACCAGCACTGGCCCGTGTTTGTGGAGGTTAAAGACCTGTTGACATTGGTGCCACCCCTGGTGGGCCTGAAGGGGAACCTGGAAATGACACTGGCATCACGACTCTCCACAGCTGTAAGTAGACACCTGAGCGTCTAGGCCACCTGTCTCCTGGGGTTGGCCACTGAGCACCTGCCAGTCTCGCCTTGTAGCTCATTAGTGGGTGGGTTGTACTTTCTGGAAACACCAGTATCATGAAGGTTTGTTCTATCACGATGCTCCATCTGGTCACTCCTCCTGGCCTGCCATCCTGTTTTTCCATGGCCCAGCTAAACTGCTGACAAGGGCTGGACCCAGCCCTGTGTGCCACTGATTTAACCCAGTGCCGGGGCTGCTCTGTGTCCCTGAGCCCAGCTCCACACACACATACAAGCTGTAATGAGCAGCACAGGCTTACTGGAGGGTTTGGGAGAGGAGATGGAGGATTTGGATCACCATACTGCCCACCTCGGTTAGAGGATTTTATTCTCTAGAATGGCTTCTTGAATGTTCCATCAGCAGAGGGGTCTGTGGTTCACACTCTTCCTCTCGTGGTCACTCCTTCACCTCTTGTGGCTACCCTGGGAACTGAAAGTCTTCTTCCATTATGTAGAATGGTCTCTCCCCTTCTATGAAGCCCATCTCACATCCAGTATGTGCATGGTACCTGTGGCAAGAGGAGGTGTAGTATACACAAGAGAAGGAAAGATGAGTGATAGAGCTGGAATAGTGCAGGCAAGGGGCAGAGGCTGCCTGAGAAGTGGGTGAGGGACAGTCAGCTGGACAGTGGCCCCTGAGGAACCACACCCTCATCCATGGGGCCTGTGCCATGTGTCCATTCTCATGTGGACAGGGTCTTTGCAGGTGTGGTTAAGTGAAGGACCTTGGCCTGGGAGATGACCCTGGATTATCCAGGTGGGCTCCAGTGTCATCACAAGGGAGAGGAAGACAGGGGAGTTTCAGAAGAAAAAGTCATGTGAGGGATGCCAAGTCAGAGTATATGCTAGGCCACTGGATTTGAAGACAGAGGAAGAGCCAGGAAATGTAGTGCTACCTGCTAGGGAGGGAAAGAAACAGATTCCTCCCTAGAGCTTCCAGGGGAGTGAGGCCCTGTTGACACCTTGATGTTTGCCCCAGAAGGCTCATTTCAGACTCTGGGCCTCCAGAACTATAGGAGAATGCATTTGTTGTTTCAAACCATGAAATTTGTGATAATTTGTTACAATAGTAATAGGGAATTAATGCGTAGGGCTGGATCATTTCTAGCCTCATAGGACATTGAAATGTTTTAAGCAGCAGATAACATGATGCAGACACACACATGTATGATTACGTTGGTAAGTGTTTGAGAGGGAAGAAGTGTTGATTGCCATCTCTTCAGTTAAAGTATAACATTTTTATTTCATGATGCTTCCCTACATGTTAAACATTCTCTACGATGATCAAATCTTAGTTGTAATTTGTTTAAAATACATCAAACGGGGAGGGCAAAGACAACTGGTAGTATAATTCATTACAGGCGTCTGTCCAAGGAGAATACCATTATCATTGCAGTAGAACCTTTGAAGGTACTCCACACCCATTCTTTATTTTTGTTTAATTTTCTGTATTAGGTATAAATTAATAAAATAGAAACTCACAAATATTAAGTGTACAGGTCATTGGCTTTTGACAGATCTGTGTCCCTGTGTAAGTACCACCCCAGTCGAGATCTAGAACATTTCCTTCTCCTCAGGAGAGGTCTCTTGACATACTCTGTCCAGCCTCTCCTGCCATTCTGTCCTGGCAACTGTGATCCAGCTCCAGTCTCCTTAGATAAGTTTTGATTTCAATGAGCATTCATGATTTTAAAAAAATATTCTTAGAGCAACTTGAAGTACCAGAATTTTTTATATTGTTTTATATTTACTTTGTTTTATTTACGTTGTTTTATTGTTCCAGAACCTATGTTGTTCTGGATGTTTTAGGTAATGTAATAAATAAAGAAGTAAGAGCCTTGAATATTGAGAAGGAGGAAAAAACTCATTATTTTCTATAGATTTTGCCACGTTGGAAAAATCTAAGCAAATCAACTAGAAAACTATTAAACTAACAAGCTCCATAAAGTGATCTGGTTTCAAAATATCTGAATGAAATTTTAAAAATATATGTATCGACATACATAAATGTGTATCTGTGTATTCCTGTATACACTAGAAATAATCATTTATAAAATACAGTTAGAAAAGAGGTATCTTTCCAGCCATTAACTAATTTTAAAATATCTTCAGACTGAAGCCTCAGAAATGTTCAGGACTTATACAAATAAAACAGCAATACTTTACAAGGGAAATATAAATTTGGAGAGAGAGAGAGATCAAGTTCCTGAATGGGAAAAGTCAATGCTGTAAAGTTACCAATTTTCCTTGTTTTAGTTTATAAAATTAGTGCTGTTGCTATAAGTATGCCAGAGGGAATTAGGAGAACAATAGTATTTTAAAATTGACAATATTATTTTAAAGATGATCTGGATACATATGTGAGTGAGAATAGCCAAGGAAATATTAAAAGGAAAAGAGAAAGAATACTGATTTCCGCATTTATTTAGTTTTATTTTTTCCAATTTTTAAAAATAAATTTATTTTTTATTGGTGTTCGATTTGCCAACATATAGAATAACACCCAGTGCTCATCCCGCCAAGTGCCCACCTCAGTGCCCATCACCCAGTCACCCCCACCCCCGGTCCACCTCCCTTTCCACTACCCCTAGGTTCCAGAGTTAGGAGTCTTTCATATTCTGTTTCCCTTTCTGATATTTCTCACTCATTTTTTCTCCTTTCCCCCTTTTTCCTTTTTTTTTTAAATAATAAATTTATTTTTTATTGGTGTTCAATTTGCCAACATACAGAGTAACACCCAGTGCTCATCCCGTCAAGTGCCCCCCTCAGTGCCCGTCACCCATTCACCACCACCCCCCCCCCGCCCTCCTACTCTTCCACCACCCCTAGTTTGTTTCCCAGAGTTAGGAGTCTTTATGTTCTGTCTCCCTTTCTGATATTTCCCACACATTTCTTCTCCCTTCCCTTATATTCCCTTTCACTATTTTTTATATTCCACAAATGAATGAGACCATATAATGTTTGTCCTTCTCCGATTGACTTATTTCACTCAGCATAATACCCTCCAGTTCTATCCACGTTGAAGCAAATGGTGGGTATTTGTCATTTCTAATGGCTGAGGAATATTCCATTGTATACATAAACCACATCTTCCTTATGCATTCATCTTTCCATGGACACCAAGGCCCCTTCCACAGTTTGGCTATTGTGGACATTGCTGCTATAAAGGTGTCCTGGAGTTTCATTGCATCTGTATCTTTGGGGTAAATCCCCAACAGTGCAATTGCTGGGTCGTAGGGCAGGTCTATTTTTAACTCTTTGAGGAACCTCCACACAGTTTTCCAGAGGGGCTGCACCAGTTCACATTCCCACCAACAGTGCAGGAGGGCTCCCCTTTCTCCACATCCTCTCCAACATTTGTGGTTTCCTGCCTTGTTAATTTTCCCCATTCTCACTGGCGTGAGGTGGTATCTCATTGTGGTTTGGATTTGTATTTCCCTGATGGCAAGTGATGCAGAGCATTTTCTCATGTGCGTGTTGGCCATGTCCATGTCTTCCTCTGTGAAATTTCTCTTCATGTCTTTTGCCCATTTCATGATTGGATTGTTTGTTTCTTTGAATTTAAGAAGTTCTTTATAGATCTTGGAAACTAGCCCTTTATCTGATACGTCATTTGCAAATATCTTCTCCCATTCTGTAGGTTGTCTTTTAGTTTTGTTGACTGTATCCTTTGCTGTGCAAAAGCTTCTTATCTTGATGAAGTCCCAATAGTTCATTTTTGCTTTTGTTTCTTTGCCTTTGTGGATGAATCTTGCAAGAAGTTACTGTGGCCGAGTTCAAAAAGGGTGTTGCCTGTGTTGTCCTCTAGGATTTGGATGGAATTTTGTCTCACATTAAGATCTTTCATCCATTTTGAGTTTATCTTTGTGTATGGTGCAAGAGAGTGGTCTAGTTCATTCTTCTGCATGTGGATGTCCAATTTTCCCAGCACCATCTATTGAAGAGACTGTCTTTCTTCCAGTGGATAGTCTTTCCTCCTTTTTTTTTTTTTTTAAATTTTATTATTTATTTATGATAGTCATACAGAGAGAGAGAGAGAGAGAGAGAGGCAGAGACATAGGCAGAGGGAGAAGCAGGCTCCATGCACCGGGAGCCCGACGTGGGATTCGATCCCGGGTCTCCAGGATCACGCCCTGGGCCAAAGGCAGGCGCCAAACCGCTGCGCCACCCAGGGATCCCAGTCTTTCCTCCTTTATCGAATATCAGTTGACCATAAAGTTCAGGGTCCACTTCTGAATTCTCTATTCTGTTGCACTGATCTATGTGTCTGTTTTTGTGCCAGTACCACACTGTCTTGATGACCACAGCTTTGTAGTACAACCTGAAATCTGGCATTGTGATGCCCCCAGCTATGGTTTTCTTCTTTAAAATTTCCCTGGCTATTCGGGGTCTTTTCTGGTTCCACACATGATTTCCGCATTTTAAAATGTAGTATAATGCTATAGTAATTAAACTATTTTGAAATCAGTGTCAGTTGATACTGATACACAACAACAGAACATCCAGAAATAAACTCTAATGCATACAAATATGATCAATGGAACACTGACATTTTAAACCGGTGAAAAATGATGACTTTTTAAAGATTATTTTAGAGACAGAGTGTGAGTGAGGGAAGGTGGAGAGGAAGAGGGAGAGAGAGAATACTCAAACAGAATCCCACTGAGTACAGTGCCTGAGCAGGGCTTGATCCCAGGACCCTGAGGTCATGATCTGAGTCAAAACGAAGCATTGGTCACTAAACCTCCCAAGCTACCCAGATACCCCCAAAAAGGATAAATTATTATTAAATGGTGCCAAGATCATTGGTTAATTCTTTTTTTAAATTTTATTGGATTTCGATTTGCCAACATACAGTATGACACCCAGTGCTCATCTCGTCAAATGCCCCCCCTCAATGCCCATCATCCAGTCACAACTCTTAACTCTGGGAAACGAACAATGGGTAGTGGAAGGGGAGGTGGGCAGCGGCATCATTGGTTAATTCTTTAGAACTTTTCCTTATGTCATATATCAATATGTATGTTGAGTGGATTGAATAATTTAAAGTGAAGCATGATACCAGAAAAATACACCATTATTTTTAGAATCTGGTGATAGTTTTTTAAGAAGCATAACAAATACAAAACCCATAAAGGAAAGATGATGGCCTCTTCTTTTTTTTAATTATTTTTTTTATTGGAGTTCAATTTGCCAACATAGAGCATATCACCCAGTGCTCATCCCATCAAGTGCCCCCCCTTAGTGCCCGTCACTCAGTCACTCCAACCCGCCACCCACCTCCCTTTCCACTACCCCTTGTTCGTTCCCCAGAGTTAGGAGTCTCTCACATTCTGTCTTTCTCACTGATATTTCTGATGGCCTCTTCTTAACTGAATTGGAAACAATGTAATATGGTGGCCCTAGAAAACAAAGTACCCCAAACATTAGCTTAAACAGGTGGATTGTCTCACTGTTATGAGGGGCTGCATGTCCAGATCAAGGGGTTGGCAGGGCTGCTTCCTTCTGAGGGCCATGAGGGAGGATCTGTTCCAGGCCTCTCTCCCCGCTTCTGGGGGTTTGCAGGAAATTAGCAGCATTCCTTGGCTTGTAGATGCATCACTCCCATCCCAGCCTCATCACATGGCATTCTACCTGTGTTCCTGTCTGTGTCCAGATTTCTCCTTTTTGCCAGGAGGCCAGTATTAATGGGTTGGGTGCCCATCTTACTCCAGTATGACTTTGTCTAAACTAATTACATCATTGCAACCCTACTTCCAAATAAAATCACATTTTGAGGTACTTGGGGTTAGGACCTTAACATCTTTTGAGGGATACAATTCTACAACAGTTTCCTTGCATAAATTTAAATGGGGAATAACTAACAAGGGAAGAAGTTATAATATATGAAATTAACAGTTTATATCCTCAAGTATCTAAATAGCTCTTACATATCAATATAAAGACAAACCCTTCCAGTCAAAGTAAACAAAGGACGCAAATCATAAATTCATGTTAACAAATATATAAGACTATAAATCAATAGAGAAAAAATCTGTTATACTAGTCACCAGTAGATATTCATTAACCAATACTATTTTATTGCAAATCAAGTTGGTTTAGATGTGTATGAATATGTGTGTCCACTGTTGGCAGTAGTGCGGAGTATGAGGATTGTCCAGCACTGATGTTGGCACATATAATTTGGTAGTCTTTCAGAAGAGCAATTTATAAAACCACAAATATATGTAAACCCTTTGGTTTATATCTGGTGGTTATCCTAAAGAACCTGTTGATTACCCAGAGATATCAGTATAAGGATATTCCCCAATAGCTCTTTTTTTCCTACCTTTTATTTTTAAGTGATTAGAGATTCATAGGAAGTTGCTAAGATAGTACAGAGTTGACCTTTCCCCAGTGTTTGCATCTTAACATAGTTCTAGTACATTACTGAGATGAAGAATTTGACATGGACACTTGTGCAGAGTTCCTTGTCATTCGATCACATGTAGATTTGTGTGGTCATCACTATGGTCAAGAATCGGAATTGTTTCTCCACAGCCCTTTATAGTCACAGCACCCTTCTCCCAACCTGAATACCTGGCAACCACTTGTCTGTTTTCCACCTTTAAGGTTTTGTCATCTGAGAGGGGCTTAGTGTTACTAAGGATAATGTCCTTGAGTTCCATTCAAGTGGTTTGTTATGTGTATCAGTAGATCCTTGTTTATATAGCTTAGTAGGACTCCATTCCATGGTATGGATATACCACAGTTTGTTTAACCATTCACATATTGAAGGGCATTTTGGTTGCTTCCTGTTTGGGACTATCACAAATAAAGCTGTTATGATAATTTGTGTACAGGATTTTGTGTAGTTATAAGTTTTCATTTTTCTCTGACATGAATGCCTGGGAGTGAGATAGCTGAGCAGTATGGTATTTTAGCTTTAAAAAAAAACTACCAGAAAATTTTGTCAGTTCCCCCCAGCAATTTTTTACATAACCAGTTTTTCCACATCCTTGCCAGTATTTAGTATTGTCACTATTTTTAATTTTAGCTGTTTTATTCAGTTAGCACTAATATCTCATATTGTTTCCTGAAGACTAGTGTTGTTGGAAATCTTTTCATGTGCTTATTTGCCCTTCACATATACTCTTCTGAGAAGTATTCATTCATATCTTGTCCCATTTCTAATTGGATTGTTTTTTCTATTTTTGATTCTTGAGAGTTCTTTATACATTCTATACTTGAGTCCTTTGTCAGGTGGTTTGTAAACATTTTCTCCTAGTCCATAGCTTGTCTTTTCATTTCCCATCCCAACATGGTTCATTTAAAAATTTTTTAAATTGTGATAAAGTACACATAATAGGAAATTTACCATCTTAACCATTTCTGAGAGCATTCAGTTAACTGGCATTAAGTATATTCACATTGTTGTACAACTGTCACCACCATCCATGCAAAGATTGTTGGTTTTGGAAAACTAAATATTAGTCCTATCAAACAATGATTTCTCACTCTCCCTGCCTCAGCCCCTGGCAACCACCATTCTATTCTCTGTTACTATGATTTTGGCAAGTAGCCTCTGATATAAGTGGAATAATACAGTCTTTGTCCTTTTTTTAATATGTTTATTTTTTATTGGTGCTCAACTTGCCAACATATACAATAACACCCAGTGCTCATCCCATCAAGTGCCCCGCTCAGTGACCATCACCCAGTCACCCCCACCCCATACCCACCACCCCTTCCACCCTCCCCCCTAGTTCATTTCCCAGAGTTAGGAGTCTCTCATTTTCTGTCTCCATTTCTGATATTTCCCACTTACTTTTTCTCCTTTCCCCTTTATTCCCTTTCACTATTTTTTATATTCCCCAAATGAATGAGACCATATAATGTTTGTCCTTCTCCGATTGACTTATTTCACTCAGCATAATACCCTCCAGTGCCATCCATGTCAAAGCAAATGGTGGGTATTTCTCGTTTCTAATGGCTGAGTAATATTCCATTGTATACATAGACCACATCTTCTTTATCCATTCATCTTTCAAAGGACACTGAGGCTCCTTCCACAGTTTGGCTATTGTGGACATTGCTCTTATAAACATCAGGTGCAGGTGTCCCGGCGTTTCATTGCATCTGTATCTTCGGGGTAAATCCCCAGCAGTGCAATTGCTGGGTCGTAGGGCAGGTCTATTTTTAACTCTTTGAGGAACCTCCACACAGTTTTCCAGAGGGGCTGCACCAGTTCACATTCCCACCAACGGTGCAGGAGGGTTCCCCTTTCTCCACATCCTCTCCAACATTTATGATTTCATGCTTTGTTAATTTTCCCCATTCTCGCTGGTGTGAGGTGGGATCTCATTGTGGTTTGGATTTGTATTTCCCTGATGGCAAGTGATGCAGAGCATTTTCTCATGTGTTTGTTGGCCATGTCCATGTCTTCCTCTGTGAGATTTCTCTTCATGTCTTTTGCCCATTTCATGATTGGATTGTTTGTTTCTTTGGTGCTGAGTTTAATAACTTATTTATAGATCTTGGAAACTAGCCCTTTATCTGATACGTCATTTACAAATCTCTTCTCCCATTCTGTAGATTGTCTTTTAGTTTTGTTGACTGTATCCTTTGCTGTGCAAAAGCTTCTTATCTTGATGAAGTCCCAATAGTTCATTTTTGCTTTTGTTTCTTTTGCCTTCGTGGATGTATCTTGCAAGAAGTTACTGTGGCTGAGTTCAAAAAGGGTGTTGCCTGTGTTGTCCTCTAGGATTTGGATGGAATTTTGTCTCACATTAAGATCTTTCATCCATTTTGAGTTTATCTTTGTGTCTGGTGCAAGAGAGTGGTCCAGTTTCATTCTTCTGCATGTGGCTGTCCAATTTTCCCAGCACCATTTATTGAAGAGACTGTCTTTCTTCCGGTGGAGAGTCTGTCCTCCTTTATCGAATATTAGTTGACCATAAAGTTCAGGGTCCACTTATAGGTTCTCAATTCTGTTCCATTGATCTATGTGTCTGTTTTTGTGCCAGTACCACACTGTCTTGACCACAGCTTTGTAGTACAACCTGAAATCTGGCATTGTGATGCCCCCAGCTAAGGTTTTCTTTTTTAAAATTCCCCTGGCTATTCGGGGTCTTTTCTGATTCCACACAAATCTTAAAATAATTTGTTCCAACTCTCTGAAGAAAGTCCATGGTATTTTGATAGGGATTGCATTAAACGTGTAAATTGCCCTGGGTAACATTGACATCTTCACGATATTAATTCTTCCAATCCATGAGCATGGAATATTTTTCCATCTTTTTGTGTCTTCCTCAATTTCTTTCAGAAGTGTTCTATAGTTTTTAGGGTATAGATCTTTTACCTCTTTGGTTAGGTTTATTCCTAGGTATCTTATACTTTAGAGTGCCATTGTAAATGGGATTGACTCCTTAATTTGTCTTTCTTCAGTCTCATTGTTAGTGTATAGAAATGCCACTGACTTCTGGGCATTGATTTTGTATCCTGCCACACTGCCAAATTGCTGTATGAGTTCTAGCAATCTTGGGGTGGAGTCATTTTGGTTTTCTATGTAGAGTATCATGTCATCGACGAAGAGAGAGAGAGTTTAACTTCTTCATTGCCAATTCGAATCCCTTTTATTTCTTTTTGTTGTCTGATTGCTGAGGCTTGGACTTCCAGTACTATGTTGAATAGCAGTGGTGAGAGTGGACATTCCTGTCTTGTTCCTGATCTTAGGGGAACGGCTCCCAGTGCTTCCCCATTGAGAATGATATTTGCTGTGGGCTTTTCGTAGATGGCTTTTAAGATGTTGAGGAATGTTCCCTCTATCCCTACACTCTGAAGAGTTTTGATCAGGAATGGATGCTGTTTTTTGTCAAATGCTTTCTCTGCATCTAATGAGAGGATCATATGGTTCTTGGTTTTTCTCTTGCTGATATGATGAATAACATTGATTATTTTACAACTGTTGAACCAGTCTTGTGGCCCGGGAATAAATCCTACTTGGTCGTGGTGAATCATTTTCTTAATGTGTTGTTGGATCCTATTGGCTAGTAAGGAGTCTCTCATTTTCTGTCTCCATTTCTGATATTTCCCACACATTTCTTCTCCCTTCCCTTATATTCCCTTTCACTATTATTTATATTCCCCAAATGAATGAGGACAGACACTGTTTGTCCTTCTCCGATTGACTTACTTCACTCAGCATAATACCCTCCAGTTCCATCCACGTCGAAGCAAATGGTGGGTATTTGTCGTTTCTAATGGCTGAGGAATATTCCATTGTATACATAAACCACATCTTCTTTATCCAATAGCCAAACTGTGGAAGGAGCCTTGGTGTCCATCGAAAGATGAACAGAATTTACTTTCTTATTAACAGTAATATTCCATTGTGTGTATAGAGCACTGTTTGTTTATCCATTCATTCTTTAGTACACACTAGAGTAGTTTCCACCATTTGGGTATTGCAAATAATACTGCTATGAAAATGTGTATGTAGCTATATCTTAACATCCTGCATTCAATTCCTTTGAGGTACAATTTCTAGATCATGTGGTAATTCTATTTTTAATTTTTTGAGGAACCACAATACTAATTTCTGTAGGATTTGCACAATTTTAGATTACCAACAATGGTGCACAGGAGTTCCAAATTCCCCACATTATTTCCAGCACTTGTTACTTTCTGTTTCTTTGATAGTGATCATCCTAATGGGTGTGAGGTGGTACCTATTGTATTTCTGATATACATTTCCCTGGTAAATTAGTTATGTTGAGCATCTTTTCAGGTGCTTTTTAGCCATTCTGTGTTGGAGTAATGTCTATTCAAGTCCTTTGCATATTTTTAATTGGGTTGTTTGTTGTTGTAGTTTGTTCTTTATATATTCTGGATATTAATCCCTTATCAGATCTGTGATTTGCAGATATTTTCATGCATTCTGTAGGTTGCCCTTATACCCTGTTGATGGTATCCTTTGATGCAGAGAAGTTTTTAATTTTGATGTAGTCCAGTTTGTTTATTTTTACTTTTATTTTCTGTGCTTTTGGTATCATATGCAAGAAGTCATTGCCAGATCTAATGTCATAAAGCTTTTCTCCTATGTTTTCATAGAAGGCTTTTGTAGTTTCAACTCTTATGTGTAGGCCTTTGATCCATTTTGAGTTCATTTCTAGGTGTGATATTGGGGTCCCACTTGATTCTTTTGCATGTGGATATGCAATTTTCTCCAGCATGATTTGGTGAAAAGTTTGTCTTTTCCCCATGGAATACTTGCGGCATCCTTGTTGAATATCTTTCAACCATATATGTGAAGGTTTATTACTAGGCTCTCTAGTCTATTCCATTGATCTACATGTCTGTTTTTATGTTAGTGCCACACTGTTTTGATTACTGTAACTTTGTAATACGTTTTAAAATCATGGCATGTAAAACCTCCCACTTTTTCTTTCCTTTTTTTGTGATTATTTTGGTTATTTGGGGTTCCTTGAAATTTCATACGAATTTTTTCTTATGATTTTATTTCTTTAATCATGAGAGACACAGAGCAAGAGGCAGAGACATAGGCAGAGGGAGAAGCAGCCTGCCTGCGGGGAACCTGATGTGGGACTCGATCCCAGTACCCCCGGATCATGACCTGAGCCAAAGGGAAATGCTCAACCACTGAGCCACCCAGGTGCCCCTCATATGAATTTTATAAAAAGATTTTATTTATTTATTCATGAGACACACACACACACGGAGGGGGAGGGCAGAGACAGAGGCAGAGGGAGAAGCAGGCTCCATGCAGCGAGCCCGATGTGAGACTTGATCCTGGGTCTCCAGGATCACACCCTGGGCTGAAGGCAGCGCTAAACCACTAAGCCACTGGGGCTGCCCCTTATATGCATTTTTAAATGGATTATTCTCTTTTGCAAAAAAAATACCATTGTGATTTTGATAGAGATTGATAATAATGTCCATCTTTCATTTCTAGTTTTGCGTCTTTTTCCTAGTCAGTGTAGTTAAAGATTTGTGAATTTTGTAGATCTTTCCAAAGAACCAAATCCTGATTTCATTTTCTCCTTTTTCTATTCCCTCCCTCCCTCTCTTTCTTTCTTTCTTTCTTTCTTTCTTTCTTTCTTTCTTTCCTTCCTTCCTTCCTTCCTTCCTTCCTTCCTTCCTTCCTTCTTTCTTCTTTCTTTCTTTCTGTGTGTATTTTTCTTTCTTTCTTTTTGTGTATTTTTCTTTCTTTTTGTGTCTTTTTTTCTTTCTTTCTTTTTTCTTTCTTTCTTTCTTTTTTCTTTCTTTCTTTCTTTCTTTCTTTCTTTCTTTCTTCTTTCTTTCTTTTTCTTTCTAATTTTTTATTGGAGTTCGATTTGCCAACATATAGTATAACATCCAGTGTCATCCCATCAAGTGCTCCCCTCAGTGCCCGTCACCAGTCATCCCATCTGCCACCCACCGCCCTTTCCATTACCCCTTGTCGTTTCCCAGAGTTAGGAATCTCTTATGTTTTCTCACCCTCTCTGCTTTTTCTCACTCATTTTCTTTCCTTTCCCCTATAATCCCTTTCACTACTTTTTTATATTCCCTGTATGAGTGAAACCATATGATGATTGTCCTTCTCCGATTCACTTACTTCACCAAGGATAATACCCTCCAGTTCCATCCACATTGAAGCAAATGGTCGGTATTTGTCATTTCTAATGGCTGAGTAATATTCCATTGTATATATAGACCACATCTTATCCATTCATCTGTCGATGGTCACCGAGGCTCCTTCCACAGTTTGGCTATTGTGGACATTGCTGCTATGAATATTGGAGAGCAGGTGAACTGGCATTTCACTGCATCTTTATCTTTGGGGTAAATCCCCAGCAGTGCAATTGCTGGGTCGTAGGGCAGCTCTAGTTTTACCTCTTTGAGGAACCTCCACACAGTTTTCCAGAGTGGCTGCACCAGTTCACATTCCTATCAACAGTGCAAGAGGGTTCCCCTTTCTCCACATCCTCTCCAGCATTTGTGGTTTCCTGCCTTGTTAATTTTCCCCATTCGCACTGGTGTGAGGTGGTATCTCATTGTGGTTTTGATTTGTATTTCCCTGATGGCCAGTGATGCAGAGCATTTTCTCATGTGTTTGTTGGCAACGTGTATGTGTTCTTTGGTGAAATTTCTGTTCATGTCTTTTGCCCATTTCATGATTGGACTGTTTGTTTCTTTGCTGTTGAGTTTAAGAATTTTCTCTTTATCTTTGAAATTTGCAAGTTTCACTATTAAGTGTCGAGGTGAGGTGTTGAACATTTTTTTAAAATTTTTGTTTATTTATGATAGTCACACACACACAGAGAGAGAGAGAGGCAGAGACACAGGCAGAGGGAGAAGCAGGCTCTGTGAACTGGGAGCCCGACGTGGGATTCGATCCCGGGTCTCCAGGATCGCGCCCTGGGCCAAAAGCAGGCACCAAACCGCTGCGCCACCCAGGGATCCCGGTGTTGAACATTTTTAATTGATTTTTTGGGGGGTCCTCTATCTGTTGGGTCTGAATATCTGTTTCCTTCCCCATATTATAGAGGTTCTCAGCTATGACTTATTCAAATATACTTTGTGGTTCTCTCTCTCTCTCTCTCTCAGCCTCTTCTGGAATACCAATTAGATGTATAGTTTTCCTTCTCAAGCTATCATTTATTTCCCAAAGGCTTTCCTCATGGGCTCTTAATTGTTTTTCTCTTTTTTCCTCAGCTTCCTTACTTGCCATCAAATTGTCTTCTATGTCACTCACTCTTCCACCTAATTAACCCTAGCAGTTAAAGCATCCAGTTTGAATTGAATCTCAGTTAAAGTATCTTTAAGCCTGATTAGGTTTCAGTTCTGCAGTAACAGAGTCTCTAGAGTCCTTTATGCCACCAGTAACTTTATAGTCATACTTCTGAATTGAATTTCTGACATTGTATTTGAATCCACACTCAGTAACTCTGTGACAGAGAGTATTGCTTCTGGTTTGCTCTTTTGTGGCGAATTCTTCCTTCTAGTTATTTTGTCCAGTGTAGAGTGACTGTATGAGCGGGCTGAGTAAAAAATATTAACCACGTCCTATGTAAAATACACCCTAGAGAACTCCGAAGAGGTCAGAGGCCAGAAAATAAAGGAAAAAAGAAGAACAGAGCAAAATAAAACAAAAGGACCACTAGAGGTGGAACATACTGATGGGATTTGAGCCAGAGTTCAATGAACAGTTTATTGACCAAGTTGTGGACAGGATTATGGAAACCATCAAGGTGCAGTGAAGCACCCAGGACTGGCAACAACAGGAAGTGATGATTAGTCTAGGCCTAAAGGGGCAAGAGGATGGGTTGGAGTGGGGATGGTTCTCAGAACCCTGGAGAGCTGAACCTACAACCTGTCAGTTGTAGTAGGGCCATCTGGCTGGAGCTGAAGGTCTGTGTGAAGGAACACAGCCACGGGGCAGTGGGAAGTGCACAGAGATACACCTACCCCATTCTCACTTTTGCTGTCCTCCTGGGGCCTTTCCATGACTCCCATTGGTCAGAACCAACCAGAAACAACAAGGCAAGGGGGCTTGTATATGCAGCTCTATGTGTCAGCCTTCCAGGCACAATCCAGACCCAGGAAAGTACCTGGAGGGTACCTTTCATCATCACAGTCTGAATCGATGAAAACAGCCTGTTTGATGCAGCCAGTAAGGAAAGATTTAGAAAACCTAAAACTTTGATAGGATCCCATAGGATTTCACATAGAACCCTATGCCTGTTAGAAATTAAAAGGCGTTTTAAAATGTTCAAGTGTATGTGATCTAAATGCACATTTGGGAAGGGCCTCCCCAACCTCTTCTGCTGAGATGAATCTAAGTTGGTCACTCTAATAGATGCCCCAACTTTCACTGATTTTCTCTTTGCATTCTTAGCAAAAAGCCACCAAGCCTGTGCTTAGGCTGGCTTTGTTTGTTTGTTTGTTTGTTTTAAAGATTTTATTTATTTATTCATGAGAGACAGAGGCAGAGACACAGGCAGAGGGAGAAGCAGGCTCCCTGCAGGGAGCCCGATGCAGGACTCGATCCTAGGACCCCCGGATTATGACTTGAGTCAAAGGCAGATGCTCAACTGCTGAGCCACCCAGGTGCCCCTAGACTGGCTTTGTTGCTCCAGCTCTTACCCTAACATCTCTGGGACTGCCATTACAGGGTAGAGCTGTGTCCATCTCCTTGATTGAGACCTGGCCCCTGGGTCTCCTCCCTGTGGTTTATCCTACTGGCCTGGTCTTCACTATCTTGCCCTGCTTCCTTCTCTGCCTCTTACTGGCTTAATAAGTTCCCCACAGTCCTAGAAAATGGACCATCTAATGATGTTCACACCAAATCCCACCAGCATCCTGGACTATCTCAGCATCCACATAGATAACTCACCCCAAACCCAAGCCTCCCAATTTTTGGACAGCTTCCTCTCCAGTGACGTTCACCTCCATTCCACTTCAGCTGCCCAGGCCCCTTGCCTGGTCTTGAAATACTTATACATGCTCCAAAATCCTATTACTTAACATCCCACCTCTTCTCACGGCTTCCTTCCCTCTAGTGCTCTTCCTCCCTCATCTCTATGAGGTCTGCTAGCTCCCCAGCCCTCCCCTCCTCCTCCTGCACCTCTTAGCAACACTCCCTTTCCTGTTTAGCCTCGACTTGGAAATATCACATCTTGAGAAGGAATGCCTTTCTGATTCATACTCAGGGGTCATGGGCCAGTAGCACCCCTTAACTGAAGAGTACTAGAGTTGGAGTTGGCTGACTGATAGGAAACAACAAACAGGCATGCGGAGTCCAGTAAGCACCTAGTGCAGTGGGGAGCAGAGAGTGGAAACGAGCCTGCTGTTTGGCACAGGGCGGCTCTGTGGCTGTGTTCTGCTCCACCTTGGTCCCTTGTCCCTGTGAGCACCCCTGAGGTGGGTACCTGTCTATTTGTGAAGGAAGAGTCGCCTGGGACTCCATGGGTGTTCCTTGGTGCATCTGAGGAGTCCATCATGCCAAAAACAAAAGTATCCTCTTATTTGTTCATGAAAAGTAATTCCATTTTTCCCTTAGAGTTCAGGAACTTCATGAACTCAGTAAAAAGGAGCTAGGAAAATACATTTATCTATGTCCCAAATTTTGCTGGCAAGTGCTATGAAGTTAGGAGCTGACTACCATTTTTAAAGGAAGAAATCATATTTCTGATCTTGTTTTTTTATCCTGAGAGAAGAAGATTTAAGCATTTCTTAAATGGGATGATTTGCAGGGGTCATGTTGGGGTGATTAGTGGTCATCTGAGATGTGACTTGCTGGGGGGGGGGAGAAGGGAATTGTGGGTGTTGGGGAGAACATGGCCAAAGACCTGGCTGAGGGCACAAGCTGGCTTCCCAGGAGTCTTCTCCCTGCTGTCTGTGGATGAGCTTGAGAGTCAGGTGGCCCTGGAATGTCATGTGTACTTGAGCATGGGAGAGATGGTCTGTGACACCATCTTATTCTTAAAAGGACTTCTGTCCTTATGTTTTCCACCCCTAGTCAGTTTTGAAAGCTGGCCAGAATAACTTGTTCTAATGTCAATGAAATGATATTTGCTGATTTCTCTCCTGAGAGACTGCCTTTTCCAGGAAGGCTTGGCCTGGCTTTGTGCCTGGCCAGACTTACCCTTTGTCCTTTTCTCTCCATCCTAGGCCAACACTGGACAAATTGATGATCCCCAGGAGCAGCACAGAGTGATCAGCAGTAACCTCGCCCTCATTCAGGTGACTCTCTCCTTTGTCCAATCGATGAATCTCCTCCTCCCTGCTTTTGAATCTGCCAGGCCTGCTCCAGATAGGAAAGGTGACAACTAAGTAAGTGCTTATCCCTGCATTCTGGACTAAACTTCGGGAATGGGCCACCTGTCCACCCTGCACCTACCAGACCACACTCATACAGCACCTGGAGGCTCAGCTCAACTACAGGGCACCAGCATGTCTACCTGAAAGTAGATGCTGCTTCTAGGAACCTAAGGTCTCTCTAGCGACCACCCCCACCTGTCTTTTAAGACCGGCTTATTGAAAGATTCACCTGTACTTGCTCACTCCTCTTTCTCATAGCCTGGACGGAGCTAACAGCTCTCTCTTCCCCCTATTTTGACTGAAGTTGTGCTTGCCAAGGTCACTGACATCCTAATTGGCATACCTTTTGCTCACCTCATACGCATGATCCTACTTACTTTTTCTAGAGCATCTGTGATTCTTCCTGCCTGGAGGGTCCTCCTAGGTCACCATCCTGCCTCTAAGCCTGTTCCTTTTAGCCTTTGCAGGATACTTCCCCCCCCCTTCCTCTATGCCTTTGTCCCTTAAATGTTTCATGCTCAGTCAGACTTGTACCTCCTTCTAGCAGACCCTCATTGGGCTAAATTCTCATCCTCAGAATCTCAGAGTATTACAGAGTCAGGAAGTCTGGGGCATGGGGAAACTGAGAAGAGGTTGGCTCAAGGCAGGAGAATAAGTGGCTTCATCCAGATCCTATGGGATTCTTTGACCACTCAAACAACCCAGACTCAGATCAGATGGGCCTGGAGTTAAGGCTGTCATTTATCAACTGGGTGGCCTTGTGCAAGACACACAAGATTTGCTTAGCTGTATCTCCCTATCGAATTAGTTCACCTGAGTTCCAGAGTCCCTATTTCTAGCTACCCACTGGGCATCTCCATCTACCTGTCCCAGAAGCATCCCCGAAACAGCTTAGCCAGATCTGGCCTCATCACCTCATCTTCTCACACTTCTCTCTAGTGAAGTTCCCAACCCTAAAGAGTTTGATGGTTGAAAGCTCATTTTGGAGGTTGACCAGCTGGTGGCCCTTGGGCAAGTCACCTCACATTATGTATAAGATGGGCCATTGTGAAGTGTTAATTGTGGAGGGCTGTTGCACCTGGCCAGCTTGTGGTAGTCTCACAATTGTGGTTGCTGGGCCCATTAACCAGGCTAGAGACCAAGTTGCCCTCAGAATCTCTCTGCTCTTCATCCTTATGTCCAGTTGCTGAGGAGTCTGCCTCTGAGTTGTGCTTGAATCAGCCTTGCTTTTCCTCCTCACCTTGGCCTCTTGGTCTCTGGCCTCACTGACTGAAAACCTCTTCACTGTTCTGTCCCAGGCTTCTTCCTCTCCAGTCCTCCTCTGGATGGCCACCTGAGTGACCTTTTCTAAATCCTAAACCTGATCAAGAATCCTTCTCCTAAAGTTCTGTTACTGGTTGTTTTCATCCAAGTGTGGGTCCAGCCCAGAGATGCTCCTGGTTTGGTCCTGTCCTACAGCCTCATGTTCCTTTGCATATGTGGTTGTCTCTCCTTGGACTGTCCTTTCTCTTCTGTTCTCCCGGCAGTGAAGCTCCAGTTGGGTCTCAGGTCCAGCTCGACACTCGGTACTCTTTGGGGCCTTGCACATGCTGCTGGGGTGGCCCTGGTTGCAATTCTGTGTTTAGATGTCTGCCTTCTCCACTTGAGCTGAGTCATGTGGGCCAGGCCCATGGCCTGTGGCTAAAGAACTTTGGAGACTAAATGGGATGCTCCTGATACCCTTAACAGAGGGTCTGGCAAGGGGCAGGTAATAAACCCCTCAGTTATCGAATCCTGGTCCATAGGTGTGCACATTTCCACATGATTGATGCTTTTTTAAAAGAAGATTTATTTATTTATCTATTTATGATAGACAGAGAGGGAGAGAGAGAGGCAGAGACACAGGCAGAGGGAGAAGCAGGCTCCATGCCGGGAGCTCAATGCAGGACTCGATCCCAGGACCCCAGGATCACACCCCGGGCCAAAGGCAGGCACCAAACCACTGAGCCTCCAAGGGATCCCCTGATTGATTCTTAGCATTCATTAAGTCCCACTCTGGGCCAGGCACTAGCTTGGATATTGTCCTGATCATGCATGGATATAATTTTTTCTCTTCCATTTTTAGAAAAGCTTAACACTGAATCGTAAGTGGTACAATAAATTTCATAATTGAGCTTTTAATAACTGTATTCTATCACAGATATACCCACAGGGACGCCTGGGTGGCTCAGCAGTTGAGCATCTGCCTTCCGCCCAGCATGTGATCCTGGAGAACCAGGACTGAGTCTCACATCTGGCTCCCTGCATGGAGCCTGCTTCTCTCTCTGCCTATGTCTCTGCTTGCCTCTCTCTCTGTCTCTCATGAATAAATAAATTAAAAAAAACTCTTAAATAAAAACAAATATACCCACAATATTTAACAACTTGTAGGGCCCACGCAGAGCTGGTCTGGAAGGGCCAGTGCAAACTGTCCAAACTCAGCCCTGTTCCACTTCATTTGATTGTCACCACAAGGATGCACCTGTACATGTTTGTAGGCTTCTACTCGACAAATTATACTGCAATGAAATTGTTCTCTTTTTGCATGTACTTCTTAAGAACTCTTCCACAAGTTCACAAGGTTTGAACAATTTAAAGTTCTGGATTTTTCAAAGAAGGATTATAAAATATTTGAATTCTTAATAGCAAATAATAGCAACAGTATTAATATTTCAATTATTAGTTTCTCCATAACCTCACCAGCATTGAAAGTATTATTCTGAATGGCTTTCTGCATTTGCTGATATAAGTATGTGCCCATAGACAATACATGATACAACTTTGTGGTTTTTAAGCATAAAATGTATTGCACTGTACATATAATGTACTGCACTGTACATATAATTCCGTAACGTGTGCCTTTAAAGTGATTTAATGAATGGAAAATCACTTAGACTAGCAGATAGTAAGCACTTAGTAAATATCAGCTCCAGTCATCATTATCACTATTACGTGGTTCTTTATTCACATATGTGAATGTTTTCCTGGGAAAGTGCTAGATCATTAAGTATATGGATAAATTGTAGCCAGATTTACCGCCCCCCACAAATTCCTATATCAGTTTTACCATCTATGTATAGGAGAACCATTTTCCCATATATTTCTTAATGTGTATTTTTTCCATTTTTTTAATAATTTATTTTTGAGTGATGTTCATTTTAAAAATTTTTTTAATAATAAATTTATTTTTTATTGCATCCCGGGGATAAATCCCACTTGGTCATGGTGAATAATCTTCTTAATGTATTGTTGGATCCTATTTGCTAGTATTTTGTTGAGAATTTTTGCATCCATTTCATCAGGGATATTGGTCTGTAATTCTCCTTTTTGGTGGGGTCTTTGTCTGGTTTTGGAATTAAGGTGACGCTGGCCTCATAGAACCAGTTTGGAAGTACTCCATCTCTTTCTATCTTTCTGAACAGCTTTAGTAGAATAGGTATGGTTTCTTCTTTAAACGTTTGATAGAATTCCCCTGGGAAGCCATCTGGCCCTGGACTTTTGTGTCTTGGGAGATTTTTGATGACTCTTCAATCTCCTCCCAGGTTATTGGCCTGTTCAGGTTTTCTATTTCTTCCTGTTCCAGTTTTGGTAGTTTGTGGCTTTCCAGGAATGCGTCCATTTCTTCTAGATTGCCTAATTTATTGGCATAGAGATGTTCATAATATGTTTTTAAAATCGTTTGTATTTCCTTGGTGTTGGTAGTGACCTCTCCTTTCTCATTCATGATCTTATTAATTTGAGTCTTCTCTCTCTTCCTTTTAACAAGGCTGGCTAATGGTTTATCTCTCTTATTAATTCTTTCAGAGAACCAACTCCTGGTTTTGTTTATCTGTTCCACGGTTCTTCTGGTCTCCATTTCGTTGAGTTCTGCTCAAATATTTATGAACTCTCTTCTTCTGCTGGGTGTGGGATCTATTTGCTGTTTTTTCTCTAGCTCCTTTAGGTGCAAGATTAGCTTTTGTATTTGAATTCTTTCCAGTTTTTGGACGGATGTTTGTATTGTGATGTAATTCCCCCTCAGGGCTGCTTTTGCTGTATCCTAAAGATTTTGAACGGTTGTATCTTCATTCTCTTTAGTTTCCATGAATCCTTTTAATTTTTCCCTGATTTCCTGGTTGACCCTTTCATCTTTTAGCAGGATGGTCCTTAACCTCCACATGTTTGAAATCCTTCCAAACTTCTTCTTGTGATTTAGTTCTAATTTCAAAGCATTATGGTGTAAAAATATGCAGTGGATGATCCCAATCTTTTGGTACTGGTTAAGACCTGATTTGTGACCCAGTACGTGGTCTATTCTGGAGCAAGTTCCACGTGCACTTGAGAAGAATGTGTATTCAGTTGCGTTTAGATGTAAAGTTCTATAAATATCTTGAAATCCATCTATTCCAGTGTATCATTTAAGACAGAACATAAAGACTCCTAACTCTGGAAAACGTACTAGTGGTGATGGAAGGGGAGGAGGGCGGGGGGTGGGGGTGAATGGGTGATGGGCACTGGGGGGGGCACTTGACGGGATGAGCACTGGGTGTTATTCTGTATGTTGGTAAATTGAACACCAATTAAAAATAAATTTATTATTAAAAAAACTCTTGTTTCTTTGGAGATGTTGTGTTTAGAAGATCTGTCGATTGTAGAAAGCGCTACATTCAAGTCACCAACTATAAGTGTATTATTATCTTAAGTATGTCTTAAGTTTGGTTATTAATTGATATACTTGGCAGCTCCCACATTCGGGGCATAAATATTCATGATTGTCAGGTCCTCTTTTGGATAGATTCTTGAAGTATGATATAGTGTCCTTCTTCATCTCTTACTACCATCTTCGGGATAAACTTTAATTCATCTGATATAAGGATTGCTACCCCTGCTTTCTTTTGAGGACCATTTGAATGGTAAATGGTTCTCCAACCCTTTATTTTCAGGCTGTAGGTGTCCTTATGTCTAAAATGAGTCTCTTGTAGACAGCAAATAGATGGGTCCTGCTTTTTTATCCAGTCTGAAACCCTGCGCCTTTTGATGGGGTCATTAAGCCCATTCATGTTCAGAGTTACTATTGAAAGATATGAATTTAGTGTCATCATGATACCTATTCAGTCCCTGTTTTTGTGGATTGTTCCCTTTGACTTCCTCATTCTATTACAGCATCCCCCTTAGTATTTCTTGCAGAGCTGGCTTGGTGGTCACATATTCTTTCAGTTTTTGCATATCTTGGAAGCTCTGTATCTCTCCTATTCTGAATGATAGCCTTGCTGGATAAAGTATTCTTGGCTGCATGTTCCGCTCATTTAGGACCCTGAATATATCCTGCCAGCCCTTTCTGGCCTGCCAGGTCTCTGTGGAGACGTCTGCTGTTAATCTAATATTTGTCCCCATAAATATTAGAGATTTCTTGTCTCTTGCTGCTTTAAGGATCTTCTCTTTATCTTTGGAATTTGCAAGCTTCACTATTAAATGTTGAGGTGTTGAGCGGTTTTTATTCATTTTAGGGGAGGAATCTCTGTATTTCCTGGATCTGAATGCCTGTTTCCATTCCCAGATTAGGAAAGTTTTCAGCTATGAAATACATACAAATACATATTCTGGCCCTCTGGCCCTTTCAGCGTCCTTGGGAACCCCAATTAAACGTAGATTTTTCTTTCTGAGGCTGTCATATATTTCCCTTAACCTATCCTCATGATCTTTTAATTGTTTTTCTCTTTTTCCCTCAGTTTCCCTCCTTACCATCAAATTGTCTTCTATGTCATTGACTCGTTCTTCTACCTCGTTAACCCTCGTTCTAACGAACCTCTAGTTTGGATTGTATCTCATTTAATTGATTTTTAATTTCTGCCTGATTAGATCTAAATTCTGCTGTCATGAAGTCTCTTGAATCCTTTATGCTTTTTTCTAGAGTCACCAGTAGCTTTATAATTGTGCTTCTGAATTGGCTTTCTGACATTGAATTGTAATCCAAATTTTGTAACTCTGTGGGAGAGAGGACTGTTTCTGATTCTTTCTTTTGAGGTGAGGTTTTCCTTCTAGTCATTTTGCTCAGTGCAGAGTATCCAAAAACAAGCTGTACTGGAAAAAGGAGAAAAAGAGAGAAGAAAAAGAAGAAAATAAAAAGAAGAAAAAAATTTAAAAAGAGGTTGGGAAGCAAACAGAAAACACCAAATGAGGGGGAGTATCCTCTGATTCTATATACTGTAAATCCCTCAACTTCCCCTGGAACTTTCCAGTGCTGCTTGGTCAATAACTTGCTTTTCCCCTGTCCTTCCAGCTCCCCTTCTGGGGAGGGGCCTGCTGCTGATTCTCAGGTGTGTGCACCTGGGGGAGCTGCCCAGCCCCCTGCCAGGTGCACAGCTCAGTGGGAGTTGTTTATCCTGTGAGGCCCCTGCTCAGTCCCAGGTATAAATGGTGACACCAGGAGGAGCAACAACAGTGCTGGCGGCCAGCTCTCCAGCCCTGGAGTCAGCTCCCGCAGTAACTACCGCAGCTCTCAGTCCGCAGGGACCTGGATGCTCTGGGGGGAGGGGGGAGAGCGCCGATCTTTACAGCTCGGGGGCAGGAGCGTCCTCGCTGTCCTGGGCCCTCCCAGCCTCTGCCTGTCCCGGGGGGAGCGCCAGATCTTGGGCTGTGTCCCCGGCGCCCTGGGCTCGGGGGCCTGCGCTGCTAGAATCATGCTCCAGGGGCCGCGCAGCTCCCCATGGAGCCACCACCATAGCCGCCCCACCCCCAGCTGCTGCCGGGACCCCCCGGGGCGGCGTTCGCTGCAGCCCATAAGGGAGCTCGGCTGTGGGGTCTGGTGCGCTCTCCCTCGGGGTGCAGATCCTCTGTTCGTGCGCCTGGGAGCCTGCGGGCAACACTGCCCCTCCTGGGGTCCTGCCCGAGCTCCCTGTGAGCGCCTTTCTGTCCGGTAAGGTTGGTAAAGCTCCTGCTTCTCCGGGCCTGGGCTTTCCTGTCCTGGGGGCACTGGCCGGGCAGCCTTAGCCCGGGTCCTCGTGGGGCCCCTCCCCCTTGGATGCTTTTTTATTTATTTAGTTTTTTTCTGTCTTCCTACCTTGATAGAAGCGCGAACTCTTCTCACTGTAACATTCCAGCTGTTCTCTCTTTAAATCTCAGGCAGGATTCATAGGTTTTCAGGATCATTTGAAAGTTATCTAGGTAATTTGGTGGGGACAGGTGACTTGGGGACCCTACTCTTCCAATATCTTGCCCCGCCTCCCAAAACTACGTCTTGATAATGAATATACCCTAACTTCCTCTTTATCTTTTTTTTTTTCAATTTGTCTTGGCTGTTCTTGTACATCTTCTCATCTTTGTGAATTTTAAGATGAGTTGTTAAGTGCCATGAAAAGTCTTGTTGGGACTTTGATGGGAATTACATAGGCTAACTTGGGGAACATTTTTCATCCACATATATGGTAGAGTTCCCCGTTTATTCAACCTTCATATTTCCATTGAGACATTTGAATTACAGTTGACCCTTGGTTGACACAGGTTTGAACCATGCAGGTCTGTTTCTGTACAGATTTGTTTCAATAAATATAGTACCATAGATGTATGATTCCTTATGATTTTCTTAATTTTCTCTTCTCTAGCTTACTTTATTGTAAGAATACAGTTTATAAAACACATAACACACAAAATATGTGTTAATTGACTTTATGTTATGGTAACGCTTCTGGTCAATAGTAGGCTATGAGTAGTTAAGTTTTGGGGGAGTCACAAGTCATACACAGGTTTCAACTGCACAGCATGTCAGTGCCCCTAATGCCTATGTTGTTCAAGGGTCAGCTGTACTGATAACAGATGCCAGTATCTGATATTCTGACCTGCACCTCACAGTACTGGCTTGAGTGAGTGGCGGTGCTGTGTCTCCACTGAGATGAGATGAGATGGGAACTGTGGCTGGGATTGAGGAGAATGTAGAGAAAGGGGAATACTAGCACACAGGGCAAGTGCCTAGGAAGGAAAGTCAGGGAGAGAGATGGAAAGTGTGCACAGAGACTCCCAAGGTGTAACTGTGGGTCATGGAATGCTTTCACCTTGTAGGGGAGGTTGGTTGTCTGGGTAGCTGGAGATTACAGAGCACTTTTTGCCCAGAGCAGTGAGAGGAGCCATGAGCAAGAGACTGGGGGCCCTTGGCCAAGGGCTGAGGAAAAGATTAAGATTTCCTGATGGAAGATGGCACTGAACTAGCTGCAGAATAGGAAAACAGTAGTTTTCAAGGGAGTTGGATTGAAGCAAGGTGTCAGTCTTTGTCTTTCCCAGGTTGGAGAGGCCACTGGCAGATTTTAGGGCAAGGGAAGGGAGGTAATGATGAGTGGCATACTGACATCTCCAGGTCAGAGAGGAGGCGGAGTGAAAGGCAGAGAGGAGCAATGGTGGTCAGAGGCACCTTCCTTCATGTTTCTGATTTCTGCCCTGACAGGTGCAGGCCACAGTTGTGGGGCTCCTGGCTGCTGTGGCTGCCCTGCTGCTGGGTGCTGTGTCTAGGGAGGAGTTAGACTTTGCAAAGGTGGAGTTGTTGTGTGCCAGCAGCGTCATCACTGCCTTCCTCGCCGCGTTCGCCCTTGGTGAGCTGTGCCCCCACCCCAGTGACCACCCTCTCCTGGATCTCTCCCTGCCCCATTCCTCAGTGTTCTGCTCTCAGCTCTTTGTTTCAATTCCTTGAGATGTGAAAGATGGGAGTGCCGATGATGAAGCCTCACCTGTCCTGCCAGGGTAAGGAGGAGAGCCTGTTGGGTTTCTAAGACCCCTGCTAAATTAAAGGTGGGCAGGGAGGATGAGTCCGCTCCTAGGCAGGGTGTGTGTGCCAAGTGAGCTGTTGACTCCACTTCTCTTCCCTCTGCTTGTTTAAAAAACTGGACTTCACTCATTAGACACATTCATCTCCTCATTCATCCATCCACCCATCCTTCCATCCATTCACTTATTCATTCAGTCAGTCAGTCTGTAAACTTTTCTTGAGCATGGCTTGCATATGGGTCTGTGGTAGGCTCTGGAGGCTGCAGTCACGATGAGGAGCAAGGCTCAGATTTTAACTTCAATGTCATCTCTGCAGAGATGTCTTTTCTGACTACCTTTGAACAAATTCTGCCCTCTACCCTTCCCCCAGTTGCCACCATGCTCTTCTGCACCATGTACCTATTTTCCTTTATAGCACTTGTGAAAATCTGTAATTATCCACTTTTTCCATTCATTTTCTGTCTCACCTGCTAGCTAAAATGTCAGCTCCTCAGAGAGGGGCCCAGCTTCTCCTATTCTGCCCTGATCACACTGCCTGCCACACATCATCAGATCTTCCTACATGTATGCAGAAGGCAGGAAGACACAAGCATTGACAGATATAACCCTGTCTTCAGGGAGCTCATGCATGTCAGTGGCAACCACAGTGACTGGGCAGTTACTATAGAATGTCACCTAGTCGCTCATTACTCAGCACTTACTGAGTGTCTACTGCATGCCAGGCACCGCGGCAGTGCTAGGGATGCTCTGTTGAGTGACTGCACCATGTTGCAATATTTATATTCTGATGCAGAGTGAGACATCTGTACATGAGTACATAGATAATTTCAGCAAAGTGCCAAGTATCTCCTTTCAGAGCCCTCGCTGATCAGAAATCTAGGGAAGCCTCCCTCCCCTGCCCCCATTGACAGTTATGCTTTCTTTTCATGTCCTGTTTGTGTACTTCAAATGCTTATTCATTTATTGGGCACTGTCTGTTCTTCCACCCGACAAACATTTACTGTATGAGTACAGAGCCTGATGGTTATTTTCAGTACCTAAAATAGGCATATTACCAGCTCTTAAATGTTTGCTGAATGAATAGACTTAATTCTGGTTCTCTTCTGGACTGCCTGTCTGACCATCTCTTGCAAACCGTGTGCAAGTGCAGGAAAGAATAAGTGAAAATGTAAATTGGATTTGCATTTGCTCTTCTGTCCCCCAGCTGACTGCTCACAAAACACCTTTGAGCTCAGTGTTCTGTAAGATAATGTGGCAGGTTATTTGGTGGCCTCTCTTCCTTCCTCTGTTAATGTGTATATATATATATATATATATATATAATCAGGAGGGAGGGTAGGAGGGCAGAAACCCAGGAAGAGATCCACAAACTCTGCTTCCCTGGGTAGGATGTGTGCTCCTGGTCAGGTTCATGTACCAGTCTGGCCAAGGAAAGAACAGGATGAGTGCTCCATACCTTCTGGAGAATTAGAGCCCAGGAGATCTTTGACATGAAGTCTCCTCTGAAAACAACACAATCAGATGATTCAGGAGGGCACTCCTGTTCCTGTGGGACCCTGTGAGAATGCCATTTCTAGCTCCCATTTTATAGATGAGGAAACCGAAGTGCAGCTCAGCAGCATGGACATAGCCTCGTGATCCAGAGATGTGTAGACGTTCCAAAACATTGCTGGTGGCTCATAGTGGGACCTTAGCATGACTGTGCTGTAAAGCCAGGTGGTGGGAAGTGCTCTCAAACTGGTGGTGTCTATGTAGTCCCATGGGACTGTCACCAGACCATCAGCTGCGCAGACTCAACTTCACTTAGAACTGACATTTCAAAAGAGATAAAGTAGCTATGACCTGGTCACAAAATAAGGCACAGACTAAAGCCAGTGGTGGCAGCGTTAGTATGGCATTGAGGTGATAATTATATTTAGAGTTACAGAATCCCGGGTAAAGTGTTAAAACAACAATAGCCAAGATACAAAGTACCTTCTTAAAGACCCAGTGGATTAAGTCCTAGGCAGTGGCTGAGGGCTAGAAGATGGTACATGACACTCGCCTCAGAACCACAGGGTTGGGATGGGAAGTAAGACCCTGGGGGGTCTCCAGCACGAAACCTGAAAATCCAGCCACCTTCCCCTGCAGAGGCCACCTGTTGCCTGCACCTTGCCGGGCTCCTGTTCCCCAGAGATGCGGCCCCCCTGTGGGCACTGCACTGCAGTCTGCATGTGCTTCCACATCCTTCCCTCTCTTCCTACCCTGGGCCACCTACATGCCACCCCATGGCTCTCCCAGCACTCTCCGCCCCTGCCAGTACTCCCTCTCACAGACTTTGCTCCTAACAAACGTCTCCTGTGGCCAATCCCACTGAGGCACCTGTTTCTGCAGGGATGCCAAGGGACACAGGAGGCAATGCTCTGCCCCCGGGGCTCCACTGCTCAGAGCAGTTTCAAAGTCATTTTTCCTGTAGTGAAGGGCTGTGAACTTCGTGTCTGTAATTCTAGGTTTTTTTGGGAGCCCAGGAATCACCTTCCTGCTATCTCCCCCATGGGTTTGAGTGTACCATCAAAGCTCTCAGGCTGCTCCTTGACATTACAGCCACAAGTCACGGGGTCTTACCCGCACCCCCGCCTTCTCAGGCTCCAATGTAGCGGTCAAGCGGAGTGTCAGGGCAGCGTGGCTCCAGGCCAGATCTGTGTGGTTAGACGTGAGTTACCGAGCAGCCCCCTGACCACCTTCTCATCCTGTGCTTTGAGTTTCCTGTGTTTCTTCTCTGCAGGAGTGCTGATGGTCTGTATAGTGATTGGCGCTCGGAAGTTCAGAGTCAACCCAGACAACATTGCCACACCTATTGCTGCCAGCCTGGGGGACCTCATCACATTGTCCATTCTGGCTTTTGTTAGCAGCTTCTTCTATAATCACAGAGGTAAGGAGTGCCCCAGAGAGGAGGGGCCCATAGGCAAGGCTGGGTCCAACATCCGCACCCAGCTTGCAGCATTCAAATCAGGAAGCCGTCACACAGAAGGGAAACTCTGGGGTCTGCTGTAGGATCAGAAATCCTATTTTTCCAGAGGCAAAGCCTGAGGTCATTCAACAAGTTTGAGGTGTTCTCCAGCAGGTACCTGAAGCTCTCCCAACCATTCAGGTTGGCACATAGGTTATCAGTCTCCGCCTTAGGTCAAGGGTGCCAGAGGAGGCCAGGGAGGGCTGGAGGCTGGCCCTGGCCATTTCAGTGCATCCTCATAGGTTAACAGAGTTCAATGGGAAGGCAATTCACACTGGACGCATACAAACCCCAGGAAGGGACTCCCAAGGATGAATGTCACAGCGGCAGTAGCCTGTGCTCTCTGTACCCATGTGAGGCAGGAGAGGCCCATGGCTCCTCCGAAGGTAGCCCAGTGTCCTGGTCAGCAGCTGAGGAAGGCACTGACACATCTTATATGACAAGCCCTCGAGGCCAAGGGCCTGATTCTGCCAGGGGTCTCCCCAGGTCTGCCCTGGGAGCACCGAGCTTTGCTCACACCCTGGGCCGTGTAGATAGGCAGCATGCCTCTTGCCAGATGGTTCTCACCGGCTAGGTCTGCACAGCTGACTACTCCCCTCTGAGCATCACAGTGGTCACTTGCCCCCTAAGCTGGCCACCCATAATTGTTTGGATCTAGTTAAGTGTGGATTCTGAACATGGTCACAACCCTGAGTGCCAGGGGGCAGGTGGCATCAGTCCATTTTCATGGCTCACTCCAGCTTGAGAAAAGGACAGAGGGCATGAGTAGCTGCAAAGCTGGCCATGTTCTGGGCCCTAGGAGACTCTTGGTTGCCAAGAAGGTCACCTTGGGCTGGCCTCAGCCAGCAGCAGGACTGGCATCATTAACTCTGGCTTCAGTCCTGATTTCTGTGTGTTGGCTTGAATCCTGGTGGGCCACCTCTTTGCACTGTAGTCTCACATATGCCCATCTGAGGAGTAGCTGAGAACATGAAATGAGTTTGTGCTTGGGAAGCGCTGAGCACACAACTCACCCATGTCACAATTCCACCAATGCACCGTTAATAATAATAATAAGGTTGGGGTGGGAGGAGATGGAAGAGGGTACTTATGTCAAGAAAATAGCAAAAAAGAGAAGTGAGGACAAAGAGGAGCTTCTCCAAGTTGCTTTAATAAGATGGTAAAAAATTCTTTGAGAGATGTTAGGTGGTCTACCTTAAGCTGCCAGGGACAAAAGTGTCTCCTCAGACCTCTAGCACCCTTAGCTCTCAGCCTACCCCTCATCTTTGCAGCCTAGGCTCTGGCCCAGCAGGCCATGCTCATGTGCCCTGGCACACATCCCCTCTCTCCCCACAGAAAATCGATATCTAACACCGCTGGTCTGTATTGGCTTCATGGCCCTGATCCCCATGTGGGTCCTCATTGCCAAGCAGAACCCACCCATCATGAAGATCCTGAAGTTCGGGTGGTTCCCAATCATCTTAGCGATGGTCATCAGCAGGTGAGTGTGAGTGAGGGCTGCCACCACCTTCTCCCTTCCCATGCCACGCCCAGCCCTGTGGACAAGGAGAGTAGCCTAAGAGCTGCAGAGTTGGAGCCAGGGTGGCACTCACTTCCTCCATGATCATGGTGCTGGTTGAGTCATACCTCTTTGTTCTTCATCTCTTTCCCTCTCACCAAGAACCTTAGGCCTTCCTTATTCTGAGAGGCAGTCCTATTTACAATTTCAGGAGCACCGGAGAGCCAGGAAGAGCTGAACCTGGGAATATCAGATGAGTGCACTGCCGCCATGGTCCCCTCATGGTGCTGCAGGACCCTGGGTCTCCCCTCCTGGGATGCCAGAGCTCTCACTGGCCTCGACCCCTGCTAGGCTGCAGGGAGTCCCTCACCCCTGCTAGGCTGCAGGCTCCAAGGCAACAGCTCTGTGGACACCATTTGTACAGCAGAGCTGGTGGGACCTGGGGGGCTGAGGGATGAGTGGTCCTGGGCCCTTCAGCTGAGCTCAGGTCTTCCACCCTCAAACTCCATCCTCCAGAGCCCTTTCTGTTAGTAGACCTGGATGGGGGTCACCCCAGTCTTTTCTGAGGTGCTCTCTAACTGTAAATCTCAGGGAGATGCTGTTATGGTCTAGATGTTGTTGCTTCCAGAAAGCTCCTGGGATCCTTTTACGGACCTATTTAACCTGTCCAGGGCTGGAGGGGCAGGGCAGCTGTTGCTAAGCTACAGGGGCTGGTGGGAGTGAGGTCTTGTTGTGGCATCCTTGAGAACAAGGAGCATGAGGATGCTCCTGCAGGTTCCATTTTCTGCTCAGGAAACAAGCATTTCAGTGGCGGTTCAGGCGCTGTCACGTGGGAGAGCCCAGCCAGCTAGGTGGCCTTGGAACAGAGTTTGTCATACTTTTTTAATGGGCTGACATTATCTGACGGGCCTTTTGGAATAGCAGAGGCTCAGAACAGAGGTGGACCAGCAAGTGTGCGTAGTGCAGGGGACCCCAGGGAAACCAGCTTAGCTATAACAGATTTTGTGGAGGAATCAGGAGAGTATTCACTAAGCTGAGAGGGCAACGCTGATGAAACATCCCATATAGGGGTGAAGCGGGTCACCTACAAGGGTAAACTAACCATTTGTCCTCTACCTTCTCCCCAGTTTTGGAGGTCTCATCTTGAACAAGACTATTTCTAAACAGCAGTACCAGGGCATGGCCATATTTACTCCCATCATCTGTGGTAGGTCCTGGCAGCAGCGTCACCTGGGGCCCTGGGGCCGGGATGGTGGGACCCGCACAGCAGCCCCTTCAGAGATCTGGCCCCACACCCTCAGAGGCCGAGTCTGGAAACAGCCATGACCATGCTTCTGCTGGGCAGTGGCTGCTGGGTTGGCTTGTCTCAGGTGGAAGGAGACCCCCGAGGAGAAAGCCCTGCCCACTGCTCCGCCAGCCCACACCCTTTTCTTCATAGTCACCGCAGAGACTTGAGCTTCCCATGGAGCTAAATCCCCCACCTTGAAAGCACAGTGTCTTAGCCAGGGTTTACTGGCTCCTGCGGACTGCAGGTGGCTTCAGAACTGGGGTGTCATGGTTTGGCTTTATATGTTTTTAAACTTAGATTCATTGATGATATTAAAAACTCAGACATTTGTACATAAAAATGTGGACTTCAGTCTTCTCCTTAAAAAGTAAGGCTATGACAATAATGAATTTATGCTCTGGGTGAGGTGAGAACCAGCTCCCCCTGAGAGACGACTTGTGCTGACGGCTTTGCCTGAATCGCCTCCATTCCCCATAGTCTTTCACCTGACCCTTCACTGATTCATGTTCTAGGCTTAGACTCTGTGGGCATTTGTGGTGAGGACCTCTCTTTTAACCAAAGCTTGGTTCATGTCCAGCTTCTGATAAGGAGCTGTAAATGGGACCAGCTGGTTGGGAGAGGAACCAAACATGATGACTTATTGCGCACTTTGCTTGGTCCCGGGCCCTGGTGCTCTGGGACTGCAGAAACAGGCTTCAAAGACCCTTGAGCACTCCTTCTCCTTACTTCTGTGGGAGCCCTGGTGATAGTTCCTTGCATGTCAGTGGGCCACACAGCAGGTTTTTCTCCCAGCACAAGGGGCTGGCCACCTACAGGGCAGCAGTAGCCAGATAAGGCCCCAGTGTTTAAAACCTGGAAAGATTTCCATGGATGTCACCAAGTGAGATGCCTCTGGGGTCACATGAGTAGTTTGAATGCTCTCAGCAGGTGTGACAGTAACCGGGTGGTAAGGAGTAGCAGGGAACAGGTCACACTGCGGCACATGTTCCTGGTGTGGACAGAGTGGGGCCTGCTCAGCTCCAGCCAGTAGCTGCTTGGCAAGAATGGAGGTCTGGAGTGGCCTGACCTGACTTGTTAGGAGAAGCTAGCAATTAATGTGAGTTACTTCTTAAAAGTTTTTTCATTTTTTTTTTAAATCATGAGGGTCTAGCAAGATAGATCTGTAACTGTGCTCTGCCCATAGACCATTTTTTGTATCCAGGGCAGTTGGTTTCTCCCTCTGGAGCTCACTGGGGCATATCTGGCCCAGTGAGGGGTTGTTCCCCAGGGGGCTGAGGAAATAGAATGGGGGCAGTCCACCCACCCTCTAAAGGAGATGGCTATGGGTTGGCCCCATTCTCGGCCAGCCCCAAATCCTGGCCCTGAAGAGGTACCTTGGCATGGCTTCTGTCACCTGGGCCCCATGGTCCTGTCAGAGTGGGCACAGTCTGCTCACTGTGGAAGCAGGGGCCTCAGCAATAAGCCCCAGACCCGTTGCATCCGTTTTCTCCTCTTCCTTGCTGCTGTCCCCCACTTTCTTTTCTGTCTCCTTCCCACCTTAGGATAAAAAATATCCTTTCATGATCTCAGATGTTCCAGTCTGTAATCTGGTTCCTTGAGTGGCATATCAAGATACCTTCCATAGACCTTCCCGTCACTGTCCTCCATCCCCCCTCCCCCTTCACACTCATCCCTTTGCCCAACACATACATGTTAAAAACCTACTTTGCCGGTCATACTTCCTTCACCATAAGAGGTAGCTGTCAAGGTGATGCAGTTGTCACCTTGATACCTCACTCACAAAGTCCAGTTTACCCTTGCTTGGGGCCAAACAAGATCTGTGACCAAGTGGTAGGGATGAAGAAGAGATACAGTACTGAATCAGTCAAGGAAGGCTTCCTGGAGGACATAGACTTAAAATAAGGGAGGAGAAACAACATTCTTTTCCTCCTCCCAGGTGTTGGTGGCAATCTGGTGGCCATCCAGACCAGCCGGATCTCCACCTACCTGCACATGTGGAGCACGCCTGGTGTCCTACCCCTCTGGATGAAACAGTTTTGGCCTAACCCATGCTCCACGTTCTGTACCTCAGGTGGGTCTGGTGTGTTCCAGAGGCCACACAGCCACTTCTTTAAACAAGTAAAACTTGCTGTCACTGGACTCTGGTCTGTAGTGACAGATGCCTAAGACCAGTACCGACCTCAGCACGGATCATCTTCAAGGACGCAGCTCTTCCTCCCAGAGACTTGACTCTCCACCCTGCCTCTAGTTGACTTACTGATTCATTCAAGTATTTACTGAAGGTCTGGCAGGTCCTAGGTGCAGTGATGAGTCAGAGATACATGATTCTTGTCCACAGGGATATGCATAGTCCAGAAGAGCAGATAAACACACCAAAAAAGGGACCTTTAACTACAAATTGTGGTATCTTTTAAAATACAGAAGCACAGGGTGCATTGAAAGGAATTTCAGGAGATACTGAGATTTGGGTTTAGAAAGTTCCTCTCTGAGGATCACAGGGGGCAGGGGATGATGCGAGGGGAGGGTGGGGGGGATGCATGCAGGAGTGCTTGAGGTGGGGGTGGGGGCAGGGGGACGGCATGAGCAAAGGCCCAGAAGCAGGAAGGAGCTTGGTAAGTCTGAAGAAGTGAAAGGCCAGTAAGACCTGAGCATAATGAGCAGGGGAGGGGATGGAGGAAGCTGAGACCAGAGAGGTAAAGAGGAGTTAATTATTTTAGGGCCTTGAAGCTTGAGGAAGGGAGACTGGATTCTATTCTGAGAACCACTGGAAACCATCACAGGTCTTTTTTCTTTTGATTACTTTTAAAAATTGGATCTTTTCTCCCATTGCATTTTCTTTTATCATTTCCTTTCTGTTTCAAATACTAGCCATTCTTTTAGTATAAGTTTGCTGGCACATCCTAGAAGGATATTTTTGCTGGATGTAAAATTCTGGGTTGATGGTTCTTTTTCAGCACTTGAAAAATGTACCACTTTCTTCTGACTTCTCTGGTTCTGAGGAGAAATTGCTGTCATTCAAATTGTTTTTATTGTATACACAGGGTGACATTTATCTTTTGTTTTCCTTGCTTTATAGTCTTTGAGTTATGATGCACATTGGTGTGGATTTCTTAGGGTTTACTATCTTTGGAGTTCACTCAGCTCCTTGAATACATGGATTTATCTTTTGGCAAATTTGGGAAATTTTAAGCCATGATTTTTTTTCAAATATGCTTTCAGCCCCACTCTCTTCTTTTCCTCTGATATCCTGATGACATGAATGGGGGATCTTCTGTTACAGTCCCACAAGCCCTTGAAGCTCTGTTTGATTTTTCCCCAACGAATTTACTCTCTCTTGTTCAGACTGGCTAATTTCCATGTTTTTTCTTCAAGTTCACAGATTCTTTCCTCTTCCCTAACTCTGCTATTCATCCTTTCATTGATTTGTTTTGGTTTTTTTGGCTATTCTGCTTTTTCAGTTATAAAGTTTCCACATGGGTCTGCCTTGAATCTTGTTTCTTTCTGGAGACTTTGTCTTGTTTTGTTTTTTACCAAAACTTTCTATTTTCAACATTTGTTTCAAGTATATTTGTAATTGCTGGTTGAAGCACTTTTATAATGGATCCATTAAAATTGCTTTTAGATAATTCCATCTGCATCATCTCATTCTTAGTGTCTGTCGGTTGTCTTTTCTCATCACATTGAAATTTTATTTCTTTTATAAGAAGGGATTTCAGAGTGAATCCCAGGCATTCAAGGTATAGGTTACAAAACTCTGGGTCTCATCGAAGTCTTTTTCAGTTACCTCTCCTGACACTGCACCACTGAAGGAAATGGAATGCATTGCTTCCTTACTGCTGGGGAGTGGTTTGGGTAGAATCCCAGATTTCCACCCCCCTCCCCCACCATCCATACCATCTCCATTCACACACTGAGGGAAGAGAAGCACCTCATTGCTGGTGGTCTGACACCACCCTGACGGAGAAGGAGAGAGATGCCTTCTTATTGCTGCCCACATGGCCTTCACAGACAAGATGGGGTGGGGATCTCATTACCACCAAGCAGAGTACCACTTACTTTCCACTAAGCCTTTTCTATCACACCTCAACTGGAAATGATGAGTGCCATATTCCACCTAGAAGTCAAGGCACCAGCTTGGATCTTTGCTGATGGAAGTGGGGCTGTCATTTTTCCTGTGATGTTTGACTGGAATAGAGCAGTTGTTGTCTAAAAGTTTTGTGTTGTGCTAGGCTGTCCCTCTTTTGGCTCTTTGGTTAGACGAAGCAGGCTTGTATTGATTTTTTTTTTTTTTTTTTTGGTCTATGGCCATTGAAATTTCTGGGTTTCTGACTTCTCCAGCATCTGGTCTGGGATATATAAAGCAACACTCCCTCCAACACCAAAACAACTCAAGAACTCCCCTCTGTGTTCTTGGTCATGTCCCTAGGTCTCTGGCCAGCTCATCTTTCCTCTCTACCTTTTTATTTTATTTTTTAATAATAAATTTATATTATACTGGTGTTCAATTTGCCAACATACAGCATAACAACCAGTGCTCATTCCATCAAGTGCCCACCTCAGTGTCCGCCACCCAGTCACCCCCACCCCCTGCCCTCCTCCCCTTCAACTACCCATAGTTCGTTTCCCAGATATAGGAGTCTTCCACGTTCTCTCTCCCTTTCTGATATTTCCCACTTATTTTTTCTCCTTTCCCCTTAATTGCTTTTCACTACTATTTATATTTCCCACATGAATGAGACCATATAATGTATGTCCTTCTCCGATTGACTTACTCCACTCAGCATAATACCCTCCAGTTCCATCCACGTTGAAGCAAATGGTGGGTATTTGTCGTTTCTAATGGCTGAGTAATATTCCATTGTATACATAAACCACATCTTCCTTATGCATTCATCTTTCGATGGACACCAAGGCTCCTTCCACAGTTTGGCTATTGTGGATATTGCTGCTATAAATATCGGGGTGCAGGTGTCCCGGCACTTCACTGCCTCTGTATCTTTGGGGTAAATCCCCAACAGTGCAAGTGCTGGGTCGTAGGGCAGGTCTATTTTTAACTCTTTGAGGAACCTCCACACAGTTTTCCAGAGTGGCTGCACCGGTTCACATTCCCACCAACAGTGCAAGAGGGTTCCCTTTTCTCCACATCCTCTCCAACATTTGTGGTTTCCTGCCTTGTTAATTTTCCCCATTCTCACTGGGGTGAGGTGGTATCTCATTGTGGTTTTGATTTGTATTTCCCTGATGGTAAGTAATGCAGAGCATTTTCTCACGTGCGTGTTGGCCATGTATATTTCTTCCTCTGTGAGATTTCTCTTCATGTCTTTTGCCCATTTCATGATGGGATTGTTTGTTTCTTTGGTGTTGAGTTTAATAAGTTCTTTATAGATCTTGGAAACTAGCCCTTTATCTGATACGTCATTTGCAAATATCTTCTCCCATTCTGTAGGTTGTCTTTGAGTTTTGTTGACTGTATCCTTTGCTGTGCAAAAGCTTCTTATCTTGATGAAGTCCCAATAGATCATTTTTGCTTTGGTTTCTTTTGCCTTCGTGGATGTATCTTGTAAGAAGTTACTGTGGCCGAGTTCAAAAAGGGTGTTGCCTGTGTTCTCCTCTAGGATTTGGATGGAATCTTGTCTCACATGTAGATCTTTCATCCATTTTGAGTTTATCTTTGTGTATGGTGCAAGAGAGTGGTCTAGTTTCATTCTTCTGCATGTGGATGTCCAATTTTCCCAACACCATCTATTGAAGAGACTGTCTTTCTTCCAGTGGATAGTCTTTCCTCCTTTATCAAATATTAGTTTACCATAAAGTTGAGGGTCCACTTATGGATTCTCTGTTCTGTTCCATTGATCTATGTGTTTATTTTTGTGCCAGTACCACACTGTCTTGATGACCACAGCTTTGTAGTACAACCTGAAATCTGGCATTGTGAAGTCCCCAGCTATGGTTTTCTTTTTTAAAATTCCCCTGGCTATTTGGGGTTCTTAATGATTCCACCCAAATCTTAAAATAATTTGCTCTAATTCTCTGAAAAGTCCATGGTATTTTGATAGGGATTGCATTAAACGTGTAAATTGCCCTGGGTAACATTGACATTTTCACAATATTAATTCTTCCAATCCATGAACATGGAATATTTTCAATCTCTTTGTGTCTTCCTCAGTTTCTTTCAAAAAGGTTCTATAGTTTTTAGGGTATAGATCCTTTCCCTCTTTGGTTAGGTTTATTCCTAGGTATCTTATCCTTTTGGGTGCCATTGTAAATGGGATAGACTCCTTAATTTCTCTTTCTTCAGTCTCATTGTTAGTGTATACAAATGCCACTGAGAATGTGAACAGGTGCAGCCACTCTGAAAAGTGTGTGGAGGTTCTACAAAGAGTTAAAAATAGACCTGCCCTACAACCCAGCAATTGCACTGCTGGGGATTTACCCCAAACATACAGATGCAATGGAACGCCGGGACACCTGTACCCCGATGTTTATAGCAGCAATGTCCACAATAGCCAAACTGTGGATGGAGCCTCGGTGTCCATGGAAAGATGAATGGATAAAGAAGATGTGGTTTATGTATACAATGGAATATTCCTCAGCCATTAGAAATGACAAATACCCACCATTTTTTTCGACATGGGAGGAACTGGAGGGTATTATGTTGAGTGAAGTAAGTCAATCAGAGAAGGACAAACATTATATGGTCTCATTCATTTGGGATATATAAATAATAGTGAAAGGGAATAGAGGGGAAGGGAGAAGAAATGTGTGGGAAATATCGGAAAGGGAGACAGAACATGAGAGACTCCTAACTCTGAGAAATGAACTAGGGGTGGTGGAAGGGGAGGAGGACGGCGGATGGTGGTGACTGGGTGGTGGGCACTGAGGAGGGCACTTGACAGGATGAGCACTGGGTATTATTCTGTATGTTGGCAAATTGAACACCAATAAAAAATAAATGTATTATTTTTAAAAAGATAAAAAAATAAAAACTTAAAAAAAAAAAACAAGAAATGCCAGTGACTTCTGGGCATTGATTTTGTATCCAGCCACACTGCCAAATTGCTGTATGAGTTCTAGCAATCTTGGGGTGGAATCTTTTGGGTTTTCTATGTAGTGTATCAAGTCATTGGCGAAGAGAGAAAGAGTTTGACTTCTTCTTTGCCAATTTGAATGCCTATTATGTTTTTTGTTGTCTGATTGCTGAGGCTAGGACTTCCTGTACTATGTTGAATAGCAGTGGTGAGAGTGGACATCCCTGTCTTGTTCCTGAAATTAGGGGAAAGGCTCCCAGTGCTTCCCCATTGAGAATGATATTTGCTGTGGGTTTTCTGTAGATGGCTTTTAAGATGTTGAGGAATGTTCCCGCTATCCCTACACTCTGAAGAGTTTTGATCCGGAATGGATGCTGTATTTTGTCAAATGGTTTCTCTGCATCTATTGAGAGGATATTATGGTTCTTGGTTTTTCTCTTGCTGATATGATGAATCACATTGATTGTTTTACGAGTGTTGAACCAGCCTTGCATCCCTGGGATAAATCCCACTTGGTCATGGTGAATAATCTTCTTAATGTACTGTTGTATCCTACAGGCTAGTATCTTGTTGAGAATTTTTGCATCCACGTTCATCAGGGATATTGGACTATAATTCTCCTTTTTGGTGGGGTCTTTGTCTGGTTTTGGAATTAAGGTGATGCTGGCCTCATAGAACCAGTTTGGAAGTACTCCATCTCTTTCTATCTTTCTGAACAGCTTTAGTAGGATAGGTATGGTTTCTTCTTTAACGTTTCATAGAATTCCCCTGGGAAGCCATCTGGCCCTGGACTTTTGTGTCTTGGGAGGTGTTTGATGACCGCTTCAATCTCCTCCCTAGTTATTGGCCTGTTCATATTTTTTATTTCTTCCTGTTCCAGTCTTGGTAGTTTGTGGTTTTCCAGAAATGCATTCATTTCTTCTAGATTGCCCAATTTATTGGCGTATAGCTGTTCATAATATGTTTTTAAAATCGTTTGTATTTCCTTGGTGTTGGTAGTGATCTCTCCTTTCTCATTCATGATTTTATTAATTTGAGTCTTCTCTCTCCTCTTTTAATAAGGCTGGCTAATGGTTTATCTCTCTTATTAATTCCTTCAAAGAACCAGCTCCTGTTTTTGTTGGTCTGTTCCTCAGTTCTTCTGGTCCCGATTTCATTGAGTTCTGCTTGAATCTTTATGAACGCTCTTCTTCTGCTGGGTGTGGGATCTATTTGCTGTTTTTTCTCTTGCTCCTTTAGGTGTAGGGTTAGCTTTTGTATTTGAGTTCTTTACAGTTTTTGGATGAATGCTTGTATTGAGATGTATTTTCCCCTCAGGAATGCTTTTGCTGTATCCCAAAGATTCTGAATGGTTGTATCTTCATTCTCATTAATTTCCATGAATCTTTAAAATTCTTCCTTAATTTCCTGGTTGGCCCTTTCATCTTTTAGCAGGATGGTCCTTAACCCCCACATGTTTGACGTCCTTCCAAACTTATTGTTGTGATTTAGTTTTATTTTATTTTTTTTTTATTTTTTATTTTTTTTATTTATTTTTATTTTATTTTATTTTATTTTATTTTTGTGATTTAGTTTTAATTTCAAGGCATTATGTTCTGAGAATACACAGGGGATGATCCCAATCTTTTGGTACCGGTTCAGACCTGATTTGTGACCCAGTATGTGGTCTCTTCTGAAGAAAGTTCCATGTGCACTTGAGAAAAATGTGTATTCAGTTGAGTTTGGATGTAAAGTTCTGTAGATATCTGTGAAATCCATCTGGTCCAGTGTATCATTTAAAGCTCTTCTTTCTTTGGAGATCTTGTTCTTAGAAGACCTATCGAGTGTAGAAAGTGCTACATTGAAGTCACCAAGTATAAGTGTATTGTATTCTAAGTATGTCTTAACTTTGGTTATTAATTGATTGATATTCTTGGCAGCTCCCACATTCGGGACATAAATATTCATGATTGTTAAGCCATCTTGTTGGATATATTTTTTTTTAATTTTTATTTATTTATGATAGTCACACAGAGAGAAAGAGAGAGAGGCAGAGACATAGGCAGAGGGAGAAACAGGCTCCATGCACCAGGGGCCCGACGTGGGATTCGATCCCGGGTCTCCAGGATCCCGCCCTGGGCCAAAAGCAGGCGCTAAACCGCTGCGCCACCCTGGGTTCCCCTTCTTGTTGGATAGATCCTTGAAGTATGATATAGTGTCCCTCTTCATCTCTCACTACAGTCTTTGGGGTAAAGTTTAATTTATCTGATATAAGGATGGCTACTCCTGCTTTCTTTTGAGGGCTATTTGAATGGTATATATTTCTCTAATCTTTTATTTTCAGGCTGTAGGTGTCCTTCTGTCTAAAATGAGTCTCTTGTAGACAGCAAATAGATGGGTCCTGCTTTTTTATCCAGTCTGAAACCCTGCGCCTTTGATGGGGTCATTAAGCCCATTCACGTTCAGAGTTACTTTTGAAAGATATGAGTTTAGTGTATCTTGATACCTATTCAGTCCCTGTTTTTGTGGATTGTTCCATTGGATTTCTTCTTAAAGAGGAATTTTAAGGGTCCCCCTTAAGATTGCTTGCAGAGCTGGTTTGGAGGTCACATATTCTTTCAGTTCCTGCCTGTCTTGGAAGCTCTTTATCTCTCCTTCCATTCTGAATGAGAGCCTTGCTGGATAAAGTATTCTTGGCTGCATGTTCCTCTCATTTAGGACCCTGAATATATCCTGCCAGCCCTTTCTGGCCTGCCAGGTCTCTGTAGAGAGGTCTGCTGTTAATCTGATCTTTCTCCCCATATAAGTTAGGGATTTCTTGTCTCTTGCTGCTTTAAGGATCTTCTCTTTATCTTTGGAATTTGCAAGCTTCACTATTCAATGTCAAGGCGTTGAGTAGTTTTTATTGATTTTAGGGGGGGGTATCTCTCTATTTCCTGGATCCGAATGCCTGTTTCCCTTCCCAGATTAGGAATGTTTTCAGCTATGATTTGTTCAAATACATATTCTGGCCCTCTGTCCCTTTCCACGCCCTTGGGAACCCCAATTAAACGTAGATTTTTCTTCCTTAGGCTGTCATTTATTTCCCTTACTCTATCCTCAGGATGTTTTAATTGTCTCTTTTTTCCTCAGTTTCCCTCTTTGCCATCAACTTGTCTTCTCTGTCACTCACTCGTTCTTCCACCTCGTTAACCCTCGTCTTAGGACCTCTAGTTTGGATTGCACCTCATTTCATTGATTTTTAACTTCTGCCTGATTAGATCTTAGTTCTGCAGTCATGAAGTCTCTTGTGTCCTTTATGCTTTTTTCTAGAGCCACCAGTAGCTTTTTAATAGTGCTTCTGAATTGGCTCTCTGACATTGAATTGTAATACAGATTTTGTAACTCTGGGAGAGAGGACTGTTTCTGATTCTTTCTTTTGAGGTGAAGTTTTCCTTCTAGTCATTTTGCTCAGTGCAGAGTGGCCAAAAACAAGTGGTATTGGGAAAAAGGAGAAAAAGAGAGGAGAGAAAGAAGGACAGAAAATAGAAAAAGAAAAAAGGATGAAAAAAAGGAAAAAAGAGAAGAAAAAGAAAAAGAAAGAAAGGTGAAAAAAAAGGGTGGGGGAAGCAAACAAATCAAAAAGCAAAAAAAAAAAAAACACGGGGGAGTATCTTCTGATTCTGTATACACTAAGTCCCTTGACTTCCCCTGGAACTGGTCGGTCTAGCTGGTCTTCTGGGGGAGGGGCCTGCTGTGCTGATTTTCAGGTGTTAGCACTTGGGGGAGCTGCTCTGCCCCTGCCTGGTGCAGGGCTCGGTGGGGTTGTTCACCCCGTGAGGCCCCGGGAGGAAGCCACAGTGGCGGGGGCAGCTCTGGGACCCTGGAGTCAGCTCCCGCAGTAACTCCGGGGCTCTCCGTCTGCAGGGCCTGGATGCTCTGGGGAGGGGCCGCTGATCTGCTCAGCTCAGGGCAGTAGTGTCCCTGCTGTCCTGTGCCCTCCCGGCCTCTGCCTATCTCGGAGGGAGGCCGGATCCTGGGCTGTGTCCCGGTGCCCTGTGCTCCGGAGCCTGCGCTATTGGATTCGCGCTCCCGCGCGCTGCAACCCTTAGGGACCTCCGCGCACTCTCCCGGGGCGCAGGTGCCTGTTAGTGTCCCCGGGAGCCCGAGGGCATCCCCGCCCTCCTGGGTCCTGCTCCAACTCCCTGCGGGCCCCTTTCCGCCCAGGAAGGTTGGTGCAGCTCCTGCTCCTCGGGACGGGGCTCTCCTGTCCTGGGGACACTCGCCCCGGCCTCAGCCCGGCTCCTCGCGGGGCCCCTCCCCCTTGGAGGCCTTTTGTTTCTTTATTTCTTTTTCCGCGTCTTCCTACCTTGATAGAAGCGCGAACTCTTCTCACTGTAGCGTTCCAGCTGGTCTCTCTTTAAATCTCAGGCCGAATTCGTAGATTTTCAGGATGATTGGAAGGTTATCTAGGTAGTTTGGTGGGGACAGGTGACTTGGGGACCCTACTCTTCTGCCATCTTGCCCCGCCCCCCTCCACCTTTTTAAATCTTCTTATGTTTGATTTATATATAATGTTCAAGAGTTTTAATTGTATTTAATGAGAGGAATAGGAAGAAATATATCTAGCCATCTTGTATTAAGGGGAAATTCCTATTACATTTTCTGATTTGTCATTTATATATAGAAAATCTATTTCTTTTTCTCTATTATTTCTGTACCTTAGTTCAGGCTGCTATAATGGAGGTATAGAATGGGTCTATCATAAACACAAGAAACTTATTTTTTATAGTTTGGTGGGTGTAAGTTCAAGGTCAAGGCATTAACAAATTCTGTCTGGTGATGGCCTGCTTCCTGGTTCTTAGACAGTTGTCTTTTCGTTGTGTTGTTAACATGGTGGAAGGGGCGAAGAAGCCTTTTGAGGTCTCTCTTAAAAGATTATAAGCACTAATGGCATTCATGAATGTTGTGCCCTTATAACCTAATCATTTCCAAATACAATCACATTGAGGGTTAGCTTACAACACATGGATCTGGGTCGTGGAGGGCACCCAGTAATACCAGCATCTAACTATTTTACTGAATTTTTATTTATGTAGTGTTTCTATAGATTTTCTTGAGTTTTAGTGTCAGCTGCCAATAGCAATTATTTATTTTGCTTTTACTTTTTTTCCAAAGAATCTTCATAGCTTGTCTACTTTTTCATGAATAGATTTTGGAGTCTTGAGTATTCTCACCTTTCTCTACATATTATTTTATGGTAGTATTTTTAGCTTCTAAGCCTTATGATCATTCCTCCTCTTTCTTATTAGCTTGATGAAATATATTAACTCAGAGACAAGTGGAGACTTTTTATTGAAACTCTATTTCTGTTTGAGAAGTCAGTTGCATTCACATGTTACAGTTTTTAAAGTGTGAGTGTTTGGGGCAGAGAAGTCATACTTTTTGCAGAGTCTCAAATTCTTTGAGTGCTGAAGCCAAAAGAGAATGTGTCAAATAGATCCCAGAGGTATAGCATGAGGAAAGGGCTGCCTGAGGCCCCCCATGAATGTCCCACCCTTCCATGGATTACTAATTCCACATGCTGAGCCTTTGTTCTTCCACATTCCAGAGCTCTCTTCCACCTTAAGCCCCTTGCATGTTCTCTTTCCTCTGCCCAGAGTCCTCTCCTCCAGATTCATATGTTAGCTTATATGTCATCTTCTCTAGGGGGCTTCTAGTCTCTAGTATTCATCATACTAATATACACTTTGTTCTCTACTACCTTACCCTGGTTTATTTTCCCCTTAGAACTGGTCAATCTCAAATAATGTTTCTTGTTTGTTTCTGCTACTCACTTCTGGGTTTTTTTTCCTTCCCTAAAATGTCAGTTCCATGAGGGAAGGGACAGGATTGTATCCCCATCTGCTAGAACATGCTTGCCATGTAGTAGGTGCTCAGTAAACACCCATGTAGTAGATAAATGAATGTGGATGCCTCCCTGGAGACGGTCACATGCCAAGGTGGCCTCTGCTGTCCAACAGGTCATACAACATCCTTGGTTTTGTCTTTTCCAGAAATTAATTCCATATCAGCCCGAGTCCTGCTCTTTCTGGTGGTTCCAGGCCATCTGATTTTCTTCTACATCATCTACTTGGTGGAAGGCCATTTGGTCCCAAACAGTAAGATCTTTGTGGTGTTCTATCTGCTAGCAAGCCTAATCCAGGTAAGGATAACTATAGCAATATCAGAACAGCATTCGGTGGTTAGTTAGATTTATCTCCTTGTCCTGGGAAAGATGCTGAAGGGATAAGGGTGGTGGGTTCCTGGACATGGCAGGGTACAGCCCCCATCTTCTAAGAAGTCAACTTATGCAAGCCCAAGGGCATGATCCAGACACAGAGGTCACTCCACATTCTGCATTGCACACTTCACACTGCACATTACACACAACACATGCTATACTGCACACTTCATAAGGTACACTCCCGACAAGGAACACTCAGTACTACATATAGCATGCTGGACACACCTTACCAGAGGATCAGAGGATGATCCTGAAGTTGCAGCCAGTTGTCATGAAGCAAGTTGTTTGAGGAGATCTAGCTGATGAAATGGGCCATGCACATAACCCATCACAGATAGGGTGGGCAGAGACCCTGCTGGGATGTTGCTAAAAGGTATATGTGGACTTTAGTCAGGGTTGGATGGTTATAAGGACATGATGAAAGAGGTCAAGCTGATGCCTGCCTCTGGGTAATACTCTGCAGGCTGTCTGCCCAGACTAGATGGCCAGTGTCTCTCCTGGGACCAAGGTGTCCACAGAGATAATTGGGCACTGATGAGCAATTCTAGGAGGGCAATGCTAGAACCAGGGACTGACATTTTCAAAACTCCTTGAGTTAGGACACTTGCAGTTGCTGCATGTCCCTGACTCTGAAGGATAGGCTGGGGTACAGTGAGAAACTGTCTTGATCAGGGAAGGGGCTGGAGTCAGCCTGGGTCAGGGGACCAAGGAGCCCTGAAGTGAAATGCTAGGACTGTGCAGACTAGCCAGTAGCACTTTCAGGAATGGCTTACTGTCCAAAGCTGTTCATCCAAGGGCTTCCAGAAAACCCAAATTAAAGTCCCAGTAAGGTCTGTGTCTTGAGTTTCCAAGGACAGTGAGAGGAGCTGGTGTGGCAGAGATGGTCTAACACCTAAGGATGACACGAGCAGGGCCTGACCACAGAGAGGGAAGCTAGGCAAGTATGGATGAAGGTGGCCTTTCTGCCTCTGCATGAGCTCAGAGCTGGGCACTGACCCCAAGAAAAGTGAGAGGAAGGAAACTCCCTGGAATTGACATGGTCACCTTGGTTTCTGCCTTTGAAATCTGCTAGTGTTTCTTAGTGATACTTGGCTTTCTGACTTAGTTTTCACTTTTTGTGTGTGTCTTGCTTGCCAGGTGACAATTCTGCTGTATCTGGCAGAAGTGATGGTTCGGCTGACATGGCACCAGGCCCTGGATCCAGACAACCACTGTATCCCCTATCTCACAGGGCTGGGGGACCTCCTAGGAACTGGGCTCCTGACTCTGTGCTTTCTTATCAATTGGTTATTGAGGAGTGAAGCAGGGCTGGATGGCATCTCAGAAGCGGCATCTGGACCTCCCTAATGAACTCAGGCAGCCCCAGTTGCTCAGTAGAATTTTCCTTCACACCAGAAGGGTACAGAATACAGTTTCTCCCTGGCTGGGTCCTCAGGAAGGATGGTTGACATCCTGCCTCTGCAGTGGCCCTTTGTCAGTCTGCTAATGACACTGATGCACATCTTGACTCTGGAGTTGGAACCTGAGCCTGTGAGGGTGAGGGAGGTCTGAAATTAGAAGCTTTGTTTGTGTGTCGATGTGACTGCATGTTCCTGGACATAAGTGTGTACCCCTGTGCTTGGTGAGTGCACATAAGTGCACATGTGTGTGTGTGGAGAGCAGGGGACTCTGGCCTGAAGATGCTGAAGGAAGAGACATGTCCAGTGCACTCAAGGGATATGCTGGCCCTGTTCTGTGTCCATGCAGCTTGGATTGGGGAGGAGCAGGAAGGAGACGCCTTCTATGCCCAAGCCTCAGGACTGAGCTATGGCTTAAGCACAGCCTTCACTGGGTCCAAGCTTTGTGGGCCATTCTGCTGGTGTGCCTACAAATGTGCAACCCTTTCCAGGACAGCCTTCCTTGCACACCTCCTTCTGCTCCTAGTACTTAATCCTATCAGTGTGTTTTCTCCTTTTCTTTTTATGTTTAAGCAAAACTTCTGTTTAGATTTTAACAATCAGGGAAGTATAAAATAAAACATAGATTATATTATACTTGGCCTTTGTCTCTTTTATTTTTTTTTTGTATATTTTTTACTGGAGTTTGACTTGCCAACATATAACCCCCAGTGCTCATCCCGTCAAGTGCCTCCCTCAGTGCCCGTCACCCAGTCACCCCATCCCCCCGCCGACCTCCCTTTCCACTACCCCTTGTTCATTTCTTAGAGTTAATAGTCTGAAATGATTACTACAAATAAGGTAAAACAAAAAATAAATTTAAAAGAAAACTGAGAGAATGGGAAAGCAGAATGGGAGACTAGGAAACTCCAGCCCAACTTCCCCCAATGAAAACACCAAGTAAACAACACACTGACCAGAACAGCTTTGTGAGAGCTCTAAAAACCAGTTACATATCTGTAAAACCAAGTGAACACTCAACCAAGAAAAACCTATGCTCAAAAATGGGGATCCCATCATGTTCCCACCTTGATACCAGGGCCTACCATGTGCCAGAGGAATGCAAATCTGGGAGAGGGGAGCAGTCGTGCTTGCAGGAGCACTGGAGTGCCCTGTGCCTTCACTCATTTAACAGATGCCTGGTAGGGGGAGCACAGGACCACCCCCAAATGTCTCTTCACAACTAGTGATTAACAGAGCAAGCTCTCTGCTGACCTGAGCCTGTTACAAAGGCAGGGCTGTGTCCTGCAGAGGTAGATGAAGAACAGCATCAAGGGTGCCCTTCAGAAAGCAAAGAATGCACAACACCTCCTCCAGGCCTGCCCATGATGGCCTTCAGGCACCCAGAGCCCTGCGTCCAAGGGAAGCAGCTGCTGGCGGACATAGCCCTTCATGCTCTGCTGCATGATGGGAGTAGCTACTGGGTCCCTGGGGGATGTGCTCAGGGCATCCTCCAGTGGCCTGCATAGATGTCGGCCATCCTCTTATTTCGGGGGTCTTAGGCAAGAGCAGCTACCTAGGCATTTTGGCTGATCAAGCTGCAGACCCACCAAGAAAGCTGAGGGAGTGATGAGTAACATGTATACTTCTTTCCCTTACCCTTTTCATGGCAGGCACTGCGCATTTACACGGTTTTGTGTTCCTGCTGAGAAACTGCATCCTCTGCTCTTTCTTTAGGGTCCTGTAATGGAGAAGGTTTGACAGCTGAAAGGAAGGGAAGATTTCAAGTATGACCAGAGTCACCTAGGGTAGAACTAGACCGTGTGCAGGGAGTCTAGGGCAGAGCCAGATTGGTTGGCTTTTGACTCACAGCCTGGCTCCCTGCTGGGCCATTCAGGACAGATGACTCACCATGAATCAGTGGTGCAGGCCCAGGGTCAGGTGCAGGGCAGTGCTAAGGAAGGGGGTGAGCGTGGCTGCAGAGATTTCCTAGACCCTGATGAGGCAAGGCTTCCAGTGCCTGGATGATACCAGGATCTACAGGGCCAGAGTCCTAGAAAGAGAAAATGGATGAGTGGTATAAAGAGGAACTGTGGAGAGCAAAGAGAGGAAGTGAAAAAGGATGAAGGAGCAAATACATTACAGGCACCATATTTTTTCATTCCTTGGAACCCCCTGAATCCACAGACTCGTTTCCAATCGACAGCGCAGCAATGATTTCAGGGTGGGTGGGGGAAAGTAAAGTACAGAACTATTGGCGGTGATATCCTAGACCTCACTTCTCCAGGGTTGAGGTGCCCTGAATTCCAGATGATCTGTCCCTTCCTTAGGTCCTCCCCAGCCTGTGTCTTTTCCCCTGTGTATTGTGGAGGTTGACCTCTGACTTCGTACCTACAGTTCTATTCCAATATCCATAACAGTAGGGCCACATGAACACATGCTACGTGCCAGAGTTTGCCCAAGACGTTGGAAAGAGAGGATGGGGATGTACGTTCTGGAGAAGCTTGAGGAAATGTCAGAGTGTGGTGATACCAGGGGCATGATAGGAGGCAGGGCCAGGGTTGTGTGGCTGTACTACTGGATTGGAGGGGAGCAGAGACCCCTGGATTGCTCCCCAGAGTCTCTGTCCTGGACCTGATCAATGTCAGGTGGCAGGTGAGCAGGTCCATGAGAATAAGTCTGTGGTGGAGCCCCAACAGCCCCTTGACACAGCCCTCTAGAAATCCTACCATCCGAACTGGAGGGTATTATGCTGAATGAAATGAGTCAATCGGAGAAGGACAAACATTATTATGTTCTCATTCATTTGGGGAATATAAATAATAGTGAAAGGGAATAGAAGGGAAGGGAGAAGAAATGGGTAGGAAATATCAGAAAGGGAGATAGAACATAAAGACTCCTAACTCTGGGAAATGAACTAGGGGTGGTGGAAGGGGAGGAGGGCAGGGGGTGGGGGTGAATGGGTGATGGGCACTGAGGGGGGCACTTGGTGGGATGAGCACTGGGGTGTTATTCTGTATGTTGGCAAATTGAACACCAATAAAAAATAAATTTATTATTTTAAAAAAGTCTAAAAGAATAACAAAACAAACAAAAAAAAAAAAAGAAAGAAAAGAAATCCTACCATCCACTGAGAACTTCCAGAGCATGTGTGCAGAGGTCGCACTAAGAAGGAAACACATTTCTACATCACACTCAGGTGAGGTGTGGAGGGTGGCAAGGCCCAAACTAGAATGGAGCACATGCAGAGCCCCACAGCAAATAGTCTTTAATGAATCCAGCTGCACGAGAGGTCTTGGAGGAGGAGGCAAAGTGAGGACAGAGACATGAACATGATGTGACATGTCCTGTCAGTTATAGACTTTACTTCCCACCCACCACCTGGCACAGCCTACAGGTCTCCAGGCTCAGGTATCTGGGAGCGAGTTCTTGTGTCGCCACAGATTATGTGCCCTGGAGGTCAATGACAAGAAAGATCCTAACTCTTTCATGCATGATTCCCAAGTGATGTCAACCAGACAGAACCGAGATTGGACATTTGATTTTGGCAAAGAGGGGAAAGTGTAGGGAAAGGTACTTTTTAGAAAGTGAGAACAGATGTCCACAAACCCTGCACACTGAAGGCTTGTTTTCTACTATTATGGCACGAAATTATAAAGTGGGCAAATGTGATTCCTACACATAACTCATTTTCTTATCTGATTTCATATGCAACTTGCTCAGTCTTCAAATGTGCAGCTCTAACCCAACTTTCCCCAGGAAATCTCTCCTATTGGGTTTACTCAGCATTGTTTCCTACCTGGAGATTTTCCCATCTCATTCCTTCAATCCTCAAGGTTCTCCACACACAAATCTAGGGAAACATGGCATTAGCAATCTTGTTGTTAGGGAGGGGCCCAACCACTCCTCCTACTTTCATTGAGAGTGTGGTCAGTCATCAACTGTCTCCTGAATCTTTCTAGTGGATTCTCAGACCCTTACTGACTCGAAGCTAGAGAGCATTATTGTAAGTGTAATATGCCAATCACAGAAACACAAATACCATGTGTTTGACCACAAGGTATGTAAATAGTCCAAGTCATGGAAGTAGAGACTAGAGGATTGATAGCCAAGTACTGTCGGGAGAAGGGTTGGGAGGCGCTGTCATAGGCTTCAATCATGCATGAGAATTTGCCCCAACTCTGACAGATGTCGACCTGCATGGTGGAGGGTGGAACCTACATCCATACCTTTCACGATCTGTGGGCTGACCACGAGCATGTGTGCTTCCTATGTGTGTTCCACACAAAGGACTATGCCAAAATGAGTTCTTAAATGCGTATTATGTATCCTGGGTTGTTTGTCCACTGAAGCCCCTCAAAATATGGGGCAAGGTGTGGCCCTGTAGATGAGAATTTCTAGGCATGTAATGGATGAGGCACTTGTTCGGTGACTGATGGTCCAATAGCTCAGTGACAATTGCAGGTCACTAGCCCAGAGCTACAGGATTGGGATGTGGGCATGAAATGCAACTTTGATTTACCCTGTTCAAAATACGGTTACAATGGAAATTCGGTGAAGATACTTAGGTCCAGGTTCATGAACTAGAACAATATGGAAGGGTACATACAAAGTGATGATCAAAAGGTTTACTTTAGGATTTCCTTTCAATTTTCTTTTGGGAGCTTACTTTTGGTTTGGTGAAAGGAAGACCTTGAAGCTGTTTATTATGAATATTATATTCTCAGACATACTTGTCCTCCAGATTCTTTTTAGGGGTTATCTTTAATCCCTTTTGAGAAGATGTAGAAGTACCCTTGGGAAGATGATTGAAATAGGGTGCCAAAGAAGACATAGGTACAGCCAACAAGCACGTGAGAAAATGCTCCGCATCACTGGCCATCAGGGAAATACAAATCAAACCCACAATGAGGTACCCCCCACACCAGTGAGAATGGGGAAAATTAACCAGAGAGGAAGCAACAGATGTGGGAGAGGATATGGAGAAAGGGGAACCCTCTTGCACTGTTGGTAGGAATGTGAACTGGTGCAGCCACTCTGGAAAACTGTGTGGTGGTTCCTCAAAGCGTTAAAACTAGAACTGCCCTACAACCCAGCAATTGCACTGTTGGGGATTTACCCCAAAGATGCAGATGAGTGAAATGCCAGGACACCTGCACCCCAATGTTCATAGCAGCAATGTCCACAATAGCCAAACAGTGGATGGAACCTCAGTGTCCATTGGCAATGAATGGATACAGACGATGTGGTCTATGTATACAGTAGAATATTACTCAGCCATCAGAAGTGATGAATCCCCACCATTTGCTTTGACGTGGATGGAACTGGAGGGTATTATGCTGAGTGAAGTAAGTCAGAGGGAGAAGGACAAACATTGTATGGTCGCATTCATTTGGGGAACATAAAAATACTGAAAATGAATAAAGGGGAAGGGAGAGCAAATAAGGAGGAAATATCAGTGAGGGAGACAGAACACGAGAGACTCCTAACTCTGGGAAATGAACAAGGGGTAGTGGAAGGGGAGGTGGGTGGGGGGATGGGGTGACTGGGTGTCACACACTGTGGGGGGTACCTGACGGGATGAGTACTGGGGTTTATACTATATGTTGGCAAATCAAACTCCAAAAGAAAAAAATGTCATTTTTATGAAATTTCCCCAGTGCCTGAGAGAGAAGAGAACTCTTCAAGTGCCAGCAATAATTAGAAAGGAGGACAGAAAGCACGGAAGTTCTGGACACTGGGCAATTTGGAGAGGTCATTTGATGAATGCAGAATTTCAGATGGACAGCGTTTTTCTTTCCATACTTGAAATCTGTCCCTCCAACTCTGGGTTGGCTTCTCTGTCTGGCTGAAGAGGAACCAATGAAATTTTGATGACTGTCGTTTTGCTCCAGGGAAGTTTCTGTCAACATTTTCTTCTTATCTTCATGTTTCACAAAGTTATATCACATGAAAAGTGTTGGTCCCATGATAGGTATCCTGCTTGGACTTTTCTGAGACGTATGGATTTGTAGTTCAGGTACATGAAAGACAAGTTCTCTGTCATTAGTACTTCAAGTATTTATTTCTTCTAATTCTATGTCCCGTGTTTTCTTCTCCTTGTAGTATTTCCCTACACAGATGTTATATCCTTTCTCATTCTCCACAGTTCCTGACTGTTCTCATTGGTCTGTTTTGGGTTATATTTAAGTTTGTGAAAGTCCTGGGGCACTACCTGCAAGCTCACTGAATGCTCCGTGCTCAGGAGCTTACTAAATTCCTGTGTGGTTAGCATGATTTTAATGTCTACAGTTGCCATTTGATCCTTCCCCAGAAAGTCCACCTCTCTGCTTACAGTGGCCATCACTTCTCTTTTGTTTTTTTCTTTTCCTCTTGTTTCAGATTTTAGTCCTACTTACTGTCTTTGAGGTTTTGTGATATACATATAAACTGAAGTGGATCTTGAATCCACTTCAGTGGATTCCTACAACTCTCCATAGTAAAGTCACTTTTCTCCCATCCTTCTGATTTGGAAGGTCTAAGAAGAAAGACTGCCTTGAACCCCCTTGGTAGAGACCATACCGGGTCCTCCTCACTACCCATACAGTAGTCAAACTTCAGGAACTTGACTTTTAGGTCCACATGTCCCAGTTAAAAGAGACTTTAGACTCTTCGAATTGCACATCAGCTAGAAATCTAAACTTAAAATTGACGAGGGAGGTGACTCCCGGAAATAGATGGCATCTCAAGGGGACAGGTCTCTCAAGTTTACAGATCAAGATCTTTTCTTCTTAAAGATTTTTTTTACTTCTATATTCATGAGAGAAAGAGGGAGAGAGAAAGAGAGAGAGAGAGAGAGAGAGAGAGAGAGAGAGAGAGACACGCAGAGACAGAGGCAGAGGGAGGAGCAGGCTCCATGCCAGGAGCCCGACGTGGGACTGGATCCCGGGACTCCGGGACCAGGCCCTGGCCCAAAGGCAGGCGCTAAACCTCTGAGCCACCCAGGGATCCCCAGATGGAGATCTTAAAAGAATGCCTGATTTCCTGGCGGCGGGCTCCAACCGGGAGCGCCCAGGGCGGCGGGCAGGTGGGGCGCCTCCCTCAGGGGCTGCAGGTGCCCCGCCGAGCTCCCCGCGCCCGCCCGCAGCCCGCCGCGCGTGTCTGGCCCAGCAGGGGGGCAGGTGCACCGGGACCACCGGGCCAGGCCGCCGCCGCCTCTGCAGAGAGCGCCGGAGCCCGCTGAGGAGAGAGAACTAACACACCCGAGTGTGCTCTGTGCCTGTGAGCTCCCGGGTCACCTGGCCACTAGGAAAGACCACAAGGAGGCGGCCACGGGCGTGCCGGCCTCTGACAGCAAGCTCCTCCGCCTTGGCCTCGGCCTCCCTGCCCCGGGCCACGAAGGGCACCCTCCGCCAAGACTCTTTGCTGCCATGTCAGATCTGTTTCAGTGACTCCAGCTCCAGTCGAAGGCCCAAGCTGCTGCGCTGCAAACACACCTGTTGCTCCGTGGGCCTCCAGCAGAGGAGGACGAGCCACAAGGATGTGAGATGCCTGCGGTGCTGGGGCATCACCAAGTTGCCCCTGGGCTTCTCCGTGTCACAGCTCCCCAACGACCCTGAGGTCCTGGCGGTCACCACCATTCGGCACGCGTCCCAGCACACCCTGGGCTTCATCAGACTTCCCAGCGAAGGGGTGCTACATGCTGCCCTTGCCCATCTCCAAGGAGTGAGCGCTGCTGCTCAGAGACGTGGGCTGCCGCCTGCTGCCCCGGGGCCAGCAGAAGCCCGTCCCGGAGGGTGGTGACGATCCCTGGGGAACAGCAGCCCCGGCAGGGGGGTCGGGGGGACCGCCCCAGGAGGCGGCGGCGGGGTGCAAAGCTCCACCTGGTCCCGGGTGTGCACTGTGATCCTGTGGCCTGCGTCCTGGTCTTCCTCCTGGGCGTCGCACTGCACAACCTGTCTTGCATTGCTAAGCGCTTCACTGTGATATCCTGTGGCTGAGCAGGCCTGCCACAAAGTCTCTTGTGGGTGCCAACTAGGACTTGAGCAGGTGTTGGTAATGGGATCCCAGCGAGAAGGTGGGGGGGGGTGACGCTGAGCATTTGGTGCCAGCGCTGGCCTCGGGGCTGCCCTTGATTAAGGGAAGACAATCCCGGAGGGCAGAGGAGAGGTCTCCACAGGGTGCCAGGCAAATCATTCTGAGTGTTGGTGGCAACAGCTTCGAAGATGATTGCATGCATCCTCATAAGCATTTAGGAAATGCACCGTAATTTCTGATTGTTCAAAATCATGTTACGAGAGAAACGTTTTCTACTTAGACGTCAAACCGTGCAAGTGCATACGATGTGATTTTCTCTAAAGGTGGTAGCTTAAAACAAAGATGCTTTGTATACAAGTAGAATTAAACCTGAGAATCCAGGTAAAAATTCAGCAGTGACATGCAGTGCTGGTTTCTTTCCCCTTTTTAATGGAAATCCAGTCTCCTTTAGTTGCTAAGGCTTTTTATACCTTTTGAATGGCACCCAAATTAAAGTAAGTGAAGTGTAGGGTCATTTTTTGGAAGAAAACGTTTGCACAAGTGTTCCTGGTGTGTTGTGTTTTGTTAGGTACCTTCATTTTTCTTCCCTTGTAATTAGAGCTTCCTACCCTTTTATGAAACTGAAAGCCCAAAGAGGGAGCAGTAAACTGAGTAATAATGAGAAATACCTAATCCCACGGGAACCCTATAGGCCAATTGTTCTCAAGCCATCTCATAAGAATTTTAAATGTAAATATTGTGTATTTGTGTGTGCATGCATGCATGTGTCATTTGACTTACCTCAGGTTTTGAATCTTTTCAGAAGAATCCCAGGAGTAAGACGTCATGGGCCCAAATGGGTCCAGGGTCTGACACAGTGGCCACCTCTTGGGCACCGGGACCCGCTCAGTGAAGTGTCACCCACTCGTCATGTCCAACATTTGCTCCTCTTCCATGTATTCAAGTCCCATTATCTGTGAGGCACGAATGGAAAGTAACAGAAGACTCTATCTTTTCTCCTGGTTTGGAGGTGTCCTAGTAGATATGAGTGTTGTTCTCCCATGACAAACCCGGACTGACATTTTAATAGACAGTCCATGATTACTTTGTGAAAGATGTCGTGCTGTGAGACTTAAACCATTTAGGACTCTAGTTTCCTCTTGTTGGGATAAGTGAGAAGATCTCTTGTACTTCAAAATGTTTCTACTGAGAAAAGTGAAAAGGTAAACTAACAACTCACATTCCCCATTTAAGTGGATCAGTTCATCCTCAATTCTCAAATATTCTTAAATGTGTAGTGGCCTACAGATGGTTGCAAAGAAAGATCTGCTGGCATAAGTGGTAGAGATTCTTGTGCCTGGATGTGTGTGCATTCAGAAATAGCTGGGAACTTTTACAGTTCTAATTTCTTTTATGGAATTCATGAAGCAAGTGTATTTGAAAGCTCAAAGTAGAAATTAGGTTAAAATGCCATTTCATTGTGTGAGCTATTGGGCATTCTACAACAAATAGTCTAGGGTTTATTTGGTATTAATAAATTAGGTGTCATATTCACTGAATACTATCCTCTATTACGTAACCTAATATCCCATTGGGTCAGTGTCCACTTCCCAAAATCGGCCAGGCTGCCGTGACGTGTTGTCTGACCTCATTTCTATTCCTCTTGGAGGAAAAAAAATCCACCAAAACGTTTCATTAAGAATGTTACATTTCAAATAGACTTTACCCTTGGGATTTTCAGCCAGGCCATATTGGAGATAATTTTGTGAATGATATCTGCATCTGCTTATGTACAGTATGAAATGACTGGCCCTGTAGTGCAGTATGTCCTAGAGTCCTGTGTGTTAAGTCGGTTGGCTACAGACAGATGTGTGTGGCCATAGAGCCCTACGTTTCTTAGTGTCAAGCTGTAGAGTAAAATTGTCCGCGTAACTGAAGGACAATCCCATGCTACAGCTGCAGTTGAGCAGTGCAAAATTAATCAGCTCCCGGATATTCTTGACATTACGATTTAAGGTAACAGTAATAGCAAGATCAGAATTTCCTGTGTGAGTCTTACTGACATAAGAAATATTGTTTAAATGGATTCTGTCTCCAGTTACTTGTACATTGCCTCTTATGGTGCACCATTGTGCACACATGTAAGTGCGCGTGTGTTTGTGTGTGCGTGTCACACCTGAGCCTGCAGATAGAATTTTTGTAGACTGGCTGTTTCACTGTTAGCTGGCATCCCATTGCTCTGGCCACTTCTGGCATTCCATCACAACACGAACAACTCATCTGCCCTTTGCAACAAAAGTCCAGTGACACAATCCGCCGGAATTCACAGTTGCACATGAGTGAAACATTCACAACTGAAAGCACCGAGAGTCAGAGCCGAAGGCAATCCCTGGTGGCTTCATTCTGTACATGAGCCTGTGGAGGCCCACAGAGGTAGGTGGGCCCTTGACATTCTGCAGCAAAAGGGGATGAGAACCGCATTATAGTTTCTCTTGCTCCTTCTTATGCCTGTTGACATCTCTGTCGGGCCGTGAGCCTTTGGAGGGTGATGAATACTCTTTACAGACTCAGCTATCGCTGTAGGTTGTTTCTTTAAATATATATCTATATCTATATCTATATATATATAGATATATATTTAATTTTCCCATACTGTTCAGAATAATCTCTTAGATGATGAGTATATATATATATATATATATGTATATATATATATATATATATATATATACTATATATATTCCTAGATACGTTCATTAGATTACTCCTTTCTGCCCCTGGACGCTGCTGAGTAAGCATCGTTAAAGTCTCCCCTGCCACCGCCGTCACGTCTGAGTCAGAGTCTCCCAAAGAGCCCGAGAAGCTGCGGAAGCTCTTCATCGGAGGTTTGAGCTTCGAAACAACCGATGAGAGTCTGAGGACCCATTTTCAGCAATGGGGGATGCTTACGGACTGTGTGGTAATGAGAGACCTCAACACCAAGTGCTCCAGAGGCTTTGGGTTCATCACGTCCGCCACCTGGAGGAGGTGGACGCAGCCCTGAACGCCCGGCGCACGAGGTGGACGGAAGAGCCGTGGAACCAAAGAGGGCTGTCTCCCGAGAAGCTTCTCAAAGACCCGGTGCCCACTTAACTGGGAAAAAGATTTTTATTGGTGGCATTAAAGAAGACACTGAAGAACATCATCTAAGAGATTATTCTGAACAGTATGGAAAAATTGAAGTGATTGAGATCATGACTGACAGAGGCAGTGGCAAAAAGAGAGGTTTCGCTTTTGTGACCTTTGACGACCACGACTCTGTAGACAAGATTGTCATTCAAAAATACCATCCTGTGAACGGCCACAACTGTGAAGTAAGGAAAGCCCTATCGAAGCAAGAGATGGCTAGTGCTTCGTCCAGCCAGAGGCCGAAGTGGTTCTGGAAACTTTGGTGGTGGTCGTGGAGGTGGTTTTGGTGGGAATGACAACTTTGGTTGTGGAGGGAACTTCAGTGGTCGTGGTGGCTTCGGTGGCAGTCGAGGTGGTGGTGGATACGGTGGCAGTGGGGATGGCTATAACGGATTTGGTAATGACGGAAGTGGCGGAAGCTATAACAATTTTGGCAATTACAACAATCAATCCTCAAATTTTGGACCCATGAAAGGAGGAAATTTTGGAGGCAGAAGCTCTGGCCCCTATGGTGGTGGAGGCCAATACTTTGCCAAACCATGAAACCAAGGTAGCTATTGGTGGTTCCAGCAGCAGCAGCAACAGCTATGGCAGTGGCAGAAGGTTTTAATTACTGCCAGGAAACAAAGCTTAGCAGAGAGGAGGGCCAGAGAAGTGACAGGGAAGCTACAGGTTACAACAGATTTGTGAACTCAGCCAAGGACAGTGGTGGCAGGGCCTAGCTGCTACAAAGAAGACATGTTTTAGACAATACTCATGTGTATGGACAAAAAACTTGAGGACTGTATTTGTGACTAATTGTATAACAGGTTATTTTAGTTTCTGTTCTGTGGAAAGTGTAAAGAATTCCAACAAAGGGTTTTAATGTAGTTTTTTTGCACCCATGCTGTTGATTGCTAAATGTAATAGTCTGATCATGACGCTGAATAAATGTGTCTTTAAAAATATATATATAGGGGGGAGGGGCAAGATGGCAGAAGAGCAGGGTCTCCAAGTCACCTGTCCTCAACAAATTACCTAGAAAACCTTCCAATCATCCTGAAAATCTACGAATTCGGCCTGAGATTTAAAGAGAGACCAGCTGGAAAGCTACAGTGAGAAGAGTTCGCGCTTCTATCAGGCAGGAAGACGGGGAAAAAGAAATAAAGGAACAAAAGGCCTCCAAGGGGGAGGGGCCCCGCGAGGAGCCGGGCTGAGGCCGGGGCGAGTGTCCCCAGGACAGGAGAGCCCCGTCCCAGAGGAGCAGGAGCTGCACCAACCTTCCCGCGGAAAGGGGCCCGCAGGGAGTTGGAGCAGGATCCCCAGAAACGCGGGGATGCCCTCGGGCTCCCGCGGACACTAACAGGCACCTGCAGCCCGGGAGAGTGCGCCGAGCTCCCTAAGGGCTACAGCGCTCGGCGGGACCCGGAGCAGCTCGGGGGGGCTCGGGCGGCGGCTCCGCGGAGGGGGCTGCGGGGCGGGAGCGCGAATCCAAAAGCGCAGGCCCCGGAGCACAGGGCGCCAGGACACAGCCCAGGATCCGGCCTCCCCCGGGACAGGCAGAGGCCGGGAGGGCCAAGGACAGCGAGGACGCTCCTGCCCCGAGCTGAGCAGATCAGCGGCCCCGCCCCGGAGCCTCCAGGCCCTGCAGACCGAGAGCCCCGGAGCTACAGCGGGAGCTGACTCCAGGGTCCCAGAGCTGCCCCCGCCACTGTGGCTTCCTCCCGGGGCCTCACGGGGTGAACAACCCCCACTGAGCCCTGCACCAGGCAGGGGCAGAGCAGCTCCCCCAAGTGCTAACACCTGAAAATCAGCACAGCAGGCCCCTCCCCCAGAAGACCAAGGAGACGGACCAGTTCCAGGGGAAGTCAAGGGACTTAAAGTATACATAATCGGAAGATACTCCCGCGTGGTTTTTTTTGTTTTTTTTGTTTTTGTTTTTGTTTTGTTTTGCGCTTTTTTTTCTTTCTTTCTTCTTGATTTCTGATTGCTTCCCCTACCGCAACCCACCCTTTTTTTCTTTTTTTCTCCTTTCTTTCTTTTCTTTCTCTTTTTCTTCTCTTTTTCCCCTTTTTTTTCTTCTTTCTCTTTTTTCTTTTTCTCTTTTCTTTCCTTCTCTCTCTTTTTCTCCTTTTCCCAATACAACTTGTTTTTGGCCACTCTGCACTGAGCAAAATGACGAGAAGGAAAACCTCACCTCAAAAAAAAGAATCAGAAACAGCCCTCTATCCCACAGAGTTACAAAATCTGGATTACAATTCAATGTCAGAAAGCCAATTCAGAAGCACTATTTTACAGCTACTGGTGGCTCTAGAAAAAAGCTTAAAGGACTCAAGAGACTTCATGACTGCAGAATTTAGATCCAATCAGGCAGAAATTAAAAATCAATTAAATGAGATGCAATCCAAGCTAGAAGTCCTAACGACGAGGCTTACCGAGGTGGAAGAACGAGTGAGTGACATAGAAGACAAGTTGATGGCAAAGAGGGAAACTGAGGAAAAAAGAGACAGGCAATTAAAAGACCATGCGGATAGATTAAGGGAAATAAATGACAGCCTGAGGAAGAAAAACCTATGTTTAATTGGGGTTTCTGAGGGCGCTGAAAGGGACAGAGGGCCAGAATATGTATTTGAACAAATCCTAGCTGAAAACTTTCCGAATCTGGGAAGGGAAACAGGCATTCAGATCCAGGAAATAGAGAGATCCCCCCCTAAAATCAACAAAAACCGTTCAACACCTCGACATTTAATAGTGAAGCTTGCAAATTCCAAAGATAAGGAGAAGATCCTTAAAGCAGCAAGAGAAAAAAAGTCCCTGACTTTTATGGGGAGGAATATTAGGGTAACAGCAGACCTCTCCACAGAGACCTGGCAGGCCAGAAAGGGCTGGCAGGATATATTCAGGGTCCTAAATGAACATTCCAACCAAGAATACTTTATCCAGCAAGGCTTTCATTCAAAATGGAAGGAGAGATAAAGAGCTTCCAAGACAGGCAGGAACTGAAAGAATATGTAACCTCCAAACCAGCTCTGCAAGAAATTTTAAGAGGGACTCTTAAAATTCCCCTTTAAGAAGAAGTTCAGTGGAACAATCCACAAAAACAAGGACTGAATAGATATGATGACACTGAACTCATATCTGTCAATAGTAACTCTGAATGTGAACGGGCTTAATGACCCCATCAAAAGGCGCAGGGTTTCAGACTGGATAAAAAAGCAGGACCCATCTATTTGCTGTCTACAAGAGACTCATTTTAGACAGAAGGACACCTACAACCAGAAAATAAAAGGTTGGAGAACCATTTACCATTCAAATGGTCCTCAAAAGAAGCAGGGGTTGCCATCCTTATATCAGATAAATTAAAATTTACCCCGAAGACTATAGTGAGAGATGAAGAGGGACACTATCACATACTCAAAGGATCTACCCAACAAGAGGACTTAACAATCCTCAATATATATGCCCCGAATGTGGGAGCTGCCAAATATTTAAACCAATTAATAACCAAACTGAAGAAATACTTTGATAATAATACACTTATACTTGGTGACTTCAATCTAGCTCTCTCTATACTAGATAGGTCTTCTAAGCACAACATATCCAAAGAAACGAGAGCTTTAAATGATACACTGGACCAGATGGATTTCACAGATATCTACAGAACTTTACATCCAAACTCAACTGAATACACATTCTTCTCAAGTGCACATGGAACTTTCTCCAGAGTAGACCACATACTGGGTCACAAATCGGGTCTGAACCGATACCAAAAGATCGGGATAGTCCCCTGTATATTCTCAGACCATAATGCCTTGAAATGAGAACTTAATCACAACAAGAAGTTTGGAAGGACACAAACACGTGGAGGTTAAGGACCATCCTGCTAAAAGATGAAAAGGTCAACCAGGAAATTAAGGAAGAATTAAAAAGATTCATGGAAACTAATGAGAATGAAGATACAACCGTTCAAAATCTTTGGGATGCAGCAAAAGCAGTCCTGAGGGGGAAATACATAGCAATACAAGCATCCATTCAAAAACTGGAAAGAACTCAAATTCAAAAGCTCACCTTACACATAAAGGAACTAGAGAAAAAAGCAACAAATAGACCCCACCCCCAGCAGAAGAAGACAGTTAATTAAAATTCGAGCAGAACTAAATGATATCGAGACCAAAAGAAGTGTGGAACAGATCAACAGAACCAGGAGTTGGTTCTTTGAAAGAATTAATAAGATAGATAAACCATTAGCCAACCTTATTAAAAAGAAGAGAGAGAACACTCAAATTAATAAAATCATGAATGAGAAAGGAGAGATCACTACCAACACCAAGGAAATACAAACGATTTTAAAAACATATTATGAACAGCTGTATGCCAATAAATTAGGAAATCTAGAAGAAATGGACGCATTCCTGGAAAGCCACAAACTACCAAAATTGGAGCAGGAAGAAATAGAAAACCTGAACAGGCCAATAACCAGGGAGGAAATTGAAGCAGTCATCAAAAACCTCCCAAGACACAAGAGTCCAGGGCTAGATGGCTTCCCAGGGGAATTCTATCAAACGTTTAAAGAAGAAATCATACCTATTCTACTAAAGCTGTTTGGAAAGATAGAAAGAGATGGAGTACTTCCAAATTCGTTCTATGAGGCCAGCATCACCTTAATTCCGAAACCAGACAAAGACCCCACCAAAAAGGAGAATTACAGACCAATATCCCTGATGAACATGGATGCAAAAATTCTCAACAAGATACTAGCCAATAGGATCCAACAACACATTAAGAAAATTATTCACCATGACCAAGTAGGATTTATCCCCGGGACACAAGGCTAGTTCAACACTCGTAAAACCATCAATGTGATTCATCATATCAGCAAGAGAAAAACCAAGAACCATATGATACTCTCATTAGATGCAGAGAAAGCATTTGAAAAAATACAGCATCCATTCCTGATCAAAACCCTTCAGAGTGTTGGGATAGAGGGAACTTTCCTCAGCATCTTAAAAGCCATCTACGAAAAGCCCACAGCAAATATCATTCTCAATGGGGAAGGACTGGGAGCCTTTCCCCTAAGATCAGGAACAAGACAGGGATGTCCACTCTCAACACTGTTATTCAACATAGTACTGGAAGTCCTCGCCTCAGCAATCAGACAACAAAAAGACATTAAAGGCATTCAAATTGGCAAAGAAGAAGTCAAACTCTCTCTCTTCGTCGATGACATGATTCTCTACATAGAAAACCCAAAAGACTCCACCCCGAGATTCCTAGAACTCATACAGCAATTTGGTAGCGTGGCAGGATACAAAATCAATGCCCAGAAGTCAGTGGCATTTGTATACACTAACAATGAGACTGAAGAAAGAAATTAAGGAGTCAATCCCATTTACAATTGCACCAAAAAGCATAAGATACCTAGGAATAAACCTAACGAAAGAGGTAAAGGATCTATACCCTCAAAACTATAGAACACTTCTGAAAGAAATTGAGGAAGGCACAAAGAGATGGAAAAATATTCCATGCTCATGGATTGGCAGAATTAACATTGTGAAAATGTCGGTGTTACCCAGGGCAATTTACATGTTTATTTTTTTGTTGTTGTTGTTTATTTTTTTTTTTCAATTTACATGTTTAATGCAATCCCTATCAAAATACCATGGACTTTCTTCAGAGAGTTAGAACAAATTATTTTAAGATTTGGGTGGAATCAGAAAAGACCCTGAATAGCCAGGGGAATTTTTAAAAAAAAAACCATATCTGGGGGCATCACAATGCCAGATTTCAGGTTGTACTACAAAGCTGTGGTCATCAAGACAGTGTGGTACTGGCACAAAAACAGACACATAGATCAATGGAACAGAACAGAGAATCCAGAAGTGGACCCTCAACTTTATGGTCAACTAATATTCGATAAAGGAGGAAATTCTATCCAGTGGAAGAAAGACAGTCTCTTCAATAAATGGTGCTGGGAAAATTGGACATCCACATGCAGAAGAATGAAACTAGACCACTCCCTTGCACCATACACAAAGATAAACTGAAAATGGATGAAAGATCTAAATGTGAGACAAGATTCCATCAAAATCCTAGAGGAGAACACAGGCAACACCCTTTTTGAACTTGGCCACAGTAACTTCTTGCAAGATACATCCACGAAGGCAAAAGAAACCAAAGCAAAAATGAACTAGATCAGAAGCTTTTACACAGCAAAGGATACAGTCAACAAAACTAAAAGACAACCTACAGAATGGGAGAAGATATTTGCAAATGACGTATCAGATGAAGGGCTAGTTTCCAAGATCTATAAAGAACTTATTAAACTCAACACCAAAGAAACAAAGAATCCAATCATTAAATGGGCAAAAGACATGAAGGGAAATCTCACAGAGGAAGACATAGACATAGCCAACATGCACATGAAAAAATGCTCTGCATCACTTGCCATCAGGGAAATACAAATCCAAACCACAATGAGATACCACCTCACGCCAGTGAGAATGGGGAAAATTAACAAGGCAGGAAACCACAAATGTTGGAGAGGATGCGGACAAAAGGGAACCCTCTTAACTGTTGGTGGAAATATGAACTGGTGCAGCCACTCTGGAAAACTGTGTGGAGGTTCCTCAAAGAGTTAAAAATAGACCTGTCCTAAGACCCAGCAATTGCACTGTTGGGGATTTACCCCAAAGATTCAGATGCAATGAAACGCCAGGACACCTGCACCCCGATGTTTATAGCAGCAATGTCCACAATAGCCAAACTGTGGAAGGAGCCTCGGTGTCCATCGAAAGATGAATGGATAAAGAAGATGTGGTTTATGGATACAATGGAATATTACTCAGCCATTAGAAATGACAAATACCCATCATTTGCTTCAACATGGATGGAATTGGAGGGTATTATGCTGAGTGAAGTAAGTCAATCAGAGAAGGAAAACATTATATGTTCTCATTCATTTGGGGAATATTAATAATAGTGAAAGGGAATAGAAGGGAAGGGAAAAGAAGTTTGTGGGAAATATCAGAAAGGGAGACAGATCATAAAGACTCCTAACTCTGGGAAATGAACTAGGGGTGGTGGAAGGGGAGGAGGGCGGGGGGCGGGGGTGAATGGGTGACGGGCACTGAGGGGGGCACTTGACGGGATGAGCATTGGATGTTATTCTGTGTGTTGGCAAATTGAACACAAATTAAAAAATAAATTTATTTTTTAAAAAAAGAGCCACCAGTGGCTTTATAATTGTACTTCTCAAGTTGGATTTCTGACATTTATTAAATCCAAATTTGGTAACTCTGTGTCAGAGACAAATGTTTCTTGTCAGTTCTTTGGTGGTGAGTTCTTCCTTCTAGGCATTTTGCCCAAGGCAGTGGCTGTTTGAGATGGGTGAATCAAAATGATCAAACAGGACCTACGTAAAATACACCCTAGATGATACTGAAGAGGTCAGAGACAAGAATATTAAAAAAAAAGAAGAACAGAACCCAATGAAACAAAAGGGCCACTAACATGAAAATCAAATTTTATAACAAAGTAGTCAAAGAAATTAAAAGAAACAGGGATCCCTGGGTGGCGCAGCGGTTTGGCGCCTGCCTTTGGCCCAGGGCGCGATCCTGGAAACCCGGGATCGAATCCCACGTCGGGCTCCCGGTGCATGGAGGCTGCTTCTCCCTCTGCCTGTGTCTCTGCCTCTCTCTCTCTCTCTCTCTCTCTCTCTCTCTCTCTGTGTGACTATCATAAATAAATAAAAATTTAAGAAAAAGATTTAAAAAAAAGAAATTAAAAGAAACAAACAACACAAAAAAGAAGAAAAGAAAAAGAAATAAAGAAGAGAGGGAAAAAAAAAGGGGGGGATCTTGGTATTGAAGAGGTGGTCAGGGAGACATGATGTAGTGTACCTGAGGTGTCCTAGAGGGTGATTTTCTTGGTTCGGAGTGTATTTTGTTCTGTATGTTAGAAGATGGATAATCCCAAATGTATATAAACCAGGCATAATTAAATAAAGCCCCAACATTGCCCACAGAAATATAAAGAAGATAAAATAAGGGGGAGGTCATAAATGGAAGAGAGAGCATAATCTCACAGAATGAACCAACTCAAAAAAAAAAAAAAAAGAATGAACCAACTCAGCATTCCACTTGGTTCTAAGTGTATGTTGATCCTGTTTTATAAGGTATGAACTTCCACTATTGTAGAAGAAAATGAGACAGTAAGGAAAAAAATACAAAACAAAACCCCAAAATTTAATTGAATACCTTGAAGGGATCCAGAAGTGCCAAATATATCTAAGACATGTAATTGTAGAAATATGAAAGTCGAAACCATTAAAAAACTGGTAAAATATTGTAGTAAAGGTGGGAAAAGAGAAATACATTGGAAATTTGTAGTCTGATATAAAAAAGAGTCGGATTGGAAAAAGAAAAAGAAAAAAAAGACAAAAGGCCCTCTAGTTCTATATACTAATTTCCCTCAGTCCTGGAGCTTTCCAGCGCTACTTGGTCAATAACCTTGTTTTTCCCTTGTTCTTCCAGCCGTTCTCCTGGGGGAGGGGTGTGCTGTGCTGATTCTCAAGTGTGTGTGTGCCTGGGTGGACAGGCCCCACCCCTTGCCAGGTGCTGGGCTCAGTATGAGCTGTCTCCCTGGGGGCCTTGGTTCCCTAGAGGTCTTGCCTCTCCGAGGCACAAGGTGACAGAAGGAGGAAAAACAACCCCGAGGGCGGCCAGCTGTCCAGCTGTGGAGTCAGCTCCCCGTGAGTCACTGCCTGCAGTGCCCAGTCTGCACTGGCCTAGATGCTGCCGGGGCAGGCGCGGGTGCACTGATCTGCACAGCTTGTGGGGCGCCCAGCAGCAGGATGCTTGTTGCTTTCCTTTATCCTCCCTGCTTCAGCCTGTCCCAGGAGGAACCCAGAATCGCCGGCTTTATCCACCTGGGTGCCCTGAGCCCGGGCCCTGTGCTGCTGGACCCACGCTCCCAAAGCCTGCCTCTCCCGAAGGGAACAGAGTCCAGCCCTCTCACCTGGGCCGGCTCCCCTACCTGACTGGCTTCTCCCAAATGGGCGGGAGGGCTGCGGTGCTGCAGCCCTTTCCTGATATGCCTCTGCTGTTTGTGGTGAGCTTTCCCCCGGGGTGCCCCTCCTCTTACAGTGACCCTAGGAATCTGGAGGCTTCACTGCCCCTCCCTCTACTCGGCCTGATTTCCCAGCTAAGCACTTTTCCATCTGGGAAAACTCAGGCTCGGCTTATTAAAGTCCCTGCTTGTCCAGGGCTGGGCTTTCGTGTCCCAGGGGCTACCACTGCTCTGCTGTAGGCGGCCTACTCGCGGTTCTCCTCCCCCACTGTTTTCCTTTCTTTATTTCTCAGCTTTCCTTTTTTTTTTTTCATGACATAAGACATAAAGATTTAATTATCATTAAATTATAATGTACCTGCATTACTTTCTTCCTACAATCTAAACCTTGTTGTTCCATCATTACCAAATGAGAGTTTAATAAATTCATATTTTCAGAAATTAAGAAAGCATCATAAATAGCACATGGTTATAAATGCCCATTCATCCTGTTGAAGCAAGTTGTCACAGGGTGCCTGGAACATTTTACCACTCAATTATTTCTATGAGCTTTGAACAGACATATGTAGAGTCCTTTTGGTATACTATATACACAGAAGAACATGGGAAATATATATGAAAATGCTCTTGGTGTTTATTTCTGAGCAGTGATTTTCTTCTGTTTAGCCCTCAGTGATCACTGAAACACTTGAAAGATGACTTACATTTCACCTTCCCAGAGAACTGTTTATATAAAATTCTGTATCCAAAATTAAGACCTACAAAATTTAAAAAAAAATAGACTCTTCAGAGCTGGAACAATATTGATACCTACATGCATTTCAGGAAATTAGCCCACTTTAAGAATCATCCCACTGCTTAAACAATTGTATATTGGCCAAAGTAAAAATTCAAATCTCTTTTGATACAATGGATATGGTCATATCTTGAGGTAAAGGTTGTAGGATTCAAGCACTAGTTCTGTCATTTATTGACCTGTGTTCTGGGGCAAACCAGGTCCTCACTGTGGCTTATGATTGTCTGAATAATCTCACTGGATACTACCAAGTTTAACAGCCAGCAAAGACTATCCACCTGAATGAAACTATGGACCTGTGAAGTGTTCTATCTCTATATGCATAACTGGTTCTACTTAGGCACTGAAATATTGAGCTTGAAGGAGCGAGTAACAAGTCGGGTGCCAAATTACATTTTTAAAGGTAATTTAGGCACTATAATAGATGTCTTGAGGGGGATTCTTTCAAAATAAATAAATAAAGAGATTCTAGTGCATTATACCCTCAACATACTTTGAATTTATGAACATGCTGTGAATCTGGCCATCTGCAAGCAGGGTTAATCATAATATTCTCTCCCTGTCTGATTCATGATAGCACTTCATAAATGTCCAATTTTCAAAAGCTCAGACCCTGGAGAAACAGAAAACAAATAGTGGAGTTAATGTGCAGCAAGAGCAGCACTGCCATTATGCTAGCTTGGCACATCATTATTCGGAACATGGCATTAGCACCTTGCAAGGAGGCAGGATAGAGGAAACAGGTCCCTCATTATTTCTGAGAGCAGGACTTGAGCACCAGTTTGGAGATTTGAATGCTCCATTATCATCAGTCTATAGCTGGCATTTATGGATCTGTCATCCCACTGGAACATCAACTAATTACATTAATAATCAGATCTCATTTTCCTTTGTCTTTTTTATTTTAACCACAGAGTTTTCTCCGTGAAGGTCACTTGTTTTATGGCACTGCTAACACAGGCACATCATCATTAATACTTTAGCTAAAATGTTTCTGTGAAGCTGAAGGGCTGGTTCCTTGTGAATTTTAATCCATGTGGGTTTTTTTCTTTTTTAATTTTTTTATTTATTATTTTTTATTGGAGTTCAATTTGCCAACATATACCATAACTCCCAGTGCTCATCCCATCAAGCACTCCCCTCAGTGCCCATCACCCAGTCACCCCCACGCCCCTGCCCACCTCCCTTTCCACCACCCCTTGTTCGTTTCCCAAAGTAAGGAGTCTCTCATGTTCTATCTCCCTTTCTGATATTTCCCACTCATTTTTTCTCCTTCCCCCTTTATTCCCTTTCACTATTTTTTATATTCCCCAAATGAATGAGACCATATAATGTTTGTCCGTCTCCGATTGACTTACTTCACTCAGCATAATACCCTCCAGTTCTATCCACGTTGAAGCAAATGGTGGGTATTTGTCATTTCTAATGGCTGAGTAATATTCCATTGTATCCATAAACCACATCTTCTTTATCCATTCATCTTTCGATGGACACCGAGGCTCCTTCCACAGTTTGGCTATTGTGGACATTGCTGCTATAAACATCGGGGTGCAGGTGTCCTGGCATTTCACTGCATCTGTATCTTTGGGGTAAATCCCCAGCAGTGCAATTGCTGGGTCGTAGGGCAGGTCTATTTTTAACTCTTTGAGGAACCTCCACACAGTTTTCCAGAGTGGCTGCACCAGTTCATATTCCCACCAACAGTGCAAGTGGGTTCCTTTCTCCACATCCTCTCCAACATTTGTTGTGTCCTGCCTTGTTTTTTTTTTATGATAGTCACACACACACACACACACACAGAGAGAGAGAGAGAGAGAGAGAGAGAAAGAGAGAGAGAGAGAGAGGCAGAGACATAGGCAGAGGGAGAAGCAGGCTCCATGCACCGGGAGACTGACGTGGGATTCGATCCCGGGTCTCCAGGATCTTGCCCTGGGTCAAAGGCAGGCGCCAAAACCGCTGCGCCACCCAGGGATCCTGTTTCCTGCCTTGTTAATCTTCCCCATTCTCACTGGTGTGAGGTGGTATCTCATTGTGGTTTTGATTTGAATTTCCCTGACGGCACGTGATGCGGAGCATTTTCTCATGTTCTTGTTGGCCATGTCCATGTCTTCCTCTGTGAGATTTCTGTTCATGTCTTTTGCCCATTTCATGATTGGATTGTTTGTTTCTTTGGTGTTGAGTTTAATAAGTTCTTTATAGATCTTGGATACTAGTCTTTCCTATCTTGTTAGCAGCAAAAATGTTTCTCTGTGTAGCATTCCAGCTATTCTCTCTAAGTCTCAGGTCAAATTCGTAGGTGTGTAGGGTATTTTGAAAGTCATCTAGGTAAGTGCGTGGGATCAGGTGAGTTGAGGCCCCTCCTCTTCTGCCCTCTTGCCCCCTCCCTCTCCTGGAGAGTTTGACCTGGAGTTTCCTAAAATTGTGGAAGCTCAGGAATAGTCAAAGTGGGGGGAGATGGTATTTCAAATCAAGGATGGAGCTTCTCTTTTTTGAGCATGCTCGCTTTGCACTTTTCACGCTGAAATTTTTTCTGCCACCTGCATTAGGCAGGCAGTTTTCTTTTTTGTTTTCTGTTTTATGATATAACTTGAAACACATATGTCCTCATAAATGTCACACGTGCCCATGTAAACACTCTTCTAAACAGCAGCAGTTGGACCCACAGCGTGCAGAGGCACGTTCACTCTGAAGGCCCTCGATGACCAATCGCCATGGGGATATGATGATGCACACTTTGCATTCTATCCCAACTGTCACTCTCTTAGCTGAGCAACAGCCAAGTGGTGATAGCTGAGATGCTCCTCATGATGGGAAATCTGAATTGTTTTTCTACAGGTATGTTCACATTACTTTTCTTAAGACTGTTCCTTCCCCCGCGCTGGATAACTTTTACTGAAATCATATTCACGTGCTCTTTTGCAGTTCCACTCTCCAATTCGTCTACAGGGTTATAGAAAGGTGTTTTCTAATATTGTGCTGTTACTTTACACTGTTCATTATTGTATCAGGCCACTGAGAAGCTGTTGTTTTCTAAAGAGAGACCAGAGGTGGGCTCCCCCAGGCTTTGGTTTTGGTGGGTTATGCAAGGAAGCCCCTGCTGCCTCCCAATGCTGGGTCTAGAGAAGGATGAGGAGAGATCCCAGAGCACAGACTGGATGCACGGGAGAATGGGAGCAGGAAGGCACAAAAGCAGCCAGTGCAACCACACGCACTGTCAGCCAGGCCTTAGTCCACACTGCTCAGTCACTCACATCAGTAGTGAGACGCTGAACAGCACAGAATTAATCTTTCAACAACTAAAGCCCTAGCCCAGACGTCCCCCTTCCCATGAGCATGCTGGAACTGTTTGTCTAGAATTGGTGAGTTGAAGAAAGGCTAATTCTGGGCAGAGCCATCATATAACAGTTGGTTTGGGATGTCATGGGTTTGGAGTCAGCTTGAGGGTTGAAGAGACCACTGGTCATTGGGTGTGGTCACCTGGTCATTGAAAGGCCCAGGGAGAGGAAGCAGATGCTGGGAAGATGCTGGGGAGGATGGCCACTGTTGGATTTCCCTGAACCTCACATGGGCTTGGTTTGGAGGAAACCATCCTATCTTCTGTCAGGGATGAAACACAGAATCAGGAGGCTGAGCTAGGTTTCCAGCTCTTTTCCTGGCCCAGGCACCTACTCCAGGGCATGCACTGTATCCCTCGGCAATTGTGGGGCAGGAGGATTTGTGAAAATACAGAGTATTTCAGATCTCTCTCCCAGGGAACAACTACATTCCTGTCTGGGATCTAATACTCATCATTGTAGCCACCTCTGGGCATTCACTTAATCTCTCTACATTTCCAAAGCCTACACTGTAAACGATGGGCTGAAGCCCCTTCTCTGACCCCTCCGGGCGGGCTGAAGGGGGGATCACAGGAGCCGACGATACATATTATCTATGAGCCCTTCTGTGACATTGCCATGTAAAGGCTGAGGAGTCAGCCTCCATCCCCCCTGCTGTGGAGCCAGCCATGTCCCCTCTCTGGAAGCAGCCACTACCATGTGTGGAGCTCATTCTCTAGGCATTCAGTAGCTGAACAGCTACAGAGCAATTGTGAAGCGTCAGTCGTTTCCTTCCCTTAAGGCTTTCCTGGTAGGAAAGTGCTCTTAGCCTCCTAACTTAACACATAGAACAGCAATTTGTAGACCTGTATAACATTTCCACTTTGCAGAACAGGGATCTGAGGCACCGAGGGGTCCCCATAACTCTCTCAGCTATGTGTACCTGCTAAGTGGTATGGGAACCCGGGCCAATAGGTGTGGTCACTGGGCTGCGTGTCTAGAATATGTCAGCCAGAGAAGGTATCTGTCCACCAACCCAGTCTGTGGGCTGTGGAAGTCCAGGCCAATCTGTAACATCTTTCTAAGGTCAACTGTAATTCAGGAGTCTCTGCCGGGCAGCTGATGAAGAAGGAAAGAAGATTGCACTCTGACAAAGTTCCCTATGGTCTTCTGTCAGCAAGTTGCCAACCGTGCTCTGTATTGTTATGTATATCCCAGGATCTTGTTTGCGAGATTCAGGAAGAAATGGGCATCCCTAGTCCAGAAATATCAACTTCTGGCCCCCCTTCTGACCATTGGCGAAAGTCCACTTCTGGCCACACACGGGTACAAGGTACAGATGACCCAGATCAAGGTACTGTGGAGATTTTCTCACTTGGTTGACATGGAGGATTCTCTCTAAGTCTCATGTCCTTAAGACACAGGAATAAACATGCTGGGACACACTTCTCTGTGTTTGAAAAGAACGTTTAAAAACTAGGTTGTATGTTCAATGTGAGGACCCTGAGATCAAGAGTTGCGTGCCTCCTTGACTGAGGCAGCCAGGGGACCCATCTTTCCCTGTGAATTCACATGCTCAAATTTACATTTACTCAGACAATGGGTATAGTCAGTTCACTTTACTAGTAACCAATGTGTCCGGTGCAATTCACAGACCTTAGCTACTTTTTGGACATAGAGCATTATCGCTATCTCCCTGAAAGAGTGTTTCTGGATTTTAATCATGATTATTGCATTTAAATTCCATTTGCCAACATATAGTTTAACACACAGTGCTCATTCCTTCGAGTGCCCTCCTTAGTGGCCATCATGCAGTCATCCCATTGCCCCACGCACCTCCCCTTCTGCAACCCTTTGTTCATTTACCAGAGTTAGGAGTCTCTCATGGTTTCTCTCCCTCTCTAATTTTTCCTCTCAGTTCCCCTCCTTTCTTGATAACCCTTTTCACTATTGCTTATTTTTCACATATGAGTGGAAGCATATGATGATTGCCTTTCTCACATTGACTGACTTCAGTCAGCATCATGCCCTCCAGTTCCATCCACATCGAAGCAAATGCTGGTGTTTGTCCTTTCTGATGGCTAATATTCCATTGTATATTTAGACCACATCTTCCTTACCCATTCATGTGTCGAAGGAAATCGTGGCTCCTATACAGTTTTCCTGTTGTGGATATTGCTGGTATGAACACTGGAGTGCAGGTGGCAGAAGAATGAAACTAGACCACTCTCTTTCACCATACACAAAGATAAACTCAAAATGGATGAAAGATCTAAATGTGAGACAAGATTCCATCAAAATCATGGTGTTTCACTACATCTGTGTCTTTAAGGTAAATCCCCAGCAGTGGAGTTGCTGGGTTGTAAGGTAGGTCTAGTTTTAGTTTCTTGAGGAACCTCCACACATTTTCCCAGAGTGGCTACCAGTTCACATTTCCACCAACAGTGCAAGATGTTTCCCCTTTCCCCACATCCTCTCCAAAGTTTGCTGTGTCCTTCCTGCCTTGTTAGTTTCGCCAATCTCACTGGCATGTGGTAGTATCTCATTGTAGTTTTGATTTGTATTTACCCAATGGCATGTGATGTGGAGCATTTTCTCATATGCTTGTTGACCATGAGTATGCCTTCTTTGTAGATTTGTCTGCTTTTGTCCTCTGCCCATTTCATGATTAGATTTTTTGTTCCTTGGCGTTAAGCTTGATAAGTTCTCTATCAATCTCGGATACTAGCCCATTAACTAATATGTCATTTGCAAAGATCTTCTCCCATTCTGTAGGCTGTCTTATAGTTTTGTAGACTGTTTCTTTTGCTGTGCAGAAGCTCTTTATCTTGATGAAGTCCCAATAGTTCATTTTTGCTTTTATTCCCTTGCCTTCATAGATGTATCTTGCAGGACGTTGCTGTGGCCAAGTTCAAAAATGGTGTTGCCTGTGTTATCCTCTAGCAACTTGATGGATTCTTGTCTCACATTTAGATCTTTAATCCAGTTAGAGTTAATCTTTTTGTCTGGTGGAAAAGAATGGTGTAGTTCATTCTTCTGCACATGGCTGTTCAATTTTCCCAGCACCATTTATTGAAGAGACTGTCCTTTTTCCAGGGGACAGTCTTTGCTGCCTTCGAATATTAGTTGAACATAGAGTTGAACGCCCATTTCTGGGTTCTCTATTCTGTTGATCATATTGATCTATATGTCTGTTTTGTAACACCTTGACATTTAATTTGAAATTTGCCAAAGACAAGAGAAAATCCTTAAAGCAGTGAGAAATAGGAGATTCCAAACTTATATGGGGAAATTTATTAGATTAACAGCAGAGTTCTCCACAGAGAGCTGGCAGGCCAGACGGCCTGGCAAGATATATTCAGGGTCCTAAAGGGACAAGCAGCCAAGAATACTCTATCCTTCAAGGCTCTCATTCAGAAAGAAGGAGACATAAAGAGCTTCCAACATAGGCAGAAACTTAAAAAATATGTGACCACCAAACAAGCTCTGCAAAAAATATTAAGGGGGACCCTGTAAAAGAAAGAGGAAGCTCGAAGAAATAATCCACAAAACAGGGATTGAAGAGGTATTATGATGACACTAAATTCATATGTTTCAATAGTTACTCTGAATGTGAAAGGGCAAAATGATCCCATGAAAAGATGCAGGGTTTCTGACAGGATAATAAAGCAAGACAGATCCCTTTAGTCTCAAAGAGACTCATTTTAGAGCTAAGGACACCTCCAGCCTGAAAATGAATGTTTGGAGAACGCTTTACCATTCAAATGGTCCTCAAAAGGAAGCTGGGGTAGTAATCCTCATATTAGATAAAATGAACTTTATCCCAAAGACTTTAGTAAGAGAAAAGAGGGACACTATATCATACTTAAAGGATATATCCAACAAGAAGACCTAACAATCATGAATATTTATGCCCAAATTAACAAGGGCTTTAAATGATACAGTAGACCCAATAGATTTCACCTATATACAGAACTTTGCAACCGAACACAACTGAATACACGTTCTTCTCAAGTGCACGTGGAAGTTTCTCCAGAAGAGACCACATACTGGATCACAAATCAGCTCTCAACCGATACCAAAAGATTGGGATTGTCCCCTGCATATTTTCAGACCACATGATTTGAAACTAGAACTCAATCACAAGAGGAAATTTGGAAAAAAATAACCTCTTTTTTCTGTCTCATCAACAGATTCCTGTGCATTGACTTTGTACCCTGCCACAGTACTGAATTCCTCTACCAGTTCCACCCATCTTAGGGTGGAGTCTTTGGGTTTTGTACATACAGTATCCTGTCATCTGCAGATGGTAAGAGTTTGACTTCTTCTTTGACCATTTGAATGCCTTTTGTTTCTTTTTGTTGTCATATTCCTGAGGCTGGGACTTCTAGCACTATGTCAAACAACAGCGGTGAGAATGGGCATCCCTGTTGAGTTCCTAACCTTAGGGGAAAAACTTACTTTTTTCCTGCTAAGTGCCACAGGTGGCCATGTAGACAGACAGTAGCCCACACCGCATCACAAAGGCCCATACTGTGTAGATGTGCATTCACTCTGGAAGTTATACAATGGCCCGTTACCATGGGGATGTGATGATGCGCACAATCCCTTAATTTCCCACTGTTACTCTCAGAGCTGAGCAGTACCAGTGTGGTAATAGTTGTGGAGCTCCCCACGATGGGAAATCTGAACTGTTGCTCTGCAGGTATGTACCTATTCGAGTTCCAAGGCCTGTTCCTTCAAATTGGCTATGAAACCTTTACTAAATTATGCTCATCTTTTTAAACTTCTCATCATCTGATTGTATAGAGGGTTATGTAAAGATATTGTATAAACTTCCGTGTTACAGGCCTATTGTCCTTCTCCTCAAGCTGCCTGCCTTAATACCATCCTAAATTTAGGACAATGTGTGATTTCCAAATGCCAGTTTTGTATATATTCGCATCGAGACAACACACAGAAACACCCCCACACTGCTTTCAATGGGTCGGGAGAGTGTTGGTGCCATTTCAGCAAGAGTCACTCCATTTGGAGAATACCAGGAGAATTCCCACTCAAGTTTTCCTCAATATAGACGTCAGAATCTGAGGGCATATATTCCCAGTCTAAATCCAGAGATTCTTCTATAGAGTGAAACGGAATTCTTTTTTTTAATAATAAATTTATTTTTTATTGGTGTTCAATTTGCCAACATACAGAATAACACCCAGTGCTCATCCCGTCAAGTGCCCCCCTCAGTGCCCGTCACCCATTCACCCCCACCCCCCGCCCTCCTCCCCTTCCACCACCCCTAGTTCATTTCCCAGAGTTAGGAGTTTTCATGTTCTGTCTCCCTTTCTGATATTTCCTACCCATTTCTTCTCCCTCCCCTTCTATTCCCTTTCACTATTATTTATATTCCCCAAATGAATGAGACCATATAATGTTTGTCCTTCTCTGATTGACTTATTTCACTCAGCATAATACCCTCCAGTTCCATCCATGTTGAAGCAAATGGTGAGTATTTGTCATTTCTAATGGCTGAGGAATATTCCATTGTATACATAAACCACATCTTCTTTATCCATTCATCTTTCAATGGACACTGAGGCTCCTTCCACAGTTTGGCTATTGTGGACATTGCTGCTATAAACATAGGGGTGCAGGTGTCCCGGCGTGAAACAGAATTCTTGCAGGTTTTCTGGGTCAAAGTGCACACGTTCACTGGCTTTGGAGTGATACCTGGGACTGGGGTAAGATGGGAGAGCGTCATTTGTGGCCACAGTGAAATGGACTATTTGCAACTGAGGGATGGAGGGTTTGGCCAACGTTCTCAAGAGAGTCTTAGACTGGGATCTCCACCCTGTCCCCTGCCACCATGGTGTCTAGAGAGGGTGATGGATACTGAGAGTGGGGATGGATATGTAGGAGGTCAGAAGGAGCAACCAAGCCCACTCTCAGCCTGTCCTTAGTCCATGCCCCTCAGACCTTTGCCAGATAAATAGCAAGTCGCTGAGATTCACAGAATTCACTCATTCAACCATTCTGGGGTGGGACGGATTCATAGAGCTATCAGCTGAATTCAGTCTTGGCTTTTTCTCTAGTCAGACACTTCTTCCAGGGCACCCATTCTTTCCCATAGAAACTTTGGGGCAAGATTTGGGACATGGAGGTGAGTCATGATTCAGGGGCCCCAGGCATTTTCTCAGGGTCCTCAGGTTGGTCTTAGGTGGCCAGTGATCTCTATACCCTGAACCTAACTACCTTGGTGCCCCGGATCCATCATTCACCAGTGTGGCAAGTCTGGACGTGTTACTCCATCTCCTTAAATTTTAATCTACCTCAATTTCAATAATTCTACATAATTTCCCACAGCTTCACTGTAGGACATGAGTGACAATCCCTGTTTGCCAAGCCCTAAGAAGGCTGGTGTCGGATCACAGCAGATGTTAATAACATATTCTCCGTGATTTGGACACATCAGTCTCATGTCAAGGCTGAGGACTAAGCCTCCATCCTCCGTTACTGTGGAGACATTCAATTCCCCTCTCTGGATTCACTCATTACCAAGTGTCCAGCTCATTCTCTACTCATTCAAAATCTGAATGCTTACGGAGCAATAGTGAAGCACCAGTCATTTCCTTTCCTTTTGGTTTTATTGGTGGTCAACCAAATCTCGCCTCGTTTCCACATTCCAGAATAGGGAACGGAGGTGCAGAGGGCTCCCCACCACTCTCTGGGGTACATGGTCATCCTAACTAGGACTCCCGTCCTAGGTCGTCAGTTTTGCTCCCTGTGCCATGTGGCATCTCTCTAATAACTCAGCCAAAGTCATGTGATTGCCCACAAAACTTGTCTGTGGGGGTTGTAAGTGCACACCAACTGTAGCAACTTCCTGCCTCCAACTTTGATCCAGAGGGCTCAAGCTGAACAGCTGAACAGACTGAACCATGCAATTCCCTATGGTTTTCTGCCTGCAAGTGGCTGACAATTTTCTCCCCTCTGGCCAATTTCCAGAATTTTGCTCGGACTGCAGAAAAGGAAACGTGCTGGACACACCAAGAACATCACCTTCTGTCCTCAAAAGGCAGACCAGGCAAGGCCGCTTCTGGCCCCGCAATAAGGTCAATCCTGCAGCGGACACAGAGGAAGGTATTGTGGAAATTTCCTCATTAAGTCAATCCAGAGTACTCTCTTTCATTAAGGACCATATGCTTATGAGATAGCAAAAACATAATGTGACGGTCCTTTTTGTTGTTGTTATTTCCTGTGTACAAATTTAAATTCACTAAGTCAACTGGTGGTAGGAGAAGGGTCCGGATGCATTTCTAACTCAAAAGTGGGCTCACTCTACTAGTAAACAACTTCTCTAGTGCATCTTTAGACCTTAGCTGATTTTGGAATATTGGGAGGTCTAAAGGTCTCCCTGGACCACTGCTTCTAAACTTTTCAAACCAACTAACAGCCAGGATTCAGGGCAGGTTAAGGTACACATAAAGGTTGGACAGATAATGCAGAAAATCTCCATAAGCTACACCTCCACTTTCCCCTAAGGGATAGCTTCTTACATGAGTGTGGAACATTTCTTTCAATCAGAGAAACTACACCCATATATTTTTAAATGCAAAGTGCTGAATTTACACTAAAACTCATGCTTTGTGAGTTGACATTCTAAGAGCTTTGACAACTGCATCATGTCAAGGGTCCCCCCTCTGGCAATGCACAGAATCTTTACATCTACATCCACAGTAGCATGACGCACAATAGTTACAGGCGGACACTCCCGAAAAGGCCATCAACTGAAGAATTGATAAATAAAATGGCATATATGTGAGTGTGTGTGTCTGTGTGTTGCACACACAGTGTGAAATAGTAATCAAACATTCATACAATTGAATTCACAACGTGCTACAACATGAATCGACCTTGAGAAATAAGATATTTTGGAGCTGCCAGCTGAGAAAATCCTATATTTTATGATTCCCCCTGAAAGAACTCTACACAGCAGGCAATTTCTAGAGAAAGAAAGGGGAGGTTACAAGGGTTAAAGGCGGCGGGGTGGGGGTGAGAGGGCAGAGTTAGTTCCTCAAGGGTACAGAGGTATTTTTCGACTTGGTGAGAGTTTTGTGTGTAAATGGTAGTAGTGGACACAAAGAACTCTGAATGTCATTATCACCCCTGAGCGTGTACTTACACACGATGAGAAGCATAGACATTAGGTCAGTTACATCCCCCAAAACACAAGGAGTAATCCTATAGACTAGATGATGAATAGAGAAGCTGCATTTGTGAACGCATAGAAACCAGAGTAGTCCTATATTATGTGGAGAAGTGGAAATTTACCCTGGGCAGGGTGCTTCCCATGACCCTGTCACTGCAACAAGGTATGCACTTAGTGTTTGCCCTTCTTCACGTTGACTATTTCACACTGATTATGTCTCCTTAGCTAAAAAAGACATAGATTCTGTTTCCCACTTCTTTGCTGCTCCTCTCCTTTGCCTTCCGTCATCCACTAAGTAGGTGGGCCCAGGAGCAGCTCAGTCCTTCCTTGTTCACCAGTGAGTACAAGCGCTGTAGCCCTGTGTCCACCTCAAGCAAAGCTCCTTGAGTAATTCCTGAGCAACACCAGCAATGCGCTGACAGGTACCTGTGCCTTCCCTGTCTTGCAGAGGGCCCACTGGAGGTTTCTCCTGGTGGCAAGGCAGAGGAAGGGGCCCCATATCTCCCCAAGGTAAGATCAGCTTACTTTTCCTGATGTAGAAATCTCTCTGTCTCTCTCTCTGTTTCTGTCTCTGTCTCTGTCTCTATCTCTATCTCTCTCTCTCCTCTCTCCTCTCGGGTAGTTTTCCAATCAATGCAGATTGTAGGACGTCACAATGTACACAAGCAATGCTATGTGCAATTCCCTGTTTGGGGCCATGTCGAGTGAAAGTCTATAATCACCTGACAGCTGCAACAAGAGGCAAGAGAAATGACAGCACCAGTTACAACATGTAGAGTACAGAGCATTCTCATTCACAGAACCTTTTCTTCCTTGAAAAGGAATTTTGTACTTGCTGATCAGAATGGACTGGACAGGTCTGCCAGGCAATGGTCAAGCCTCTTCCCTTGGGTGTCCTCTTTAAATTGGAGGAGCCATTGACTCAAACACTGTATATGATCTGGTTTCCTGGACTCATCTTCAAAGCAGTGTATAGAAGGATATGACCCTCATAATGTCTTCTTTTCTCTCAATCACAGGTGGATGCAGGAGAAAAGGAGAGCTGTACGTATCCTAGACTCAGGGCATTTTCACATAGAATCTAGGTGATGAAGAAGGTGGGGCTGCCCTGGCTGCTTTGGAGAACCACCAGTTTCCGGGTTTTCACTGGGAGGGGGATAGGAGAATCACGAGAGCAACGGCCTCTCCTGGGAAGAACTAGAACCATGTTCTATAGACTCCAGAAGAAGTAGTTTTTTCAATGAGGTTTATGTGTATGAGGTTTGGAGGGAGTTATGCATGAGTCTCTGTAACATGAGTGTGAGAGGTGTCTGTGTGTGCGTGTGGTTGTGTGTGTGCATATTCCTTCTGGAGCTCTTTCTCACTTAAACAACAAACTGCAAGTGTTGAAGTTGTAAAGAAGAAAAAAAAAACCCTCCAAGGCACACTTTGCCTACATTGGCCCATTCCTCCTTCACAGCATTTGTGTCTGGAGGATTCTTCAAAATTACTTCACCTCACTAGATATAGAGCAGAGATGAATGGCCCAAGCCCTTCCCTTCCTATGTGGAAAGGTCACCATGCGAACCAACGCCTATGTCCCAATGTTGGTGCCCTGGGCTACTGACCTGCCCTTATCTCTCAGCCCCTGGGTCATCAGAGAGCAAGGGAGTTCCAGCATCAGAATCCATGACTGACAGTACCGGAGGCTACAGAGGTCCCACAGAATGCCCAAAAGTAGAACGAGGCCTCAGTGGCCCCAGAAAGCAGGGGAGTTAGAGGGTACTTCACAGCTGCTTGGGCATAGCATTGGTGTGTACTGCACCTAGAAGGCCCACAGAACTTCTGGTCAGCCCACAGATTCTCAGAGGGGAGAGGGCCCATGCAAGACAGTGCAGGAAACAGCAATCAGTGCTGGAGTCCTTGATCAGACACGGCTGAAGCAGAGAAGCAGCAGACAGATATTTCAGTGTGTTTGATGACATTTTCTTTAGGCATACAAGCGCTCGACTCCTGCAATCACACACCCAGGGGACAGTGGAAAAGAGGAACTCAACGGAAAACTTGGTCCTTAGCTTGGTGCTTAACACCCTTGTTTCAGTCTCCTGCACAGTCAGGCCAGAGACTGCGAGCACTCGCTGTGTGGTTCCTCTCGGCAATGACCCTCCCACTGGCTCCATGGCCCATGCCAGTATAATTACACCCAGACTCCATAGACCCCCACAGACACTCTCTCTCTCTCTCTCTCTCTCTCTCTCTCTCTCTCTCTCTCTCACACACACACACACACACACACACACACACACACTGCATAGGAAAGGAAGACTGGAGGGAAAATTCCACTTGACAGATAATTACTATATTCTATTCCTGATACCAAAACTACATGTTACGGTAACTAACTTGAATATAAAGAAAAGGAAAATGGCTATTTTTAAATGTTAGGATGTCCATATTTCAAATCTTCTGTATGTGATTTTCTTTAGGATGATTAATCAGTGAACAACTACAGTGGGATATTGGCCTAGGGTTGCTTTCAGCCTCCGAAAATGTTACAGAAGACATGATCAGTACAGTAGCAGACTGTGGGCATCCTGGGGGAAGAACTGGTTTGCAAAGAAGAGAGTGGCAATTTAGCTGAACCTCAAAGATACAGGAGGCGTCAGGGACTCTGTCGTTACAACATAGCATATATGTTAGGGTATATGCTCTTTTAGACTGACTTCTTCCCACCGAACAGGATTCCTCTCACAAGGAAGTGAAAGGTCCCGTTTCTCCCTTCTTTGCTCCTGCCCTCTCTGCCTCCCTTTGTCCACCAAGGAGGAGGGCCCCGCAGCAGCTCAATGCGTACTGACTCACCACCCATGTGCGCACTCCCACAATGTAACCATATCCAGCAAAGCTCCCAGACTACTTTCTGAGCACCATCACTGTGGCCCTAACAGTGCCTATCTATCCCCCTAGCTCCCACTGAGGACCTGATAGCCGATCTTCCTCCTTCCACCGAAGAGGAAGAAGCCCCAAAAGTCTCTAAGGTAAACTCTTTTGTCTAAGACAGACATTTTTTACTTTTTCAATAGAATGAAGCTGTGATTCTGAGCCAGGACATCTCAGATGATGTATCTAATTCTCTCAGTGTGGAGAGTTTCAAGGGAGAGTGTGTTACCAACTGATAACTGGTACAGTAGGGTATTTGATGTATGACAAGATCACGGACAAACGGTATGGTAGGGAGCATTTTCCTCAGCAGAAATGTCCGTCCTTGAAAGTGAGTTATTGGTTTCCTGATCAGAATGGACCCACCAGATCTTCTATGAAATGCTTGAGCTTCTTCAATGTCCTCTGTGTGTTACTCTTGGGTCAAAGACTCCGCCACTGTTTCATTTACTTTCCAAAAGAGAGCGAAAGACCTGCGTAAATGCTGTATAGAGCCATGTGCTCCTACATTTTCTCTCTAATTGCAGGTGAATGCAGGCAGGAAGGAAAGTGATCCTTTCTTTATCAAGGTCCATTTTCCATGTCAGAATATAAGGATGGAAGAAGGTGAGGACTCTTGTATGCACAGCCCCCCTAACACTAGGCTCAAGCTGAGTATGGATTTTGTGATGTATTGAGAGAAACAGTCCCCTAAGGAACATGTCCATGTTCTACACTTTCTGAAGTACTAGGTCTTTTAGGTGGTGTGGGTTGTGTGTGTGAGGGTTGGGTGTGGCTGTGTTTATCTCTGTGCTTTAACTGCCAATGCATGTGTGTGTGTGTGTGTGTGTGTGTGTGTGTGTGCATGTGTCTTTGTGGGTCTGTTTCCTCAGGACATATTTTCCAATAGCACAAGTCAAACTTCCCCCCCAAAAATGTCACCTTCACCACATTTACACTTCATATAGCAGTGTTGCATGCAATACCACATGCCTCCCTCTACACAGCGGTACCTCCAGTTTTGCTTAAAATTCTCTTTCCTCAGAAGGAGATCCTGCTGAGAGAATACCTCCAGCTCTTGCCTTCTATATGGAAACATAAAAGTAGCATTCCATATGCGCATCCCACTCCTGTGACTCTGGGCATGGATCTGCAGTCGTCCCTCAGTTATGGGAGCATCAGTCACGTAACAAGTCCCTCATCCATTAGATACCTGGAAATGCTTATCTATAAGGCCACACCGTGCCCCATATTTTAAGTGGCTTCAGTGGAAAAATAACCCAGGATACATAATACACATTTAAGAACTCATTTTGGCATAGTCCTTTGTGTGGAACACACATAGGAAGCACACATGCTCGTGGTTAGCCCACAGATCGTGAAAGGTATGGATGTAGGTTCCACCCTCCACCATGCAGGTCGACATCTGTCAGAGTTGGGGCAAATTCTCATGCATGATTGAAGCCTATGACAGCACCTCCCACTCCCTTCTCCCGACAGTGCTTGGCTATCAATCCTCTACTCTCTACTTCCATGACTGGACTACTAACATACTTTGTCGTCACCAAACACATGGTATTTGTGTTTCTGTGGTTGGCATATTACACTTACAATAATCCTCTCTAGCTTCGAGTCAGTAAGGGTCTGAGAATCCACTAGAAAGATCCAGGAGACAGTTGATGACTGACCACACTCTCAATGAAAGTAGGAGGAGTGGCTGGTCCCCTACTAACAACAATATTGCTAATGCTGTTTTTCCCTAGATTTGTGTGTGGAGAACATAGAGGATTGAAGGAATGAGATGGGAAAATCTCCAGGTAGGAAACAATGCTGAGTAAACCCAATGGGAGAGATTCCCTGGGAGGAGTTGTGTTGGAACTGCTCATTTGGAGACTGAGCAAGTTGCATATGAAATCAGAAAAGAAAATGAGTTATGTGTAGGAATCAGATTTGTCTACTGTATAACATAAATAGTACTGACATAATAGTGACATAATAGTAGAAAACATGAGTTCAGTGTGTGGGCTTTGTGAACATCTATTCTCACTTTCTAAAAAGTACCTTTCCCTACACTTTCCCCTCTTTGCCAAAATCAAATGTCCAATCTTGGTTCTGTCTTGTTGACATCACTTTGGAATCATGCATGAAAGAGTTAGGATCTTTCTTCTCATTGACCTATGGGACACATAATCTGCAGGGACACAAGAACTCGCTCCCAGATACCTGAGCCTGGAGACCTGTAGGCTGTGCCAGGTGATGGGTAAGAAGTAAACTCTACTAACTGACAGGACATGTCACATCACCTTCATGTCTCTGTCCTCACCCTGGCTCCTCCATCAAGGGCACTCGCGCAGCTGGATTCGTTAAAGACTGTTTGCTGTGGGGCTCTGCACGTGCTCCATTCTACTTTGGGCCTTGCCACCCTCAACACATGCTGTCATTTCCTCAAGCTTCTCCAGAACATCCATCCTCATCCTCTCTTTCCAATGTCCAGGGTAAACACTGGCACGTAGTAGCATGTGTTCATGTGGCCATACTCTTCACATCTCCAAGGACCTCACTTAAAGACTAAGGGGTATTGGACAAGTTACTGTCCTGTAGTTTTCTCTCATTCTCTCTAAATCTTCACAAGATAATGGGATGGAAGTGTAGGTTGGAGGACAGAGGTCAAGTTCCTCAATACATAGGAGAAAGACCCAGGATAGGGAGGTCTTGAGGAAGGGATAGATCATCTGGAATTCAGGGCACCTCAACCCTGGAGAAGTGGGGTCTAGGATATCACCGCCTATTGCTTTGCACTTTCCTTTCCCCCATTCACCCTGAAATCATTGCTGCACTGTCCACCTGAACAAGAGTCTGTGCATTCAAAGGTTCCAAGGAATGAAGAAGTATGCTGCCTCTAATGTATTTGCTTCTTCATCCTTTTTCACTTCCTCTCTTTGTCCCCATAGATCCTCTGTATACTGCTCATCCATTTTCTCTTTCTAGGACTCTGGCCCTGTAGATCCTGGTATCATCCAGGTACTGGAAGCCTTACCTCATCAGGGTCTAGGAAATCTCTGCAGCCACGCTCACCCCCTTCCTTAGCACTGCCCTGCACCTGACCCTGGGCCTGCACCACTGATTCATGGTGAGTCATCTGTCCTGAATGGCCCAGCAGGGAGCCAGGCTGTGAGTCAAAAGCCAACCAATCTGGCTCTGCCCTAGACTCCCTGCACACGGTCTAGTTCTACCCTAGGTGACTCTGGTCATACTTGAAATCTTCCCTTCCTTTCAGCTGTCAAACCTTCTCCATTACAGGACCCTAAAGAAAGAGCAGAGGATGCAGTTTCTCAGCAGGAACACAAAACCGTGTAAATGCGCAGTGCCTGCCATGAAAAGGGTAAGGGAAAGAAGTATACATGTTACTCATCACTCCCTCAGCTTTCTTGGTGGGTCTGCAGCTTGATCAGCCAAAATGCCTAGGTAGCTGCTCTTGCCTAAGACCCCCGAAATAAGAGGATGGCCGACATCTGTGCAGGCCACTGGAGGATGCCCTGAGCACATCCCCCAGGGACCCAGTAGCTACTCCCAGCATGCAGCAGAGTATGAAGTGAAATGTCTGCCAGCAGGCAGGGCTCTGGGTGCCTGAAGGCCATCATGGGCATGCCTGGAGGAGGTGTTGTGCATTCTTTGCTCTCTGAAGAGCGCCCTTGATTCTGTTCTTCATCTCCCTCTGCAGGACACAGCCCTACCTTTGTAACAGGCTCCAAGTCAGCAGAGCTTCCTCTGTTAATCACTAGTTGTGAAGAGACATTTGGGGGTGGCGCTGTGCACCCCCTATTCAGGCATCTGTTAAATGAGAGAAGGCACAGGGCATTCCAGTGCTCATGCAAGCACGACTGCTCACCTCTCGCAGATGTGCATCCCTCTGGCACATGGTAGGCCCTGGTATCAAGGTGGGGTCACGATGCAATCCCCATCTGGCTGGCAGCTTACCATTTCCTTGGGTTTCTTGACCCTAATGGACCCTTCTGGGACATAGGGGCAAGCTTCATGGCAATAGTTTTCCACGTGACCTTGGAGCTTCCATAGATTCTGTCCCAGTTGGCAGACAAAGCCATCAGGGAAAGCAGAGCCCTGTGCTCCCACTCAGACATGTCTTGCAGCTCAGTGTGTGTATTCTGCAAACTCATTCCCTATGTGCTACAGCAGCCTGGCGTACTGCTATGCCATGCACCACAGGCAGATGTGCCTAAGGTTCATCCAGAAAGAAACTCACTTGAGTGAGTTTGAGTGAGTTCACTTGAGTGCTCTCAGAGAGATTGGGCAAGTGACTGGCAAGCAACAGAAGCACCCTGCACTGACAGGGAGGCGGGCTCTTAGGGAAGGGCCCCGATGGCATCGCTAATAAAGCCTTCATTCAGGCCCCAGGGGATGGATGCAGTTTCTCTTCCTTCGTGTCAGGCTTGGGTTCTGCAAAGAAACTTCCATCCCAAGAGTTCAGAAAACCAACCTAAGAGAAATCCTAGAACTCCTATAAAAGCTGTAGCTAACAAAATGCCGTAATCTTGTACAACAGCATGTCCTGTTTCTCACAGGTGCAGAGGAGGAACTTCTTGCCATCTCCCAGACCTCGGGGCTCCAGAGGCCCTCATCGTAATGGACTGATGGGCCTTTGGTCTCCCGCTGCAGCTCTGCTGGTTTCCCAGGGGTCTTCCCATGAGGCAGAAACACACATGCAGGTACTGCTCAGGTGCACTTGACACTTGCAGGCCTCAGGAACTGATTTTTGCACTTCCAACAAGCAGACAAGACTCAGGAGCCCTGGAGACAAGACAGAGGGATCCTCTGAGATTGACACACCCTTTGAGTTGGGTTGAGAGTCAGTACTAATGAACTAGCAACTGAGGAGGAAGCAGCACCCCAGGTCTCACCCAGTGCATTTCGGGGAGTCTGGAGGCCGGTTAGTGTCACATCTCTAACTACAGCACTATACAGCCTTCCAGTTCTTTCCCCCTGCCTACTGCAAGGTCTGCTCCTCCTCCAGCTGTCTCTCCAATCCCAGAAGGAATGCACAGTGTGAGAGGTGCAAGAAGATGCAGGACTACCACGGCTCCATGACCACTCTACAGTCCAATTGAGGGGCAGCATCTGTGCATCCTCTGTTTCAGAGGTCACACAGCTCACCTGGCCTCCTCCTCTCTTGGTCAGAACCCCTTTCAGTCACCTGTTCACCATCACTGTCCCCAGCCCTGTCCATCTGGCTGACTGAGCCCTGCTCACTGCCACATGTCACTTTGGTCGGCCTGACCTACTGGGTCCTCAAAGCACTGCCCCTGGCCCCTCCACCTCACCAGGCAGGGAGTCTGCATGAGACTTCCAACTCCTGACCGGCCAGCTCCAGAAGCAGCTGCAGTTCCTGTCTCCCTCCATATAGGACTCCGGCCCATCCTGGATTACCCTCTACTGGGTTTAGTGGGCAGGCCCTCTGTAACACAAGGCCTCAGTTATAGCTGAAGCAGATGCCAGCTGTACCTCCCTGCTGCTCCCAGCACCTCTGAAATAGAGCCCCCACCTGGGATGTATAGATTTTCCTGTCTTCACTTGGCAGGGCTCCCTTCCCACTGGGGTCCTAGTGACCCTCCCCACCACAGCCTGCCCATCACTGCTGCTGCCATGTCCAGCCCCTCCTTGAGCATACCTGAAGGACTGTCGATCCCCAGCCAGCCCCTCACCCTGAGGTCAACGCCATAGACACCACTCTGTGGAAATGCGCTACTGCCCTTCAACTCACATCTCCTGGGCCCTGCCCTCTCAGAGCTCCTGACTTCTAGCAGAGGGCCCAGGACAACTGTCTGCCAGTATGCCTTTACTGATGGGTGTTACCAGGTGTCTACTCCTAGAGCCCTATCTCTGTGATGAACACAGCAAGAGCATCCTTGTAAGGAGGATGGCAATCTCAACTCAAGGATACATATGCATGTGTAGAGGAAACAAGGTCAGAGAAATTTTAAAAATTTTAAATTTGATGTAGTTGATGTAGTATTATTAGTTTCAGGGGCAGAATTCAGTGATCAATAGGTTGAATGGAAAGGCCAGTGCTCATCAAGTCACAATCCCTCTTTAATGCCCATCCCTGAATTACCCCATTACCCACCTACTTCCCGTCCATCAACTTGTTTCCTAGAATTAAAAGTCTCCTATATTTGCTTTTGTCTCTGTTCTTTTTCATTCTGTCTTCCCTTCCCCTGTGTTCATATGGTTTTCTTCTTAAATGTCACATATAAGACAGACCATATGGTAGTTGAGTTTTGCTAAGGGTATATTCTATGAGTTTAGTAGACTTCCAATGTGTCATCTGATATGTGTGGAGTGTAGACATCATTAATCCTGTCATTGCAACAAGAGAAATGCCGAAGAAGCTGAAAATCAACAAATCCTCCCAAAATCCATCAGAGAACTGAGATCTCAGGCCAAACTGTCCCCAGAAAAACTGGAGAGACAAGTGAACACAGAAAAATATCCACACATAGAGCCCTCCAGGCTTCTCTGTGGACCAGGGGACCCAACTCCAGCTCCCTCTGCTATTCTCTTACCTAATGGTAACAAAGTCTTGGAAGCACTTAAAGCCACTTCCCAGGGACACGTGTTCGCCAAACCATGAGAGCTACTCATACCACTACACAAGGCTTCCCATTCCGAACACATTTCTGCTGCATTAAAGGGCACCTGGTAACTGGGTGATGGTCACTACAGAGGGTGCTTGATGGAAAGAACACTGGGTGTGATAATGTATTTTGGCAAATGGAATTTAAATAAAACATTCTCTTTTTCGTTCAATGAACTGGAATCAGAGCAATTTGTTTTAACAGATGTCATAAAATCAGCATTACCATATATACAAAGGACAAGCCACCAGTTTGGCATACAAAAATGCCATATATTGAAATTGGGTTCATTGGAAAAATTCGGGACTTGCTAAGACACCATGTACAACAGAGAGCAAGCAAGAATGCTTTTTAGACATCCAGCTTTATAAACAGGAGCTTAATATCCCCCTTACAAAGTCAATTATTTGGCAACATTTGAACAATATTTTCTACACAGCCCAGCAGGTCATTTATCTGTAGGGCTATGTGGCCCTTTCAAAGAAAAGCTCCTAAAATAAAGCATCCACATAATTGTAAATGAAGCATGTTGAGGACTCGAGTTAGCCTGTAGAGCAGCATTAATCTAGCCATTGGACTGGAGTATTAGTTATCCAGAGGGCCGGGGAACCCACCAGTGGGGCTGGAAGAAATGGCAGGAAACCTGTTCAGCAGCTGCATGGCTTGTGTTGGGGAGGTTGCACCCACCCCATGCTGAAACCAGCCTCCCCACCTGCAACTGTCAAGTGAGGCAAACAGGAATAAAGAGAATAGAAGAAATGGCAACAACCAGGATGGAAAAACGAAATGTTCTGGAATGAGTCTTCCAATAGTATCGACCTACTCAGTCAGGAAACATCCACAGGCAGGGGCACTGCTCTCACCGCTAAGAGGGTGGTATTAGTTTGTAACCACTCAGCAACCAACTCTAGAGCGTCTAGTGTGCAGACAATACCGGGGGCCCTCTTTGCATCCTCTCATCAGCTGAGCCCATTCCCTATGTCTTCAACTGAAACATCTGGAATGGAATTTTCCCCCTTGTAACTAGAAGACCACCCTTTCTCTATTTTGTCTACCTCCATCCTCCTCTCCTCTGGCAGTCACCAGATTGTTCTCTGTATCTATGAATCTGCTTCTGTTTTGTTTTTTAAATCCTACATGTACTGAAATCAATCATATGGTATTTATCTTTCAAGTATTACACTTAGCCTAATATCCTCTAGATACACCTATTTGTCACAACTGGCAAGGTTTCATTCTTTATAAATGTAATTTTCAAATGAATATATACAATATATATTTTACATCTTTTTATCCATTCAGCTATGATGGAAAACTGGATTGCCTCCATAATTGGCTGCTGTATTTATAGCTGCAATAATATTGAGTCTGCATATATCTTTTTGAATTAGTGCTTCTGTTTTTTTTTATTTAAACTCAATTTGAGGGGATTCCTAGGTGGCTCAGCGGTTTAGCGCCTGCCTTTGGGCACAGGGTGCAATCTTGGAGTCCCGGGATCGAGTTCCACGTTGGGCTCCCAGTATGGAGCCTGCTTCTCCCTATGCCTATGTCTCTGCCTCTTTCTCTCTCTCTCTCTCTCTATGTCTATCATGAATTAATAAATAAACAAAAAATAAATAAAAATAAATTCCCTTTGATTAATATATAATGTATTATTACTTTCAGAGGCAGGATTTAGTGATTCACCAGATGCACATAACACCCAGTGCTCATGACATCAAGTGCCCTCCTTAACACCCATCACCCAGTTACCTCATCCACCCCCCCCCATCTCCCCGCCAGTAATCCTCAGTTTGTTTCCTATAGAGTCTCTTACTATTTGTCTCCCTCTCCATCATCTTATTTTTTCTTCCCTTCCCCAATGTTCATGTGTTTTGTTAAATTCCACATATAAGTGGAAGAAAATAATTTGTCTTTCTCTGACTGACTTATTTCACTCATAATAATACCCTCCACTTTCATGCATGTAGTTACAAATGCCAAAATTTCATTTTCTGATGACTAATATTTATATATCTATAAATATAAATAATAATTTGTATATAATATGTATATCACATCTTTATCCTTTCATCTGTTGATGGACATCTAGGCTCTTTCCATATTTTTCCTGTTGTTGATAATGCTGCTATAACCCTTGGTGTGCGTGTGCCCCTTCAAATTACTATGTTTATCCTTTGGATAAATACCTAGTACTGCAACCCATCAATTGCCCTGCTGGGGATTTACCCCAAAGATACAGATGCAATGAAACGCCGGGACACCTGCACCCCGATGTTTCTAGCAGCAGTGTCCACAATAGCCAAACTGTGGAAGGAGCCTCGGTGTCCATCGAAAGATGAATGGATAAAGATGATGTGGTTTATGTATACAATGGAATATTCCTCAGCCATTAGAAACGACAAATACCCACCATTTGCTTCGACGTGGATGGGACTGGAGGGTATTATGCTGAGTGAAATAAGTCAATTGGAGAAGGACGAACATTATATGGTCTCATTCATTCGGGGAATATAAGAAAGAGTGAAAGGGAATAGAAGGGGAGGGAGAAGAAATGGGTAGGAAATATCAGAAAGGGAGACAGAACATAAAGACTCCTAACTCTGGGAAACGAACTAGGGGTGGTGGAAGGGGAGGAGGGCGGGGGGTGGGGGTGAATGGGTGATGGGACTGAGAGGGACACTTGACGGGATGAGCACAGGGTGTTATTCTGTATGTTGGCAAATTGAACACCAATAACAAATAAATTTATTATTTAAAAAATCCAAAAAAAAGATGTGGTTTATGCATGCAATGCAATATTACTCAGCCATTAGAAACGACAAATACCCACCATTTGCTTCGACGTGGATGGGACTGGAGGGTATTATGCTGAGTGAAATAAGTCAATCGGAGAAGGACAAACATTATATGGTCTCATTCATTTGGGGAATATAAACAATAGTGAAAGGGAAGAAAGGGTAAAGGAGAAAAATGGGTGGGAAATATCAGAAATGGAGACAGAACATGAGAGACTCCTAACTCCTAACCCGAACTGTGCAGATCAGCATCCCCCGCCCTGGAGCATCCAGGCCATTGTGGACTGGGAGACTGGGGTAGTTACTGCTGCAGCTGACTCCAAAGCTGGAGACCTGTCTTCCACCAGTGTTGTTGTCCCTCCTGGTGTCATGTCACCTTGTGCCGGGGAGGGGCGGGGCCTCCAGGAAACAGAGGCCTCACAGGGGAAACAGCTTTCACTGAGCTGTTCACCCAACAGGGGGCAGGCATCTCCCCAGATGCACACACACCTGAGAATCAGCACAGCAGCCCCTCCTGCAGAAGACATGCTGTAGGGACAGGGAAGGAGCAAGTTCTTGACCAGGTAGCACTGGAAAGCTCCAGAAGTCGAGGAATTTACAGTATATAGAGCTAGAGAATACCCCTCTTTTTTTTCCTTTTTACCTTTTTTTCAGTACAACTCCTTTTTATATCCAACTAAAAATTTCCAACTTCTTTTCTCTTTTCCCACCTTAACTATATTTTACTACCTCTTCATTTTTAAGTTTCTTCCTTTTTGACTTTCATATTTCTACAGTTACAGGTCTTAGATATATTTTCCTTTTCTAGATTCCCTTCAAAATTACTCAATTTTGGGAGATATACGAGATATGTTTTTGTTTCGTTTTGTTTTGTCTTTTTTTTTTTCTCTGTCTCATTTGGTTCTACAATGGTGGAAGTTAATACCTTCTGTGACCAGCATGCACCTAAAACCAAGTGGTATACTGTCTAGTTCATTTTGTGATATTATATTCTCTCTTCATTTCCATTCTCCCACCCTCTTTTATCTCCTTTGTGTTATGGTGGTCAATGTTGGGGCTCTCTACAAGTATTTCTGGTTTATATAAAGTTGGTACTGAGCATCTTCTAACATACAGAACTTAATATACTCAGAACCAAGAGGATCACCCTCTAGGATCCCTCAGGTAGACCTCATTCTCCCTCCACTAAAACTTCATCATCCCAACCATCTCTCAGTCTCCCTGTTTTTTTTTCCTCTCCTTTTATTTTCTTTCTTTTTTTCCAATTTACTTTTGCTCTTTTGCTCTTTTTTTTTCTTTTTTTTCTACTTCTCTGGGATTCTTGGCCTTTTATTTTTAACTACTTTGTTTTAAAATTTGTTTTTCACAGAACATGAAAGACTCCTAACTCTGGGAAATGAACTAGGGGTGGTGGAAGGGGAGGTGGGAGGGAGGTGGGGATGACTGGGTGACAGGCACTGAGGTGGGCCTTGATGGGATGAGCACTGGGTGTTACTCTATATGTTGGCAAATGGAACACCAATAAAAAATAAATTTATAAAAATAGATAAATAAATAAAATTTATTTTTCACTTTACTGGTCCTTTTGTTTTATTCAATTCTGATCTTTGTTTTCAATTTCTGGTCTCTGAACTCATCAGAATAATCTAGGGTGAAATTTACTTAGGTTGTGGTTTATATTCTTGACTAAGCCCGGTCATACAGCCACTCTGCATGGCACAAAATGACTAGAAGGAAGAACTCACCACAAAAGAATCAGAAACAGTACTCTCTGCCACAGAGTTACAGAATTTGGATTATAATTCATTGTCAGAAAGCCAATTCAGAAGCACTACTATAAAGCTACTGGTGGCTCAGGAAAAAAGCATAAAGGAATCAAGCGACTTCATGATGGCAGAATTTAGATCTAATCATGCCAAAATTAAAAATAAATTAAATGAGATGCAATCCAAACTGGAAATCCTAACACAAGGGTTAATGAGGTGGAAGAAAGAGTGAGCAACATAGAAGACAAGTTGATGGCAAGGAAGGAAGTTGAGGAAAAAAGAGAAAAACAATTAAAAGACCATGAGTAAAAGTTAAGGGAAATAAATGACAGCCTCAGAAGGGAAAATCTACATTTAATTGGGGTTACAGAGGGCACCAAGAGGGACAAAGGACCAGAAAGCATATTTGAACAAATCATAGCTGAGAATTTCCCTAATTTGGGGAGGAAAACAGGCATTCAGATCCAGGAGCCAGAGAGGTCCCCCCACCAAAATCAATAAAAATCTTTCAACAACTTGACATTTAATAGTGAAACTAGCAAATTCCAAAGATAGAGAGAAAATCCTTAAAGCAACAAGAGACAGGATTTCTAACATATGGGAAGAAATATCAGATTAACAGCAGACCTTTCCACAGAGACCTGGCAGGCCAGAAAGGGCTGGCAGGATATATTCAGGGTCCTAAATGAGAAAAACAAGCAGACAAGAATACTATATCCATCAAGGCTCTCATTCAGAATAGAAGGAGACATAGAGAGTTTCCAACATAGGCAGACGCTGAAAGAATGTGACCACCAAACCAGCTCTGCAAGAAATATTAAGAGGGACCCTGTAAAAGAAAGATGAAGCCCAAAGAAATAATCCATAAAACAGGGACTGAATAGGTATTACAATGACACTAAATTCATATGTTTCAATAGTTACTCTGAACTATTGGGCTAAATGAACCCATCAAAAGATCTTTGCAGGGTTTCGGACTGGATAAAAAAGGAAGACCCTTTTGCTGTCTACAAGAGATTCATTTTAGACCTAAGGTCCTCTCCAGCCTGAAAATGAAAGATTGGAGAACCATTTACCATTCAAGTGGTCCTCAAGAGGAAGCTGGGGTAGCAATCCTCATATAATATAAATTAAAGTTTATTCAAAAGACTGTCATAAGAGATGAGGAGCGACACTATATCATATTAAAGGGTCTATCCAACAAAAAGGCCTAACAGTCAGGAGTATTTATGCCTTTAATGTAGGAGCTGCCAAGAATATCAATCCACTAATAACCAAAGTAAAGACAGACTTATATAATAATACACTAATAGTAGGAGATTTCAACATGGCAGTTTCGGCAAATGACGGATATTCTAAGCACAACATCACCAAAGAAACAATAGCTTTAAATGATACACTGGACCAGATGGATTTAACAGATATATACAACTGAACGCAACTGAATACACATTCTTCTCAAGTGCACATGGAACTTTCCGCAGAATAGACCACATACTGAGTCACAAATCAGGTCTCAACCAATACCAAAATATTGAAATTGGCACCTGAATATCCAGACCACAATGCTTTGAAACTAGAACTCAATCACAAGAAGAAATTTGCAAGAAACTCAAACACGTGGAGGTTAAAGAGCATCCTGCTAAAAGATAAATGGGTCAATCAGGAAATTAGAGAAGAAATAAAAGATTTCTGGAAACTAGTGAAAGTGAAGATACAATCATTCAAAATCTTTGGGATTCAGCAAAAGCAGTCCTATGAGGGAAATACATTGCAATACAAGCATCCCTCAAAAAATTGGAAGAAACTCAAATATACAATCTAACCTGGCACCTAGAGGAACTGGAGAAAGAACAGTAAGTAAAACCTACACCAAGCAGAGGACAATGAAATAGAGACCAGAAGAACTGTAGAACAGATCAACAAAACCAGGATTTGGTTCTTTGAAAGAATTAATAAGATAGATAAATATTATCCAGCCTTATTTTAAAAAAAGAGACTCAAATTAATAAAATCATGAATGAAAGAAGAGAGGTCACAACCAATACCAAGGAAATACAAACGATTTTAAAAACATGTTATAAGCAGCTATGTGTGATAAATTAGACAATAATAGAAGAAATGTATGCATTTTTTGGAAAACCACAAATTACCAAAACTGGAACAGGAAGAAATAGAAAACCTGAAAAGGCCAATAACCAGGGAGTAAATTGAATCCGTCATCAAAAACCTCCCAAGACCAGGGCCAGATGGCTTCCCAGTGGAATTCTATTAAAGGTTTAAAGAAGAAACAATTCCACTTCTATTAAAGCTGTTCTGAAAGAAAAAAGGGACAGAATACTTCCAAACTCATTTTATGAAGCCAGCATCACCTTAATTCCATAACCAGACAGAAACCCCACCAAAGGAGAATTATAGAACAATATCCCTGATGAACACGATGCAAGAGTTCTCAACAAGATACTAGCCAATAGGATCCAACGGTACATTAAGAAGATTATTCACCATGACCTAGTGGGATTTATCTCTGGGATGCAGGGCTGGTTCAACACTATATCATATTAAATGCTCGTAAAGCACTCGTAAAGCAATCAATGTGATAGATCATATCAACAAAAGAAAATACAAGAACCATAAGATCCTCTCAATAGATGCAGAGAAAGCATTAGACAAAATACAGCATCCATTCCTGAACAAAACTCTTCAGAGTGTAGGGAGGGAGGGAACAGTCCTCAGCATCTTAAAAGCCATCTACGAAAAGCCAACAGCAAATATTCTCAATGGGGAAACACTGAGAGCCTGCCTTTCCCCTAAGATCAGCAACACGACAGGCAGTTTACTCTCACCACTGCCGTACAACATAGAAGTCCTAGCCTCAGCAATCAGGCAACAAAAAGACATAAAAGGCATTCCAATTGGCAAAGAAGAAGTCAAACTCTCCCTCTTCACAGATGACATGATACTGTGCGTAGAAATGCCAAAAGGCTCCACGCCAGGATTGCTGGAACTCATATAGCAATTCGGCAATGTGGCAGGATACAAAATAGATGCCCAGAAATTAGTGGCAGTTCTATACACTAATATTGAGACTGAAGAATAATAAATGAAGGAATCAATCCCATTTGCAATTGCACCCAAAAGCTTAAGATACCGATGAATAAACCCAATCAAAGAGGTAAAGCATCTATACCCTAAAAACTACACAACACTTCTGAGGGAAATTGAGGAAGACACAAAGTAATGGAAAAATACTCCATGCTCGTGGATTGGAGGAATTAACATTGTGAAAATGTCAATGCTACCCAGAGCAATTTACACATTTAATGCAATCCCTATCAAAATACCAAGGACTATCTTCAGAGAGTTGGAACAAATCATCTTAAGATTTGTGTGGAATCAGAAAAGACCCTGAATACCAGGGGAATACTGAAAAAGAAAACCAGAGCCGGGTGCATCACAATGCCAGGTTTTAAGTTGTACTACAAAGCTGTGATCATCAAAACAATGTGTTAATGGCCACAAAATAGACACATAGATCAATGGAACAGAATAGAGAACCCAGAAATGGGCCCTCAACTGTACGGTCAACTCATCTTCGACAAAGCAGAAAAGACTCTCCACTGAAAAAGGTCAGTCTCTTCAATGAATGGTGCTGGGAAAATTGGACAGCCACGTCCAGAAGGATGAAACAAGACCATTCTCTTACACAATACACAAAGATACTCAAAATGGATGAAAGATCTAAATGTGAGACAAGAATCCATCAAAATCCTAGAGGAGAACACAGGCAACACCCTTTTTGAACTTGGCCACAGCAACTTCTTGCAAGATACATCGATGAAGGCAAAAGAAACAAAAGGAAAAATGAACTATTGGGACTTCATCAAGACAAGAAGCTTTTGCACAGCAAAGGATACAGTCAGCAAAACTAAAAGACAACCTACAGAATGGGAGAAGATATTTGCAAATGACATATCAGATAAAGGGCTAGTTTCCAAGATCTATAAAGAACTTATTAAAATCAACACCAAAGAAACAAACAATCCAACCATGAAATGGGCAAAAGAAAATGCTCTGGATCACTTGCCATCAGGGAAATACAAATAAAATCCACAATGAGATACCACCTCACACCAGTGAGAATGGGGAAAATTAACAAGACAGGAAACAACAAATGTTGGAGAGGATGTGGAGAAAGGGGAACCCTGTTGCACTGTTGGTGGGAATGTGAACTGGTACAGCCACTCCGGAAAACTGTGTGGAGGTGGAGTTAAACTAGAACTGCCCAATGACCCAGCAATTGCATTGCTGGGGATTTACCCCAAAGATGCAGATTCAGTGAAATGCCAGGACACTTGCACCCCAATGTTTATAGCAGCAATGTCCACAATAGCCAAACTACGGAAGAGCCTCAGTGTCCATTGACAGATGAATGGATAAAGATGTGGTCTATATGTACAGTGGAATATTACTCACCATCAGAAACGACGAATACCCACCTTTTGCTTCAAGGTGGATAGAACTGTAGGGTATGATGCTGAGTGAAGTAAGTCAATCGAAGAAGGACAAACATTATATGGCTTCACTCATATGGGGAATATAAAAATTAATGAAAGGGATTATAGGGTAAAGGAGAGAAAATGAATGGGAAAAATTAGAGAGGGTGACAGAACATGACTCCTAACTCTGGGAAATGAACTAGGGGTAGAGTAAGGGGAAGTGGATGGGGCGATGGGGAGACTGGGTGACAGGCACTGAGGGAGGCACTTTTTTATGTTTACTCTTTTTTTAATAAATTTATTTTTTAATTGGTGTTCAATTTGCCAACATACAGAATAACACCCAGTGCTCATCTCGTCAAGTGCCCAACTCAGTGCCCACCACCCATTCACCCCCACCCCCCGCCCACCTCCCCTTCCACCACCCCTAGTTCATTTCCCAGAGTTAGGAGTCTTTATGTTCTGTCTCCCTTTCTGATATTTCCCACTTATTTTTTCTCCTTTCCCCTTTATTCCCTTTCACTATTTTTTATATTCCCCAAATGAATGAGAACACATAATGTTTGTCCTTCTCCAATTGACTTACTTCACTCAGCATAATACCCTCCAGTCCCATCCACGTCGAAGCAAATGGTGGGTATTTGTCGTTTCTAATGGCTGAGGAATATTCCATTGTATACATAAACCACATCTTCTTTATCCATTCATCTTTCAATGGACACCGAGGCTCCTTCCACTGTTTGGCTATTGTGGACATTGCTGATAGAAACATCGGGGTGCAGGGGTCCACGTTTCATTGCATCTGAATCTTTGGGGTAAATCCCCAACAGTGCAATTGCTGGGTCATAGGGCAGGTCTATTTTTCACTCTTTGAGGAACCTCCACACAGTTTTCCAGAGTGGCTGCACCAGTTCACATTCCCACCAACAGTGTAAGAGGGTTCCCTTTTCTCCGCATCCTCTCCAACATTTGTGGTTTCCTGCCTTGTTAATTTTCCCCATTCTCACTGGTGTGAGGTGGTATCTCATTGTGGTTTTGATTTGTATTTCCCTGATGGCAAGTGATGTAGAGCATTTTCTCATGTGCATGTTGGCCATGTCTGTGTCTTCCTCTGTGAGATTTCTCTTCATGTCTTTTGCCCATTTCATGATGCGATTGTTTGTTTCTTTGGTGTTGAGTTTAACAAGTTCTTTATAGATCTTGGAAACTAGCCCTTTATCTGATACGTCATTTGCAAATATCTTCTCCCATTCTGTAGGTTGTCTTTTAGATTTGTTGACCGTATCCTTTGCTGTGCAAAAGCTTCTGATCTTGATGAAGTCCCAATAGTTCATTTTTCCTTTTGTTTCTTTTGCCTTCGTGGATGTATCTTGCAAGAAGTTACTGTGGCCGAGTTCAAAAAGGGTGTTGCCTGTGTTCTCCTCTAGGATTTTGATGGATTCTTGTCTCGCATTTAGATCTCTCATCCATTTTGAGTTTATCTTTGTGTATGGTGCAAGAGAGTGGTCTAGTTTCATTCTTCTGCATGTGGATGTCTAATTTTCCCAGCACCATTTATTGAGGAGACTGTCTTTTTTCCAGTGGATAGTCTTTCCTGCTTTGTCGAATATTAGTTGACCATAAAGTTGAGGGTCCACTTCTGGATTCTCTATTCTGTTCCATTGATGTGTGTCTGTGTTTGTGCACAGACAGTGTGCACCACACTGTCTTGATGACCACAGCTTTGTAGTACAACCTGAAATCTGGCATTGTGATGCCCCCAGCTATGGTTTTCTTCTTTAAAATTCCCCTGTCTTTTCCGATTCCACACAAATCTTAAAATAATTTGTTCTAACTCTCTGAAGAAAGTCCATGGTATTTTGATAGGGATTGCATTAAACGTGTAAATTGCCCTGGGTAACATTGATATTTTCACAATATTAATTCTGCCAATCCATGAGCATGGAATATTTTCCCATCTTTTTGTGTCTTCCTCAATTTCTGTCAGAAGTGTTCTATAGTTTTTAGGGTATAGATCCTTTGGTTAGGTTTATTTCTAGGTATCTTATGCTTTTGGGTGAAATTGTAAATGGGATTGACTCCTTGATTTCTCTTTCTTCAATCTCATTGTTAGTGTATAGAAATGCCACTGACTTCTGGGCATTGATTTTGTATCTTGACACACTGCCAAATTGCTGTATGAGTTCCAGCAATCTTGGGGTGGAGTCTTTTGGGTTTTCTATGTAGAGTATCATGTCATTGGCGAAGAGGAAGAGTTTGACTTCTTCTTTGCCAATTTGAATGCCTTTTATTTCTTTTTGTTGCCTGATTGCTGAGGCTAGGACTTCTAGTACTATGTTGAATAGCAGTGGTGAGAGTTAACATCCCTGTCTTGTTCCTGATCTTAGGGGAAAGGCTCCCAATGCTTCCCCATTGAGAATGACATTTGCTGTGGGCTTTCTGTAGATGGCTTTTAAGATGTTGAGGAATTTTCTGAGGGGGGCACTTGATGGGATGAGCAGTGGATGTTATAATATAGGTTGACACATCAAACTCAAAAAAATATACAGGAAAAAAAATCAACGATGACGTATGTAAAATACACTCTAGATGATTCCCAAGAGGTGATGAGAAAATCGAAGGAAAAGCAGAACTGAACAAAAGACAGCAAAAGGACCGCTAATGTGAAAAACAAATATTAAATCAGATAGTAATAATGAAAAACAAAAAGCAAAGAATAAGAAGAAAATAAATGGGTGGTGGGTATAAATGGGTAGTGTTGGTGTGAAAGTGGTGGTGGTGAGAGAATGTATTCTCCCTAAGGGGATCTAGAGGGTGATCCACTTGTATCTAGGTGTATTTTGTTCTGTATTTTAGAAGATGGTAATTCCAAACTTATATAATCTGACAAATCTTATATAAAAACCCAACGTCGACCAGAAAAACATAAATAAGATAAAAGATGGGGGCAGAATGGCAGGGAACAGAGAATATAGTCTCACAGAATGAACCAACATTGTGTTCTACTTGGTTCTGCGTGTATTTTGGTTGTGTGTTAGAAGGTACTAACTTCCAGCATTATAAACAAAATGAGACAGAATAAAGAAAAACCCTTGCCTGGTGCTGGGCTCTGTATGAGTTGTTTATCCCATGAGGCCTTTGTTCCCTAGAGGCCCCGTCTCTACCAGCTGAAAAGCGAAAAGAAGAGGGAAAAAAATGGCAGTGGCCAGATCTCCCGCTCAGGATCTAAGATCTCCCAGCAAGTACCTAATTGCAGTCTCCCAGTCCACACTGGCCTAGATGCTCCTGGGGGCTAGCGTGGGTGCACTGATCTGCACAGCTTGCAGGGCACCCAGAGGAAGTAGAGTTCTTGCTGTCCTGTGCCCTGTCTGGTTCTGCCTGTCTCAGGGGAAGGGAGGATTTCTGGCTTTTTCTGCTTCGGCACCTTGGGATGGAGGGCCCTTTACTCCTGGACCCACACTCCTGGGGTCCACCTCTCCCGAAGGGAATGTAGGACAGCCACTTCTGTCCATTGTAAGGCTCTAGGGTAAAGGGAGCACTAGTGCCAGCCTGCTTCTCTCAAATGACCAGGAGGACTGTAGCGCTCCAGCCCTCTACTGAGATTGGACTACAATTTGCTGTGAGCTTTCTCCAGAAAACCCGTATTCTTATTGTGTCTCTGGGAATTTTGAGGCTTCACTGCCCCTCTTGCAATTCTGCTCTATTTCTCTGATGAGCCCTTTTCAGTTAGGGAAGTCTCTTTCAGGAGCATATTTCTAAAGTTCCCATTTGTTCACTGTACCACTTTTCTGCAGTAGCTTTCTGCAGCTCCCCTTCTCCCCCGCCTTTCTTCTCTGCCTTCCTACCTTGTCAGAAGAGATTGCTTTTCTCTCTGTAGCATTTCAGCTGTTCTCTCTTTACTCAGGTTGAATTCATATGTGTATTTGCTTCAACGTGGATGGAACTGGAGGGTATTATGCTGAGTGAAATACGTCAATCGGAGAAGGACAAACATTGTATGTTCTCATTCATTTGGGGAATATAAATAATAGTGAAAGGGAATAGAAGGTAAGGGAGTAGAAGTGTGTGGGAAATATCAGAAAGGGAGACAGAACATAAAGACTCCTAACTCTGGGAAACGAACTAGGGGTGGTGGAAGGGGAGGAGGGCAGGGGGTGGGGGTGAATGGGTGACAGGCACTGAGGGGGGCACTTGGTGGGATGAGCACAGGGTGTTATTCTGTATGTTGGCAAACTGAGCACCAATAAAAAATAAATTTATTATTAAAAAAAAGAATTCATAGGTTTTCAGGATGTTTTGAAAGTTATCTAGGTTAAGTTTGGGGGACAAGATGAATCAAAGACCCCTACTCCTTTCTGGAATCTTGTCTCCTTCTATCACTTAATAAATTTATAATAATGTTTCCATTAATGTGTCTTTTTATGTTCTGGAAGTTTTTTCCATGTTCACTGTTTGCTGCAAGCCTGAGGTGCCTGAAGCTATAAATTTCTCTGAGGTCCTTTGAATTTTCAGAGTTTTTTTTTTGTTGTTGTTGTTTGTCTCTCCTGTTTGCTTTGGTTTTCCTTGATACTTCTTCTTCAGTAATATCTGAGAGCAGATGTTCTTCAGTTGAAATTGCATCTTGATATCAGGTCCCCATTAATGCAGCAGAAGTGTGTAAGGAAGAAGTGTTGTGTAGTTGTATGATTAGGTCTCAGGGTTTAGTGAGCATGTGTCCCTAGGACTTGACCTTTTACAAGTGCTTCCAAGACCTTTGTTTCCATTAGTTAAGAGAATAGCAGAGGGAACTGAAGTTGGGTTCCTTCATGTTCATAGAAACCTGGAGGGATCTAGGTGTGGAGATTTCCGCTCCTCGGCCAGTTATGGTGTGGTCAAACCCAAAGTGACTGCTCTGCAACAACAGTTTCCCTTGAGGGAAGGCTTCCTTAAGGAGAACAGAGGGCTCTGGGTGTGTTCCAGAATGGTTGCATCACTTCTTTTCAGCTGGAAGTAGAAGGACTTTTCCTTGACCTTCATCCTCACAATGTTGGGGACAGGGCTAATGGAGGTAATCATGGAAGTGAAGAGTCCTCCATCAAAATACCCCCCCTGTAGATTTTCACTTTCCACCCATGCTCACAGAGCTTCCAGAGATTCTTCATTCACAGTATAAATTTGCACCCCAGATTCTGGGTCCTGCAAACACAGGTGCTTCTGAAGCTCTGATACCTCTGTATTCACCTGTCTCTCTAGATTTTTTGGTGACAGTTCGCACTGAGATCTCAGTTCTCTGACGGATCTTTGAAGAATTGTTTCTTTTCATCTTCTTCAGCTTTTGTCTTATTGCTATGACAGTTCATGTCGAAGCTGATTGTTTTTATGTTCACTATACAAGTAGGGCTGCTAGGAGTAGACACTCGAGAATGCACTGCACTAAAGGCCTGGGGAGGCAGTGGTCCTGGGCCCTCAGCTGTAAGCCAGGGGTCTTTGACAGGGCATGGCCCCAGGGGTGTGAACTTTGGGGGCAGTAGTGTCTCCAAACAGTGGTGTTTATAGGGCTGACCTCAGGGTCAGAGTCCTCAGGGCCAGAGTCTGGCTGGGGAGCCGGAATTCGTGTGACATTCAAAAGTATGAATTGACTGTGTTATCTGTAAGGCTTTGTAAGTCTGGGGGGATTTAAAATGGGGATATGTGGAGATCTTTTCAGTTGTCGGCGTCAGTGCCCCTAAGCCCTACAGTGCTCAAGGATCAACCGAATGCGCGGGACCATTTCTCATCACCCCCGTCATTTCTAAGGTGACTGAAGCGACAATTGCCCCCCTCTGGAGTCCTACCGTAGCCTCAATGTCCCTGATCCTACTCTCACCCTTCAGACTGTGCTGAGACGGTGAGAACAGCCTGAAGCCAAAACAAGACTTTTAAACGTCACGTCATCGAGTAAAACTTCCACGTGAGGTTTCTGTCAGAACGACCAGGGGCTCTGAGCAAGAAATTCACGGAATTTGCAGAACAAGTTCCTCGGCTTCTTCTGTATCCAACAGCTAATGGACTCTGGACTGAGACATGAAGAGAAAAAAGACAAGATCTTGTCAGTCCTCCTGACACATCCGAAGGCCTGTGGTCTCGGGCCTGAAACGCGCCCCACGCCCCGCTGCTGCCCCCAGGGCGCCGCCCGACGGTCCCTCTGCTGGCAGCCCTCGTCCCGCAGGTGCCTTTCTCCGTCCTTCTTCGAGGCTTCCACCTCACTGCGGCGGGCGGTCGACGGCGGCTGCTTCTGGCCTCGGCGGAAAGGTGCGGGTCTGCGGAAGGAAGCGCGACTTTTCTCGCGTGGGGAGCCTGGTTTCGGGGGCGCAGCCCGCCCGCGGCCGCCGCGGGGCTCGGCTCCCCTTCCCACCATCCCACCAGCCTCCACCCGGTCTAGCGCCCGCGCCACTTCCCCGGCCGAGCTCTCCAAGGCCTCGGTCCTCGCGGCAAGGGCGGGGCGCACAGTGCGCGGGAGGTGGGGCCGGAGCTCCGCCGAGCTGGCCGCCTCCGCCTCCGGGGCACCGAGACGCCGGGACCTCCAGACGCCTAGAAGGGCAGGAGGGGAAGAAGGGCGCTCGCGCGGCGTCGGCGGCGTCGGCGGCGTCGGCGGCGTCGGCGGCGTCGGCGACGCGGTTCCGTGTGCGCCGCGTCCCGGGCTGAGGGCCGGGCGCCGGGCGGAGCGGGGCGGCGGCCCTGTGCGGGGCTCCGCGCGCGTTCTGGGAGCGGGCGGGCCCAAGCGGCCGGGACTCGGGCCTCCGTCGCCGCCGCCGCGGGCGTCCCCAGGGCTGGCCGAGGGCCTCGGCCCCGTCGGTCGGCGCGTCCCTTTGTGTGGGCTCGGTCTCCAGCCCCGCCTGGCTGCTCTCACGGGGCTCGCGGTGGTGGCCCGCCTGGCCGGCAGGCCGCCCCAGGAACGGCAGTGCGGACCCCAGCCAGACCGGAGGATTCCGCAGCCCTGGTTCACCCCCGATGTGAACCGGATCGCCAGTGGCGCCCCCTTGCGTTCCCGGTGAGGAAACAAGACTCAGAGAGGACAGAGTTGTGCAGGAGGTTACTCATCCCTCCACCCACCAAATACTCGGTGAGCCCCTGCCGCGAAGTGCTAGTCCTGCGGTTACCGTTGTGTGTTTTCTGGAAGGGGAGAAACGGAACAAGCTTGGAAAGCCAGAAGCCGAGTCTGGAAGTCTGGAGGGCTTGAAAACGCAGACTTGGAGGGCGAGTCATCCTAAGAATTAGGTGATCGTTAAAAACAAACAAGAACGCATTCATTCCTTTAAAGCCTTAGTTCTTCCTCTCTGAAGATCCTTGACTCCGCAAAGTCTCCTCTTCCTGCTGCAGACTGGCTGGAAAGCTGGAGAGCAGCGGGAATGCGTTTTGCAGTTAGAGAAGAGTATGGAGACTTTTTATATAGATCAGACAACAGGTAAAAAGGAGTCACTGTAGAGCTTCAGCCACAGAAGCCTTGTTTCTCACCAGCCACACGACCTTTGGCAAGTAATTCAGTGTCTGGTAGCTTCATTTCCTCATCTTCAGAATGGGAATGATCATCCTTACTGCTCACGCTTCTATAGGAAGGGGAGTTACCCATGGATGGGACACTACTCTGAGTGTCCTCCTGGAGCTGAGCTCTGGGAGAACTCAATCATTTCTATCTGTTTACAGCGATTCAGCACCCCATTAGGAACTTCCTCAGCAAACCCGAGAAAGAGATCAGGCAAGACTTGTGCTGGGCAGACCCTTTGGAGTGAGGCTTTCTGTGCCGGGCAGGTGAGAGACCTATAGTGTGAAATGAGTTATCTGGGGACAGGAATCCTGCCCATTAGCGGAAAGGACCATGACTGCAAGGGAGCATTTCCGGATGGCTCTTTATTGAGGAGAAGAGAAGCAGAGAAGTGGGACCTTGAGGAGTAGAGTTTGGGGGTGGGAGTTCAATAGTAATATAGTTGAACTCAACTTTGGATGGCAGGAGACTTGGACTTGAGTCATAGCTTTCTTCTAAGTTTCAATGTCCTCATCACTACTTTTGAGAGAGGTCACTTGGAATCCGCATGATTCCTTCCAGCATTGACATTCTGGGAATCTCTGAGTAGTTAGACTAGGTCAGTCTCAGAATTGGGGTCCCTGGATAGCCCTGTTGAGACAACACTGCTGAGACTTTAAATATATACTGTCATGGTGTTCAGGCAAGATGAAGCACAAAAGAGATGAACAAGTGGAGGAGAGATGGCAGTGGTCATGTGTGGAGCGTGGAGTTCTTACCATCCCTACACCTGGATAGAATCTTGAACTTGTTTAACATTTCAAATCATAACATTTACTGAACCCCCTCTATGCTAAGTACTTTGTGGAATCCACATATGAACACTCTGGGCCTTGCTCTTGGGAGCTTAGAGCTTAATGTGTACTTGGAAAGAAGAATGACACAGACATATACCCAGTTAACTTTAGTATAAGGCAACTGTAGTTCATATTACAGATTTGTTACGGTGGCTTTTTTTTTTTTTTTTTGAAGTACAGGAATTTCTGTATGATCAAACCTATCTGCTTTTGTTATGATGTCAGGCTTGTTTTAGGCTTTTTGCTTCCTGGGATCAAATTATCCCCTGATTTTTTTCGCCCAGTTCTTTTATTTTTTTTTTTGTCTTTTCAATTTTGATATTTCATTCATCAGTCTCTCTGGAATTTTTCAGGTATTCCCTCTTAGTCCTCGATCCGTTGCAGCTAATCAGTAACCAAGGACCATGTGACCACTGCTCACAGAGACTTGATCAGGCAGGTGATGATGGTGAATTAAAGGAATACGACCTCCCAAGGTAAAACTACTTTCTCTCTCTTTCTGGGAATATGACCCTGCCCTTTGTGAGTTTCTCATATCCTGTACTGAACGTGGTCCTAAGATCACTCACCCATCAGTCTCAGGGATTTGTAGGTTGGAGATTTGTGGAGCCTCATTGGTTCATTTGCCAGTTGTCCGAGATTATGCTTTTATGCACAGTTGCTTGGATACCCCTGGTGTCCTCCTGGCCCTGTGGTCTCATCTGTCCCTCCTCCTAGTTCTCTAGCCAAGAGTTCACCTCCCCGCACACATATCAGTGCCTGGGAATTCTTTCTGAGGGAATTTCCCATTCAGTCAGACAGAGGACAAGTAGTTTTTCTTTTGACCAACCTCTCCTTAGACTAGCCCTCCCTGGTCTTCTGATAAGTCTTGTTTCTTTCTCAGGTCCCCAGAACCACATTGGGCTTCCTTTTGGCACATCCTTGTGCATTTCTCTTTCTCCCTTCCTGCTTTTCTAACCAAAATCTCTATGTCAGTGAGCTTATACATTTGCATGACTTCCTTTGTCCCCTCTGTCTTACTCTCAAATTTGCATTCCTGACATATTCTTCCTCTTCTCATCTAAAGTGTTTTCCTGTTCTTCATCTTCCTTAGTGACATGACCATTGTTGATATTCAGACCTGGATCTGGTAACTTTGAATTCTTTCTTTTAGTCATCCTCTGTATCCAGTCTGATATAAGTATATGCTTTCCTGGAAATAGCTAGATTTCATCCTTCTCTTTCCTATCATTATCCTGGACTAGGGTCTCACTATCACATTCATTTATTCATTCGTTCAACAAACATTTATTGGGCACCTAGAAAGTGGCAGACCCTCAGTAGAGGGGTCACGAATACTGCATTCCTAAAGTCTCCCCACTCATTTCCCTTCCTCCATTCTTTCTTGCAGCTCTATTCCAGCTGGGCTAATCTTCCTAAAGCATTCTTTTTTAAAGAAACATGTTTAATTCAAGTATAGTTGACATACAATGTTATACCCTAAAGCGTTCTTTTCCTCATGCCATGTCTAGGAAGGATGATGTGAAATTTATTGTCCAAACTGGGATATTTTTGTGAGTTCAGGAGGCCACTGATTTATAGTGATGCTAGAATAGCAGGTGTAAGCCAGCTCTGTTCTGGGACATCTGAGATATATGAACGCTCTACTCCTAGGTGGCATCTCTTGATTCTGTTTTCTTCAATTTGCGTCTCGTGGGATACCCAGCTGCCTCTGTCCTGTTTTCTACTCCGTGAAGCTGAGAGAATTATTAATGTGCTGGGGTGTGGAGGGAAGTTTGAGAACTAGGGGATATGAATAGCAATGCTCGAAAAACTGTGTTACTGACAAGTGAGAGTGAGACAGGAGAACAGCAAGGTAGAAAAAAGAATGTAGACTGGGGAAAGAAAATGATGATGGTAAATACTTATTTCCCATTGACCATTAAATTATATCCATATATGCCCCATAATTTCAGTGTTCTGACTCATATAACTTCAGGCAACTTCTTTCATTCCTTCATTTGTTCATTCAAACAAAAATTTTTTTGATTCCTACTGAATGCCGGGACTGTGCTAGTTGCTGGGAAGACAAAGGTGAACAAAATGGACAAAATCCCCACCATCATGAAGCTATGTGATACTGTAATCTCACACTTATTTCTGAGTACACTGGCCCTGTGCAATCTTTTTTTTTTTTTCTTTTTTCCTGCCTTTCCACAAGCTTCTTTTGGAGGAAATAATTTCATCTTCTGGGGCTCATCCAAAGGTGTGTGTTCTTAAAGTACCTTTCCCCAAAGGGATTCAATTCAGTAAATGTTCCCTTCCCTCTTACCCTTCACCTCTTGATTGGGTACTTTATAAATCTTAATTTGGCTTCTTCATTTTTCACCATTTTCTCCACTGTAAGCTCCTTAAAGGTAGATGCAATACTTCATGCTTGTATTAGTGTGCTCAGGCTGCCATAATAAAATCCCACAGACAGGCAGTGTAAACAACAGACATTTCTTTTCTCACAGTTCTGGAGCCTGGAAGTCCAAGATCAAGGTGACCACCTGATTCAGTTTCTGGTGAGGACTCTCTTCCTGGCTTATAAATGGCCACCTTCTTGTTGTGTGCTCAAATGGCACAGTTTATTGGGAGGAGGAGGAGAGGCAGAAATGGAAGCAAAAATGAGCTCTCAAAAAAAAAAAAAAAAAAAAGAGCTCTCCTATGTCTTCTTATAAGGACACACTAATCTTGTCAGGTCAAAACTCCACCCTCATGATCTCATTTAACCTTAATTTACCTCCTTAAAGGTCATATCTTCAAATATAGTTACATTAGACATTACAGCTTCAATACGTCAATTAGGGATGAGGGGGACACATTCAGTACATAACAATCCTTTATTTTTAATATTTTTTAATTGACGTTTGGTTTGCCAGCATATAGTATTTATTTATTTACATTCAATAATGGTATTTATTTCTTTGTGACAGAGCCATGTAAATACGTGGCTATTAATATTTTCCATGAACACCTCTTTCTTGAAAGCCACGAGACTAATCTTTTCCACAGCAGCCTTTGATAGTAGAATAGTTACTACAATAGCTAACTGGGAAGCTTCAGATCAGTCATGCCTAGAAATGAGACAAGCTGGGGCTGGCTTCAAGGCATTATCTCATTCTGAATCCTTATTATGTCTTGTTCTCATAATTATGAAGATCCATTCTCAAGTTGGGAAGTCATTTCCCAACCTTTCATAAGAAATACTATAAAAAGAATTAAAAAATAATGCAAGTTGGCAGAAGACAATTTGCTAGCAAAATGAGAGGCCTCTATAACAGTAAATATATAAACTTACCCACCTTTTCATCCATCCATTCATTCATCCACAAATAGTTATTTTCTACCTTTCTGCAATAATGCTTTTTAAAATTTTCCCTGTGTTAGATCCAAAACAGAGATGTGTACAGAGTAGAATCCTCAGTAACTACTACTTTAAGACATGTAGGAAAAAAAGAGTTTTAGAGAAGATTGCAAATGGAAAAGAAATTCAGAAAGAACCATCAACTTTCCCAGAGAGAACATTGGAAATGGCTTCACTTTCTGTCCCACCCTGCTCTGCAGGCACCTGGCTTCTCACTGAGTTTCCTCCTTATTGATTAGGAGAGGTAACAACAGCTGGATGTGTTCAGTATCCTGGCAAGAATCCACCCTTCAACCACCATTTTCTCTGCGTTTATATCTTGAGCACAGATTTGTATATATGTGTCCCTGTATGGCATCAGTGGCACCTATATTCCTGAAATATGAATTCTAATCTCAATTGGAAGTTCTCTTCCTTTCTTGCTGATCTTGAGCACTGAACCACTGGACATGCTTCTCCTTTAGAGAGTGTGACTCGGCCTATGAAAAAGCTATGAGACCATGGAAACTGGTCAGACGTTTTTGAAAAGCAATAGGCAGCACTGCAAAACAATTTCATTCCTTCTGATCCAGTAACTCCTTTGTGGAACTTTTATTCTAGGAACATATTTCAATTGGAAGAAAACTTTATCCAGAGTGACTATTGAAGTGGTTAAATCTCAGGGAGCAACAGAAATGTCTAACACTAGCAAAATTGTAGGTAAATTATAATGAATTCAACTGGTAGTATATTTTATTTTCATAAAATGATCTTATGATGATAAAATACTAACGTGGAAAGTTACATATGAAATTTAAAGAGGTAGAATGCAAAATTATATCTACTGTATATTTGTAACTGTATAACTATACATATGGACAAATTTGAAGAGGAACATGGTAAAAGGAGCATTAATTATATGTTAGTATCATGGGGTCATCTTTCTGTTTCCTTTATGATTCCAGTCCCCTCCAGATTTGAGATATCCTAGGGTTACCTGTATGTCCAGAGTTTCATGTTAAACCCACTAGGCAGTTCATGCTCATTCCTGTCATGGGTTTCATGTATTTGCCCCTTTTGATTGCACTGCCTCCTCCTTTCACCCTTTTGCCAATGTTACTTACAGTATACCATGCACAGTCTTATCAGAGTTTCCCCTGCCATGCTTTAGCTAGCCCTGTTCCCCAACTCAGACTCTCAAATTTGCAGTGGATTGAATGATAGCTTATCAGAGTGATAGCTTGGTGAGAAGCAGACAGACTGAATGAGTGCATGTGGCTGGGTCCAGCTACTGAGCAATCCCTACAGAGTAGGCTGTGGTGTGACTAGGCTCCAATAGGTTCTGGTACTGGAAGAATAGTGTTACCCCTTATTAAGACAGAACTTAAAAACAGGGATGTAGCCAGGGGCCTTGTATCTGGATTTAGAACAAAAGACGAATTCTTGTACCCTAAGACCATCCCAGTTGCTGATCTATGAAATAGTTCTTGAGCATCTATTTTGTGCCAGCCATTATATCATTGGTATTAGGGGAATAGGTCAGCAAGAACTAAAAGCCAAACTGTTTTTGAAGAGCTACTGAGGGATGCCTGGGTGGCTCAGTGGTTGAGTGTCTGCCGGAGTCCCAGGATCAAGTCCTACATCAGGCTGTCTGTATGGAGCCTGTTTCTACTCCCTCTTCCTATGTCTCTGCCTCTCTCTGTATGTCTCTCATGAATAAATAAATTAAATCTTTTTTTTTTTTTTAAGAGGAAGAAGAGCTACTGAACTAAGGATCTTTCAGTTCATTTTTTCTGGGAACCAGGTGGGGAGTTTGATGGCTCCAATTCTGGGAATAGAATGTGAGACAGAAAGAAATCAGGATGTATTTTATATTATTCATTGCTTATCCTAATGCTGGATCTGTTGGGTTCCTCTCTTATCTTTCCATATGCCTTTACCTTGGTCTCGGGGTCTACCCTCATTTTTCTCATCTTGCTTTTGATCTGTTCCGCCATCTTTGAACACTTCTTCTTCCATGTGAGACCCTGTGATGTACTACATCTTGTTATCTTTGGATAATTCTCCTTCCTCCAGGAAAAAGAATAGGTAATATTGCAATTTCTGTTTCTTCTGTCAGATGGTGGAACTGGAACTGAGGAGGTATTGATTGCAAAGTATTATTCCTGAAAAATTAGAATCTTACACTTTCAAGAGAACTCCACAGAGGTGTTTCCCAGGAAGTCAAAAATTTAAAAAGCTCCTCTGAAGAGAAAGAGAAAGATTCAACAGGCCACTGTGATGTTTCAAGCAAGAGAAAATGAGAAGAAAGACAAGAAATTTCAGGCATAAGACAGTTAAAGACAATAAAACACTTACGGAAGTAAGTGAGCAAGAATCTGAAAAAGATGGTAGTCAGTGCTTGGATCCTATAACAAGCAGGAGAATTCAGGCTGAAAAGAAACAGTATGTATGTACTGAGTGTGGGAAAGCTTTTAGTCAGAGTGCAAACCTTACAGTGCATGAGAGAATCCACACAGGAGAGAAACCCTATAAGTGTAAGGAGTGTGGAAAAGCCTTCAGTCATAGCTCCAACCTTGTTGTTCATCGGAGAATCCACACTGGACTGAAGCCCTACACATGCAGTGAATGTGGGAAATCTTTCAGTGGTAAGTCACACCTCATTCGGCACCAGGGAATCCATAGTGGGGAAAAAACGTATGAATGTAAGGAGTGTGGGAAAGCCTTTAGTCGGAGTTCAGGTCTTATTTCACATCATAGAGTTCACACTGGGGAGAAGCCCTACACTTGTATTGAATGTGGGAAAGCCTTTAGCCGTAGTTCAAATCTTACTCAACATCAAAGAATGCACAAAGGAAAAAAAGTTTACAAATGTAAGGAGTGTGGGAAAACATGTGTTTCTAATACAAAGATTATAGACCATCAGAGAATTCACACAGGGGAAAAGCCTTACGAGTGTGATGAGTGTGGAAAAACTTTCATTTTAAGGAAGACCCTTAGTGAACATCAGAGACTTCACCGTAGAGAGAAACCTTACAAATGTAATGAATGTGGGAAAGCTTTTACTTCTAATCGAAACCTTATTGATCATCAGAGAGTTCACACTGGAGAGAAACCCTATAAATGTAACGAATGTGGAAAAACCTTCAGGCAGACTTCTCAAGTTATTCTACATTTGAGAACCCATACTAAGGAGAAACCCTATAAATGTAGTGAGTGTGGGAAAGCCTATCGTTACAGCTCGCAGCTTATTCAACACCAGAGAAAACATAATGAGGAGAAAGAAATCTCATAAATAAAATATATTGGTAGTAGTCCTAATTGCTACTTTTTGTAAAAGCAATTTTTCATTATTATCAACTTAATTCAGTTTTTAAGACTCCATGCAGGGAAAGTAACCAGAAACAGACAAAGATTAACAGAGGGATATTCATGCCAGCATCATATATAACAAGAGAACTAGATTTTCAATAGGACGTGGTTTAAATGAATGATAGTCTCTATCTACTTGATGGTTTTGCAGCCATTATATAAACATCTTTAAAGAATATTTAATGCCATGGGGAAAAAATTTGTATAAAACAGAAGATAGAGAAAAAACAAGTTCGATCCAAATATTTGAAAAGCATTTACATATAGTAGAGAAATGGTTATGAAATAATACCAAACCAAAACATTGACAGTGATTATCATTGGGTGATAGAATTATAGGCTATTTCTATTTTCTTCTTTATACTCTTCTATGCATTTTAGATTTTCTACAATGAGAACATAGTACTTTTATATTCAGGAAAGAAGTACAGTATTTTTTTTATTTTTTATTTATTTTTTTTAGTAATAAATTTATTTTTTATTGGTGTTCAATTTGCCAACATACAGAATAACACCCAGTGCTCATCCCATCAAGTGCCCCCCTCAGTGCCCATCACCCATTCACCCCCACCCCCCCGCCCTCCTCCCCTTCCACCACCCCTAGTTCGTTTCCCAGAGTTAGGAGTCTTCATGTTCTGTCTCCCTTTCTGATATTTCCTACCCATTTCTTCTCCCTTCCCTTCTATTCCCTTTCACTATTATTTATATTCCCCAAATGAATGAGACCATATGTTTGTCCTCCGATTGACTTACTTTACTCAGCATAATACCCTCCAGTTTCATGCACATTGAAGCAAATGGTGGGTATTTGTCATTTCTAATGGCTGAGTAATATTCCATTGTATACATAGACCACATCTTTTTTATCCATTCATCTTTCGATGGACACCGAGACTCCTTCCACAGTTTGGCTATTGTGGACATTGCTGCTAGAAACATCGGGGGAGGTGCAGGTGTCCCGGCATTTCATTGCATCTGTATCTTTGGGGTCAATCCCCAGCAGTGCAATTGCTGGGTCGTAGGGCAGGTCTATTTTTAACTCTTTTCCAGGATCTATAAAGAACTTAATAAACTCAACACCAAAGAACTTATTAAACTCAACACCATGGGCAAAAGACATGAACAGAAATCTCACAGAGGAAGACATAGACATGGCCAACACGCACGTGAGAAAATGCATCACTTGCCATCAGGGAAATACAAATCAAAACCACAATGAGATACCACCTCACACCAGTGAGAATGGGCAAAATTAGCAAGGCAGGAAACCACAAATGTTGGAGAGGATGCGGAGAAAAGGGAACCCTCTTACACTGTTGGTGGGAATGTGAAATGGTGCAGCCACTCTGGAAAACTGTGGAGGTTCCTCAAAGAGTTAAAAATAGTACAGTATTTTTTAAGTGCAACCAGAACATGTTCATTTTCACTTGACAGTGTTATGAAAGGCAAGGAGAATATGGACCCTAAACTCATGGGATTCCACCCTAATACTGGTACTTGGTAGCAGTGGAACCATGAGCAAATCACTTCTTTTAGAGCCTGTTTACTGTTTGTTAAATAATAAACACTAGTCATTGGTCTTTGCAGTTTTAAAATAAGCTGGCTGTATAGTTGTCAGCTGTTAGGTTAAAAGAACAGCAAAAATTTACTACATTCTCCTCTCCACAGTTGTAGAAGGATGTACAGATAATAGAGGCTTTATTTTTTAGGTATATGTCTACAAAACCAGAAAAAATGTCCCCTTATGAAATTGAAACAATTGCAGGTTCATAACTGAAAAGATGCAATGAGCATAATCTAAAACTAGGGGAAGACTCTGCCTTCTCATGTTATGTATAGTTTAGTAGCTAAAGGTGCAGACTTTGGAATCAGAGATAGGTGTTCTGATCCCAGATCTACCTCTCACCAACTTGTCAAGGTTGGTCAGGAAGTGAGGAAATGCTGAGTCTTTCTCCCTTTTATCATCGATAAAAACCTTTCTTAAGAGAAGGGAGGGATGCTGTGCAGTCAGTACTACAGGTGCTCACTAGCTTCCTCTGCATGGCTTTAAGTCCAGCCCTTTGAGAAGGCCTTAAACCAGTATTTTAAACTTCTAAGTCCTTGGCTCAAAATCCACCTGGGAACACTTAGAAGGAATCTGCCCATTTGTAAATGCAGTTGCCCCTCTTTCTTTGTATATGGTGAATTCCTAAGCCTGATGTCATTTGTTTTATGCATATAAGGATTATTGTTATCCCATTCAATTCTTACAACATTTGTACAAGAAAATTGTGTCTTGGGGTTAGGTGACTGGTTACTTAGTGATTGGAGTCAGGATTTGAACTCAGATCTGAGGTTTAAGTCTGTGCTTTCTTCATTATACCACAGTGCCTCTGCCCACCGTGATGGTTCTATATGTGAGCAGGAGACCAGTTGTGATTCTCCTGAGTAGACACCTCTGTGAAAGGACATTGTATCTAAATAATGATTTGATCATGGTTTCATAAGGAAGATGCTATCTGTCTTCCCTAAGTTTGATTTATGGCTTGTCCCTGCACCTTGTAATTTAGTTTTAAGGATTATATATTTCTTCCTTGCTGTTACTGGGGACAAAGAAGCAGAAGGTTGTAAAGGGTATAGTGTGAAAAGAGATTGTTTGGTTTTGTCCTATTTTTATAGGATTGGTACATGGAATTTTGTGATGTAATAGTCCATCTTTGTTTGCATGGTTATTCAAAAGAAGGTTGCTGGATTCAGGGATAGGACTGTTATATCACTGTTGAATAGGCACTTCCCTAAGAGTCTATGTGGACACAAGGGTAGAATAACCCACATATGGCAGTGGGTTACACTACTATAACACTAAGGGTCCTTCCATCATTTTCCTCTTGTCACATGTCCTTCTAAAATTAAGGGAGGCATTTGTAATTAGCATCCCATGCCTTTTGGCATGCCAGCCATCCTCACCTGCTGATTACCTATGTAGAAACTCCATGACTGATGTCTACTGGTAGCCGAAACTAAGAGAACAGTCAGTTGGCTTCTTTATACCTGTCAGAGGTTGTATTTTGAGCATTTATTATTACTGAGCAGAGTTGTTGATGCTTCCTGTATTACTGAGCAGGTATTCTCTAACCAAAACAATTTCCTATCACTGTGTCATAGTGCCTGAGATTCTTCCTTCAAATAGGCTCTCTTTTTCATCTTAAAAGACTTTTGTGATCTTCAAAAGTAAATACCTTCTGGAAGGATGCTGTGCCATGTCAAACCCAGAAATCTGAATACAGATCTTCACATATCTTACCCCAGGCAAGGTAAGATAATAGACCCTCACCCATTTTCTAAGCTCATACTTAAGCTGCACAGGTAAATGCTGATAAGTGGTCCTCATACCCTTTCAGATAAATATTCTGTAGTATAATGTGAACTGATCATCCACCTTCCTCCAGGGACACTTTCAAGACTACCAGCTGTTTACTTTAGTCAGATTTGAATTATGTAGTTCTTATCATCCTTTCAGGCTTTTTCATGACACACTCTGCATTCAGGATGTCTCTGTGTTTTTTCCAGTTACCTGTGCTAATGGAAACCAGTGCCTCCTCTGCAGCCACTCATTTGTTAGTTTTGGTCTCCCTCAACCCATTTACCTGAGTTTATTTCCATTTTCCCCTATTTTCCATCAAAAACCCATTGCTAGACTACTGTGTATTGCCTATCCCTTTTTTTTTTGTTATCTCCTGGCTTCTTGTGCACTCACACTTATTCATTTATGTTTTTAGTACCCTGAATATTCTTGAGGAATATGAAGAGGTGATATTTTTTAGCCACAGACATCCTGGTTGTGTAGAATTGCTCTTGTGTGGAATAAGAATATATATGTATCCTTTTAGTTGAGAAAGTGTGAAATAAAATCTCATTTTTTATAGCTTTGATTGAAGAGAAATATGAAAGACAAAGAATCTGCATAGAGAGAAGAGTTTCTCCTTAGGTTTAGAGATATATTTTATTGGTGGTGTGTACTGTATTAGGTCTTACTTGGAACTGAGAAAAAAATCAAACCAAAAAGGGGCTTAAATAGCTGAATAATTCTGTTGCATTTAAATCCTATAAGACTAAATTTTATTTGAGTTCGGTATCCTCAGTGACAGACTTCTTTTTTTTAATTTTTCCATTTAATATAAATAAATAAAATAGTATGCTCGTGTTGTTAGGTTGTTTTCTGAAACTGATTGTCTTTAATCAACTCTGATGTTATAAAACTGTTTTTGCAGGACATAGTTATAATTCCTCCAATAAATTCTGTTGTCATTCACTTGTTATAAATACCACTGAATTTTTTTTTATCTTGTTTCCTTTGTTCAGAGTGGGAAGAAAACAGTTCAGTTTGCTTTTCTTTAAGCAGCTGTTTTTGGAATGATGTGATTTTGCTTGTTTCTGATTTAAATGCAACACAAAGCTTGTTCTTTTCATACTCCTACTACATAAATCAGAGCTCCCTAGCCAACAGAAAGTGTCCTATAATTTCCTTAGAGAAATTGTTTAGCCAATTATTATCCGAGTCCCTGTCTCTGGGCCCATCTGTGTTTCAAATCTTTACCATTCCGTAGACCTCAGATGGCTATATAAAACCAGCCATGTTCCCTGAAGTCTGTTTCTGCTCCAGAAAGTATGTTTGTGAGTGGTATAAAGTGGTATAAAGGAGATAGCAGACTCCTTTCTGGGCATCATAGATAAGGACCTGACTAGTTCCCACTCTTCCCACTGACCATTTAAATGTACATGGTATAGTTTGACCACAGGGATTGTAGACTTGCAAAAGCTGTAACCAGTCTCTAAAACTAAGGCCAGTGGATTCCAAATTTGGGAACCACAGGAGGTAACAGCACACACACAGAACAATTTCCAAGGCCCGCCAAATGTGGGCCAAGGTCCAGGAGTCTATATAAAACAACACTTTTGCAGTGGGAATTGAAAATTTTTCATTAGGAGCCTTGACTCTTTACCTGACTACTGTGATGATAGTCCATTTTTCCCTCAGAAGAACCTATAAATTACAAAATTATTAAGACATATACCAAAGTTTGTATAACCATGACAAATTAGCAACCAGTTTATGGAGTATGAAATAAAATGCTGTCACATTTGCAGTCTGTTTTACCACAAAATTGAACAGAGATTAATGTCCTTAAAAGGCATAAAAGAACAGTAAGGCAAACTAGATAATTATAAAGCCCTTTGGCTGCAAAACAACCTAGAAATTCTGGATTAAATTTAAACATTCTTTTCAAGGGCTTTTGAGAAGGTGAAGTAAACACACAGAGCCTAAAGTAAATAGGATGTGGAAGTCAGAAAGGTAAGTAGGTGATGATACTTTGGGTGCTGTGAGGCAGTTTGATGATATTGGTCACCAAGGGACATAGATTTTACCTGCTGCAAGTGCAGAATTTGAATCTGTGGTCTTGCAAGAGGTGGAGAATTGGAAGTGAGATTTCCATAAGAACCCCAGATGTGTACTATATTCCCAGTGAAAGCGTGCATTAGGAAAAGGTCAACCAGGAGCAGAGGAAAACATCAAGGAAGCTTGTGAGTTTTGTCATGGACTTTAAGTAGAAAATAAAAGCCTCTAATAATTAGTAGTCATGAGTCAATCCTCATGGTAATTTAGAGTTCAAATTTAGAAAACTCTAAACCAAGAAAGTAATATAAAATTATGTATACACATTTCCAAGTATTCTTGAATGGTTATTTAAAAGTTAGTGAATTTTTAAAAACTGAATTATCTAATTAAACTGAGTTACCTAATTGTTTTAGGTTGTTTTTCAGGAAGTATACATAGACAAAGGATAACATACAGCAAATTTATTAGAGAGTGTTCTTGGGATTAATACCCAAGAACACAGAACTACCAAACTAGTAGTAGGAGAAGTCCTCTGTGTTCCTTCAGACTCAGTCAGATGGGTCTGTACTATCAGAAGTGCCTAGACCAGAGGAGAGAGGTCTGGGCCCATATGCCGATTCAGCCAGTCACTCCGTACAAGCCCTGTCACACCACTGTAAAGGGAACCATGATCTTGGGTAAGGTAGACTTCTTCAGCTGAGGATATAGTTCCTGGAGAGAACTGACAATTGAAGGCTTTCAGCCTGCCCTCCTGGGTGGAAGGATAGGGGGCAATCCAGGGAAATCCAGACAGGGCAACACAATGTCCTCTACCCTGATCATACTGCAATTATTAACTAATAATTAATTAATTGATTAATTAAACCACATACATTTGGAAAGTAAACACATTTCTAAATAATCCATAGTTTGAAGAAAACTTAATGAAAATGAGAAAATACTTAAACATGAATAAAACTGAAGGAGAGACTCTTCTGGCCATGTAGAGTTAGAGGGACTAGAATTACATTTCTACCTGAAACAAGAATCCCAGACAAAATATATGAAACAATGATTTTGGTCCTATTGATATCAGTAACAAAAATCAAGGATTTTTGATTTCTGATATAGAGAAACAAGTTAAGTGAGCCATATGTGCCCCAGTTTATTGCCTTAAGAAAGTCCCCAGGCGGGCAGCCCCAGTGGCGCAGCGGTTTAGCGCCGCCTGCAGCCTGGGGTGTGATCCTGGTAGACCAGGGATTGAGTCCCACCTCAGGCTCCCTGCATGGAGCCTGCTTCTCCCTCTGCCTGTGTCTCTGCCTCTCTCTGTGTGTGTCTCTCATGAATAAATAAAATAAAATAAATAAAATAAAATAAATAAAATAAAATAAAATAAAATAATAAAATAAAATAATAAAATAAAGAAAAGAAAGGAAAAAAAGAAAAGAAAAAAGAAAAAAGGAAAGAAAAGAAAAGAAAAGAAAAAAAAGTCCCCAGGCCTCCCCAGGCAGTAGCATAGGGAGAGGGAGCTGGTGGAGTCTGGTGAAATTCTTGAGTTGACGAGAGAGCTGAGAATCCAAGAAGACCAAGGCAGGTAGGGTTCACAAGATAGTACTGGAGGAGAGAGAACTATGCAGAGATTTCTGGAGATCTGTGAATGGTCAGGATATTCAGCAGAGTACTGATGGACACATTATATGAGGAAACTTATCTAAGGCCAGGGGGGCGGCGGGGGGAACATTCCAAAGGATTGGAGTGAACAGTTCCAGGCACAGAAACAAGGTAAGAAATACTGTCTTGCCATGAGTCACACACAATTCCTTTGTGCATTGGGTAAACTACTCAGAAGGGTCTTGCCTCGGTAGTGTAGAGCAATAAACCTAGAATAAATCTGAAGAAAATTACTCCAAGGTGCATCACAAATTTCTCAAAAACAGTCAAGAGAAAATTATAAAAACAGTGCAGAGGAAAAGATAGGGATTACAACAGGTTTCTTTTCTTTTTTCTTTTCTTTTTTTTCTCTTTTCTTTTCTTTTCTTTTCTTTTTTTTCTTTTCTTTTCTTTCTTTTCTTTCTTTCTTTCTTTTCTTTCCTTTTTTTAAAGATTTTATTTATTGGGAACCCCCGGTGGCTCAGCGGTTTAGTGCCACCTTCAGCCCAGGGCGTGATCCTGGAGACCCGGGATCGAGTTCCACTTCCGGCTCCCTGCATGGAGCCTGCTTCTCCCTCGGCCTTGCTCTCTCTCTCTCTCTCTCTCTCTCTTAAATAAATAAATAAATAAATAAATAAATAAATAAATAAATAAAATCTTTATTCATGAGAGACACAGAGAGAGAGAGAGAGAGAGAAGCAGAGACACAGGCAGAGGGAGAAGCAGGCTTCCTGCATAGCTTTTTAAAAAAGTTTGTTATCTACACCCAATTTGAGCTCAAACTCAAAACCATGAAATAAAGAGCTGGATGCATTTCTCCTTGAGTCAGCCAGATGCCCCTGTCTTACATTTTGGACTGTTGTGTTGGGCTGTCCTGTGCATTATACGAAACTTAGCAGCACCCATGGCTTCTACCCACTAGATGCCAGTATCACTATACCTCAGTTGTTTCAAAAATATCTATATATAGCCCCCAGGGGAGAACCATTACTAAGTAAGTTGAGTACCACTGCTATACAGAAAATGGTATAATGTCACTTGAAGGTAGACTGATGAAGATCCCAAAGCAATCATTAAAATAACAAAACGGGGATCCCTGGGTGGCGCAGCGGTTTAGCGCCTGCCTTTGGCCCAGGGCGCGATCCTGGAGACGCGGGATCGAGTCCCACGTCGGGCTCCCGGTGCATGGAGCCTGTTTCTCCCTCTGCCTGTGTCTCTGCCTCTCTCTCTCTCTCTGTGACTATCATAAATAAATAAAAATTAAAAAAAAATAACAAAACAGGGACACACCCGGGTGGCTCGGTGGTTTAGCCTCTGCCTTCCATTCAGGTTGTGATCCTGGGGACCTGGGATTGGCTCCCTGCATGGAGCCTGTTTCTCTCTCTGCCTATGTCTCTGCTTCTCTCTGTATGTCTCTCATGAGTGAATAAATAGAATCTTTAAAAAAAAAAAGTTTTAGTTATTAATAAAAAGATAAAATTGCATAGAATTATATACCCACCAATTAGCATATCCAAAGTTGGGGAACCTGAATAAGCTCTGTGGATTGTACCATTCAATTTCCTGGTTGAATTGATAGATATTGTGCTCTAGTTATGCAAGATGTGACCATTGGACGAAGCTGGGTGAAAGATACATAGGAATTCACTGTACTTTTTAATTTCCTGTTATTTTCCCCAAAAAAAAGTTTAAAAAAGAAAAATAAATACGACTGATTGCAGCTTAATTCCATCTTATGAAAAAAAAATTCCATCTTATGTATGCTATGAACATATGTGTAATTATATATTTTAAAAAGCTATTTGATAATGGAAAGTTTACAGCATCTAAAGTGCTCATACTCCTAACTCTGGGAAACGAACTAGGGGTGGTGGAAGGGGAGGTGGGCGGGGGGTGGGGGTGACTGGATGACGGGCACTGAGGGGGGCACTTGATGGGATGAGCACTGGGTGTTATTCTATATGTTGGCAAATTGAACAGCAATAAATAATAAATTTATTAAAGAAAAAACTTAAAGGGCTCATAAAGTTATTCCAAGTAAATCCAAAAGAAGTTAATGAAGTTAGTTTTTTCCATGCTATCATACTGAGTTAATAAAATATATGTTTTACACACAAACAGGTCATTTCCTAATGAAAAGGGGTCAATTCATCAAGAGTACCTGATCTTAAACATTGATATATTTAAAAGCAGTTTTAAAATACACAGAATAAAAACTGATAGAACTGTAAGGAGAAATAGACAAGCCCACGTACATAGCAGATTTCAATACATCTTTCTCAAATGATAGAATATATAGAAAACAAAGATACAGATCTGAGCAATACTACCAACCAACTTGACCAATAGACATTTAACACTAGCCAGCAACAACAGAACATACCCCCATGGAATTCAATTAGAATTGGTAACAGAAAGATCCCTGTAAATCCTCAACTATTTGAAACTAAATTACACAAATGAAATCTTGACTCCAAAGATGAAATTAAGAAATATATATAGAAAGCATTTTGAATTGACTCAGAAAATAAAAACATCAAAATTTATGGAACATTGTTAAAGCAGTAGAGGGACATTATAGCACTAAATGTGTATTAGAAAAGAGGAAAGGTTAAGCAACTAGAATAAGAGCAAATTAGAATCAAAGTAAGAAGAAATGAAATAATAAGGTCAGTGGAAAACTTAAAAACAGGAAATCTATAGAGAAAATCAATGAAAGCCAAAATGATTATTTTTAAAAAATCAATAAATTTGATAAACCTCCAGCAAGATTAACTAAAGAGGAGACTCAAAGTACCAGTATCAGGATTGAAAAAGATGATATCAATTAGATGAGATTCTTACACCAATTAAAGGGATAAATTGCGTGATGGTTAACTATTTTGAACTTGGCTAAGAGATGCCAGATAGTTAAGATATTGTTTCTGGGTATGTGTGAAGTTATTTCCAGAAGAGATTAGCATTTGAATTAGGAAACTCCCGGAGTTAGGAAGGGTTCCAATAGTTTGGTTGATTGGCTGAAATACAAACCAAAAGATAGTCCCCTGTGAATGAAATGGAAATGCCCAATCTCCCTGTAATTTGGAGGAAGGAATTTAAAGGCTTAGAGAGGGACACCTGGGTGGTTCAGTGGTTGAATGTCTGCCAAAATACAAATATTGGCTCAGTTGATGATCCTAGGGTCCTGGGATCCAGTCCTGCACCAGGGTCCCGGAGGGGAGCCTGCTTCTCCCTCTGCCTCTGCCTCTTTGTGTCTCTCATGAAATAAAGGAAATCTTAAAAAAAAAAAAAAAAAAAAAAAAAGGCTTAGAGAGATTGCAATGTTCAGAGTGGACTTGTCATTTAAACTGTACTCACCAACCCTGGGTGGGTCCATAAGATGAACTTCTTGTCTTTCAGCTTCTTTAAAAGACATAAAATAACATAAAATAATAATTATGATAATAATAGCATAAAGAGGGGGAAGGAAATAGAGCTATGCAGGCAGCAGTTCTGTATCTCACTGGAAGTTACTATAAATCTGAAGTAGATTCTCATAGCTTAAGATATAAAGAACAACCACTAAGTAATAATGTAAAAATTGCAATGAAAAAAATCATTAAGGGAATTAACATACTAGAATATTCACTTAATGCAAAAGAAGGAAGATAAGAGAAACAAGACATGAGATGTATGAAAAGTAAAAAGTAAAATGGAAAATATAAATCAAACTATACCAATAATAACATTACCTTTTTTAAATTTAAATTTAATTTACTTATAGTGTACTATTAGTTTCAGGAGTAGAATACAGTGATTCATCAGTTGCATATAACACCCAGTTGCTCATGACATCAAGTGCCCTCCTTAATGCCCATCACCTAGTTACCCCATCCCTCTACCCCACTCCCTTCCAGCAACCCTCAGTTTGTTTACAGTTAAGAGGCTCTTATGGGAGGGAGGGGCAAGATGGCGGAGGAGTAGGGTCTCTAGGTCACCTGTCCTCAGCAAATTACCTAGAAAACCATCCAATCATCCTGAAAACCTACGAATTCGGCCTGAGATTTAAAGAGAGAAGAGCTGGAACGCTACAGTGAGAAGAGTTCGCGCTTCTATCAAGGATGGGACTTCTGTGGTGTGTGATGAGTCTCTACTTCTATGGGATCCTGCAGAGTGATGCCTCAGAACGCTGCGATGACTGGGGACTAGATACCATGAGGCAGATCCAAGTGTTTGAAGATGAGCCAGCTCGCATCAAGTGCCCACTCTTTGAACACTTCTTGAAATACAACTACAGCACAGCCCATTCAGCTGGCCTTACTCTGATCTGGTATTGGACGAGGCAGGACCGGGACCTGGAGGAGCCAATTAACTTCCGCCTCCCTGACAACCGCATTAGTAAGGAGAAAGATGTGCTCTGGTTCCGACCCACCCTCCTCAATGACACGGGCAACTATACCTGCATGTTAAGGAACACTACATATTGCAGCAAAGTTGCATTTCCCCTGGAAGTGGTTCAGAAAGACAGCTGCTTCAATTCCTCCATGAAACTCCCACTGCATAGACTGTATATAGAGTACGGTGTTCAGAAGATCACATGTCCAAATGTAGATGGATTCTTTCCTCCCACTGTCAAACCAACTATCACTTGGTACATGGGCTGTAAGAAAATAAAAAATTTTAATAATGTGATACCTGAAGGCATGAACTTGAGTTTTCTTATAGCCTTGGTTTCAAACAATGGAGATTACACGTGCGTTGTTACATATCCAGAAAATGGGCGTATCTTCCATCTGACTAGGACTCTGACTGTAAAGGTGGTAGGCTCTCCAAAAGATGCATTGCCTCCTCAGATCTATTCACCCAATGATCTTGTGGTCTACGAGAAAGAACCGGGAGAGGAGCTACTCATCCCCTGTACAGTCTATTTTACTTTCCTGAAGGACGCCCGCAATGAGGTTTGGTGGACCATTGACGGAAAAAAGCCAGACGACACCAGTATTGATGTAACTGTTAATGAAAGTGTAAGTTTGACTGCAACCGAAGATGAAATGAGAACTCAGATTTTGAACATCAAAAAAGTTTCTGCTGAGGATCTCAAGCGCAACTATGTCTGTCATGCTAGAAATGCCAAAGGAGAGGTTGACAAAGCAGCCAAGGTGAAGCAGAAAGGTAATGGATGCACTCAGCAGATGAGTCTGTGAACTCCAAATGTAACATTGTGGTGAATAAGGAAAATGAGAAGAGAGTGGTCCAGCACCTAGCACATCTGGCACATAGTAATGAATCAAAGATGAACTGAAAACCTTAAGGGCAAATTTCCAGCTATGTAAAGACACTCAAAATATTGTTTCTTATGCTTTTAGTAACTTAGTGCCCAAATATGGCCAAAAAACTTATATGATTATGAAAATAAGCCATAATTTTACATCAGTACAGTCATGAAAAATGAAAAATAAAACATTTAATGCTACCAAAGATATAATAAAACTGGTAGAGTCATATATAATTGGTGGATTGTAAAGACTCTTTTAGAAATCATTGATGGCAGAGTTCAAGGGTCATAAAAATGGCCGTACTATATGACTTAATACTTTTGGAATTTTTCCTGAACAAATAACAGAAAGAGAATTATGTACCCATCACTATTCTTAGAAGCATTATCTATAATAAAGAAGCATTATAAATAGCAACCATCTAATTATAGTCAAGTAGTTGAGTAAAATATAAAATATTTCTTCTCAAAAATATCATTTTAAAATAATCATTTTAAATACTTTGTACCAGTATTCAAACAGATTTATAATATACCACTAGCCACAATTGCTAAAATGAAAATTATTTAAACTGTGACTTAAAATAATGTAAAAGGATTTCCATGTTGATATTACTAATTTTTTCTACAATAAATAAAAATGATAAAGCTCTCTTGTGTGAGCTATTGCTACTGAAAAAAAAAAAAAAAAAAAAAAAGAGGCTCTTATGGTTTGCCTCCCTCTCTGTTTTTATTTTTCCTTCCCTTCCCCTATATTCATCTGTTTTGTTTCTGATATTCCACATATGAGTGAAATCATATGGTATTTGTTTTCTGACTGACTTGTTTTGCTTAGCATAATACTCTCTAGTTCAATCCACAGTGTTGCAAATGGCAAGATTTCATTCTTTTTGATGTAATGTTCCATTGTATATATACGTAATACACTTCTTTTTTTTTTTTTTCGTAATACACTTCTTATCCATTCATCTATTGATGTACTTTTTCCATATTTTGGCTATTGTGAACGTTGCTGTTATAAACATTGGGGTGCATATGCCCCTTCAAAACACTATTTTTGTATCCCTTGGATAAATAGAGTACACACCAATAATGACATTGAATATGAATGGGTTAAGCAATCAAATAAAAAAGGAGAGAAATTAGACTGGATAAAGATGTATATATTTCTATAGGATGTATATATTTCTATATATACATATATTCTATAGGATGTATATATTTCTATAGGAGACCCACTTTAGTTTCAAAGATACAAATAGATTAAATGTAAAAGGATAGAAAAATATCTATCATGCAAAGAGCAATCATAAGAAAACTGGAATGGCTGTACTAATAACAGACAAAATAGACTTTGCAACAGGAAAAAGGTCATTAAAGATGAAGAGGCACATCTCATAATGATATAAAATGAGATGAGTTAATCCATCAGGAAGATAAAACAATTATATATGCATCTAATAAAAGACTCCCAAAATATATGAAGGAAAAACTGATAGGAACGAAAAAAGAAATAGACACTTTAATTAGTTGGAAACCTAATTTTCAGGAATAGATGGAACTGCAGGTATTATGCTAAGTATAAATAAATTGATCAGAAAAAGAGAATTCTATGGTTTCATTCATATGTGGACTATAAGAAATAGTGTATAGTGTACAGGAACATAGGGAGGGAGGGAAAACTGAATGGGGAAAAATCAGAGAAGGAGACAAACCATGTGAGACTCTTAACTCTGGGAAACCAACTGAGGGTTGCTGAAGGGGAGCAGGTTGGGGGATGGGGTAATTGGATGATGGGCATTAAGGAGGGCACGTGATGTGATGAGTACTGGGTGTTAGATGCAACTGATGAATTATTAAATACTAATACATTACTAAAACTAATGATATACTATATGTTGGCAAAATGAATTTAAAAAGAAAAATCAGGGAAGATCAACTAGGAAATGGAGGACTTGAACACTTTATGCAAAGAGACTTAACATACAACTTTAGGACACTCCATCTAAGGACAGCAAAATATACATTTCTCTCAAGTTCACACAGAACATTCCCCAGGATAGACCATATAGTAGGCCATAAAACGAATGTCAATACTTTTAAAAGGATTGAAATACTAAAGTATGTTCTCTGACCATAATGCAACTTAACTGCAACACTCTCTAAAAAACAAAACAAAACTAAAAAACCCTCAAGAATGTTTATAGGAACAAAATATACCCATCCCTCAACAAAATAAAATTCAAAATATATAGCATACACTTATTACCAGGCATGCAAACAACAGGAAATACAACCTGTATTTACACACAAAAATCAATCAATCAAAACTGACCCGGAACTGATACAGGTATTAGAATCAACCATCAAGGATATTAAAACGGTTATAACTATAAATCACATAATCAAAAATCTAGAGGAAAGATAGAACTTTCAGACATAGAAGAAATTAAAAAGACCCAAACTGAACTTCTGAACATGAAAATTACAATGTCTGAGATAAAAAATACATTAGATGTAAATTTCTGCCTGATAATTTTACCACACTCATTACATTCATAGTTTCTTTTCAGTGTGGATTGTCTAATGCCCACTAAGGGGTGAGTTCTGCTTAACAGATTTGCCACATTCACCCCATAGAGTTTCTGCACCTTCAGAACTCCTTGATGCTCAGAAGGAATATTAGGATGTTCCCAAGGTTCTTTATATTCAGCAAATCCATATTTTTGTGTTCTTAAGATTCCTTGTCCATTACTTCCAAGAATCACTTTCCAGTCTACTTCCTTCTTAATGTGAGAGTTGGCTTCTAGTTTCTCTAGAATATCTTTATGGGCATCTAGCTGCTTCTGATCCCCCAGGAACCATGTCACAGAGTCCTCCTGATGTACCATTAGATGATTCTGACCTTTTAGAAATTTCCTTCTTTGGAGCCAATTGTGAACTCTGCATCCAGTTCTCATCTGCTGCCAAAAGGCTACTTTTTGTCCTGTGGTGGAAACAGAATCATCGAGAAACCTATACTTCTAAACAAAAACAAAAACCTTCACATTATTGGTAAGGAATGAAGTGACACATTGAGAACAAGAGGGAAAATTGGAAAGAGCTCATTTTTTTTTCTTCAGGGACAGAAAAAAATAGAAAAGGGAATGTTGATCAATTCAGGGAGTAGAAGAGATATCAGGACAGACAAATGTTGAACCATCATGGTCAAGTTAGAAGGGCAATTGAAAAGCAAGAGACAAGGTTGTGGTGCGTGATCTTACAGAAGTAAGCTCCTTAGTAAAATGATTAACTCTAAGGTCCTTTCCAACCATGATATCATGTAGTACCACGGCTCTCACAGAAGATGTTGTTGGGGAGACAAAGAGGAAGCAAGCACCTCAAGTCAAATATGGGAGATTACAGAGTAATCATGGTAATGGTTATGAAACATGAAAATGTTGATTCCTTTCATCAAGTTTTAACCAGGGCCACATACTGTTTTGCATTTTAGTATGTGAGAAGTTGAAGATATCTGAATCCTTGACTGTTAAGCCCACCTTCTCCGTAGTTGATTACTGTCCTTGTCTAGTCAAACACAGAATCTACCTTGCCTAAAGGCCTCTTCCAGAAGGCTTTCCTGATCCAGTTTTGGCTGAGGGGAAGCTGGGGTAACCATACTTTTTGTCAAGTGACCCTACTTATTCCATAATGAACCACAGGTGATAGGACCAGAGCCAGGCACTAGATCCATGTATAACTTATCTCTAGGCTAATTATCAGCTTCTGCTATGACTTGTGTGTGTGTGTGGTGGGGAGGGGGCGAAGCTCTGCCCAAACAGATATTTAATGACTGAGCCAACTGGAATACCTCTCTATGGAAATTCTGAATCAGAAGTAGAGCAAAAATAAGACAGTTAAAAGTAGGAACTGAGGGCAGCCTGGGTGGCTCAGCGGTTTAGCGCCATCTTCAGCCCAGGGTGTGATCCTGGAGACCCAGGATCGAGTCCCATATCAGGCTCCCTGTGTGGAGCCTGTGTCTCCCTCTGCCTGTGTCTCTGCCTCTCTCTCTCTCTCTCTCTCTCTCCCTTTCTGTGTCTCTCATGAATAAATAAATAAAATCTTTAAAAAAAAAAGTAGGAACTGAAGATGAAATGATGTATGGAAAGAAGCTAAGCCGTTAGGAGCCACAGCAAATAAAGTATGATTTACTTGAACAGAAACTGAAATAAAGAACTTATTTGAGGGACAGAAGATTCTTCACAGTTGAGCAGCAGTGAGAAAAGTAGAGAGAAAACCAACATATATGGAGCAACTAAGTTACATTCACAGTGCAACACTGGCCTAAAGATTCATTTATTTTTGTTGTTGAGGCTCCCAGACTGCTATTCATGAGGGTGCATTCTCCACAAGAACCTGTTTCTCACAGTGTCTTCTAACTGGTTGGGCTTGGATCCCTTCTCATAATGGTAAGAAATTTTAACCATAGACCCCTCTTTGACCAGGGATGCTTCCTTTTCCTCATTACTGTATCATTCAGGAGGATGAGATGTGTTAATAAAGCTTGCTAATATGTGTCACTGTGTAAAGTCCTGTCTAACTTTGAAGTTAAAGAATTGGCTCCTGGATCCTCTGGAACAAAATAATTAGTCTCCAATCAGACTGATACATGGGCGTTCACAAAATTGGGCATTGTGGAGGGACAAACTCTTATTTGAATCTAAGATGTTGATTGTAAGTTTAGGTTTCTCCAAAAGCAGAGCCTACCTAATGCCACAAGGACTTAGGGGTAGATAGGTTATTTGGGAGGTGATCCCAAGAAGCAGAAGGGAGGGAGCAGGAAGACTAAGATGGGCAACAGAGGAAAAGCCAATAAAGTGTGAGTTATTGAGTGGTTCCACTGTGAGCAACTAAGGCTCAATGTCACTTGGGGCCCCCTAAGAATCATGTAGGACAGAGCTGAGAATTTGCTGTCAAAGCACAGGAAGCTTGGGCATTTATGCACTAATTGCTATTTGTCATTCTTTTAGCGTTGCTCTTGAGGCTGTTATTCTCACCCACTTCTTCCAGGCAGTTCCTGAGACAGGGCTGGCAGAGCAAGCCCAGAGGCAAAACAGACTGAGATGTCACAATGCACACTAGAGATGGAAGGCTGTCAGGGTGGATAGAACCATTCCTCAAGAGTTGCACAAAAATCACAGGTAGGCAGAGAGGACTGTGGTAGAGAGCACAGATGGCATCTTCTGGTAACAAGCAAAAGCTGCTTTTAATATTTGACTCAAAGAATTTAGTGTTTAGAAATAATCCCTTCATCTGTGTAGTAACGACTTCCATTATTTTCCAGTACCCGAAAGAAAAGTATCTGCACAATGTGTTGCAATATGAAAGGCCTCAGTTACATTTTGCTCTGCTTCCCAGCCACTTCATTTTTTTTTTTTTTTTAAGATTTTATTTATTTATTCATGAGAGACAGGCAGAGGGAGATGTAGGCTCCATGCAGGGAACCCGATGTGGGACTCCATCCCAGGACCCCAGGGCCAAAGGCAGGCGCTAAACCGCTGGGCCCCCTCGGGATCCCATTCCCAGCCACTCCTAAGGCTAGGAACTACTAGACTGACTTCAGGACTACCGCCTTTGGGCCTCGCCGGAGCAGGGTGCTCAAGGGCCACGACCCTCTCTGTAGAAGTCCAGGCGGTCCAGGTGAAGATAGTCGGTGCAACTCCTTCAGGAGGTGATCCAGCGTCCTGGGGGCCGGGCCCTGCTAGTCACCGATGCATCCTCCAAGTCTGCAGTGCCACAGCTCCCACCCCTCGGTTGGGAGGAGGAAAACCCCAGGGCTGGGAAGCTCGGCCAGTCCCGCCTGCTCAGGCCAAAACAAGGAATCGCAGAGACGAGGCTCCGCCAGGAGCGGGGAGCGGGGGGCGGGGCGGGGGACGGGGCGGGGCGGGGCGGGGCTGGTAAGACGCCGGAAGTGGCGGCGCCGGAAGTCGCGGTGCCTGCGGGTCGGCCATTGCTCCGAGCCGCGGCTGCCTTCGCCTGGGGTTTTTGTGTCCTCTGTCGGCGTCCCCGCGGCCGGGCGGCAGTGCCCAGAGCCAAAGGCACAGTGGGAATTCCGGTGAGCGCGGTGGGCTGCGGTGGGCTCGGGTCGGGTGGGGTGGGGTGGGGTGGCGCGGAGGGCGGCCTGGAGCTCCCTCGGGCGGTGCTGGCTCCCGGCGCGGTGCCCGCCAGCTCGGAGTGGGGTAGGCGCCTGGCCCTGACCTGCGCAGGTGCCGGCCTGGGGCAGTGGTGAAGACGGCCCCTCAGCGCCGCGCCGCGGGTGCGCTGGGGTCGGGCTGGAGGAGAGCCGCCTCAGGAGCAGGCCTTCTGCTTCTCTTCAGGGACTTAGGGAGGCCGCTTGCGACGTTCCTAGAGCGATGACAACCAGACTCCTGGGGATGGAATAATGCCCATCTTTTAATTTCGCATGATATTTAAGAAGCAAACTTAACGTCACTCATACCACCATTACTTAAGGGAGTATAATTTTTTATTCATTTGAGAGAGACAGCACAGGCAGGGAGGCTGAGGCGGAGGGGGGGAGAAGCCGACCCCCCGCTGAGTAGGGCGTGGGACTTGGAGCTGGAGCCCAGCGCCTGGAGATCCGGACCTGAGCCTGAGGCCGACACTCAACCATCTGAGCCATGAGCCACCCAGGTGCCCCAAGGGAGCATATTTTAATGCTAAGTCCTGGCTCTGTAAACTCAGAATGAAAGCCATTCTTTGCAAGAAAGGTTATTGCAGACCTCTGTCAGGGGTTATGTACGATTACTGTATTTTTCATTTTACAATTTGCCAGATTAAATCTTTATAATGAACTAGTGTTTGGAAACTATTACTTTAGAATGGATGTTGTTTGGCCTTAAAAAGTCTTTAGGTTGGTTTGGTTGGCTCTATATTTTGACAGTTAATGCATAATGCTGCTATAAACATCTGTGTGCAGATTTTGTATGGACATTTGTTTTTGACCTTTTAATAAATATCAAGGAGCGCAATTGCTAGATTGTGTGGAAAAGAGTGGTTTAGTTTTGCAAGAAATGCCAACCTATCTTCCAAAGTTCGCTGTACCATTTTGCATTTCCACCAGTGATGAGTGAGAGTTCCTGTTGCTTCACATCCTCACCAGCATTTGGTTTTGTCAGTCTTCTGGATTTTGGCCATCTTAATAGGTGTGTGGCAATACCTTGTTGTTTTAATTTGCATTTCCCTGATGACGTGATGTGAACCATCTCTTCGTGTTCTTGTTTAGAACCTGTACATCTTTTTTGGTAAGGTGTCTGTTTTGTTTTGTTTTGTTTTGTTTTAAGATTTGTATTGATTTACTTGTGAAAGACACAGGCAGAAACACAGGCAGAGGGAGAACCCAGTTCCCCACATGAAGCCTGATGCAGGACCCCAGGATCATGACCTGATCCAAAGGCAGACACTCAACCACAGAGCCACCCAGGCGTCCACGGTGAGGTGTCTTAAAGTCTTTGGGCTATTTTTAAATTGAGTTGTTTTCTTATTGTTGAGTATTAAGAGTTCTTTGCATATGAAGTACACAAGGGATAACAGTTCTTTATCAGACATGCGTGTCTTTTGCAAATATTTTTCTCAGCTTGTGGCTTGCCTTCTCAAGCTCTGAACAGTGTTTTTCACACAGCAGAATTTTTAAAATTCTATCAAAGTCCAGCTTACTGTTTTTTTTTTTCATGAATTACATCTTTGTGTTGTATCTAAAAAGTTATCACCATACCCAAGATCATTTAGGTTTTCCCTTGTTATCTTTTATGAGTTTTATAGTTTTGCATTTCACATTGAGACCCATTTTGATTTAATTTTTGTGAAGGGTGGAAGATTTGTGTCTAGGTTTTTTTTTTGTTTTGTTTTGTTTTTTGTTATTTTGCATGTGGATGTCCAGTTATAGTGTCTTGGCACTGTTTGTCAAAAAGACTCTCTTTGTTCCACTATATTGCCTTTGCTCCTTTATCAATAACAGTTGCTATATTTACGTGGATTTGTTTCTGGGCTCTCTATTCTGTTTCATTAATTTGTCTATTATTTCACCAATACCACACTATCTTAATTACTATAGTTTTATCATAATTCTTTACGTTGTGTGGTATCAGTCCTTTTAACTTTTTTATTGTCCTTCAATGTCCTGTTGACTATTCTGGGTCTTTTGCCTCATATAAACTTAAGAGTGAGTTTGTCGGTATCCACAAAATAACTTGATATTGTAATGGAAATTGCGTTGAACTATAAATAGGAAAGAACTGGCACCTTGGCAATATTGAATCTTTCTGTCTGTGAACATGGGATAGAAATCCTTTTTGAAAGTTCTTTCCGTAGTCCCCAGATCAATTACGAAGGATTCCTCAGGTTTTCTCAATTATTTTATTCCTATTGCTACTTAGTTTAGAACTTAATCATTTGTTTAGACCTCTGTAAAAACTTTCCTGGCCTTCCTGAGATCCAGTCTTCCCTCTCCCATCATCCCTCCCATTATAGATTTTTGACCCTGTTAGTTAATACTTAATTCATGCCTAGAGTTAGAAAGGCCTTTCTAACTGTGACACAAAACCTAGAGCCATTAGAAAGAGATTGGTTGTATGGCAAAACAAATACAGATAAGATAAAATCACATGAGATACATGGCAGAGACATGACAAAAAGAAAAAATTTGCCACGTCTCATTGTAATAACAAAGGACTAATTTTCTTATAATGTAAAGAGTTGCACATTAACAAGACCAAACATTCCAATAGAAACATGAGCAAAAGATATGAATAGTTAACAGAAAATAAAATATAAATGACTCATAAAAATACTCTCATTCACTCAAAATCCAAGTTAGATTTGGTGAAGGAGTAAGGAGAAAGGCACTCCCATACTGCTCATTCTTGGAGTGTAAATTGTAAATTCATCCAGGCCCAAAGAAGGAGTAATTAGGCAATATCAAAATTATAAAGTCATGGGGCATCTGGGTAGCTCCGTCAGCTGGGCATCTGATTTCTGCGAAAGTCATGATCTCAGGGTCCTATGTTTGAGCCCCATGTCAGGTTTTCTGCTAAGTGGAGAGTCAGCTTCAGCATCTCCTCTCTGCCCCTCCCCCTGCTCATGTACACATGCTCTGTATCAAATCTAATACGTGTGTGTATATATATACATACATACATATATATGTGTGTGTATGTATATATAAAATATTTATGTGTGTGTATATATATAATCATATAAATTTGATCCAGCAATTCTTTGAGGAACTTTTCAAGTCTGTGCCTGCACACATGCTAATTGATGTATGCTCAAGGTTTTTCATGATAATATTGTTTTTAATAAGAAAAGATGAGATTTACCTGCCCATCTATGATGGAGTAGGTAAATAAATTATACTACAGTAAGGAGGGGTTATGTGTGACAGGAAAAATCTCTAAGATACATTTTCTTTTTTTTTTATGATTTGATTTTTAAATAATCTCTACACTCAGTGTGGGGCTCGAATTCACAACTGTGACAATCAAGAGTCACATGCTGCACTGACTGACCCAGCCAGACAGCCCTAAGATAGAGTGTTGAGGAAAAAAAGACGCAATATGCGATTCATGGTGTTCTACCATTTATGGGGGGGAAAAGATACAAAGCAATACATATTATACTTAATTGTGTAAACATAAATAGTTGGAAAGATAGTAAGAAACTAATGGGGAGAGGGAAACTTTACACAGTATGCATTTTATAATTTTTCTTTTTTCTTTAAAGATTTTATTTATTAGAGAGCAGGAGTTGGGGGAGGACCAGAGGGAGAGGGAGAAGCAGACTCAAGTTTGACATGAGGCTCCATCCCCGGACCCTGAGATCATGACCTGAGCTGAAGGCAGATGCTTAACCGACTGAGCCACCCCGCATCCCAGTTTTTTTTTTGCATCCCAATTATAAATTTTGAACTAATATTACCTATTTAAAAACATAGCTAGGATAAATATAAAATAAAATGTCTTTACTGGTTGCTTATCACAAACAGTACCTGACCACCCTCTTCCACTGCCTCTTGAGAGCCTTTAGAATTTGACTTCTGTTTATCTCTTGACTCTACTCCTATGTCCTTACCTCCAGAATTTACTTCCTTTCTCTGGTTTACAGAGCTTTTTTCTTTCTTTCTCTCTCTCTCTCTCTCTCTCTCTTTTTTTTTTTTTTTTTTTTTAGCACATTTCTAATAGAGCTGTGTGTGCTGTCATTCCCATACTTTTGAAAATATAGTTCTTTCGTCCTGGAATGGCTTGCCTGATAGCCCAATGGTCTTTTTATTTTTCTTTAGAGTCTAATCCAAAATAACCTTCTATGAATTCTTACTGTGCTTGTATGACCTATTAATTTTATTTGTATATTATATTGAAATTGTGTTTATATTTCTGCCTCCTCTACTAGCTATAAACATGCTCCGTAAAAGTCCAAGTGTTAAATTAGTGAAGGTGCTTTCATATGTCATTGACAGTGATATAACTGTTATAATCTCAAAAGGTTAAAACTATTTGTACCTTCCATGGGGCAGCCTGGGTGGCTCAGCGGTTTGGCGCCGCTTTCAACCCGGACCCTGGTCCCGGAGACCCAGAATCAAGTCCCATGTTGGGCTCCCTGCACAGAACCTGCTTCTCCCTCTGCCAGTGTCTCTGCCTTTCTTTCTGTGTCTATCATGAATGAATGAATAAATAAATAAATCTAAAAAACCCAAAACAAACAAAAAAATAAAAAAAACAGAACTATTTGTACCTTCCAGCCCAACAATTTTTTTTTTCTGGGAATTTTTCCTAAAAAAATAAGCAGAGATGTAACCAAAAATTCATTAGCAAAGATAGTCATTGTGGCCTAATTTATATAATAGGAGGAAGTTATAAATAATTTAAATATCTAATAACAGGGTACTACCTAAGTAATGAATGGGCTCATATGCTCTTAAAATAGTGATGAAGACTATATAATATTACAGTTAAAAGACAACATGTCAAGGTACAGAGCTGTACTGTTGGTTCCAATCTATCTTGTGATCCAAAATGATCAGAACATAGTACAGAACAATAGTAATGATTATTCTCTGGTTTTGTAAGTTTTTCCTGATTTTATTAATTTTATGTTTTGTAATTAGAAAAATAAATGTCATTCCTAAAAAAAGATTTTAGAGAGCCACAAGCCTAAGTTTTGTATATTAAAAGTCAAATTTATCTAAATTCTTTTTTTTTTTTTTTTATTCATGAGAGAGAGAAAGAGACAGAGACACAGGCAGAGGGAGAGAAGCAGGCTCCATGCAGGGAGCCCGACATGGGACTTGATCCCAGAACTCCGGGATCACGCCCTGTGCTGAAGGCAGCGCTAAACCACTGAGCCACCCGGGCTGCCCTAAATTTATCTAAATATTTTGATTAATATAAAGAACAATTTTCAGAGAATTCAAAGCATGTATATTCAAGCTAACTTAGTTCAACCTTTCTTTGTCAATTGAGAGGGTGTTAGGGTTTTGTCTCGTGTATCAGGTTTAAGACCTTACTTGTTGACCATACAGACCATAGAAAAGAGTTACAGAAAGATAATAATTAACCTTTGAGTGCATATACCAAGCACTGTTCAAAGCTTGTATGTAGATATCCAGTTCTTTCACAAGGCAGTAAGATAGGACGTATTATTACCCCTGTTCTGCAGGTTAAGAAACTGAGACTCAAAAGTGAAGTAACTTGTTCAGGGTTGCACAGGAGAAGCCTGGATGCCCGTTGTTAGAGTGGTAGTTAAAAGATTTATTATTATTATGTGGAGGAGACACTGTGAATAAAGACTAACGGGATTTCATGTCTTTGGTTACAGCAGTGATCTGGGTAACATGAGTGTCTGTGTCCTTAGAGCTTTGGGCAGGGGCTTCTGTCAGAGTAGGCAATGCCTAAAACCTAGAACCTTGCATTTAGGGAGGTTCTCTTCATCACTGGAAACTGACTGGGGTCTGGAAATCTTGGTTATTTATTGCTTTGGGTTAACTTTATGAATGATTTCTTGAAGTCTTCTAGATAATGTTCTCCAAGCTTTAAGGAAGAAATCAAGCAAGGATTGAGAGGGCCTGGAGAGAAGTCTTTCTTAAATGACAGCAATGACAAGAGAAAATTGGGCCCACAGTGCTCTGAGACAAGAGGGTCTTGTTAAAGGGAAGGATGATACCTGGAAATGGGGAACCAGCTTCCAAGGAAGCAGCTCCTCTGTTTGGGAGACCTCCCACCTGCACTTTAGACAGTTACGTTATCATGAGACCTCTGGACCCCAGGAAGCACTGAGCCGGCTCCGGGAGCTCTGTCGTCGTTGGCTGAGGCCAGAAGCACGTACCAAGGCCCAGATCCTGGAGTTGCTGGTCCTGGAGCAGTTCCTGAGCATCCTTCCTGGGGAGATTCGGACCTGGGTGCAGATCCATCGTCCTGGGAGCTGTGAGGAGGCCGTGGCCTTGGTAGAGGAGCTACAGAAAGACCTTGATGGACCAGCATTAAAAGTGAGAAAGGGGGAGGGGAGAGATTTGGGATGGAAGGAAGGAGAGAATTAAGGCAGGGTGAGCTGGGCTGGAGGCTGATCCCATAATTTTCATAAATAATTAGCACATTAGCAACCCTAATGCTTATTACAGCAGGTTCATGAGCTATTTCAGATCATAGAATATCTACAGAGAAATGGATTTATGATTGGTGTCTTGTTCCTAATTGAGAATTAGCAAAAAGGCATTGACTGCACTTTGTTCATCTGGTGATGCTTGCTAATGCTGAGTTTGGTTCAATAACCTGAAGAACATAATGTTTCTAAGTGTTCCCCTAAACAGGAGCATATGTATTATTTGTATAAGTCTGTTAGGAATGATGAGGTAAACCTTGATTATAAAAGGCAGTGAGAAAACAGGACTAAAGCTCTCTAAATCTGGCAGGACCTCCTCATGTGTGCCCCTATTAGGGATTCTGTGGGCCAAGGGATTGGGTTGAGATACTTACTTTTAGAAAGATTTTATATCCTTGACCATTAAATTGGGATCTTAATATATTTCTCAGTGTGTGTATGAGATCTCTTTCTGTCAGTTTGTAGTCCACTAAAAACGTTATATATAAGAAGTCTGAAACAAACTTAGGAGAGGCACCAAGGATGAGCTTGTTTATTTTAATCATAAAAATGAATTTTATTTATTTATAAGAGATTTTATTTATTCATGAGATACTCAGAGAGAGAGGCAGAGACACAGGCAGAGGGAGAAGCAGGCTTCCTGCAGGAAGCCCGATGTGGAACTCAATCCCAGGACCCCAGGATCACGACCTGAGCTGACAGCAGATGCTCAGCTGCTGAGCCCCCCAGGCATCCTCAAAATGAAGAATTTTAGAGCTATATAGTTCCTCACAAAGCACTAATCCATCCTTATTTGAGAGATAGATAAATGAAGGCTGGATTGCCTTATGTCTGACATTTAGCTAGTAGCAAACATGTGTCTAGACTCTGGTATTCCTTCTGTTGAAGCAGGAAGGGATAATAAAGGGGCAGATAAGTAGAAGAGTATATTGAATCCAAGTCTGATCTAAAACCAGGTCTGAGGCTAAAATCCATACTCTTAATTATTACTGTAATTTCCCTTTCCCTCCTTAGCCCACACCCAGGTCTGGCTTCTGTTTCCATCATTTTGTTCAGTTTCAGTGGGAAAGGCCACCAGTGCCATGAATGGGCTACAGGGCCAGCTCCATTGTTGTCAAGGCAAAGCTTTATTGCTGTTTTGATGTTCCATACTTGAGGTGGGTCTCTTATCTCACAGTTCTTGATTGTGGGCAGAAAGAGGGCCATAGTTGTCAGGTGAGTCTATTTTCTGTAAGTACAAGAAGAGTCAGCTTATTTATTTTGTTTTGCTTATTCCCAGGTTCCAGTTCTTGTTCAGGACCGGGACATTCTTCAGGAGGGGATGAGCACTTCAGGAACTGCAGTTCTTCATGTACCCACTGGCAGCCATATAACAACTGAAATTTGCCAGAATCCTTTTACTGACTCACTCGTGTTCAGTCTCCAGGATGCTCAACATGGTACTTAGCGATCCTGGCTTTGGACTTTGTCAGGATCTTTATTATGGCTCATCCTCCTACTCACAGTTAGTTTCTTCCTCTCCTCCTGTCTTGTATATGAAACCCTTATGGTACCAAATTCTTTCTGTTGTTCCCCTGTCTGTCCTTTCCTGGATTCCTGTGACCTTTTATCCATTCTTACTGCTCATCTTCTCTTATTCCAGTACTATACTTGGGGGTCACTCAGAAAAACGTTTGTAAGTCATTTTATGGCCACCATTGTCTAGTTCTGGAAGTTCTGGGTCTTTCTGAATTCCCTGTTTGTAGAAGAAACAACACTTGGAGTAGTGGTCAGGAATAGCAGTAATTTCACATGCAGCTTTTTCTCCTTCCTCAGATTCTCCTGCCCCTGAAGCTTCTGCCCTTTCCCAGGAAGAGAACCCAAGAAATCAGTTAATGGCCCTCATGCTGCTAACAGCCCAGCCCCAGGTAAGATTTGCATTCTCTTTCATTCCTAAGGCCCTCCCTGTACTACCAGACTGTGGCTTAGGTGTCCTCTGTCATCCTAGTGTTTGGGGCCCAGTTAGTTCCTGTCTCTATCACAGTCCATGCAATTGGAAGGTAGACTTTATGTGGGGTTTCCTTATGTCTCCTTGATAGCCCTTGCTCACTTCATGGCCTCATAATGTGTCCTTTTGCCAGGAGTGTGAAAGGAACTTTTTGCTAGGGGAGCTCCTGGACATAGATAATCTCACACATACCTATTATTTCAGGAGTTGGTGATGTTTGAGGAGGTGTCCGTATGCTTCACTTCAGAGGAATGGGAGTGTCTGGGCCCGATTCAGAGGGCCTTGTACTGGGATGTGATGTTGGAGAATTATGGAAATGTGACCTCCCTAGGTAAGGACTCTTTCTTCCCATCAATTCTTACCTTTAATTCATCAGCCTTTGTTTTCTTTTCTTTTTTTTTTTTTTTTTATTTAACTTTTATTGGTGTTTAATTTACCAACATACAGAAAAACACCCAGTGCTCATCCCGTCAAGTGTCCACCTCAGTGCCCGTCACCCATTCCCCTCCAACACCCGCCCTCCTCCCCTTCCACCACCCCTAGTTCGTTTCCCCGAGTTAGGAGTCTTTATGTTCTGTCTCCCTTCCTGATATTTCCCAACATTTCTTTTCCCTTCCTTTATATTCCCTTTCACTATTATTCATATTCCCCAAATGAATGAGAACATACACTGTTCGTCCTTCTCCGATTGACTTATTTCACTCAGCATAATACCCTCCAGTTCCATCCACGTTGAAGCAAATGGTGGGTATTTGTCGTTTCTAATGGCTGAGTAATATTCCATTGTATACATAAACCACATCTTCTTTATCCATTCATCTTTCGATGGACACCGAGGCTCCTTCCACAGTTTGGCTATTGTGGCCATTGCTGATAGAAACATCGGGGTGCAGGTGTCCCGACGTTTCATTGCATCTGAATCTTTGGGGTAAATCCCCAACAGTGCAATTGCTGGGTCGTAGGGCAGGTCTATTTTTAACTCTTTGAGGAACCTCCACACAGTTTTCCAGAGTGGCTGCACCAGTTCACATTCCCACCAACAGTGTAAGAGGGTTCCCTTTTCTCCGCATCCTCTCCAACATTTGTTGTTTCCTGCCTTGTTAATTTTCCCCATTCTCACTGGTGTGAGGTGGTATCTCATTGTGGTTTTGATTTGTATTTCCCTGATGGCAAGTGATGCAGAGCATTTTCTCATGTGCATGTTGGCCATGTCCATGTCTTCCTCTGTGAGATTTCTCTTCATGTCTTTTGCCCATTTCATGATTGGATTGTTTGTTTCTTTGGGGTTGAGTTTAATAAGTTCTTTATAGATTTTGGAAACTAGCCCTTTATCTGATATGTCATTTGCAAATATCTTCTCCCATTCTGTAGGTTGTCTTTTAGTTTTGTTGACTGTATCCTTTGCTGTGCAAAAGCTTCTTATCTTGATGAAGTCCCAATAGTTCATTTTTGCTTTTGTTTCTTTTGCCTTCGTGGATGTATCTTGCAAGAAGTTACTGTGGCCAAGTTCAAAAAGGGTGTTGCCTGTGTTCTCCTCTAGGATTTTGATGGAATCTTGTCTCACATTTAGATCTCTCATCCATTTTGAGTTTATCTTTGTGTATGGTGAAAGAGAGTGGTCCAGTTTCATTCTTCTGCATGTGGATGTCCAATTTTCCCAGCACCATTTATTGAAGAGACTGTCTTTCTTCCAATGGATAGTCTTTCCTCCTTTATCGAATATTAGATGACCGTACATTTCAGGGTCCACTTCTGAGTTCTCTATTCTGTTCCATTGATCTATGTGTCTGTTTTTGTGCCAGTACCACACTGTCTTGATGACCACAGCTTTGTAATACAACCTGAAATCTGGCATTGTGATGCCCCCAGCTAAGGTTTTCTTTTTTAAAATTCCCCTGGCTATTCGGGGTCTTTTCTGATTCCACACAAATCTTAAAATAATTTGTTCTAACTCTCTGAAGAAAGTCCATGGTATTTTGATAGGGATTGCATTAAACGTATAAATTGCCCTGGGTAACATTGACATTTTTACAATATTAATTCTGCCAATCCATGAGCATGGAATATTTTTCCATCTCTTTGTGTCTTCCTCAATTTCTTTCAGAAGTGTTCTATAGTTTTTAGGGTATAGATCTTTTACCTCTTTGGTTAGGTTTATTCCTAGGTATCTTATGCTTTTGGGTGCAATTGTAAATGGGATTGACTCCTTAATTTCTCTTTCTTCAGTCTCATTGTTAGTGTATAGAAATGCCATTGATTTCTGGGCATTGATTTTGTATCCTGCCACGCTACCAAATTGCTGTATGAGTTCTAGCAATCTGGGGGTGGAGGCTTTTGGGTTTTCTATGTAGAGTATCATGTCATCGGCGAAGAGGGAGAGTTTGACTTCTTCTTTGCCAATTTGAATGCCTTTAATGTCTTTTTGTTGTCTGATTGCTGAGGCGAGGACTTCCAGAACTATGTTGAACAGCAGTGGTGAGAGTGGACATCCCTGTCTTGTTCCTGATCTTAGGGGAAAGGCTCCCAGTGCTTCCCCATTGAGAATGATATTTGCTGTGGGCTTTTCGTAGATGGCTTTTAAGATGTCGAGGAAAGTTCCCTCTATCCCAACACTCTGAAGGGTTTTGATCAGGAATGGATGCTGTATTTTGTCAAATGCTTTCTCTGCATCTAATGAGAGTATCATATGGTTCTTGGTTTTTCTCTTGCTGATATGATGAATCACATTGATGGTTTTACGAGTGTTGAACCAGCCTTGTGTCCCAGGGATAAATCCTACTTGGTCATGGTGAATAATTTTCTTAATGTGTTGTTGGATCCTATTGGCTAGTATCTTGTTGAGAATTTTTGCATCCATGTTCATCAGGGATATTGGTCTGTAATTCTCCTTTTTGGTGGGGTCTTTGTCTGGTTTCGGAATTAAGGTGATGCTGGCCTCATAGAACGAATTTGGAAGTACTCCATCTCTTTCTATCTTTCCAAACAGCTTTAGTAGAATAGGTATGATTTCTTCTTTAAACGTTTGATAGAATTCCCCTGGGAAGCCATCTGGCCCTGGACTCTTGTGTCTTGGGAGGTTTTTGATGACTGCTTCAATTTCCTCCCTGGTTATTGGCCTGTTCAGGTTTTCTATTTCTTCCTGCTCCAGTTTTGGTAGTTTGTGGCTTTCCAGGAATGCGTCCATTTCTTCTAGATTTCCTAATTTATTGGCGTACAGCTGTTCATAATATGTTTTTAAAATCGTTTGTATTTCCTTGGTGTTGGTAGTGATGTCCCCTTTCTCATTCATGATTTTATTAATTTGAGTCTTCTCTCTCTTCTTTTTAATAAGGTTGGCTAATGGTTTATCTATCTTATTAATTCTTTCAAAGAACCAACTCCTGGTTCTGTTGATCTGTTCCACAGTTCTTTTGGTCTCGATATCATTGAGTTCTGCTCGAATTTTAATTAACTCTCTTCTTCTGCTGGGGGTGGGGTCTATTTGTTGCTTTTTCTCTAGTTCCTTTATGTGTAAGGTGAGCTTTTGAATTTGAGATCTTTCCAGTTTTTGAATGTATGCTTGTATTGCGATGTATTTCCCCCTCAGGACTGCTTTTGCTGCATCCCAAAGATTTTGAACGGTTGTATCTTCATTTTCATTAGTTTCCATGAATCTTTTTAATTCTTCCTTAATTTCCTGGTTGACCTTTTCATCTTTTAGCAGGATGGTCCTTAACCTCCACGTGTTTGTGGTCCTTCCATATTTCTTGTTGTGATTAAGTTCTAATTTCAAGGCATTATGGTCTGACAATATACAGGGGACTATCCCGATCTTTTGGTATCGGTTCAGACCCGATTTGTGACCCAGTATGTGGTCTATTCTGGAGAAAGTTCCATGTGCACTTGAGAAGAATGTGTATTCAGTTGAGTTTGGATGTAAAGTTCTGTAGATATCTGTGAAATCCATCTGGTCCAGTGTATCATTTAAAGCTCTCGTTTCTTTGGAGATGTTGTGCTTAGAAGACCTATCCAGGGTAGAAAGAGCTAGATTGAAGTCACCAAGTATAAGTGTATTATTATCAAGGTATTTCTTGAGTTTGGTTATTAATTGGTTTAAATATTTGGCAGCTCCCACATTCGGGGCATATATATTGAGGAGTGTTAAGTCCTCTTGTTGGATAGATCCTTTGAGTATGAGATAGTGTCCCTCTTCATCTCTCACTATAGTCTTCGGGGTAAATTTTAATTTATCTGATATAAGGATGGCAACCCCTGCTTTCTTTTGAGGACCATTTGAATGGTAAATGGTTCTCCAACCTTTTATTTTCAGGTTGTAGGTGTCCTTCTGTCTAAAATGAGTCTCTTGTAGACAGCAAATAGATGGGTCCTGCTTTTTTATCCAGTCTGAAACCCTGCGCCTTTTGATGGGGTCATTAAGCCCGTTCACATTCAGAGTTACTATTGATAGATATGAGTTTAGTGTCATCATATCTATTCAGTCCTTGTTTTTGTGGATTGTTCCACTGAACTTCTTCTTAAAGGGGAATTTTAAGAGTCCCCCTTAAAATTTCTTGCAGAGCTGGTTTGGAGGTCACATATTCTTTCAGTTCCTGCCTGTCTTGGAAGCTCTTTATCTCTCCTTCCATTTTGAATGAAAGCCTTGCTGGGTAAAGTATTCTTGGTTGCATGTTCTTTTCATTTAGGACCCTGAATATATCCTGCCAGCCCTTTCTGGCCTGCCAGGTCTCTGTGGAGAGGTCTGCTGTTACCCTAATATTCCTCCCCATAAAAGTCAGGGACTTTTTTTCTCTTGCTGCTTTAAGGATCTTCTCCTTATCTTTGGAATTTGCAAGCTTCACTATTAAATGTCGAGGTGTTGAACGGTTTTTGTTGATTTTAGGGGGGGATCTCTCTATTTCCTGGATCTGAATGCCTGTTTCCCTTCCCAGATTCGGAAAGTTTTCAGCTAGGATTTGTTCAAATACATATTCTGGCCCTCTGTCCCTTTCCGCGCCCTCAGGAACCCCAATTAAACGTAGGTTTTTCTTCCTCAGGCTATCATTTATTTCCCTTAATCTATCCTCATGGTCTTTTAATTGCCTGTCTCTTTTTTCCTCAGTTTCCCTCTTTGCCATCAACTTGTCTTCTATGTCACTCACTCGTTCTTCCACCTCGTCAAGCCTCGTCGTTAGGACTTCTAGCTTGGATTGCATCTCATTTAATTGATTTTTAATTTCTGCCTGATTGGATCTAAATTCTGCAGTCATGAAGTCTCTTGAGTCCTTTATGGTTTTTTCTAGAGCCACCAGTAGCTGTAAAATAGTGCTTCTGAATTGGCTTTCTGACATTGAATTGTAATCCATATTTTGTAACTCTGTGGGAGAGTGGGCTGTTTCTGATTCTTTTTTTTGAGGTAAGGTTTTCCTTCTAGTCATTTTGCTCAGTGCAGAGTGGCCAAAAACAAGTTGTATTGGGAAAAGGAGAAAAAGAGAGAGAAGGAAAAAAAGAGAAAAAGAAAAAAGAGAAAGAAGAAAAAAATAGGGGAAAAAGAGAAGAAAAAGAAAAAGAAAGAAAGGAGAAAAAAGAAAAAAAGGGGGGGTTGGGGAAGCAATCAGAAATCAAGAAGAAAGAGAGAAAAAAAAAAAAGCACAAAAAAAACCAAAAAAAAACAAAAACAAAAACAAAAAAAACCACGGGGGAGTATCTTCCGATTCTGTGTAGTTTAAGTCCCTTGACTTCCTCTGGAACTGGTCCGTCTCGCTGGTGTTCTGGGGGAGGGGCCTGCTGTGCTGATTCTCAGGTGTTAGCACTTGGGGGAGATGCTCTGCCCCTGCCTGGTGCAGGGCTCAGTGGGGGTTGTTCACCCCGTGAGCCCCCGGGAGGAAGCCACAGTGGCGGGGCCAGCTCTGGGACCCTGGAGTCAGCTCCCGCAGTAGCTCCGGGGCTCTCCGTCTGCAGGGCCTGGGGGCTCCGGGGCGGGGCCGCTGATCTGCTCAGTTCCAGGCAGGAGCGTCCTTGCTGTCCTGGGCCCTCCCGGCCTCTGCCTGTCCCGGGGGAGGCCGGATCCTGGGCTGTGTCCCGGCGCCCTGTGCTCCGGGGCCTGCGCTGTTGGATTCGCGCTCCCGGCGGTGCAGCCCCCTCCGCGGAGCCGCCGCCCGAGCCCCTCCGAGCTGTTCCCGGAGCCGCGCAGCCCCCTCCGCGCGGAGCTTCTTCCTCCGCGCGAGCCGCCGCCGCTGAGCTGTTCCCGGAGCCGTGCAGCCCCCTCCGCGGAGCCGCCGCCCGAGCCCCTCCGAGCTGTTCCCGGAGCCGCGCAGCCCCCTCCGCGCGGAGCTTCTTCCTCCGCCCGAGCCGCCGCCGCTGAGCTGTTCCCGGAGCCGCGCAGCCCCCTCCGCGGAGCCGCCGCCCGAGCCCCTCCGAGCTGCTCCGGGTCCCGCCGAGCGCTGCAGCCCTTAGGGAGCTCGGCGCACTCTCCGGGGCGCAGTTCCTCTGTTACTGTCCCAGGGAGCCCGAGGGCATCCCCGCCTTTCTGGGGATCCTGCTCCAATTCCCGGGGAGCCCCTTTCCGCGGGGAAGGTTGGTGCAGCTCCTGCTCCTCCGGGACGGGGCTCTCCTGTCCTGGGGACACTCGCCCCGGCCTCAGCCCGGCTCCTCGCGGGGCCCCTCCCCCTTGGAGGCCTTTTGTTTCTTTATTTCTTTTTCCCCGTCTTCCTACCTTGATAGAAGCGCGAACTCTTCTCACTGTAGCATTCCAGCTGGTCTCTCTTTAAATCTCAGGCCGAATTCGTAGGTTTTCAGGATGATTGGATGGTTTTCTAGGTGATTTGCTGAGGACGGGTGACCTGGAGACCCTACTCCTCCGCCATCTTGCCCCTTTCCCAGCCTTTGTTTTCTGACTATGAAATTAGTATATACTTGTTTTGGAAAACATAGAATATTAGAAGAAAATATAACTTAAACCCACACAAGTTTTTCCTGTATGAGTTTCTTTTTGTTGGCTACATAATTGTGCCGTAATTCAGCCATTTCCTTATTCTAGATAATTTCTGTAATAATCATCTTTCTCTGTACCTAAAGTCTTTATTTCTCATTATTTTTATTAGAAGCAGAGTTACTAGGCCTAAGTGTTTGAATTGTTTTAAGAAGGTTCTTCTGTCATACTGCCAAATTGCTTTCTTTGGTGATCTCTGTCCTCATGGAGAGGTACATAAGAACACTCCTTTTCTTCTGTCTTTATTGGTACTGTGTAGTCCTATTGTTTTAAATTGCTGCTGATATGATTTTTTTTTAAGTTGTAATATCTTTATTTTCTGGTAGATTTTTATGACTAGTAATAAAGTAAGAACATTTAAAAATATTTAGTAGCCATTTTTGCTTGCAGCAAACATGAAAACATCTCTCATCTGGTGACAGCTGTGGAAATTATGTGAGTCTGCCCCTAAGTAGCTTATCATGGTTTGGTTGATGAGGATAGAAAGAATAAGTAAGGCAGAGTAACATAATTAGTATAAGAACGTGATAAACCTTTTGAGATGGAAATGAAGAGGACAAAGCAACCAGTAGCATTCCTGACATTAGGAAAGGCCATTAAAGGAGGTATCTTTGTGTTATTAGACTTTGAAGAAAAAGGTAAGATTTTGTTTGGACAAATATACATTAAAAATTAAGGAATCAACTAATGCACTGATCTGATTTGAACTGAAATACAGATTCATAGCATCAGTTTATGTAACTATATAGTATTCCATTGTCTATCATGCTTTACGTTGACAGCTTTATGATACTGAATTTCTATTCAAGAACATTACATGCCTTTCCATTTGTTCTGCGCTATTTTTATATTTCAGGCCTATTTTTAAATTGTCTTCATCTGGAATTTGCATATTTCAGGTTATGTTGAATCTTTGGAATTGGAATATTTTCTTTTTTTTTTTTTTTAAGATTTTATTTATTCACAAGAGACACAGGGTAGGGGGTGGGCAGAGATACGGGCAGAGGGAGAAGCAGGCTTCCTGCAGGGAGCCCGATGTGGGACTCAATCCCCAGAACTCCAGGATCATGCTCTGAGCCGAAGGCAGATGTTTAACTGCTGAGCCACCCAGGTGTCTCATGAATTGGAGTATTTTCTGAAGTTTTCTAATTGACTAGGGTGCACATATATGAAAATATTATGTTTTGGTATGTTGCAACCTTATTATTTTATCGCCTACAGTAATTTATATTGTATATTTTTATACTTAATGAGAATATATCTCTTACTATCTCAGATGTGCTGATAATGGGCCAAACATTCTGCAGATTTTATATTTTAACACGTTACCAAACTGCTTTCTCCCAGTGATGTACCAACTAACTTACTTTCCCATAAAGAGAGCAAAAGGGAGCCCATTTCCCTTATATATGCTTATGATTTGGTTAGTGTTTTAAATCTCTGCTAGGTAGATGAAACACTATTATTTGTTTTTCATTTCATTGATTATTAGTGTGGTCAGAATCTTTTCACGTTTATTGGTCATTTCACTCGTACTCATATCCTTTCTGCATATTAATTTTATTTATGAGAGCTGCCAAGCCTTTGTCAAGTATTGCATATGTTTTTCCCAATTGTTTGCATTTCAATGTTATTTATGAATTGTTATTTTTAAGCCTTAGGAAATTTTTTATGTAGTATTAAACTTAGCAGTATTTTACTTTATGGTCTTTTGTGGTCTTCTTTTCAGTAAAATTATTTTTAATTATTAATTTATTGTTAAGATTTTATTTAGCAGGAGAGTGTCCAAGCGGCGGGGGGAGGGGCAGAGAGAGAGAATCTCTTTTTATTTTTTATTGTTTTTAAAGATTTTGTTTATTCACGAGAGACACAGCAAGAGAGGCAGAGACACAGGCAGAGGGAGAAGCAGGCTCCATGCAGGGAGCCTGATGCGGGACTCGATCCCAGGACCCCAGGATCACGCTCTATGCCGAAGGCAGGTGCTTGACCACTGAGTCACCCAGGCGTCCCAAGAGAGAGGATCTCAAGCAGACTCCACAGTGAGCACAGAGCCTGATACGGGGCTTGATCCCATGACCCTGGGATCATTACCAAGCCAAAATCTAGAGTCAGATGCTTAACTGACTGAGCCACTGAGGCACCCTAGTAAAATAATAATTATTATTATTTTAAAGATTTTATTTATTTACTCATGAGAGACAGAGAGAGAGAGAGAGAGAGAAAAGCAGAGACATAGGCAGAGGGAGAAGCAGGCTCCATGCAGGGAGCCTGACGTGGGACTTGATCCCAGGTCTCCAGGATCATGCCCTCGGCTGAAGGCAGCACTAAACCGCTGAGCCACCCAGGCTGCCCAAGATTATTATTATTTTTAATCACTTGTATTTTTTTCAGATATTTTCATTGTTTCAGTTTTACATTTAAGCTTTAGTCCATCTAAAATTTATTTTCATATATAGAATGACATACAAATCCAGTTAGTTTATTTTTTAACCCAAGTGGCTTTTAGTAGTTGTAATGCTATTTACTCAGTAATCCATCTTTTCTAAGAATTTAGAAGTAGGTTTGATGAATAAATTAGTGAATTTTATGATAAACCCTCATCATGTATCCATATAACTCATGCTGTAAGCCAGAATAAAGTCTAGATGGGTCTAAGAGTTGAACCAAAGGAAAAAAAAAAGGAAAAGAAGAAAATGGAATTGCTTATTTAGTCTAGCTGTTTAAGGAAACAAAAGTTTGAATCAACTTTAATAAATAAGATATGCTTCAACTGCAGTGTTGTTGGGACTTTAGTAAGTTGGTACCTAGGTGCTTATGCCCTTTGACCTAGTGGTTTTCATTTGAGGAGGACACCTTAAGTAAATGTTTCAGAAAGAGGGAAGTAAATAATATGTCTAGGGATAGTACCAGAAAAATATTTATAATGGTTAAAAGTTGGGGCCGACTAAATTCCCCAAGATAAAGTACTAAGCAAACTATGGTGTTTGACCTGGAGTATACTATGACACTATCAAATATGACAATTCTCTATTCTCCATTTCCATGCATTGATAAACTATTTGGAGAAAAGCAGAATTCTCAGCTGGCTTGCACACATTGTTTCAGTGTGTAAAAGATTTATATATCTTTATTTAAGAGATTGGAATAGAATTTGAAGGAAATTCGAGAAATATTGAGTACTTCCCATAAGTTAATCTTAGTTCCTGCCTTCAACATTCAAGTTGGAGTGGTAGACATTTATACTAATCGTTACAATACAGTGTGACAAATGCTATATATAATACATGGTACACAACTGTGGGAACGCATAGGAGCTTGGGATGGTAGAAGGATTGGGAGATTGGGGGCAGTGGTGGGTGACTAAGGGAAAGATTTACAGAGGGCTGACTTTCTATTTTAATAACAATTTTATTGAGATTTAATTCATGTACTTTATAAATCACCCATTTAAAGGTTACAGTGTAGTGGTTTGTTAGTGTATACACAGAGCTCTGTGACTATCACTATGATTAATTTTAGAATAGTTCATCTCCCCCAAAAAGAAGCCTTGTACTGTATAGCAATCATATTCATTTCACCCAGCTACACCTCCAACCCAGCCCTAGGCAACCACTAATCTGCTATCTCTCTAGATCTGTATATTCTATGGACATTTTACATAAATGAAATCATACAGTCTGTGGTCTTTTGTGACTGTTTTTACTTAGCACAATGTTGTCAAGATTCATCCATGTTGTAGCATGTATTAATACTTTTTTCCTTTTAATGCTGAATACTTTCTTGTGTGTATATATCACATTCTATTGATTCATCAATTGATGGACATTTAAAAATGTTGTATCCACCTTTGAGCTATAGAAATAACGCTGCTGTGAATAATTGTACAGAAGTTTTTCTGTGGTTTTATGGTTTCATTTCTCTTGGATATATACCAAGGAGTGGAGTAGCTGGGTCTTCTGTGAAAAGATTCACGACAGTTGTGCTTTGGTTTCTAAAAGGAAATAAAACTTTATTATTATTATTATTATTATTATTATTATTATTATTATTATTGAAACAGAAAAGGAAAGGAGAGCAATAATAAGCAGTAAATGAAAACAAGACAGAATTACATCCCATTGGGTACTTAAAACATACAACCTCATTAGCTTGGGAAGCCCCATGGAGACAGCATGGCTTCCATATTGAGAGGCTTGGGCAGAGCATCCTCCCTTCAGGTCAAACTTCCAACTGACCATCCCCATAAGGGCCATAGTTAAAGGGCAAATGATGGGATTTGATGTTATTATTATTTTTTTAATGATTTTATTTATTTATTCATGAGAGACTCACATTGAGAGAGAGAGGCAGAAACATAAGCAGAGGGAGAAGCAGGCTCCTCGGGGGAGTCCGATGTAGGACTTCATCCTGGACTCAAGGATCACACTCTGAGCCGAAGACAGGTGCTCAACTGCTGAATCACCCAGGCATCCCATGGAGTTTTATGTTAGACATTTTTTTTTTTTGCTTATGTGCAGTTTGGAGTAAGCTGCATTTCTATGTTACCATCTTTTTATATTTTCAAGGAGCCTGGGCTGTGTGTCTGTGTCCCCTCCCAGGTTACATTCCTGGGGGCCAGCCTCCCTAGAGCAGGAGGGAATATGAAATAAGATTTATAACTTTTGGAATCCAGAAGGGCCAGTTCTGACCTAGATGTCAGATAATATATATTAAGTAACAAGGCTCCCAAGGTTATTCACACAGCATGAATCTCACAACACTCATTAGCCTGCCTGCCTATACTCAGGTCTAGATGACTGGTTATGTAGGACAAATAACGGGAACATCCATCCGTATAAAACACTGGGTAACTCTTTGTTTAATCATATAAGGAATTGACAGACTGTTCCAAAGTTGCTGCATTATTTTGCACTCTCACCAGTAGTGTATGTATAAGGGTTCCAATTTCTCCAGCTCTTTCTTTTTTAAATATTTATTTGAGAGAAAGAGAGCACAAGAAAGGAGGAGGAGGATCAGAGGGAGAAGCAGACTTCCCACTCAGTCAGATGTGGTGCTTGAACCTGGGACTCCAGGATCATGACCTGATCCAAAGGCAGATGCTTAACGGACTGAGGCACCCAAGTACTGTCCAGTTTCTCTAGGTCTTTCCCAGCATTTATTAATACTCTTTATAGCCATCCTAGTGGGTCTAAGAAGATATCATTGTGGTTTTCATTTGCATTTCCCTGATGGCTGAAGATGTTATGCAACTTTTCATGTGCTTATTGACTGTATATCTTTGAAGAAATGTTTTTTCAGATTCTTTGCCTATATTTTAATTGGGTTGTCTTTTTATTGTTGAGTTGTGGGGTTTGATGTATTTTAGATACAAATATGAGACTTTCATGTATTTTCTCCCATTCTGCGTGTCTTTTCACTCTCTCAGTGAAATCCTTTAACCACAAAACTTACTAATTTTGATTAATTTCTTTTTTATAGAAAAGTAAGATTTATTTACAAGCTTCTTTTTTAGTTATTAATTACACAATTAACACATGATTACATTCTCTGTGAAATATAAAATATTATAGGAAGATATGTCTCATTTCACTTTCCCTTGACATTTTTAGGCCTTTGAAAATTCATTTTTTGTGTGTGGATGTACATATAATTATGTATATTTTTTACATATATGATGTTATATATATTTTTGTAACTCATTTTAAGAAGAGAATATCACTAATATATATCATTTTTTGCCTTATGTATTTTTTGAATTTCAATTCAATCTGTTTCAAAAGTATTAATAATTTATCAGTTGTGTATAATACCTAGTGCTCATCACCCAGTGACCCCAGCCCCCGCCTACCTCCCCTTCAGTAATCCTCAGTTTGTTTCCCAAAGTTAAGGGTGTCTCATGATTTCTCTCTCTGATTTCTTCCCATTTAGTTTTCTTTCCCTTCCCTTATGATCCTCTGCACTGTTTTATATTCTGCATATGAGTGAAATACTATATAAGTGTCTTTCTCTGATTGACTTATTTTAAGAAACTATTGCCTAATTCAAGGTCATGGAGATTTATGTCTGTTTTCTTCTAAGAGTTTTATAGTTTCAGTTCTCAGGTTAAGTATTTTGATCCATCTTGATTCATTTTTGTATGTGGTGTAAGTAAAGATTGACCTTCATTCTTTCTATGTCTCAGCACCATTCCACTATCTCAGCACCATTTTTCCCCCCATTGAATTGTTTTGATACCCTTTTGAAAATCAATTAACCATAAATGTGAAGGCTTATTTCTGGACTCTAAATTCTGTTCCTTTGATTATATGTCTATCCTTAATGTCAGTGGCACCCTGTCATTTTTTTTTCACCCTGTGTTATTGCTGTTGCTTTGAAGTACATTTTAAAATCAGGAAGGGTTAGACCTGGGTGGCTCAGCAGTTGAGTGTCTGCTTTTGGCTCAAGGCGTGATCCAGGGATCCGGGATCGAGTCCCACATTGGGTTCCCTGCATGGAGCCTGCTTCTCCCTCTGCCTGTGTCTCTGCCTCTCCCTTTCCATGTCTTCATGAATAAATAAATTAAAATCTTTTTAAAAAATGAAATAAAATAAAATCAGGAAAGGTGAGCCCTTCAATTGTGTTCTTCTTTTTCAGTATGTTTTAACTATTCTAGCCTTGTTGAGTTTCCATCTCAATTTTAGGATTAGATTGTCAATTTCTGTGAAGAAGCCAGTGAAATTATGATAGGGATTGCGCTGAATTTGTAGATTCATGTGGGGATCATTGCCATATTAACAATTTTTAAATCTTCCAGTCCATGAACATGGGATACGTTTTCTTTTATTTAGTCTTTAAATTCATTCAAAATGTTTCATAGTTTTCAGAGTATAAGTTTTGTACTTCTTTTTAACATTTATTCCTAAGTCTTTTATTCTTTTTTTATGCTGTTATTTCTTAATTTACTTTTAGGATTGTTTAGTGCTATTGTGTATAAATGCCACTATTTTTTGTTCGTTGATCTTCTGTCCTGCATCCTTGCTCTACTTACTTAATTCTAGCAGTTTTTTTTTTAATAATAAATTTATTTTTCATTGGTGTTCAATTTACCAACATATAGAATAACAGCCAGTGCTCATCCTGTCAAGTGCCCCCCTCAGTGCCCGTCACCCATTCCCCCCACCCCCCGCCCTCCTCCCCTCCACCACCCCTAGTTCGTTTCCCAGAGTTAGGAGTCTTTATGTTCTGTCTCCCTTTCTGATATTTCCCACACATTTCTTCTCCCTTCCCTTATATTCCCCAAATGAATGAGAACATACAATGTTTGTCCTTCTCCGATTGACTTACTTCACTCAGCATAATACCTACCAGTTCCATCCACGTCGAAGCAAATGGTGGGTATTTGTCGTTTCTAATGGCTGAGTAATATTCCATTGTATACATAGACCACATCTTCTCTATCCATTCATCTTTCGATGGACACCGAGGCTCCTTCCACAGTTTGGCTATTGTGGACATTGCTGCTAGAAACATCGGGGTGCAGGTGTCCCGGCGTTTCATTGCATCTGTATCTTTGGGGTAAATCCCCAACAGTGTAATTGCTGGGTCTTAGGGCAGGTCTATTTTTAACTCTTTGAGGAACCTCCACACAGTTTTCCAGAGTGGCTGCACCAGTTCACATTCCCACCAACAGTGTAAGAGGGTTCCCTTTTCTCCGCATCCTCTCCAACATTTGTGGTTTCCTGCCTTGTTAATGTTCCCCATTCTCACTGGCGTGAGGTGGTATCTCATTGTGGTTTTGATTTGTATTTCCCTGATGGCAAGTGATGCAGAGCATTTTCTCATGTGCGTGTTGGCCATGTCTATGTGTTCCTCTGCGAGATTTCTGTTCATGTCTTTTGCCCGTTTCATGATTGGATTGTTTGTTTCTTTGGTGTTGAGTTTAACAAGTTCTTTATAGATCTTGGAGACTAGCCCTTCATCTGATACGTCATTTGCAAATATCTTCTCCCAGGCTGTAGGTTGTCTTTTAGATTTGTTGACTGTATCCTTTGCTGTGCAAAAGCTTCCTATCTTGATGAAGTCCCAATAGTTCATTTTTGCTTTTGTTTCTTTTGCCTTCGTGGGTGTATCTTGCAAGAAGTTACTGTGGCCGAGTTCAAAAAGGGTGTTGCCTGTGTTCTCCTCTAGGATTTTGATGGAAAAGACCCCCGAATAGCCAGGGGAATTTTAAAAAAGAAAACCATAGCTGGAGGCATCACAATGACAGATTTCAGGTTGTACTACAAAGCTGTGGTCATCAACACAGTGTGGTACTGGCACAAAAACAGACACATAGATCAATGGAACAGAATAGAGAACCCAGAAGTGGACCCTGAACTTTATGGTCAACTAATATTCGATAAAGGAGGAAAGACTATCCACTGGAAGAAAGACAGTCTCTTCAAAAGATGGTGCTGGGAAAATTGGACATCCACATGCAGAAGAATGAAACTAGACCACTCCCTTGCACCATACACAAAGATAAACTGAAAATGGATGAAAGATCTAAATGTGAGACAAGATTCCATCCAAATCCTAGAGGAGAACACAGGCAACACCCTTTTTGAACTCGGCCACAGTAACTTCTTGCAAGATACATCCATGAAGGCAAAAGAAACAAAAGCAAAAATGAACTATTGGGACCTCATCAAGATAAGAAGCTTTGCACAGCAAAGGATACAGTCAACAAATCTAAAAGACAACCTACAGAATGTGAGAAGATATTTGCAAATGACGTATCAGATGAAGGGCTAGTCTCCAAGATCTATAAAGAACTTATTAAACTCAACACCAAAGAAACAAACAATCCAATCATGAAACGGGCAAAAGACATGAACAGAAATCTCGCAGAGGAAGACATAGACATGGCCAACACACACATGAGAAAATGCTCTGCATCACTTGCCATCAGGGAAGTACAAATCAAAACCACAATGAGATACCACCTCACGCCAGTGAGAATGGGGAACATTAACAAGGCAGGAAACCACAAATGTTGGAGAGGATGCAGAGAAAAGGGAACCCTCTTACACTGTTGGTGGGAATGTGAACTGGTGCAGCCACTCTGGAAAACTGTGTGGAGGTTCCTCAAAGAGTTAAAAATAGACCTGCCCTAAGACCCAGCAATTACACTGTTGGGGATTTACCCCAAAGATACAGATGCAGTGAAACGCCGGGACACCTGCACCCCGATGTTTCTAGCAGCAATGTCCACAATAGCCAAACTGTGGAAGGAGCCTCGGTGTCCATTGAAAGATGAATGGATAAAGAAGATGTGGTCTATGTATACAATGGAATATTACTCAGCCATTAGAAACGACAAATACCCACCATTTGCTTCGACGTGGATGGAACTGGTAGGTATTATGCTGAGTGAAGTAAGTCAATCGGAGAAGGACAAACATTGTATGTTCTCATTCATTTGGGGAATATAAATAATAGTGAAAGGGAATAGCAGGGAAGGGTGAAGAAATGTGTGGGAAATATCAGAAAGGGAGACAGAACATAAAGACTCCTAACTCTGGGAAACGAACTAGGGGTGGTAGAGGGGGAGGATGGTGGTGGGTGGGGGTGAATGGGTAATGGGCCCTGAGGGGGGCACTTGACAGGATGAGCACTGGGTGTTATTCTGTATGTTGGTAAATTGAACACCAATAAAAAATAAATTTAAAAAAATAAAAATAAAAAATATTTTAAAAAATAGCAATTTCACATTTTACAATATTTGAGAATGTTGGAGTAGAAAGGGACTAGCAATTTACTAGTGCAGCCACATCATTTTATAGATATGTTCATTTTTTTAAGAAATCTGATTTTTTTCATTCTGTATTTCTTCTTATATATATATATTTTAAATTTTATTTATTTATTTTAGAGAACAAATGGAGGGAGAGAGACAAGCAGACTCCATGCGGAGTGCAGAGCCCAACATGGGGCTTAGTCTCACAACCCTGAGATCCTGACCTGGGCTGAAATCAAGAATCCGATACTTGGGACACCTGGGTAGCTCAGCACTTGAGCATCTACCTTTGGCTCAGGGCGTGATCCCGGGATCGAGTCGCACATCGGGCTCCCTGCAGGGAGCCTGCTTCTCCCTCTGCCTGTGTCTCTCTCTCTCTGTCTCTCATGAATAAATAAATAAAATTTTAAGAAATGAATAAAGAATCAGATACGTAAACAGCTGAGCCACCTAGGCATCCCTCTTCATTTTTTATATTTAACTGAATCTAAGTCAGTCTTGATGTTTTCCATTTCTCACCTTTAAAAGGAATAGTCGTAGTTACCGATGAATTCTAAACATTAAGTTGCTTTTTCATAGATTTTTTTCCCCTATAGGTTACTTGCTTTCAAGTAATTAAATGTTTATGCACTTGACTCTTCAAAAATAAAAGATTATTTTAGGGTCCTTAGGTATATTTTCTCTCCATTAGAGTTCCCATCTTCCTAGCATGAAGAAGATAAAGAGTTCTTTATAAGCCCAGTGATTCTCTATTCTGTCCAACATCCTGAGCCTCATGTCTGAACCACCTACACATGATCATACGTTCCTTCTCTGGTTCTTCCTTGCATCTGTTTACTCAACATCATTTACGTTTTTACATCTTTTATTTCTTGAAGACAAAGAGCTTAGAAGTGTCTAAGTGAGTTCTCTGTTAATATATTTACAACCTTGTCAGTGTAGTATTCTGCTTTGTACTTTGATTTAATGAAAAGTGTCTTCTTTTTGTATTCATATAAATGCCATTCATTTGAATATTTTAAAGTCATATGAAGATCTTATTCTCACTGACACAGTTACATGGTAACATTTGCATTTTTAATTCCTTTTACCAGAATGGGAGACCATGACTGAGAATGAGGAGGTGACACCAAAGCCAACCATTTCTCAAAGAGCTGATTCTCAGAAAGGAACATTCAAAAGACTTCAAGGAAGTGTCCCCCAGACCCTTGATTTTGAGGAAGCATGTGAATGGCAAGTTTTGGCAAGTTATTGGGGAACTAAAACAGGGGAAAGAGATACTCTGAAGAATGTTCCTCTCTGTGAACGAGATAAGAAGAAAAGGACTCTACCAGAAAAACGAGGACAGAAGTGGAAGGAATTTGGAGAAAGCTTGACTTTAGGTTCAGCTCTTTCTGAAAGTTTAATAGCTACTGAAGGAAAGAAGTTTTATAAATGTGATATATGTTATAAACATTTCAATAAAATCTCCCATCTTATAAACCATCGGCGAATCCACACTGGTGAGAAACCTCATAAATGTAAGGAATGTGGAAAAGGCTTCATTCAGCGCTCAAGCCTTTTAATGCATTTACGAAACCATTCTGGGGAGAAACCTTATAAATGTAATGAATGTGGGAAAGCCTTTTCTCAAAGTGCTTATCTTCTGAACCATCAGAGAATTCACACTGGGGAGAAGCCTTATAAATGCAAGGAGTGTGGAAAGGGCTTCTATAGGCACTCGGGCCTTATTATACATCTAAGGCGCCATTCTGGGGAGAGACCTTATAAATGTAATGAGTGTGGGAAAGTTTTCTCTCAGAATGCTTACCTCATTGACCATCAGAGGCTCCACAAAGGGGAAGAACCTTATAAATGTAACAAGTGTCAGAAAGCTTTCATTCTGAAGAAGAGCCTCATTCTGCACCAGAGAATCCACTCTGGGGAAAAACCCTATAAATGTGAGGAGTGTGGAAAAACCTTTGCTCAGACCACTTACCTTGTTGACCATCAGCGGCTCCACAGTGCAGAGAACCCATACAAATGTAAAGAATGTGGAAAAGTTTTCATTCGAAGCAAAAGCCTCCTCTTACACCAGAGAGTACACACAGAAAAGAAGACTTTTGGTTGTAAAAAATGTGGGAAGATTTTCAATTCAAAGTCAAATCTCATTGACCATAAGAGGATGCATAGCAGAGAGAAGCCGTATAAATGTAGTGAATGTGGGAAAGCCTTCACTCAGAGTGCTTACCTTTTTGACCACCAGAGACTCCACAATGGAGAGAAACCTTACGAATGTAATGAATGTGGGAAAGTTTTCATTCTAAAAAAAAGCCTCATTTTACATCAGAGGTTCCATACTGGAGAGAATCTCTATGAATGTAAAGACTGTGGTAAGGTCTTTGGTTCTAACAGAAACCTCATTGACCACGAGAGACTACACAATGGGGAAAAGCCATATGAATGTCGAGAGTGTGGGAAAACTTTCATCATGAGCAAAAGTTTCATGGTTCATCAGAAACTACATACACAGGAGAAATCCTACAAATGTGAGGATTGTGGGAAGGCTTTTAGTTATAATTCAAGCCTGCTTGTACATCGGAGAATCCACACTGGAGAAAAGCCCTTTGAATGCAGTGAGTGTGGAAGAGCTTTCAGTTCTAACAGAAACCTCATTGAACATAAGAGAATCCACAGTGGTGAGAAACCCTATGAGTGTAATGAATGTGGTAAATGCTTCATTTTGAAGAAGAGCCTCATTGGACATCAGAGGATTCACACAAGGGAAAAATCTTACAAATGCAGTGACTGTGGGAAAGTCTTCAGTTACCGTTCAAACCTTATAGCCCATCAAAGAATCCACACTGGTGAAAAGCCCTATGCATGTAATGAGTGTGGGAAAGGCTTTACTTACAACAGAAACCTTATTGAACATCAAAGAATTCACAGTGGGGAAAAAACCTATGAATGTCATATATGTAGAAAAGTTCTTACCTCTAGTAGAAATCTTATGGTACATCAAAGAATCCACACTGGAGAAAAGCCTTATAAATGTAATGAGTGTGGTAAAGACTTCAGTCAGAATAAAAACCTGGTTGTGCATCAGAGGATGCACACTGGGGAAAAACCATATGAGTGTGAGAAGTGTAGAAAATCTTTTACTTCTAAGAGGAATTTAGTTGGCCACCAGAGGATCCATACAGGGGAAAAACCATATGGGTGTAATGATTGTAGTAAAGTTTTTAGGCAGAGAAAAAACCTTACTGTACATCAGAAAACTCATACAGATGGAAAACTCTGTGAATGTGAAGAGTCTGAAAAAGAATTCTCTCAGATTTCAAACCTTCATCTTCAACAGGAAGTCCATAGTGTGGAGGAATTCTCTTGGCTCCAAAATGCCACTGAGTCCAAGACAGATTCAGAAAATCTAATGTCATTTGTAAAATGAGATAGAATCTCTGCCTATCTAACTGTTAGACAAACGGTATATTTGGTCCTTGCAAGGAAAAAAATTCATGATTGACCCTTTTGTAGACAAATGACTTGCATGTGAAAGTTAATCTAGACTTTCAAGACTACAAAAACATAAAGCAAATTCTAGGTAAAGAATACTATATTCCAAACCATTTATTATGACTCTGGAAAGGGACCTTAGAGCAATTGAAGACTGAAGAAACTTATGAGATGTAATGATGTAGATGTAAATGATAGCAAAATATCTTTGTATTAAAAATGGACATTGTTTCTGAAAATGTGTATATTATACCTTTTAAAAATAGTGTCACTACTATAAAAAGTCTCTATTGACCATATGATTGAGACATGTCAGACAGGAGTTGAGGGGGCAAGAGTCTGCTGTTTGTGGACAACTTAAGACTACTAAATTGGGAGTTAGAAGACCTAGGTTTAGGGCCTAGCTCTTTCTCTTACTAGCCATGTGTTGTTAAGTCAGCTCAAGGCCTCCGTTTCTCTGTCAGTCAAATGTAGACATAATGCCTACCTCAAAGGGTTTGAGGATTAAGTGAAAGGACATTTGTGAACATATTTTGTGAAATAATTTAGTTGTCAATAAAGTTGGGTGAAAGATATGGTCAGAATCTAGAACATGATGTAATGTTTGTTCAGTATGTCAATATTAGGGTTCTGGGAACCTCATAAATACTCCTTTTTTATAGTAAGAGAAAGAATGGTGGATAGCTAACTTTGGATTTAATAGTCTAAGACTATTAAATATAGCTTTCAGAATTTTTATGGTATTAGTAGATAATAATATACATAGTTTGTTTTGATGGTAAAATGCTGGCTTATTATGGAAAAACAATATTATGTCCAGCTGTTAACACTGATGCCAAAGAAAACTATTTTTCAACCTGAATATTTGAAACCTAGCAGATCTAGAATATCAAAATGGAAGGACAGTCCTATGTTGCTTTCCTTGTTCATAGGGGGAAAAAAGTCCTTAATCCCATCCCGAGCTGTTGATCTCTGCTACTATTACTGAAAAGTTCTAATCGACATTTCACCATTACATACGAAAGCTTGGTACTCAAGAAATAACATTCTTCTCCAGTACTCAACTTACTACCTAAGTTTCACCCGGAACCAAGGTCTTAAAGCTCTGATTTAATCAATTCAGAATCCACCTCTGTGATCAGGCCCATTCCTCTGAACCAATCATTCATTCAGTCTGTGCTTTTTGTACATTTGATACTTCATTCATCCTATATTATTGTGTTGCTTATTTTATATTGTAATTCTCAAAACTCCCTATTCTGCAGCTGGATCATAAATGCCTTAGTATCAGGATTGTGTTTCTAATAGTAGTGGTGAACTGATGTGTAGATAAATGTTACTAATTCAACCCCAGAGTTCCTTGAGGGCTGGTTCCTCATTAGACTGAAAGGTACACACAAGAGTGAAAATTGGAAAGGCCCAAGATTTAAAATCTTAAGACTTGGGTGTAAGTCAGCTTCTGCTACTTTGCTTGGACAGATGCCTTCATTTCTTGGAGCCTTGATTTTCTCATCTGTACAACAGGAGGGAGAATACCTTACAAAGTTGTTATGAGGTAATGAATATGGAGATGCTTTATATCTGTGCTATAGGAGAATCACTACAGATTATGTAATTACAAAGGGAAAGATGTACTTTAACAGTGGAGAGGCTGGCATTCACCTCTTAACCAGTTAAACTATAACATCACTAAGACTGAGACAGCCTACGTTATGTGCCTCATATGATGCAATAAGCCAAAAGTGTAACCTGAATTTTTTCAAGCTTTGTAGACCTAATTGCCAGTTTACAGGAGATACAGGAGGCAGAGGAACAAGATAAATTGACACCATGAGAAACAAGTTTAGAACATGGGATATTGTATAAGAAAACTGCACTAGATTCTTAAAAAATATGAAAAAGGGAAGGGTGGTAATTGTTGATAGTGGATGAATATTGGGAGTTCATTGTATTCATCTCTGCTTTTGTATATGTATTAAAGTTTCCAGAATGAAAGGTATAAAAAGTGAATGAGGAAGGTTGTTCTTAAAAAATATTAAAGAGCCATAAGACACTAAGAGCCAGAAATAGACTCACACAAGTGCTCAATTGGTTTATGGCAAAGATACAAGAGCAATTCAGTAAAAGAGGGATAGCCTTTTCAAAAAATGCTGCTGGTGCAACTGGAATATCCATAGGCAAATATACATAAATATATACATACATAGTCAAGAGCTAGGCCTAAGCAAGAACTCTTAAACTTATATATCAAAAGCAGCCTCCATAAAAGGAAAAATGATAAATTGAACCTTATCACAATGAAAATAACTTGCTCTGCAAAAACAAAACAAAACCAAAAAACCCTTAAAAGTGATTACAGACTTGGGGAAAATACTTGTAAATCATATATCCAGCAAGATTTGTATCTAGACTATATATCTCAAAACTCAACAATAAGATTCAAGTAGAAAATGAGCGAAAGACATGTAAAGACTTTCACTGAAATATAGATAGCAAATAAACAAATGACAAGATGTTTACCGTCACTAACCCTTAGGGTTTAAAATCACAGCACATCTATCAGAGTAGCTTAAAAAAAAATAAATAAATCTTGGCAAGGGTGCAGAGAAACTGGATCTTATATGTTGCTGGAACTGTTAAATGGTACAGCCACTCTGGAGAAAAAGTTTGGCAGTTTCTTACAAAACCAAACACGCACCTATGTTATGACCCAGTATTTGTACTCCTGTATGTGACTGTTTATAGCACTTACAAGTGTCTGTAAGGAACCCAAATAGCCTCAACAAGTGGCCAAAATAGTTTTTTATCTATACCATGAATACTTATTACTGTGCAATAAAACGAATGACCCGTTGCTCCAATGAAAAGTAGAATTTCAAGAAAATTATGCTGATTAAAAATCTTGAAGGTATTATGAATCTTGAAAGGTATTATGTATGATTCTATCTATATAATACTCTAAAATGACAAAACTATATAGAGATGAAAGGTTAGTGGTTGCCAGAGCTTGGGGGTGGTGGGCGGGGACAGGTGGGAGAGGGAGGGTAGCACTTATCAAGGTCTTTGTGATGTTGAACAGTTGTGTATCTTGATTGTGGTAGTGGTCACACAAATACGTGAGAAAGGTAGAAGTAGGTGTGAGTGGAAGTCTACACAAATATTATACCAGTATCAATTTCCTGATTTTTATATTAAGCGATAATTATGTAGGTTGTACCTGTTGAGGGAAACTGGAGGCAGGATTATTACCTTTCCAACTTCCTGTGAATTGTTAAATTCGAAATAAAAGGTAAAATATGACCCTAAAAAAGCCATAACCAAATGCACTGTGTGAAACTGATTTGGAAGAACAAAATTATGAAATACGTTTTAGGACAGTTGGGGAGATTTGATATCGTCGGATATTAGATGGTATTATGGAATTGTTCATTTTCTTACCGATATGTAATGGTGGTATAGCGTTTGGAGAATATTTATTAAAGGATGCATTTGAAGTATTTCGCATGAAGTGTTTTGATGTTTACAATTTTCAAAAATATTTTAGTATATATAGAAAGATGGCAAATGTAGCCGAGTGTTGAGTCCAGGTGGAGGAAACAGGTATTAATGGTACCATTCTGTACCGTTTGAATTTTCTTTTCTTTCTTTTTCCTTTATCCTTTTTTTTTTTTTTTTTTGTATTTTCAAAATAAAACGTTTGGGGCAAAATTATCAGGGCTTTCTACAGACAAATGCTTTCTGGCTTCAGGTTCCTGCATACGCGCCTTGCCTAAGTACTGCCGAGCCAGGGGATGCCCCCTTCCCTGAAGCTCGGGGCCACAGTGCACCTGCACCTTCCAAAGCCCTTGGCTCCCATCGCTGGTCTGCGGCGATTTTGGACATCCACCGAGAAGACAGCACCTCCGAGATTCCTAGAGAGGCCGGCCTGGAGACTGGAGAAGCCGGAAGCCCGGCTCGAGGCACTTCCTGTCCGGTTATTGTTCTCGCGCCGGAGGCGCGGGGCGTCGGATCCTGCTGGCCTTTGGCGCTGTGCTCGTGAGCTCCTGCCGGACGTCTTCGAGACACGGTCAGTGAGTCTGGCGGGGGTGGGCACAAATGTCACGGGCGCGGGAGGGCCGTCCCGAGGGCGGACCGCCGCGACCTCCTCGGGGGCCCTGGCCTGTTTGTCCCTAAGGCGGCTCCGCGTCCCATCACCTCAGAAACCCAGCGGGCGCCTGCCGGGGGTCTGGCCGGGGGCCTTGAACTCGGACGGCCCTGGGGCTGGGGCTGGGGCTGGGGCTGGGGCAGGCTCGCCCGGGAGTGCGGCTGCCCGGGGTCTGCAGCGGGCAGGGGCACGGGGGAGCCGAGCCCTCCCTGGGAAGTCTGTGCTGTCTGGGTGGAGGCGGACGCCGCCGAGGGGACTGTTCCGGGCCTTTGTGCCTGGTGGAATCCACCTCGTGGGAAGGATGGACGACGGAAAGAATGATCGCCCAGAATTGAGGATCGGCGCGCGAGTGAAAGCGCTGTTGCATCAGGAAATCCAGCGTGTACAGTAGATTGCCAATGAGTCTGACGTAGGAGAAAGCATGCGATTACTTCAGGAGTAGCAAAAGGGGACTTGACAAAATTTAGCACCTTTTTCCCCCAGTAAAACGTCTGAAGGGGAATAGAAAAAATTTAATTTCCTCATAATAGACTAAACCAGTAAGATCGTTTTACTCACAAATTAAACAACAGCACAATCAATTATGATGAAGGGGTACTGTTAGGTTGTTGGTGTGATCCTTTAAGAAAGCAGTTTGGCATATTTATCAACCATGAAATCCTTGAACCAGTAATCAGAGCCTATATTCCAAGGGAGTAATTCAGCAGAAGAAAAAACTATTTGCACAGAAAAAAATTTAGCGTTGATTATTGTTAAGAATATAAACTGAAAACAATCAAAATGCCTTTTACTAAAGCAATGGCTCATAAGTAGGATTAAGTTACAGTATAGGTATAATTCAGGATTCTGTGCCAGAATGAAGTAGCTCTGTATATACTTATATGGAAAGATCTAAGACTATGGAATACTATGTGAAATGTAGAGATTGAGTTAAGAAAGAAACAATGCAAGTTGCTGAAAAATGCACAGGTGTGATCTAATCTCTGTTTTGGGAAATAAGCACTCTCTGTAAAGGTGTGCATATCTGTACGGAAATGCAGAGAGAACACTGATGACTGGTAACAACTGGGGGGAATATATTTAATTCTGTGTATTTCTGTATCACTTGGTCCTTTTTTAAAAAAAAATATTTTATCTATTCATGAGAGACAAAGAGAACAGAGAGAGAGGCAGAGACACAGACAGAGGGAGAAGCAGGCTCCGTGCAGGGAGCCTGATGTGGGACTTGATCCCAGGACCAGGAATCACACCCTGAGCCAAAGGTGGCACAAAACCTCTGAGCCACCCAGGCACCCCTACTTGGTTCTTTTTGGTTGAGAATGACTGAATAGGGGAATTAATACTATAGGTTATTGTATAGCTACTAAAAATAATAAACATGGAGAATGGCAACATAAAACATCTCTTTTTTTAATCTTAAGAGTAATACAAGGCATTTAGAATTAGTGGCAAAAGTAAGCAAACAAAAAGAATCTCAAAACTACATCACCCAAAGATGACCACCCCTAAATGTTGGTATGTAGACTCTCAGTCTTTTTCTTGAGATTCTTTAGTTTATGCTATTGTGTATCTTTGGTAATTTAAAAAAGCGCTCTCTGTTTTAATATTCCTTCTTAAAAAAAAAACAACTGTGATAATTATGAAATATATATCCCTATAGTTAAAAAAGTTTATTAAGTCATGATTGTCACTATGGTTGAAGCTTTTCCCTTAAATTCTGTGCTGCATCTCCTTGGAGATGGAGTAGGACTGATTGTTCTTTAGTCTTTTCTGTATTTTTCAAGTTTTGTAATAAAAATACGTTAACCCTATAAGCAGGAAAAAAACTCAATAAATATTATATAAAGCTATTTGTGACTATTATGGGAACAAATTACATGTTTGCAGTTGAACCCTCTCCATTCTATGAAGGTGCAGTAGAGCAGACTCTTGCCATAGTGGCTGCTGCTTAGGCACTGGTGAAACTGGCCAGTCGGATTTATGGCATCCAGGCATACCTTTGCTCAATGCTAACAACGTTTTCTGGTTTTTCAGTAGACAGTCTTCCTTTTGGCCCTGGGAAGAAACCTAAGAAGAAGCTTTTGAAACTTAAAAATTAGATGGGACTTGATCTCTGCTGGGCAGCCCCCAGCTATAATAATTCCCCTCCTGAGCATAGAAGATGACTGCGCAACTGAGAGAGGCCATGGATTTAACTGCCTGGGGCTCAGTGACGGTGAAAAAGGAGGAGGAAGAGGAAGAAAACTTCCTGGGTCAGGCATCCGGTCAGCAAGTGCACTCAGAGAACATCAAAGTCTGGGCTCCTGGGGAAGGTCCTCAGACGGCCCTTGATATATCAGAACAGGAGGAAAAGGTAAATAATTGTCTGGGAGGAAGCGGAGAGAAGAGACCTGAAAACCTCAAGTAGTTTCAGAGGGCACTATGTCCCTCTGCTTCCACACCTGGAGTATTATTTTCTGGCTAGGGCTCTAGCCTTTGGCCTTTGGAATATAATACAAATAGTCTCTTCTGATTGATGGGACATTTAGTGCTTTCTGTAAACCAGTGGTTCTCAAACCTTGCTACACAGAATTGATTGGGGAGATTTTTGTAAAATTGTGATGCTCATGCCATACTTGATTCCAGTTAAATGAGATCTTGTGGTGGGTCCCAGACATCTGTGTTTTTTAAAAACTTCAGGTGATTCCACTCTGGATCTGATAGCTCTAACCTGTGCTTCTCAAATTTTAATATAATTGATATCTCACATTTTAATCACCAGGAGATCTTATAAAAATGTAGATTCTGATTCAGGAGGTCTGGGTTAAGATTCTGTACTCACAAGCTCGCAGTTGGTGATGATCTATGGGTTGCACTTCGAGGAGGGAGGATATACTCTATACTCTGGTCCTTAATGCTTTCAAAACATTTGAACCAGATGATACTGTGGTTCCCCAAAGGTCATAACCTTGCTTTTGTGATCTTTAGACCTCAGAAAACTATACCCTGGAAAATCTCCCCACATGCTCTTTTGTCATGCACCCACTGGCATATTAGGTTTCGGTGCTATAGTGGGCAGTGAAGTGAAATCAAAGTGATAGAGAGGAAACTTGGTGCCTTGATTCTCTGCCTGACCCATGTTGGGGATCAGAGAAGCCTTTGCCTTTATTTCCCTTTTGGTTTTTTGTTTTATTTTTATTTTTTTATGTGTAAATTTCTTTTTTATTGGTGTTCAATTTGCCAACATATAGAATAACACGCAGTGGTCATCCCGTCAAGTGCCCACCTCAGTGCCTGACACCCAGTCACCCCCAGCCCCCGCCCACCTACACTTCCACCACCCCTAGTTCGTTTCCCAGAGTTAGGAGTCTTTCATGTTCTGTCTCCCTTTCTGATACTTCCCACTTATTTTTTCTCCTTTCCCCTTTATTCCCTTTCACTATTTTTTATATTCCCCAAATAAATGAGACCATATAATGTTTGTCCTTCTCCAATTGACTTATTTCACTCAGCATAATACCCTCCAGTTCCATCCACGTTGAAGCAAATGGTGGGTTTTTGTCGTTCCTAATGGCTGAGGAATATTCCATTGTATACATAGACCACATCTTCTTTATCCATTCATCTTTCGATGGACACCAAGGCTCCTTCCACAGTTTGGCTATAGTGGACATTGCTGCTAGAAACATTGGGGTGCAGGTGTCCCGGTGTTTCATTACATCTGTATGTTTGGGGTAAATCCCCAGCAGTGCAATTGCTGGGTCCTAGGGCAGATCTATTTTTAACTCTTTGAAGAACCTCCACACAGTTTTCCAGAGTGGCTGCACCAGTTCACATTCCCACCAACAGTGTAAGAGGGTTCCCCTTTCTCCACATCCTCTCCAACATTTGTGGTTTCCTGCCTTGTTAATGTTCCCCATTCTCACTGGTGTGAGGTGGTATCTCATTGTGGTTTTGATTTGTATTTCCCTGATGGCAAGTGATGTGGAGCATTTTCTCATGTGCTTGATGGCCATGTCCATGTCTTCCTCTGTGAGATTTCTGTTCATGTCTTTTGCCCATTTCATGATTGGATTGTTTGTTTCTTTGGTGTTGAGTTTAACAAGTTCTTTATAGATCTTGGAGACTAGCCCTTCATCTGATACACCATTTGCAAATATCTTCTCCCAGGCTGTAGGTTGTCTTTTAGATTTGTTGACTGTATCCTTTGCTGTGCAAAAGCTTCTTAATGAAGCCCCAATAGTTCATTTTTGCTTTTGTTTCTTTTGCCTTCCTGGATGAATCTTCCAAGAAGTTACTGTGGCCAAGTTCAAAAAGGGTGTTGCCTGTGTTCTCCTCTAGGATTTTGATGGAATCTTGTCTCACATGTAGATCTTTCATCCATTTTGAGTTTATCTTTGTGTATGGTGCAAGGGAGTGGTCTAGTTTCATTCTTCTGCATGTGGATGTCCAATTTTCCCAGCACCACTGATTGAAGAGACTGTCTTTCTTCCAGTGGATAGTCTTTCCTCCTTTATCGAATATTAGTTGACCATAAAGTTCAGGGTCCACTTCTGGATTCTATGTTCTGTTCCATTGATCTGTGTGTCTGTTTTTGTGCCAGTACCACACTGTCGTGATGACCACAGGTTTGTAGTACAACCTGAAATCTGGCATTGTGATGCCCCCAGCTATGGTTTTCTTTTTTAAAATTCCCCTGGCTATTTGGGGTCTTTTCTGATTCCACATATTTTAAATCTTAAAATAATTTGTTCTAACTCTCTGAAGAAAGTCCAGGGTATTTTGATAGGGATTGCATTATACGTATACATTGCCCTGGGTAACATTGACATTTTCACAATATTAATTCTGCCAATCCATGAGCATGGAGTATTTTTCCATCTCTTTGTGCCTTCCTCAATTTCTTTTAGAAGTGTTCTATAGTTTTCAGGGTATAGATCCTTTACCTCTTTGGTTAGGTTTATTCCTAGGTATCCTATGCTTTTGGATGCAATTGTAAGTTGGATAGACTCCTTAATTTCTCTTTCTTCAGTCTCATTGTTGCTGTATAGAAATGCCACTGAATGCTGGGCATTGATTTTGTATCCTGCCACACTGCCAAATTGCTGTATGAGTTCTAGCAATATTGGGGTCCAGTCTTTTGGGTTTTCTATGTTTTCTATCATGTCTTCGGTGAACAGGGAGAGTTTGACTTCTTCTTTGCCAATTTGAATGCCTTTTATTTTTTTTTGTTGTCTGATTGCTGAGGCTAGGACTTCCAGTACTATGTTGAATAGCAGTGGTGAGAGTGGACATCCCTGTCTTGTTCCTGATCTTAGGGGAAAGGCTCCCAGTGCTTCCCCATTGAGAATGATATTTGCTGTGGGCTTTTCGTAGATGGCTTTTAGGATGTTGAGGAATGTTCCCTCTATCCCTACACTCTGAAGAGTTTTGATCAGGAATGGATGCTGTATTTTGTCAAATGCTTTCTCTGCGTCTATTGAAAGGATCATATGGTTCTTGGTTTTTCTCTTGCTGATATGATGAATCATACTGATTGTTTTACGAGTGTTGAACCAGCTTTGCATCCCGGGGATAAATCCTACTGGTTCATGGTGAATAATCTTCTTAATGTACTGTTGGATCCTATTGGCTAGTATCTTGTTGAGAATTTTTGCATCCATGTTCATCAGGGATATTGGTCTAGAATTCTCCTTTTTGGTGGGGTCTTTGTCTGGTTTTGGATTTAAGGTGATGCTGGCCTCATAGAACGAGTTTGGAAGTTCCATCTCTTTCTATCTTTCCAAACAGCTTTAGTAGAATAGGTATGGTTTCTTCTTTAAACGTTTGATACAATTCCCCTGGGAAGTCATCTGGCCCTGGACTTTTGTGTCTTGGGAGGTTTTTGATGACTGCTTCAATTTCCTCCCTGGTTATTGGCCTGTTCAGGTTTTCTATTTCTTCCAGTTCCAGTTTTGGTAGTTTGAAGTTTTCCAGAAATGCGTCCATTTCTTCTAGATTGCCTAATTTATTGGCGTATAGCTGCTCATAATATGTTTTTAAAATCGTTTGCATTTTCTTGGTGTTGTTAGTGATCTCTCCTTTCTCATTCATGATTTTATTAATTTGAGTCTTCTCTCTCTTCTTTTTAATAAGGCTGGCTAATGGTTTATCTCTCTTATTAATTCTTTCAAAGAAACAACTCCTGGTTTTGTTAATCTGTTCCACGGTTCTTCTGGTCTCGATTTCATTGAGTTCTGCGCGAACCTTTATTAATTCTCTTCTGCTGGGTGTAGGATCTATTTGCTGTTTTTCTCTAGCTCCTTTATGTGTAAGGTTAGCCTTTGTATTTGAGTTCTTTCCAGTTTTTGGATGGCTGCTTGTATTGTAATGTATTTCCCCCTCAGGACTGCTTTTGCTGCATCCCAAAGATTTTGAACAGTTGTATCTTCATTCTCATTAGTTTCCATGAATCTTTTTAATTCTTCCTTAATTTCCTGGTTGACCCTTTCATCTTTTAGCAGGATGGTCCTTAACCTCCACGCATTTGACGTCCTTCCAAACTTATTCTTGTGATTTAGTTCTAATTTCAAGGCATTATGGTCTGAGAATACGCAGGGGAGGATCCCAATCTTTTGGTATCGGTTCAGACCTATTTGTGACCCAGTATGTGGTCTATTCTGGAGAAAGTTCCACGTGCACTAGAGAAGACAGTGTATTCAGTTGTGTTTGGATGTAAAGTTCTGTAGATATCTGTGAAATCCATCTAGTCCAGCATATCATTTAAAGCTTGTTTCTTTGGAGATGTGCTTAGAAGACCTATTGAGTGTAGAAAGTGCTACATTGAAGTCACCAAGTATAAGTGTATTATTATCTAAGTATGTCTTAACTTTGGTTATTAGTTGATTGATATATTTGGCAGCTCCCACATTCGGAGCATATATATTAATGATTGTTTAGTCCTCTTCTTACATTTTTTTTATTTATTTATGATAGTCACAGAGAGAGAAAGAGAGAGAGAGGCAGAGACACAGGCAGAGGGAGAAGCAGGCTCCATGCACCGGGAGCCTGATGTGGGATTCGATCCCGGGTTTCCAGGATCGCGCCCTGGGCCAAAGGCAGGCGCCAAACCACTGTGCCACCCAGTGATCCCCAGTCCTCTTCTTAGATAGATCCTTTAAGTATAATATGGTGTCCCTCTTCATCTCTCACTAGTCTTAGGGGTAAATTTTAGTTTATCTGATAGAAGGATGGCTACCCCTGCTTTCTTTTGAGGACCATTTGAATGGTAAATGGTTCTCCAACCCTTTATTTTCAGGCTGTAGGTGTCCTTCTGTCTAAAATGAGTTTCTTGTAGACAGCAAATAGATGGGTCCTGCTTTTTTATCCAGTCTGAAACCCTGCGCCTTTTGATGGGGTCATTAAGCCCATTCACGTTCAGAGTTACTATTGAAAGATATGAGTTTAGTGTCATCGTGATACCTATTCAGTCCCTGTTTTTGTGGATTGTTCCATTGGATTTCTTCTTAAAGAGGAATTTTAAGAGTCCCCCTTAAAATTTCTTGCAGAGCAGGTTTGGAGGTCACATATTCTTTCAGTTCCTGCCTGTCTTGGAAGCTCTTTATCTCTCCTTCCATTCTGAATGAGAACCTTGCTGGATAAAGTATTCTTGGCTGCATGTTTCTCTCATTTAGGACCCTGAATATATCCTGCCAGCCCTTTCTGGCCTGCCAGCTCTCTGTGGAGATGTCTGCTTTTAATCTAATATTTGTCCCCATAAATATTAGAGATTTCTTGTCTCTTGCTGCTTTAAGGATCTTCTCTTTATCTTTGAAATTTGCAAGCTTCACTATTAAATGTCAAGGTGTTGAATGGCTTTTATTGATTTTTAGGGGGGGATCTCTCTATTTCCTGGGTCTGAATGTCTGTTTCCATTCCCAGATTAGGAAAGTTTTCAGGTATGATTTGTTCAAATACATATTCTGGACCTCTGTTTTTTTTCGGTGCCCTTGGGAACCCCAATTAAATGTAGATTTTTCTTCCTCAGGCTGTCACTTATTTCCCTTAATCTATTCATGATCTTTTAATTGTTTGTCTCTTTTTTTCTCAGTTTTCCTCTTTGCCATCAACTTGTCTTCTATGTCACTCACTCGTTCTTCCACCTCGTTAACCCTCATCGTTAAGACCTATAGTTTGGATTGTGTCTCATTTAATTGATTTTTAATATCTGCCTGATTGGATCTAAATTCTGCAGTCATGAAGTCTCTTGAGTCCTTTATGCTTTTTTCTAGAGCCACCAGTAGCTTTATAATAGTGCTTCTGAATTGGCTTTCTGACATTGAATTGTAATCCAGATTTTGTAACTCTGTGGGAGAGAGGACTGTTTCTGATTCTTTTGAGGTGAGGTTTTCCTTCTAGCCATTTTGCTCAGTGCAGAGTGGCCAAAAACAAGTTATATTGGGAAAAGGAGAAAAAGAAGAGAAAGAAGAAAAGAAACGAAAAGAAAAAGAGAAAAAAAAATAAAAATAGAGAAGAAAAGAAAGGGGGGGAAGCAAACAAATCAAAAACAAAAAACAATGGGGAGTATCCTCTGATTCTGTATACAGTAAATCCCTCGACTTCCCCTGAGACTTTCCAGTGCTGCTTTGTCAATAATTTGTTGACAAATTATTATTATGTGTCCGTCTAGCTGGTCTTTGGCGGGAGAGGCCTGCTGTGCTGATTTTCAGGTGTTGGCACTTGGGGAAGGTGCTCAGCCCCCTGCCTGGTGCAGGGCTTAGTGAAAGATGTTTAAGCTATGTATCTGGTGAGGCCACTGTGAGGCTCAGTGGGGGGTTGTTTATCCTGTGAGGCCCCAGGAGGAACAACTACCATGGCGGCAGCAGCTCTGGAGCCCTGAGTCAGCTCCCACAGTAATTCCGGAGCTCTCTGTCTGCAGGGCCTGGAGGCTCCGGGCCGGGGCCGCTGATCTGCTCAGCTTGGGGCAGGAGTGTCCCTGCTGTCCTGGGCCCTCCTGGCTTCTGCTTGTCCTGGTGGGAGCGCCAGATCTTGGGCTGTGTCCCCGGCACCGTGTGCTCCCGGGCCTGCGCTGTTGGATTTGCGCTCCCGGCTGCCGGGCCCCTTTCACCCCGGAGCCGCAGCCTGAGCCACTCCCAAGCTGCTCCTGGGGCCGGGCAGCCCCCTCTGTGCAGAGCCTCTGCTGGAGGCCCAAGCTGCTCCCGGGTCCAGCCAGGTGTGCCCTGCAGCCCTTTAGGGAGCTGGGCCGCGGGGTGTGGCAGCTTTCCCTGGGTCACAGGTGCCTCTGTTAGTGTCCCAGGGAGCTTGAGGGCCTCCTCGCCCCTCCTTGGATCCTGCTGTAACTCCCTGTGAGCACCTTTCAGTTTGGGAAGATTGGTGAAACTCCTGCTTCTCCAGGCATGGCTCTCCTGTCCTGGGGACACTAGCCCTGGCCTTAGCAGGGCTCCTCGCAGAGCCCCTCCCCCTTGGATGCCTTTTGTTTCTTTATTTCTTTCCTCTCTCCCTTCCCCCCCTTCCTACCTTGATAGAAGCGTGAACTTTTCTCACTGTAGCATTCCAGCTGTTCTCTCTTTAAATCTCAGACCGAATTCTTAGATTTTCAGGATTATTTGAAGGTTATCTAGGTAATTTGGTGGGGACAGGTGACTTGGGGACCCTACTTTTCCACCATCTTGCCCTGCCTCTCCTTTTTTTTGTTTTTAAATGTTAAAAAATTTTTTAAAAATCTTTTATGGTCTTCAGGAATAGGTCCTTACATTTTCATCTTCAAAACTAATCATACCACCTCCCCCTGACAATCCACTCATAAACTGACCTGGGCTTTGTTGTCTCTAGGGTCCAAACATGTTCTGGGACATGGCTGTCGTCCTGAAAGCAACACAGGAGGCACCTACTGGCTCAACCATTGGCAGCTACTCATTACCGGGGACCTTGGCCAAGAACGAGATACTGGATACTCATGGGATCATGACCTCTCTAGGCAAGTTTTAACCCCCTGATTCAGAATCTGACCTTTGGAGTTTCTCCATATCTATTTAGAGACTGGTGGTCTGATCTCCTAACTTGAGAAACCTAGAGTATTGAGGTATCAAAACTGTCAGGGAGAGCTGGCTAGAAGAATGCCAAAAGATACCTGTGCATTTGTCACAGGAAATGGCTCATTTTATATGTAGTCTTAAGACACCAGATAGACACGGGTGAACTTTAAATTCACGTACTCTTCATATGCTTCGTGTTTATCATTGGTTGGTGAGCCTGCAAGAGAAGCCAGCTAAGGTCAGAAGGGTCAGTTTTTGTTGTGATTTTGAGGAAATGTTGTGTAGATGTTCCTTTTTTATAGATCTTTGTGCAGATTCCAGGGGGGTTTTGAGCAGTTGTGTCAACTATACTCATGTTCAAAGCTAGGTCTTAATAGAGGGTACTAATGGTTGACTTATCACCTGGTTCTTTCTCTAGGCTGGGACTCAGGATATGTCTGACTAGCAATGGCAGAAACTTACCTATAGAGGAGTGATGTGTCACTGTGGGTCAAGGATGTGGTAGCCATGGGTCCTGTGTTGTAGAAGTAATCCCTGGGTGACTGCCAAGGCCCTTACGGCACTCGAATTCTAGAAATCTGGCTGGTACAGAGCTACACCTGAATATTTTGAACCCACTCTGCTCTCTAGCCCATTCCTCAGACTGACCAGGTCACTTTCTTAAACCAGTATAGGATTATCACCTTTCATCTTCTTGTCTCTTCTTTAATTATTCCTCATCAGCAGCTTCTGTTGCCTATTTCCTGCTCTGTGTTCCATTCTCTCTGGTGCATTCTGTGTATCATCACTTCTTTTTTTCTTTCCTTGCTTTATCTTTCATTCACATCTTAACTCCAGCAGTAACACCCATCCACCAGGCATGATCACTGTTTCCCTTCTTTGCTTCTTACCTCAAGACCCTTTTCCCAGCCAAGATTGACCTTTCTGTGTATTGTCAGCTGTTTGCATAGCAGCAGGTAACAGCAGGGTTATAAGTTCTACAAATTAAGAGAAATACCTGAGTGTAGTTGCTGCCCTGCCTTTGATAACTCTTTGACCTTGAACAAGTCCTTTCTCTCTCAACCTCCATTTCCTGTTCTTTCAGCAAGACTGTATTCATTCAGTGCATACAGGATCTTGTGGGGGCCCCCGCTTTCTGTGTGCTGGGTAATGTGATAGGTGTTGGGGATACTGAAGAAGATACAGTCTTGCCCTTCTTTTTAGCTCTCACACAAATGAAGGAGAATAGTTTCATCTTGATGATAAAATTGTAAAATATGCATGAACATGCTTTGAAAATTCCTGGTGGTTAACATCTGAGAGAGTTTTATCTACAGCTTCCTATGTATTAATTACTGTTGAATTTATTAAAGTTTAAAACATTTAAAACTCAAGTTTTTAAGCATTTAAACATAGCTTATTTTTATTTTACTTATACATCTAGGAGATTTTTATAAAAATGAGAATATTTGTCCTTTAATTCATGTTTAGTGAAGCCTCAAGTTTTACAGATTAATATTTTAAACTTTTTAAAACGTTTTGCTCTATCTACATATCAATTTATATAAAAATTTCCTTATTTTTATTCTCAAATATATAAAATGTATTATATTTCAAATTCAGTATATATAATTTTTAAAAATATTTCAAATACCTAAGTAGGCAGACTTAACTAATCTTACGTATAAAATCTTACTATGAGATCCCTGGGTGGCGCAGCGGTTTGGCACCTGCCTTTGGCCCAGGGCGCGATCCTGGAGACCCGGGATCGAATCCCACGTCGGGCTCCCGGTGCATGGAGCCTGCTTCTCCCTCTGCCTATGTCTCTGCCTCTCTCTCTGTGTGACTATCATAAATAAATAAAAATTTAAAAATAAAATAAAATAAAATCTTACTAATCACACTTTTGTAAACCTAATGAATTTGTAGTGACTTACAAATTTAGTAAATCAAATTACCATTCATATCTTATAATAGAGTCTCCAGCTAAAATGGTAGACCTAGATAGCATTTTAGATCTCTTTTTTAAAAAATGAAAAAAAAAAGTATTGATTTCAAAAGTTGTACTTTGCCTGTCCTCTAGTTCATCACAAGTACATTTTTAGTTATTTTCTTTAGTAGGGTTACAATAATGCTTCAAGGTCTAAAAAAGGAAAAATAACTATCTCAAGCCAAAGGTACAGGTTCTACATTATTGTGGTTAATTAATAATGCAAAGGGATTTGAGCTTGAGTACTCAGAACAGACCTTTCCTTTTTTTAGATCCTGGGCATTGGCCAAGATCCTAGCTCTTCATCCCTGTAATGGAAATGTTAAATGACTAATATGTGGAGACCTTGTAGGCCACAGTTGTATCTGCTTCTGTAATAATCTTGACAGAAAACATGATGCAAATATAAGTAATTGTTTCTGTTATTGGTTCTAACTGGTTCAGTAGTTCCCACTGGTCTTCATCTTTCATGGCTTTCTAGTATTCTAAATCTTATGGTAAAAAGGGTAGGAGTGAGGTCAGGGGATGAAAGTGAGGTCATAGATTGAAGTTTTCTTGGAATTTGTTCTTGTTGGAAAGATGCTTGGTGGGGATAGGAGGCCCCCAGTGTCAGTGATACAGAGCTAAAGGAAAGAAGTAGTAGATGGAAAAAAGCAAGGAGGGAGACATTAGAAGGGAAAGAAATTAGGTGAGATGTATGGGATAAAGAAAAGTAGAGAACATAGAAGAAAGTGTGCAAAAGAAAAGCAGAAGAGATATGAAATAATACAAGGAAAAAATCAGAATATTCCACTCACACTGAGTTGTAATATAAAAACCAAGAGAGGAGAGATGAAGAGGCAGTAGGGAAAAGAGATAGAGGGGAAAAAGTAAAATAAGAAAGAAGATATGAAGACAGATGGTGACTGCACTTAGGGTGGTGAGCATTGAGTAATGTATGGAATTGTTGAATTAATATGTCATACACTTGAAATTAATATAAGACTGTTAATCATACTTCAGTTAAAAAAATTTTGAAAAGACAAAAATGTTAGGGCAGTTAAGCTACAGGAAGAAAAATAGAATAGATACAAGAAAGACATCAGAAGACCTCAAAAGAGTAGGAATGGAAAGAACTGGAAAAAGACTAGCATTTCAGAATTTGTTGTCACATTCAGTTCTCTGCCATATGCAGGCCTTGCATTGCCCTTTTCCAGCACTGCCTATCTTATCTGAATGATTATGATGGGAGTGTCATGTAACTGTTGTTTTAACCAGGTAACCATACTGGGCTGTTTTCCTGCCCCCACCCCCCCATCATGTTTTGTATCCTGACATCCCTGTCTCACTCATCTCCTAAGTTGGAGAGTTGCCCTGATCTATGCTGGTGGGATGTCTTACAGATGCTGGATTCTCCCCCTTGCAGTTGCTGTATGACCTGCAGCTCACAGCTTTCCTGCTCACTTCTAAGTTCACTACCAGGAGGAATATCTCCCCTTTGGAGGCTTGCCTCCACTGCTTGCCCTTGTTTCATGTGCCTTATCTTGGTAGTGTTCCTGAACTTGGTATAATTCAAATGCTGATGAAGAGTTTATGAACGCTAGGCTGCATAGGTGCACATCATTGGGTCAGGGGTGATAGGAGTGGAGAGGAGACACATAAAGAGTTACTATGTTAAAAAAAAAGAGTTACTATGTTACTGACTCTAGGACCCCTTTTCTGACACAAGGGTTCCAAGGCAGTTTTAAAACTTCAGGATGTTTTGATACTGGCATAAGGGAACAGGCTATACAGTGTCTCAAACTTAGAAGGGTCAGCTTTCCTTGACACAAAGCAGAGCTGTTTGCTCAACACAAGTGTTGAGCTGTTTACTCTGTTCACATTCTTCCTTAGTCCCTTCTGGGGTTACCATCTATCACCATAACAACTCCTATCCTCTAAGGATCTCCATCTTTGCTCCTGGGCCCCAACACGTGGACCCATAGCACTAGATGTGAGGCTCAAAGTCACTGCAGACTCTCCAGAGCCACTTCCTGTGCTCAGACATTACTGTAGAATAACTTGATTAATCTTCTCCTGGTTTTATGAGATACATACTGTTATTGTCCTTATTTTGGAGATAAGGAAACTGAGGCAAAGAAGTTAGGTTAGTAGCCCAAATTCCTACAGCTATGTGGCAGAGCAGGCGTTTGAAACTAAGCCGTCTGGCTCCACAGTCCATGTTGTTAAGCTATGTGCTACATAGCCTCTCAGTGTTTCAGGTGCTCTTAGCTGCTCTGGTCCTTCTGGCATCCAGTGGACCCTTTCTGTCCATGCTTATCTTTACTTGAATATCCAGCTTCCTCATACACAAAAGTCTAAGTTGCATAGATTTTCATTTCTAGGGTCAGAATGTCCTTAATTAAGTGGTGGGTTGTAAGCAGATCTACACTAAGTAGCTAACGTAAGGAGGCAAGCCTGGGAGAGTAGTGCCCTTCAACTGGTCTTAATTGTAAGATCAGTCATTACACAACCAGAGCCATCTGAAGATGGCTTTCCTGCATGAGGCAGTGTTGGATGTCCAATGGAGGTAAGTGGAAGTGCTGGAAAGACCACGAATCAGTGGAGTCTGCTCTGGGTGTGGCAGAAGAACCTACAGGGGAGAGGTGACACATCGGGGAATTCTTTTCTTTGATGAAGCCATTTTACACATACACCGAAGTCACATACATCCTGACATTTGTCACTTGATGATCCTGTTCTTTTTCTAGGCCAGAATAAGCTGACATTTATACTTTTGTTTGTTGTTTCAGGTGCTGAAACCAAGAACCCACAGTTATTGGTTCCAAAAACTGAGATATGTGATGAAGCAGAAAAACCCTTCATAATATCAGGAAGAATCCAGAAAGTTAATCCTCAAGGACCTGAGTTAGGAGAAGCCTGTGAAAAAGGGAACATGATAAAGAGGCAAAGAATTAAGAGGGAAAAGAAAGGTTTCAGACATATGGCAGTGAAGGACTGTCATGTACCTGAAAGCTTCAAAGTAGAGGAAGATCAGAAATGTCAGCAGTCTGGGGAAAGATACAGCCTTAGTTCTAGCTCTGTTAAAAATCAGAAAAGCCAGCCTGGACAGAAACCTTTCACATGTAGTGTGTGTGGAAAAGGCTTTAGTCAGAGTGCAAACCTCGTAGTGCATCAGCGAATCCACACTGGGGAGAAACCCTTCGAATGTCATGAGTGTGGAAAGGCCTTCATTCAGAGTGCAAACCTTGTCGTACATCAGCGAATCCACACTGGACAGAAACCATATGTATGTTCAAAATGTGGGAAAGCCTTCACTCAGAGTTCAAATCTGACTGTACATCAAAAAATCCACTCCTTAGAAAAAACCTTTAAGTGCAGTGAATGTGAGAAAGCCTTCAGTTATAGCTCACAACTTGCTCGGCACCAGAAAGTCCACATTACAGAAAAATGCTATGAATGTAATGAGTGTGGGAAAACATTTACTCGGAGCTCAAACCTCATTGTCCACCAGAGGATCCACACTGGGGAGAAACCCTTTGCCTGTAATGATTGTGGCAAAGCCTTTACCCAGAGTGCAAATCTTATTGTACATCAACGAAGCCATACTGGTGAGAAGCCATATGAGTGTAAAGAGTGTGGAAAAGCCTTTAGTTGTTTTTCACATCTTATTGTGCACCAGAGAATTCACACTGCAGAGAAACCCTATGATTGCAGTGAGTGTGGAAAAGCCTTCAGTCAGCTATCTTGCCTTATTGTGCATCAGAGGATTCACAGTGGAGATCTTCCTTATGTGTGTAATGAGTGTGGGAAGGCCTTCACATGTAGCTCATACCTGCTTATTCATCAGAGAATTCATAATGGGGAAAAACCTTACACATGCAATGAGTGTGGCAAGGCCTTCCGGCAAAGGTCGAGCCTCACTGTGCACCAGAGAACCCACACTGGGGAGAAGCCCTATGAGTGTGCCAAGTGTGGCGCGGCTTTCATTTCTAACTCGCACCTCATGCGACACCACAGAACCCATCTTGTTGAGTAACAGGTACTGGTTACTCCAGGCATTGATCGTAATCCACTAACCCCTAATTGGATATGTCTTTGCTGTTTTGTTCCTCTGTAAAAATGAGGCTGCCATGTTCTTAAAAGTAACAGTTTTCAGGAGTACATCACAGAACATAAGGATTTTGGAGACTGACTTAAAGTGAAAGCTAAGCACTTAAAGGCAGGGACTGTGTTTTTTTGAGCTGTGCCCTCAGTGGTCCTCCTGTTTGAAATGGAATGTGGCTTTTTTAGAATTTGGTTATATAAAGCTAAGTGATAAAGATCCTATTTGAGGAAAGGTGTTTTTGTTTTTTTTAAACCCAATTTCTTGAGCAACAGGCAGGTTTTTGGTATAGGTCTGCTTGGAATTCTGGAGCTTTGATCCTTGTATTCTAGTATTTTGGGTTAAGAAATGATGACTAGTTAAGGAAACCACTTGGGGTAGCAAATCAATACTCACCTTTGAACTATTTTATAAGCTTTCCATTCCTTAGGCAATCTTCTCCTAAAATGGATAGAAGTAGGAAACAGCTGTTTCCCCTGTTGTCTATACCTCATGAACCTTGGTATGGTAAAGCTCTGGGAGGGTCTGACAAACCTCTTCCATTCTGCAGTCTGAGTGGCCAAGCACTTGAGGATTGATGGAGACAAAACACTGGGGCCAGGGTGTATTCATTTGCTAACAACAACTCTTCATGTGACCCTAACTTCATTGCATTCCATCAGAGTGAGATGCTTCTAACAGTCCCTTCACAGAGGGGTCAAAGAATAAAGCTTGCTGAAAGGCCTCTTCACATTATCTATGCTTATTCTGCTCAGGCCCAGCCAGGGGGGGGTTCACTTTGGGTGTCATTCTCACTTTTTGGCTGGTCTTTAGAAGAAATAATGGAGTCCTAATTTTGAGAGGACCAAAGAAGGAAGTAAAGGGAGGCGGGGAGGTAGAGTGGGACTCCTAAGGTCTTATTTATTTATTTTTTTTTTGAGAAGTTCAACAGTATTGGAATGTGAAAACTTAGAAGGATGAAGAAACTGGCTAAGGTAAGATAACCTTTGTTACTATTGAGCCTTTATTCCTGGAAAAACAATTTATAAAACTATGCAATAGGTAGAGTTATGTAATATTGCCTTGTATTTATATAGAACTTAATTCCTTGTTTATACACCTTCAAGTATAGAATCAATCCTCAGCACTTCCCTTAAACTTTCACACAGATCCTTACCTTAATCCATAGAACACTGAAAGGTGTTTTCCCCATCTAGCTGAGAGTGGTCAGACAACAAAGAGCAGCCTACATTCAAATCCAGGACTTAAACCAGGTTCTCTGTTCTGCAATGCTGTGTCTAACCACCTGCAATCCAGGTCTTTCACAGAGCCTGAGAAAGGGGTGAGGAAGCTGAGATTTTAGGACGTGCCTTAGGTAGTGTGACCCACAGAAAGCATCAAATCAGACTAGGATTGGAGTCTCCTGGTTGTGGGTCTGTCTCTTCATCCCACTCAGCAAGCAAGAACATACTGTAAATGCCCTGCCTGCTGACAAGCAGTCTGGTACAACTCATGTAGAAGTCCCATCTTTGGGACTTAACTGGCTCATTTGTTTTGTATTTAACAGAGTACTTTCATGTATAGAAGGCATAAACAATGCTTGTTTATTTCCTCTTTCTCTTCCCCTTCAACTATGGTCTTTTCATCCAAGCATGTGCACCTTCTTTTCCCAGTTTGCACACTGAGTCATACATAACTATAAGAAATTAATAGGATTCGAAAGTCAGAATAAGAGATGCTCATGTCCTCTGTGACTGTTCCTGTCCCCCAGATGAGAATGGAGAGATCCAAAGATAACACCAAGTGTTTGCTGAGATTGGGAACAAGCTTAGGTTTTTACCCCTGCAGGATCAGGAAGCCCAGTAGAAGAGCGGGTTTGAAGATTTGGAGTAAATCTGACCTGGACCTATCAAGAGACCAAAAGTGTACTTTCCTTGAAAGATACAAGCCAGGACTTAGGATCCTTAGGACAGTTAAATTCTTCTGGTTTCACACTATGTTTATCCTAATTTAATGTTTTCGTGGATGATTGAGATTTCCTGGCTAAAGATTGCTAGTCATAGGCAACTCAGAAAAGGCTGTGCAGGTGATTGTGATGTAAAGCTAGATTTGAAAATCACCCAACCTTGCAGTGAAACAGTGATTTTCACTTGGCTGCATGTTAGAATAACCTAGTGTACTTAAATTTTTTTTCCATTCCCAGGGCCAACTTTTTTTTTTTTTTTTTTTTCCAATTCTGGAGGGAAACCCTTTTGGGATCACATTGTGTGACGAAGGTAGTGGCCACTGCAGTCATGTAAAGTCTGCAGGCCATGAATGCATGTGATCAAAGGTGGAGTAGGAAAGCCCTAGTAAAATCTGGATGTGCGGAGTACTCTGGTTTCGGCAAAACAGGATACAACATTGGCTGCACTGGATGTCCTATACCTTGGTTGTAAGGATTCTGTGCCCTAATTTATTTGTATTTTAAGTGAATATACCAAACACTATATATATATGAGCAAACCAAGTTTTACACAGCATACTTTTATATTCCTCATTCAACAAAATGACTTTTTACACTTCTACTGTATTTCATCTCCAGGTCTTGGTTTCCATAAATCTGTACCCAGGTTCAAGACTTCTCCAATCCTGCATAAATTATGTGAGCCTATTGGATTACCAAACAGACCAGATCCTTAACTAACAACTCTTATTTCCAGTTAATTTCCAGACTTTAAAATAAGTTACTGCTCTCCTTTTTCTGTATGGTTTCTGATAGATGAGAAGTGACTACTACTTGGCACAGTTGGCTTAAGTTTTCATTTTCCCAAAAGTCAACCCCTTTCTTGGCTTTTATTTCTAGAAGCGGATCAGAACTCTGAAGCCCTGATTCTTAAGTTGCCAAGAGCTATCAGAGTTCTAGCTATCAAAAATCCAGGCCAACTGATGAGTACTAAGAAGACAGCCAAGAAGTCATGGCAACAGTTGTGTATTAAGGAGAACATAGTGATATGGAAGTGATGATAAAGTCTTGTACTTTGAGGGGCTCAGGGGAGGAAAGACTCATTGAGACACACACACACACACACACACACACACACACACACACACACCCCTACACTTAACATGCCTCAGACCCATGAATCTCCAAGCTCAGGAAGAGGTGTTTGGACAAAGCTAATATAAACATAAAGATGTTCTGGGTCCCTCCCTCACCTAGATAGTTATCCTTTCATATCTGTCACTTTGCTTGCTCTTCCATCCAGTGTGCTCAATCTTTCTGGGGTCACAGTCCCTTTGAGGATCTAATGGAGGTTGTGGATCATCTTCCTGAGACCTGCAGATAGCACATTCAGTTTTTCCCTCATTTGTGGTGGCTTATAGTTTCCCTAAGGCCAGTTCTTGAATCCGCTAGGGCATAAATGTCTAGTGACATTAAGAAATGAGGTCAGAATCTCTAGATGTTGCCCAAATACAGTCTCAATCTTGCTTTTCCTGGATTCCCTCCTTTCCCCTATTCCCTCCAAATAGCATTATTCGGCACCCAAACTGGAAATCCAAGAGGTTATTTCTGGCTTTCTCTGTGTCATTCTTTCAACAGTTCTTTTCACTCTTTGTGGCAAACATGGTGCTAGTTCCTGGAGTACAAAGGCAAACAAGGCCTACCAAATCCTGGTGTCTCAGGAAAACTGTTTCAACCCCTTAACATGATTTACTAAGCTCTTCATAGTCTCTTTCCAACCTTATCTCTTCACTTTGCATGTATTTTTACTGCAGCCTGGAGGCATGTGCTGGCTTTTCTCTGTGCCTTTGCTCACACTGTCCCTGATGTTTATTACCACCACTTCTACTTGGCCTCTGTCTACTTTGCTGAACTTTAGATTTCTTTTAAGATTTGATTCCAGTCTCATCTTTGGGAACCCTCTGACTAATCCTTAGCAAGTATGTGTATAGACACACACACACACACACACACACACACACACACAGATAGATATATACTTAGAAGTATGGAAGAGCATATGGTATGTATCCACTTTATGCTTTAAAGTGAAAAAAAAACTTGGATTCATAATTGTGTATATAGTACAGTTCTCATATAATGTTTCATATACTATGTACTGTTAAAAAGTAATAGATAAATTATCTGAAGGAAATAAAAAAAATGTTATAAGTGGTTAAGTGACATGTTCACAGCCATACAGAATTGCAGAGCTTAGACTCAAACTTGGTCCTGTAGATTATAGAATTATGGGTGATTAAAAGTCATTTTTTTCTTTTTAAGTAATATTTTCTATAAGGAACAAGAACTTTATAATCAAGAAAAAATTATATTTACATATTTAGTTCTATTGTATTAACTCTAAACAGTATTTTAATTCTGTGTTTTAAGATGTGGAATATACCCTGCCATTTCTTTCTCCTTCCCCTTCCACCTCTCTGCCTCTGACAATGTCAAGTCTGATTCTTGAACTCTATTCTGTAACCATAGATAGTCTTTTATGCTTTGTTTATTGATTTGCTCTAAATGTTGAAAATAAACAGCATGAATGTAATGTAAATGTTTACTGCAGATTAAGTAGCTTACTGAGGTTTATATATATTATTTTACTGGAGTTTTTAGTTGCCTTTCTTTTCCCCTTATACTGGTTGCTTTTAGCACACTCTGAGTGATTTTCAGATTCTTCATCTAATTAGATACTCTATTGAGTCCCCTTTTTTCTCTTTAAGAGACCTCTAGTTTCTAGCTTCCCATGCTAGTCTGCCCTTGATGTTTTCCTGCCCCTTATTTTGTTGTTACATGGGGCTTTGGTGTGTACTGAATTGTACATGTTGCTCTTATTTATTAACTCCCTCATTTCACTGCAGCACAACTTCCAAGTCACTTGCCAAGAAAGAGTATATGGAAGACAAAAATATTGAGTGCTTATATATCAAAAAAACATCTTTTTCTGTCCTCCAGCTTGATTGTTACTCTGGCTCTGAAATTCTACATTGAAAAATTAATCCAGAATTTGTAGATGCCTGGTTCCAGTCTGATTCTTATTTGACAATCAATAAATACTGTTTGCATTACTGAGATATTTTCCCCCACCCAGCCCCCATCCCTGAAAGCTTTTATAAAGTCTCCTCTTTATTCTTGTGCACTTAATTCTCCAGTGTACTCAGTGGAATTTTTCAATCTAGTGACTCAGGTTACTTCTATTCTTGGAAATGTTCTTGTGTTATGTGATAATCTCCCCACCCCTTTTTCTCTTTTTTAGTCTTTCTAGAATCTTTATCTGTCATATGTTGGACCTGTGGATTGATCCTCAGCTACTTTCTGTGTTATTACCATGTCCTTGTTTTGTGCTATTTTCTGAGAGACTTTTGTTATTTTTCAACCTGCTTAGCAAATTTCTTATTTTGCCAATATTAATTTCTAAAAAGCTTTTCCATTTCTGTTTGTTCCCTTTTTGTAGCATACTATTCTCATTTTAGAGACACCTCTCAATTCTGAGTGTTGTAATTAGAAGAGTTTTCTTAAAGGTTTCTCTGTCAGCAGATATCTCACCCCTTCATGTCCTTCCCCTGGGTCCTTTTTTCTCTTTGTTTACTCTCATTAGAGACTTTCCTCAAATATGTTGTGATTCTTACTGACATAAACAAATCTGTATGTGTGTATCAAAAGTCCATTTGAGACCTCTGTGTGTGGTGGGAGTGGGGTTTGCTCAGTTAAGAGGCTTTCTTCTAGAATACTCGGAAGGAAACAAACTCTTCCCTGGAAATCTTTCAGCTCTAGAATGCTATCTTTTGTCTGGGGCTTATATGTTTCGATATTTTGTCTGGGGTTTAGATACCATAAGTGCTTCTGTAGGAGTGGGAGAGAGGAAAGTCAAGTGTTATTAAAGGCTTTTGGTTAATGCCCTTATTTTTATCCTCACTTCTCCCTTCTACCCTTAATGTACCTGGGGTTTCCAAGTCCCAAGTTGCTTTGGGATTTGGCAGGGTATGTCAGCTACCTCTTTCCATTGTATTGCCCTCAGCGAGTGTTCCAAGTTCTTACTCCCTCCATGCAGCCTTCTCCATTTTCCATCTTACAGAGATTTGTTCCCCTTATCACATCATTATTTATACATTTTAAGCCATTATAATTCATTATCATCTTACGGGAAGATAAAACATTTTTAAAAAGACTGTTGATATGCTTTTATATTGCACTACCACTTAACTATCCTAAAAATGAGTATTTTGGCAGTGATTTATATACTTGTCAGTGTTACAGTTTTACCAAAAAAAAAAATCCAAGGGAATAATTAAATTATAATATGATGGAATATTATGCAACCACTAAAGAGCATAATTTAAAGGATATTTAGTGATATAAAATGTTCCTGGTATTAAATGGAAAATGCTAACTACAAAATTAAATGGTAGGTACAGATAGCTCAATTTTCTTAAATATACGTGCATAGAAAAGATGAAAAAAATAAGTACATAGGGTGGTTAATGGTTAAATGTCACTGCTTTGTCTATATTTTCTACAATACACCTCAGTTACCTTTATGACCAGGAAGGGAAAAGCTAATAAAAACACAAGATGATGGCTCATATGGAGTGATGAGACAATTTTGGGGGGTGTGGTAGTAGGGAGCAGCAGAGTAAGGGACTGGGGAATAAAGAAACCAGTTACCAAGGACCTAATGGCAGATGGAGTTCATTAGGGGAATATATGTAACCTTAGTGATTGTGATGTATACCTGGGGCTCGGCTGGTGAGGGGAGAAAGAAATCCTGGAGACCATACATATAGCTTTTGTCAGACTACAAGGGAGATTCTGACTCAGGCAGTGGCCGGGGCAAGAAGAGAATGGACAGATGGAGCGAGCAGGCCTTAGGGGCATGAAAGATTAAGCCTCAAATCCCCAAGCCAGAAATCAGCTCCACAGCCTGGTGAAACATGACTTGTGACAAATGGGTCCTGCCCAGGCCTAAGAAGCCCTGGTTTCCTTGTACTGCTCTGGGTCTGACCTGTGTTCACAGTAGTCAGTACTTCTGAGGTGTTGGGTGGGGATTTGGGAGATGCAACTCAAGTCCTAGCACACTAGTAGCAAGGTTGTAACAACCCCATTTCTTAAGGGGTTCCTGTGTGGGAGACTTAATGCCAAATGTTCTTTATTTCATTTAGTCCTCACCTGAAGAAGGAAGTTCCTTTATAATCCCCATTTTCAAGGAATATCTTCACAGGATTAGAATAACTCAGGCCAAAGTTTGTGCCCCTTCCTCCCAAGCTACTTTCTCCATGTCCCTCCAGAGACCTTTCTCCTCAAAAGTTACAGAAGCAAACAATGAAGAATAAGTCTTCCTCCTAGCTCAGAGTACCCTGGTTGGGAGTACCCTGGAAATAAGTGTTGCAAATTTCTTGATCCTTCCAAGGAGAGTGTATGTATTTACAGTCTTCTGTATCCCCCTTTAAAACACACAGTCAGAAACAGGACCTTAGGATATGCAATGTCTACACTTTTTTTTTTTTTCCATTTAGTGTGTCTTGGAGATGGTTCTATATTAGCCTATAAGATCTACCTCATTTTTTTTTCTTTGCCATGTGATACTGAATTCTATGGATGTACCATTATTCATGTAGCAGTATCCTGTTGGTGGGCATGTAGTTTTTCTGTCTTTTGTTTTACAAACAATGCCAAGCTAAATCACCTGGTATACCATCATGTTGTGTGCAACTTTGCAGTATAAATTGATAAAGGGTAGGTACATTTGATTTTTGATAGAAATTGCAAATGCAGTTCACAGTATTTGTATGAAAATGCCCATTTCCATGAGTCTTCTATAAAACTATTATTTTCTGGTCTGATAAATGGAAAATGCTCTCATGTTTTATTTTGTGTTCAATTCTGAGTGAAACTGGGTATCATGTTGGGCGTTTACAAAGTCATATATTTTTCCTGTGATTTGCTTGTTCATGTCCTTTAGCAGTTTTTTGTTGGGTTGATCCTTTTAAGAATTGGTTTGGGGACACCTGGGTGGCTCAGTGGCCGAGCATCTCCCTTTGGCTCAGGTCATGATTCCAGGGTCCTGGGATCAAGTTCCACATTGGGCTCCCCACAGAGAGACTGCTTCTCTGTCTGCCTGTGTCTCTGCCTCTTTCTGTGTGTCTCATGAATAAATCTTTAAAAAAAAAGAATTGGTTTGTACAGACCATAGTAAAGGAATTATCTGCCATATGTGTTGCAAATATTCCCCAGTTTACAGTTACTCCTTTGATTTTTAATGTTCGGATATTTTCATTTTAAAGTCAAATCCCAGACTTTCCCTCTTCAAATGATATATTCTCTCATGATTTTGCCTAATCATTTGAGTTAGGTCCATTTGAAATTCATTTTGGAGTAAGGATTGAATTGGGTCCTTGTCCTGCTTCCTGCCCCTTTTCCTCTCCCAGCAGGAGGAACCTCAAAGATGAAGACACCTCCCTGATTCCTTGAGCTGCTGGGTGAAAGCCTGCCGCCAGATACTTCCTCCCTGTTTGGGGGAGTGGGGTACACTCCCAACAACTCGGCCTAAGATCAGCCAAGGTCTGCACTGAGCTCATTGGTGCCACCTCCTTGTGCTCTGGTTAATGGAGGGAAAGGATCACAGGGGTGAGGGCGACAAGGGGAAGAAGTGCTGGAATGGGGAAGCACATTCATGGGCAAGGGAGAGGGAGGACCCATCAGGATAGTGCAAGGAGGGGCATGTTGGAAGAGGAGGGGAGGTGGGGGCTGCAACCTGAGATCAGTGGGGGGACAGAGTAGTCTGCAGTTGAGGTGGGGGATAGAGTTTTGGAAATGGGACCAGAGCCAGCTGAGGGAGAATCAGCAATGGATGGGAAGACTAGAGACATGGAGCAGATGGTGGGTAGGGAAGGGGTCAGATGGGGTGCTGTGGGAGGTAGGAGAGTAGGGGGTTGGAAAATGAGAGGCTCAGTCCAGAGCAAGGGCAGCTTCCTTCAAGACCTGAGCCTTCCCAAACTGATTTCTCTGGCCTTGGGTTGGAGGGGCAGGAACCAGGCTGTCCTATTAGGAACAAGAAGATTATCCTCCTAATAAGAGGACATTCTAGACTGGCAGTGCCTTTCACTTACCTGCCACCCAGGACAAATCACCAACCACTCCAAACATCAGTCATCCCTTCACTATCTCCAAGCTGAGTGTGAGGCAGGAATAAATGAGGGATTTGAAAAGACACTGACTATTAAAAGGCTCCTGTATAAAAACCAACCCAGAGTAAAGATGACAGAGGAGTAGGGGCCCTAATTTTGTCTGGTCCCTGGAATTCAGGTAGATAGTTATCAAATCATTCTGAACAAAGGAGAAATCAACCACAGTTCTGAGAAAAGAATTGCTGTAATTCTATAAATAGAAAAGCAACCAGTTTTTGCAAGGTAGGCACAGAGAAAGGAATCTGAGGCAATATGTTGGAAGATAAACTGCGGGGGGTGGGGTGGTCAGCCTTCAGAATCAGTACTAGAAAGTGTTACAAGCAGTGGAGCACAAAATCAGGACTTTTAGAAGTCTGCCTGAAAGGTGCTCAGGTGTTGAAGTGGGGAGGAATCCCATGTGGGACAGCATGGTCTCAGAGTTTCTGAGGTCACACAAAGAGTGGGAGTGCCTGAGTGCATTAGAGTCCACAAGCACTGGAACAGGGAAGCCAGCAGAATACAGGGAGTCCGAGGGCCGGCTTTCTACTTGGTGTTGCCATAGACCATGAATCGTTGTAGGATCAGGCAACTGCTATCCAGAGGCCCAGCAAGAGGCAGAACCACGGCGAGACCGCCCTTCCTCCTCTGGGAAGAATGGTGCAGGTGCACACCCAGGAATCCATAAAGTTTGGAGACTGGAAACGGTCACATGCTTGAGATAAAAATGCTCAGTCAGACGCTGGGTGAGCACAAAGTTCAGACAGAAACCAGGGGGATACGAGTGATTGGTTCTCTGTGAGGGTCACTGAGGAGTGGGGGGCACAAACTTTCAGTTCTGGGGCTAGAGATTGAAGTGCCACCATTTTCATTCCCCTTATGGTGCTAAGAGTCTTCAGGCAGCAAAACAACCACATAGTGGACTTCAGAGCCACTTAAGCTGAACCCAGTCCCCTGACAACGGCGGTGCAATTCTGCCCAGGCAAAGACACATGAGAACCAGTACAACAAACTCCTCTCCCGAAGAACAGCAAGAACTGGCTAATACCATGTTTACCCATCATAGAAAAATACAAAACTCCAGCTCTTGGGGAAAGCGGTACATAGAATTTGCGATTTTTCCTTATGAATCTTTAGTCTTTCAGTTTTATATTTTATTGCATTTTAATTTTCTTATTTTATCTATTTTAAGTATTAATTTTCATCTTTATATTAACATTATATAAAAATACATTATAGAGGGATGCCTGGGTGGCTAAGCGGTTGGGCGGGTGCCTTTGGGTCAGGTCGTGATCCCGAGATCCGAGATCAAGTCCCGCATTGGGATCCTACAAAGAGTCAGCTTCTCCCCCTGCCTCTCTCTCACTCTCTGTCTCTCTGTCTCTCTCTCTCGAATAAATAAATAAATCAGGGGCAGGGCAAGATGACAGAAGAGTAGGATCCCCAAGTTACCTGTCTTCACCAACTTACTTAGATAACTTTCAAATCATCCTGAAAACCTATGAATTCAGCCTGAGATTTAAAGAGAGAACAGCTGGAATGTTATAGTGAGAAGAGTTCACGCTTCTATCAAGGTAGGAAGACAGTAAAAACTAAATAAAGCATCCAGGGGAAGGGGCCCCGGCGAGGAGCCAGGCTAAGGCCAGGCAGCGAGAGCCTCCAGAACAAGAAAGTCCAGTCCCAGAGAAGCAGGGACTTTACAATCTTCCTGGATGGAAAGGCGCTCGCAGGGAACTCGGGCAGGATCCCAGGAGGGGCAGTGGAGCCCCCAGCTTCCCGGGAGCACTAACAGAGGAAGTGCGCCCCAGGGGAAAGTGGTCCACACACCGCGGGCCAAAGGACCTGGAACCAGCGCCCAGCAGGGCCCGGGGAGCAGCACAGGTGGCCGCTCCACGCAGAGGGGGTTGCGGCGGCCCTGGGAGCCTAATTCCAGCAGCGCAGGCCCTGGAGCCCAGGGCAACGGGGGACACAGCCCAGGGTCTGGTGCTCCCCTTGGGACAGGCAGAGGCTGGGAGGACACATGACAGCGAGGATGCTCCTGCTGCCAGCCAACCCCGAGCTATGCAGATCAGCGCCCCAGCCCCCAGAGCATCCAGGCCTCTGCGGACTGAGAGACAGCGGTAGTTACTGCGAGCTGACCCAGGGCTGGAGAGCTGGCTGCCACCACTGTTGTTGTTCCTTCTGGTGTCACCTTGTGCCTGAGACTGAGCAGGGCTGCCAGGGAGCAGGGGCCTCCCAGGATAAACATCTGCCAATGAGCCCTGCACCCAGCAGGGGCGGGACAGCTCCCCCAAGTGCACACATCCAAGAATCAGCACAGCAGGCCCCTCCCCCAGAAGACCAGCTGAAAGGAGAGGGAAAGAGCAAGTTCTTAACCAAGCAGCACTGGAAAGCTCCAGGGGAAGTAGAGGGACTTACAGTATATAGAATCAGAGGATACCCCTCCTGGTTTTTTGTTTTTTGTTTGTTTTCCTGCCTTTTTCCCCCTTTTTCCTTACTTTTCCAGTACAACTTGTTTTTAGCCACTCTGCACTGAGCAAAATGACTAGAAGGAAGAACTCACCACAAAAGAAAGAATCAGAAATCTTACTCTCTCCCACAGAGTTACAGAATTTGGATTACAATTCAATGTCAGAAAGCCAATTCAGAAGCACAATTTTAAGGCTACTGGTGGCTCTAGAAAAAAGCATAAAGGAATCAAGACGCTTCATGACTGCAGAATATATATCTAATCAGGCCAAAATTAAAAATCATTAAATGAGATGCAATCCAAACTGGAGGTCCTAAATGAGGGTTAATGAGGTAGAAGAACGAATGAGTGACATAGAAGACAAGTTGATGGCAAGGAAGGAAGCAGAGGGAAAAGGAGAAAAACAAAAGATATGAGGAAAGGTAAGGGAAATAAAGGATAGCCTCAGAAAGAAAATCTGTGTTTAATTGGGGTTCCAGAGGGCGCCGAAAGAGACAAAGGACCAGAAAGCATACTTGAACAAATCATAGCTGAGAACTTCCCTAACTTGGTGGGGGGTGGGGTGGGGTGGGGAAAGGCATTCAGACTGAGGAGATAGATCCCTCCTTAAAATCAATAAAAACCATACAACACCACGATATTTTAGAGTGACACTTGCAAACTCCAAAGATAAAGAAAATATCCTTAAAGCAGCAAGAGACAAGAAATCCCTAATCTTTAAGGGGAGAAGTATTGGGTTAACAACACACCTCTCCAAAGAGACCTGCCAGGCCAGAAAGGGCTGGCAGGATATATTCAGGGTCCTAAATGAAAAGAACATGCAGCCAAGAATACTTTATCCAGCAAGGCTCTCATTCAAAATAGAGGAGAGTTAAAGAGCTTCCAAGATAGGCAGAAACTGAAAGAATACGTGACTAGGATGCCACCTCAGCAAGAAATTTTAAAGGGGACTCTGTAAAAGAAAGAGGAAATCCAATAGAACAATCCACAAAAAACAGGTACTGAATAGGTATCATGATGACACTAAACTCATATCTTTCAATAGTAACTCTGAACGTGAATGGGCTTAATGACCCCATCAAAAGGCTCAGGGTTTCAGACTGGATATAAAAGCAGGACCCATCTATTTGCTGTCTACAAGAGACGCATTTTAGACATAAGGACACCTACAGCCTGAAAATAAAAGATTGGAGAACCATGTACCATTCAAATGATCCTCAAAAGAAAGCAAGTGTAGTCATCCTTATATGAGATGAACTAAAGTTTATCACGAAGACTGTAGTAAGAGATGAAGAGGGACACTATATCATACTTAAAGGATCTATCCAACAAGAGGACTTAACAATCCTCAATATATATGCCCCGAATGTGGGAGCTCCCAAATATTTAAATCAATTAATAACCAAAGTGAAGAAATACTTAGTTATACTTGGTGACTTCAATCTAGCGATTTCTATACTCGATAGGTCTTTTAAGCACAACATCTCCAAAGAAACAAGAGCTTTAAATGATACACAGGACCAGATGGATTTCACAGATATCTACAGAACTTTACATCCAAACTCAACTGAATACACATTCTTCTCAAGTGCACATGGAACTTTCTCCAGAATAGACCACATACTGGATCACAAATAGGTCATAACCGATAACAAAAGATTGGGATCATCCCCTGCATATTTTCAGGCCATAATACTTTGAAATTAGAGCTAAATCACAAGAATAAGTTTGGAAGGACGTCAAACATGTGAAGGTTAAGGACCATCCTGCTAAAAGATGAAAGGGTCAACCAGGAAATTAAGGAAGAATTAAAAAGATTCATGGAAACTACTGAGAATGAAGATACAACCGTTAAAAATCTTTGGGATGCAGCAAAAGCAGACCTGAGGGGAAAATACATTGCAATACAAGCAGCCATCCAAAAACTGGAAAGAACTCAAATACAAAAGCTAACCTTACACCTAAAGGAGCTAGAGAAAAACAGCAAATAGATTCTACACCCAGCAGAAGAAGAGAGTTCATAAAGATTCGAGCAGAACTCAATGAAATCGAGACGAGAAGAACTGTGGAACAGATCAACAAAACCAGGAGTTGGTTCTTTGAAAGAATTAATAAGATAGAATCTTGTCTCAAATTTAGATCTTTCATCCATTTTCAGTTTATCTTTGTGCATGATGAAAGAGAGTGGTCTAGTTTCATTCTTCTGCATGTGGATGTCCAATTTTCCCAGCACCATCTTTTGAAGAGACTGTCTTTCTTCCAGTGGATAGTCTTTCCTCCTTTATCGAATATTAGTTGACCATAAAGTTCAGGGTCCACTTCTGGGTTCTCTATTCTGTTCCATTGATCTATGTGTCTGTTTTTGTGCCAGTACCACACTGTGTTGATGACCACAGCTTTGTAGTACAACCTGAAATCTGTCATTGTGATGCCTCCAGCAATGGTTTTCTTTTTTAAAATTCCCCTGGCTATTCGGGGGTCTTTTCCATCAAAATCCTAGAGGAGAACACAGGCAACACCCTTTTTGAACTCGGCCACAGTAACTTCTTGCAAGATTCATCCACGAATGCAAAAGAAACAAAAGCAAAAATGAACTACGGGGACGTCATCAAGATAAGAAGCTTTTGCACAGCAAAGGATACAGTCAACAAAACTCAAAGACAACCTACAGCCTGGGAGAAGATATTTGCAAATGACGTATCAGATGAAGGGCTAGTCTCCAAGATCTATAAAGAACTTATTAAACTCAACACCAAAGAACTTATTAAACTCAACACCATGGGCAAAAGACATGAAGAGAAATCTCACAGAGGAAGACATAGACATGGCCAACATGCACATGAGAAAATGCTCTGCATCACTTGCCATCAGGGAAATGCAGATCAAAACCACAATGAGATACCACCTCACGCCAGTGAGAATGGGGAACATTAACAAGGCAGGAAACCACAAATGTTGGAGAGGATGCGGAGAAAAGGGAACCCTCTTACACTGTTGGTGGGAATGTGAACTGGTGCAGCCACTCTGGAAAACTGTGTGGAGGTTCCTCAAAGAGTTAAAAATAGACCTGCCCTACGACCCAGCAATTGCACTGTTGGGGATTTACCCCAAAGATACCGATGCAATGAAACGCTGGGACACCTGCACCCCGATGTTTCTAGCAGCAATGTCCACAGTAGCCGAACAGTGGAAGGAGCCTCGGTGTCCATTGAAAGATGAATGGATAAAGAAGATGTGGTTTATGTATACAATGGAATATTACTCAGCCATTAGAAATGACAAATACCCACCTTTTGCTTCAATGTGGATAGAACTAGAGGGTATTATGCTGAGGGAAGTAAGTCAATCGGAGAAGGACAAACATTGTATGTTCTCATTCATTTGGGGAATATAAGGGAAGGGAGAAGAAATGTGTGGGAAATATCAGAAAGGGAGACAGAACATAAAGACTCATAACTGGGAAACGAACTAAGGGTGGTGGAACGGGAGGAGGGCAGGGGGTGGGGATGAATGGGTGACGGGTACTGAGGGGGGCACTAGATGGTATGAGCACTGGGTGTTATTCTGTATGTTGGCAAATTGAACACCAAGAAAAAAAATTTATTATAAAAAAAAATCCTTGTATTCCATGCTGGCAGAAGTTGTGAGAAAAGCGTTTGGAGGTTGCAGGACTAAACGTCTGTGGTATTCACTGCAGTATGGCGATTTCCCAGTACCAGGCGCAGTTAGAATGCATCCAGGTCCTAACTCGAATAAATGAGAAGGTAGCTGAAATCGGCCTTGAAGGCTTACTTACTTCTGAGAGCTCAGACAAGATGCCGTCGCTCCCAGTTCCACAGTGCCTGTGGATTGACTTTCACGCATCCTCCTTAGATATCTGACAGAAGTGCATGAAAGGTAAATGGAAAGCTGCCAGCCGGGAAGGCTTGGATCTGCACAGTCAAGACAGCTTGCAAAAGGCTCAATCCTACCGCACAAAGAAGTTAGCCACAAACTCCCATAGGAGCGAGTCTAGCTGTAAGCTGGATGCGAGGTCTACTTACCTCTGGGGGTTCTGTTCATGACCTGTACATCCCCCTTCCTGACTGCCTGGACAGTCAGCTTCTCAAATCCTACATCCGATTTCTGAACCAAGTTGTTTGAGAAGCAAGTGAATGTTGCAGGCGTAGCAGTCTGGTATCTCCCTGTTCAATACATCGACTTCCTAGGAACATCGTCACTTAGAATGCAGCTAGATTTGAACAGACACCAATGCGAGGCTAGGGAAAAACTAGCTTCGAGTGATACTTACTTCTGAGAGCTGAGCACACGTGTTATCCCTCGCAGGTCCACACTGCCTGTAGATTCAGTTTCTAACATCCTCCTTGGAAATGCTTGTCAGTAGCTTCCTGTGAGGCAAGAGACAAGCTGCAGGCTTGGGGGGCTAGTTTCTCCGAGTTGAAGACACCATTTGCAATGGAAATTCCGACAGTAGGATGCTGTATGCTTGGAACTCCCATAGGAGCTAGTGTCCTTCGAAGCTGGCTACAAGACATCTGTACTCCAGAGAGCTGAACACAGCTGCTGTCCCTGGAATCTGCTCACTGCCTGAGGCTGTAATTGCTGGCGTCCCATCTTCGAGGACTGTGGGATGCTTGGAGAGAACTCAGCGGCAAGTCGCGGGCCTGGAAAAATTTTTCTCCAGGATGAGTAGAGCGCTTCCCTATAAGCTCCATGCCAGGAAAGGGGCTAAGTTCTAACTCCGAGAAGAAAGAAGCTAGTTGAAAGCTGACATCAAGACCTGCTTACCTGTGGGAGTTGAGCTGCTTGCAGGACCCTCCTGCATCTTGACTGCTCGTGGCCTTGCTTTCAACATCCTTGTGTTCCATGCCGGCAGAAGTTGTCTGAAAAGCATGTGGAGGTTGCAGGCCTAAACGTCTGTGGTATTTGGATGCAGGACGGCGATTTTCCTGTAGCAGACACGATTGGAATGCATCCAGGGGCTAACTCGAATAAATGAGAAGGTAGCTGAAATCTGGCTTGAAGGCCGACTTCCTTCTGAGACTGAGCCTCTGTTTTTGATAACGCTGCTACAAACACTGGGCTGTGTGTCCCTCTTCGAATCTACTAAACTCCTTTTTTTTTTTTTTTTTCTAAACTACTTTTGTATCCTTGGGGTAAATACCTAGCTGTGCAATTTTGGAATCGTAGGGTAGCTCTACTTTTAACTTCTTGAGGACCCTCCACACTGTTTTCTACAGTGGCTGCACCTGTTCCCATGCCCACCAGGAGTGTAAGGGGGCTCCCCCTTCTCCATAGCCTCACCAACACCTGTTGTTTTTTGTGTTGTTAATTTTAGCCTTTCTGACGGCTGTCAGGTGACATCTCATTGTGGTTTTGGTTTGCATTTCCCTGATAATGGGTGATGCTGAGTGTCTTTCCGTGTGTCCGGAGGCCATCTGGATGTCTTGACAGAGACAAAGTCCATTCATGTCTTCTGCCCATGTGCAGTTGGATACTTTGTGTTTAGGATGCTGAGATTTATATTTTCTTTATGTATTTTAGATACTAACTCTTTACGGGATGTGTTGTTTACAAATATCTCCTCTCATTTTGTATGTTGCCTTTTAGCTTTGGTTGTTTCCTTCATTTTGCGGAAGCTTTACAATTTGATGAAGTCCCAATAGTATTTTTGCTTTTGTTTCCCTCGCCTCAGAGGCATATCTAGAAAGAAGATCCAATGGCCAATGTCAAAGATGTTGCTGCCTATCTTTTCTTCTTTTTATGGTTTCAGGTCTCACATTTAGGTCTTTCATACATTTTGAATTAATTTTTTTATATATATGGTGTAAGAAAGTGGTCCAGTTTCATTCTTCTGCATGTGGCTGCCTGGTGTTCCCAACACCATTTGTTCTCATCCTGGGGTCAGGGTTAGGGTTTGTTGAAGAGACTGTCTTTGTGCCATTGGATGTTCCTTCATGCCTTGTTGTAGATTAATGGATCATAGAGTTACAGGTTTGTATCTTGTTTTGGCTTTCCATTCTGTTCTATTGATCTAAGCGTCTCCTGTTGGGAGATTCTTGATTGCTGATTCAATTTCTTTGCTGGTTATCTGTGTGTTCAAATTTCTTATTTCTTCCTTTTTCATTTTTGCTATGTTATCTCTTTCTAGGAATTGATCTATTTCTTCCAGGTTCTAGGTTGCTGGCATATGATTTTTCATAATGTTCTCTTATAATCGTTTGCATTTCTCTAGTGTTGGTTGTTATTTCTCTTTTCTCATTTGTGATTTTATTTGGGTCCTTTCTCATATTTTTATCTTTTTTCTTTTTTAAAGATTTTATTAATGTATTCATGAGAGACACAGAGAGGCAGAGGTATAGGCAGAGGGAAAATGAGGCTCCATGTGGGGAGCCTGATGTGGGACTTGATCCCCCAGGACCCCGGAATCATGACCTGAGCCAAAGCAGATGCTCAACCACTGAGGCACCCAGGTGGCTTGCTGATTCAATTCCTTTGCTAGTTATGGGTCTGTTCATATTTTCTATTTCTTCCTATTTCAGTTTTGCTCGTTTGCACATTTCTAGGGATTTGTCCATTTCTTTCAGGTCTCCAGGGTTGTTAGCGTACAATCTTTCATAGTATTCCCGTATAATTGTCTTATTTTTCTGGTGTTGATCGTGATATCTCTTCTCTCATTTGTGATTTTATTTATTTAGGTCTTTTCTCTTTTCTCATTGATAAGTCTGGCTAGGGCTTGATCCATTTTATTAATTATTTTGAAGAACCAGCTCTTAGTTTCGTTATTCCATTCTACTGTTTTGTTGTTTCTGTATTGTGTATTTCTGCTCTCATCTTTACTTTTTCCCTTCTTCTGTAGGCTTTAGGCTTTGTTTCCTATTCCTTTTCCAGCTCCTTTAGGTGTAGGGTTAGGTTGTGTATTGGAGACTTCTTGTTTCTTGAGGTAGGCCTGTATTGCTATGTACTTCCCTCTTAGGGCTGCCTTTGCTACATCCCAGAGGTTTGGAGAAACATGTTTTCATTTTCATTTGTTTTAAATTTCCTCTTTAATTTCCTGGTTGCTCCATTCATTCTCTAGTAGGATGTTCATAATCTCCACGTATTTTTGGTCCAAATTTTTTCTTACTGTCGACTTCGAGTTTCATAGCGTCGTGGTCCGAAAATGTACAGGGTGTGATATCAAACTTCTTGTACCTGTTGTACCTGTTGAGGGCTGATTTGTGGCCCATGATATGATCTGTTCTGGAGAATGTCCCATGTGCACTTGAAAGGAATGTGTATTCTGGTTTAGGATGAAATGTTCTGACTATATCTGTTGAGTCCCTGTGGTCCAGTGTGTCAAGGCTATTGTTCCTTGTTGATTTTCTGCATAGACAATCAGTCCATTGACATAAGTGGGTGTTAAAATCCCCTGTCATAGTATTATTATCAGTGAGTTCCTGTATGTTTGTTGTTAGTTGGTTTCTATATTTAGGTACTCCCATGTTGGCAGAATAAATATTTAGTTGTTTGATCCTGATAGAGAGTGTTTTTAATTATGAAATAATGCCCTTCTTCATCTCTTCTTACAGCATTTGTTCTTTCTTTTTTGAAATTTAAATATTTTATTTATTTATTCATGAGAGATACACAGAAAAGCAGAGGCAGAAACATACGCAGAGGGGAGGCCGATGTGGGACTCGATCCTGGGCCGAAGGCAGATGCTCAACCACTGAGCCACCAGGTGTCCCCCAGGGTTTGGTTTGAAATCTTGTTTGTCTGATATAAGTATGGGTCCTCCAGCTTTCTTTTGATGTCCATTAGCGTGATAGATGATTTTCCATCCCCTGACTTTCAATCTTCTGGTGTCTATAGGTCTAAGGTGATCATCTTGTAGGCAGCATACAGATGGATCTTGTTTTTTAAATAATGATTTTATTTATGAGAGAGAGAGAGAGAGAGAGAGGCAGAAAATTAGGCAGAGAGAGAAGCAGGCTCCCCACAAGGAGCCCAATATGGGACTCGATCCCAGACTCCAGGATCACGCCCTGAGTCAAAGGCAGAGGCTCAACCCCTGAGCCACCCAGGCATCCCGGATCATGTTTTTAAGCCACTCTGATACCCTATATCTTTTGATTGGAGCGTTTAGTCTATCAGCATTCAGAGTGATTATTGAAAGATATGAACTAAGTGCCTTTGTGTTACCAGTAGAGTCGGTGTTTCTGGTGATGTCCTCTGGTCCTTTCTATGTTGCTTTTGGTCTCTTTTTTTCCCCCACTAGAAGAGTCCCTCTTAAAATTCCTTACTGGACTGGTTTAGTGGTCATGAAGTCCTTTATATTTTGCCTGTCTGGGAAACTCTTTATCTCTCCGTCTATCCTGAATGACACCCTTGCTGAAGAAAGAATTCATACAAATTGGACTCCAATAAAAATAAATTTAAAAACATAAAATAAATTTTTGCTATTATGATTGAGGAAAATGGCATTTAGGAGGAAAACCAGAAGCTGAAAGAGAGGAGGACAGATTTCACCATCCATAGCCTTCACAGGGTCCTGGTGTCCTTTCCTAGGAGGGGGCCTCCCCTCCGTAGGATGCTTCCTGCCCCTCTGCGCTCCTTGTTGGAACCCAGCACGCACATCTCTGTGCCTCCAGCACCTCTGCAGTCGTGGTTTATAGTGTCTTCCATGTATCCTATTGGGGACCACAGTGTCGTGTATGTAACCATCCGGCTGCTATTTGACAACATTGGGGGGATTCTGACTTTTGTTGGTTTTGGGGTGTGTGTGTGTCTATCACATGCAGCTATCTGATCCTCTGGCTGCACCACACAAATGCCTACCTAAATGGTCGGCACCACATCATTTCTGGTGCTGGTGCTGGGCGGCTAGCTGGGCTCTCCTGGCCAACCCAGGGCTCGCTCGTGCAGTGACTTTCTGCTGGAGGGACAGCTGAGCTGGAAGGTCCGGCTCGGCCACATTCCCATGTCTGGCAATGGGTCCCGCCATGCACCGGCTGCTTCTCTTCTCCCGGTTGCCTCTCCAGTAGGGAGCCAGACCTCGGGGCTGCCCTGGGGGTAGCTCCTGAGGAGCCGGCTGCCCATGGTGGGGAGCCCTGGGGCTGCCTGTGTGTGGGAGTCGGGGTGGGGACGAGGCTGGGGTTCCTTGGTCCCCTGTGCTGCCTGGCCTTCAGGCCGAGACCCATGCTCACCCAGCCCCTACTCACTAGGGCGAGGAGGGTGCCCTCCACACGCTGGTGTGAGAGATCCAGCACCACAAGGTGTGCACGCTGAGTCCACCTGGTGAGGGTGGCCCAGGTGCGTGAGCTGCAAGTGTGGGACCCAGGAAATTTAACAGAAATCCCCTACCCCTGGACAAGCTGAGCAGGACTGATTCCATTTTGTGCTACAGCTGCCACCTCCCCTATGACCCCCACATGACCTGCTTATGGCTTAAGGTGCTGCCCCACCCTAGTCAAGCCACGGGGCACACCCTAATCGGAAATAGGCTCATAACAATGTAACCCTGCTTTGTGCCCATCAAAACTGCGCGCCAATTCTGACCAAAGTAATAGGCCAGCTCAAGTGGATACTATAGGGTAAGGTGTAATTCAATCGGCCACCTGTGTGTGGACCGACATGACTGTGCAACTTTCTGAGTATCCCATGGGCCACTGGCCCCTATAAAGCTGCTACACCTCTTAGTCTCGGGGTCCAAGTCCCTGCTCCACTGTGTTGGGTGCACTTGGACCCAAGCCCGAGCTTGTAAAGAAACCCGCGTGTGTTTGCATCGGTGTCGGCTCCTCGGTGGTTTCTCAGATTCGCAATCTTGGGCACAACGCAAGGGCCTGCTGTCCTGACATCCCTTTCAGGGCCATGCTGACCGCCCCGCAGGACCTCTGTGCCCCAGGAACACAGGCATGGGGATGCAGGGAGGGGAGTAAGTGCCCCGGAATACAGCCAGCCCCGGCCCCCTAGACAGAGGAAGCACAGATCTCCCAGGTCGCTTTGCACAGACCCTGGTGACCTGAGGCTCCCTGGCTGTCACTCTGTCCCAGCCCCTCCTGGCCTTCGGGGCACAGGCTGAGTCCCAGTAAAGTCTGTGGGGTCCTGACCCTGGCGTCTGGCCGCCCCTGGAAGGCACGTGGGGATGTCAGTGGTGTGTGCCTGGCGGCGCCCCTACAGGGGCTGGTTGGGGCCTGGGTGGTGCCCCCTCCTCCTCTCTGGGGGTCTCTCCATGCCACCTGCTCAGAGTTCTGGGAGACACAGAAACGGGCTGGCTGTGCATTTTTGCACCACAACACTTTATTGACTTTCTACAGCAAACAGGCTCAGAGCCAAGGGTGCGCGCCTTCCCCTGGGGAGGGAGACCTTTCTGTACTTTAGGGGAGGGCAAGAATCACACGGGGTGGGGGGGCAGGTGCCGGAGTCCCCCACCTGGGAGCATGTGTGGACTCCAGGTTGGGGCATGTGTCCTGAGGTTTCAGCCTGAGAGATGGTTCTGAGGACAGCAGAGCTGACCTGGACCTGCAGCTCACGGGCTCCTGCGCAGGGTCCCCGAAGGGCAGCTGGACCCCGGCCTTGGGTCCCCTGGGGCCCCCAGCACCTGGGGGAGCCTGCCTCCTGGTGTGGGTGCAGGTGGGGCCCACTGGCCTACCCCTGCTCTCCCCACCATGGGGTGTCCCGGGATCCCCAGGGCTGCCCTAGGTCAGCGACCTGGATCTGTGGGGCACGCCCAGGGCCCAGGAGGCCACATCCAGCTGTGAGAGGGCTCGCTCAGCCTGGGGCCAGAATCCAGGCCTGGCCAGGGCCATGGGGGGCTGGATCCCATTAGTTTTTTGTTGGACTGGGGGGGGACTCAAATCACCCTAGCCCCCACAAAGCCCGGGGCCAGGCCAGCCCAGGTCCCTCTGGGTTAGGGGCTGGTGTCCTGTGCAGGGTGTGCCGCCCTCCAGGAGGGACAGTGGGAGGAGGCAGGGCACAGTGTGTCCTCTGCTCCACCCACCTGCACCCACCGTGTCGGGGGTTCCCTGCCTCCCCTCCTCCCCGCAACCCCTGGGTACTCTATGGGATACCCGTGCTTCTGATGGGAGCAGGGTATCCAGAGAACCCCAGGGAGGCTGAGCATGTCCCACAGGGGGCAGCTGCACAGGGTCCTTGCTGGGGGCCGATGGTGTGGGGGTGGATGGTGTGGGGGCAGGGTTATGATGGTGGTGGAGTGTGGGGGATGGTGTTGGGGTATAGTGTGGGTGGGGATTGTTTGGGGCTGTGTGGGTGTGAGGGGGATGGTGTAGGGTGGATGTCATGGGGGATGATGTAGGGGTGTGGGGGTGGGGAATGATGGGGATAGCGTAGGGGGCCTGTGTACACAGGGCATCCCATTTCTCTAAGATGCACACGGAGACGTCTACAGATAAAGGCGACCCCAGTCTGGGGTTTGCTGTGACACCTGCCCCTGGGGCCCCGTGTGGTCAGTGCAGGGCCCTGGCTGGACCAGGGGCATTGTCTGGGGGTCATCATACTATGTATGTTTACAAATTGCAAATTGTCTCAAATAAAATGCATAGAATTTAGAAATATATAAAGCACCGAGGGTGGGTGTCACCCTGACCCGTCCAACCCTCATCGGATCGATGTGTGTCCTGCTCCAGCCACGGCCATGCCGCCTGGCCCCCAGGTCCCCTTACTGCCCCCACCCCAGCCCCCTGCCTCTCATGGGGCCGTCCCTCACCCCTTTGGGGTTCAGCTGACATGGCAACCCCTCGAGGCCCCATCCAAGTGGCCTCCTCATCCCCGAGGCCCCGGGGTTGGGTCACGGGGGTCATCCCCAGCACCCTACCATGCAGCGGTGTGTTGTTGGCTGCTGTTGCTTCCCCTGGCCTCAGAAGCCCCGTGTTCCCTACCCAGAAGCCCCCGGGGCCCTGAACCCCCCTGGCCCAGCAGCCTCACCTGACCCCGTAGCAGTCCCAAAACATGGTGTGGCTGCAGAACGTCTTGTTGATGTCCAGGTCTATCTGCGTGATGTCCCTGGCGGAGACCAGGACCTCCTCCTTCATTTCCTGCGGGAAAACTGGGGAGGAGGAGCCGGCATCTGGGACACAGACCCCGACCTGTCACCAGCTGCCATCCTGGGCAGGGAGCCCTGGAGCCACCGTGGGAGTGTGTCCTTCCGAAACCTCCTTCTTTCCCCTGGGAGGCCGGGGATGGCGGGAGTGACCACCATGCCTGTGGGATCTGTGTGAGGGCCTGTGCCCAGCTGCTGTGGGCGGGGAGGTGACTGAGGGTCAGCCTGGGTGGGAGGGGACAAGGGGTCAGCCCAGGTGGGAGGGGACATGGGGGTTGTTGTGCCCAAGATTGCGAATCCGAGAAACCACTAAGGAGCGGACACCGATGCAAACACAGGAGGGTTGATTTACAAACTCGAGCTTGTGTCCAAGTACACCCGACACAGCAGAGCAGGGACTTGGACCCCGAGGTGGGTTTTAGCTGAGTTTTCAGGGCTGGTCTCGGGGATCTCCAGAAGGGCTGGAGCAATTCCTCAAGTTCTGTTTACATTTTGATATGAGGCCTTCAAGGGCATTGAGCTCTGTTCTCATTCAAATATGGGGCTTTCTGTGACCTTAGGCTGTAAGCTGTTTTTTTTTCTTTTTTTCCTGTAACTGAAGTAATGTAAATTTTAGCTCTTATTCACAGGGGCCTGGGATGGCAGTACTTGTGCTAAGTATTTGATTCCTTTCTATTCTATTCTATTCGATTTGATTCAATTCTTTTCTATTCTATTCAATTCAATTCGATTCTTTCTATTCTTTCTATTCTATTCTATTCTATTCTATTCTATTCTATTCTATTCTATTCTATTCTATTCTATTCTATTCTATTCTATTCTATTCCATTCCATTCTATTTGATTCGATTCTATTTGATTCAATTCGATTCAATTCTTTACTATTCGATTCGATTCTTTTCTATTCTATTTGATGAGATTAGATTCGATTCTTTTCTATTCTATTCAATTCGATTCGATTCGATTCAATTCGATTCTTTTCTATTCTATTCGATTCGATTCTTTTCTATTCTATTCGAATCTATTCAATTCAATTGGATTCGATTCTTTTCTATTCGATTCGATTCGTTCTATTCTATTCTATTCTATTCGATTCAATTCGATTCGATTCGATTCTTTTCCATTCGATTCCATTCTATTTGATTCAATTCTTTTCTATTCAATTAGATTAGATTTGATTTGATTCGATTCTTTTCTATTCAATTCGGTTCGATTTGATTCAATTCAATTCTTTTGTATTCGATTCGATTCGATTCTTTTCTATTCGATTAGATTTGACTCTTTTCTATTGGATTCAATTAGATTCTTTTCTATTTGATTCAATTCGATTCAATTCGATTCTTTTCAATTCTATTCTATTCGATTCGATTCTTTTCTATTCGATTCGATTCGATTCTTTTCTATTCTATTCGATTAGATTTGATTCTTTTTTATTCTATTCGATTCTTTACAATTCGATTTGATATGATTCGATTCGATTCTTTTCTATGCTATTCAATTCGATTCTATTGGATTTGATTCTTTTCCATTCTATTCAATTTGAATCTATTCTTTTCTATTTGATTCGATTCAATTTGATTCGATTCAGTACAATTCTTTTCTATTCAATTCTATTCAAATCGATTCGATTCTTTCTATTTGATTCAATTCAATTCTTTTATATTCTATTCTATTCTATTCTATTTGATCAAATTGATTCTTTTCTATTCGATTCGATTCGATTCTTTTCTGATTCGATTCTTTTCTATTCTATTCGATTGGATTCTTTTACATTCGATTCGAATCGTTTCGATTCTTTTCTATTCGATTCGATTCAATTCTTTTACATTCAATTCGAATCGATTCGATTCTTTTCTATTCGATTAGATTCTTTTACATTCAATTAGAATAGATTTGATTCTTTTCTATTCAATTCGATTCAATTTGGTTTGATTCAATTCGATTCTTTTCTATTCGATTCAAATCGATTCTTTTCTATTCGATTCGATTCAATTCTTTTCTATTCTATTCTATTTGATTCAATTCGATTCTTTTCTATTCTATTCTATTCTTTTCCATTCGATTCAATAAGATTCGATTCTTTTCTATTCTATTCTATTCTAGTCTAGTCTATTCTTTCTATTTGATTCGATAAGATTCGATTCTTTTCTATTCTATTCTATTTGATTCGATTCTTTTCTATCTATTCGATTCGATTCTTTTCTATTTTTCTATTCTATTCTATTCTATTCAATTCTTTTCTCTTTGATTCGATTCGATTCTTTTCTATTCTAATCTTTTCGATTCAATTCTTTTCCATTCGATTCGATTCGAATCTATTCTTTTCTAATCAATTCGATTCAATTTGATTTGATTTGATTCAATTCGTTTCTATTCTATTCTATTCGATTCTTTTCGATTCTTTTCATTTCTATTCGAGTCGATTTGATTAGATTCTTTTGTGCTCAATTTGATTCGATTCAATTCTTTTCGATTCGATTCTTTTCTATTCGATTCGATTCAGTTCTTTTCTATTCAATTCAATTCGATTCTTTTCTATTCTATTCAACTCACTTCGATTCACTTTGATTCTTTTCTATTCGATTTGATTTGTTTCGATTCTTTTCTATTCTATTCTGTTTGATTCTATTCTTTTCTATTCGATTCAATTCGATTTGATTCTTTTCTATTCTATTCTATTCTATTCTATTCTATTCTATTCTTTCTATTCTGTTCTATTCTATTCGATTTGATTCTATTCGATTTGATTCTTTTCTATTCTTTTTTATTCTATTTGAATCGATTCAATTCTTTCTATTCAATTCGATTCGAATCTTTTCTATTCTATACTATTCTATTCTTTTCTTTTTTAAAAATTTATTTATTTATGATAGTCACACAGAGAGAGAGAGAGAGAGTGAGAGAGGCAGAGACACGCACAGGCAGAGGGAGAAGCAGGCTCCATGCACCGGAAGCCCGACGTGGGATTCGATCCCGGGCCTCCAGGATCACTCCATGGGCCAAAGGTGGGCGCCAATCCGCTGTGCCACCCAGGGATCCCCAATTTGATTCTTTTCGATTCGATTCGATTCTTTTCTATTCAATTCGATTCGATTCGATTTGGTTCTATTCTATTCTATTCTATTCTTTCTATTCTATTCAATTTGATTCGATTAGATTTTATTCTTTTCTACTCAATTTGATTTAATTCCATTCGATTCTTTTCTATTCTATTCTATTCTATTCTATTCTATTCTATTCAATTCTTTTCGAATCGATTTGATTAGAATTTATGATTCGATTCAATTAGATTCTTTTCTATTCTATTCTATTCTATTCTATTCTATTCAGTTAAATTTGATTCTATTTGATTCAATTCTTTTCTATTTGATTCGATTCTTTTCTATTCTATTCTATTCGATTCGATTTGATTCAATTCTTTTCTCTTCTTTTTGTTTCGATTCTATTCTTTTCTATTCAATTCAATTCGATTCGATTCATTTTTATTTGATTTGATTCAATTCTTTTCTATTCTATTCTATTGTATTCTATTCAATTCGATTAGATTCTTTTCTATTCGATTCGATTTGATTTGATTCGATTTGATTCTTTTCTATTCTATTTGATTAAATTCGATTCGATTCTTTTCCATTAGATTCTATCAGATTCTTTTCTATTCAATTCGATTCGATTCAATTCTTCTCTATTCTAGTCTATTGGATTCGGTTCGATTCGATTCTTTTCTATTCTCTTCGACTCGATTTGATTCCATTCTTTTCTCTTAGATTTGATTCGGTTCGATTCAATTCAATTCGTTTGTATTTGATTCGATTTGATTCTTTTTATTTGATTTGATTTGATTATTTTCTATTCGATTCGATTTGATTCGATTCTTTTCTATGCTATTCGATTCGATTCAATTCTTTTATATTCTATTCTATTCGATAAGATTCGATTCGATTATTTCCGATTCAATTCATATCGACTCTTCTATTCTATTCGATTTGATTCTTTTCTATTAGATTCGTTTCGGTTCATTTCGATTTGATTCATTTCTATTCGATTCGATTGATTCGATTCTTTTCTATTTGATTCGATTCCTTTCTATTCTATTCTATTAGATTTGATTCGATTCTTTTCTATTGGATTTGATTCAATACGATTCTTTTCGATTATTTCTATTCTATTCTATTCTATTCTTTTTTATTTGATGCGATTCAATTCGATTTGATTCTTTTCTATTCTATTCTATTCGATTCAATTGAATTCTTTTCTATTCTATTCGTTTCAATTCGATTCTTTTCTATTCGATTCGATTCTTTCCTATTTGATTCGTTTCGATTCGATTCGATTCTTTTCTATTCGTTTGGATTCGATTTGATTCTATTCTATTCTTTTCTATTCTATTCGATTCCATTCTATTTGATTCTTTTTGATTCGTGTCAATTCTTTTCTATTCTATTCTATTCGATTAAATTCTTTTCTATACGATTCAATTCGATTCTTTTCTATTCTATTCTATTCATTTGTGTTTGATTCTTTTCCATTCAATTCGTTTTGATTCTTTTTCCTTCTATTCTATTTGATTCGATTCTTTTCTATTCTATTTGATTCTATTCGATTCAATTCTTTTCAATTCGATTCGATTCTTTTGTATTCGATTCAATTCGGTTCTTTTCTATTCGATTCTCTTTGATTCTTTTCTATTCTATTCTATTTGATTCACTTCAATTCTTCTCTATTCTATTCGATTCGATTCAATTCTTTTCTATTCTATTCGTTTCGATTCTTCTCTATTCAATTCAATTCGATTCTTTTCTTTTCTATTTTATTTGATTCGATTCTATTCGATTTGATTCTATTCGATTCGATTCTTTTCTATTCGTTTTGATTCTTTCTTATTCTATTCTATTCTATTCTATTCTATTCTTTTCGATTCGATTCGTTTCGATTCTTTTCTATTCTATTCAATTTGATTCTTTTCTATTTGATTCAAATAGATTCTTTTCTATCCTATTCTATTCTATTTTATTCTATTCGATTCTTTTCTATTCGATTCGATTCGAGTCAATTCCTTTCGATTCGATTCGTTTTGATTCTTTTCTATTCCATTCTATTCGATTCGATTTGATTCTTTTCTATTCGATTCGATTCTATTCGATTTTTTTCGATTCAGTTCGATTTTCTTGTATTTGATTCGATTCGATTCGGTTCTTTTCTTTTTGATTCAATTTGATTCTTTTCTATTCTATTCTATTCGATTTGCTTCGATTCTTTTCTATTCAATTCGATTTGATTTGTTTTGATTCGATTCTTTTCTATTCTATTTGAATCGATTCTTTTCTATTCGATTCGATTCTTTTCTATTCTATTCAATTCGATTCAATTCTTTTCTATTTGATTCAATTCGATTCCTTTCTTTACTCTTCTATTCAATTTGATTTGATTCGATTCTTTTCTATTCTATTCAATTCTGTTCGAATCGATTCAATTCTTTCTATTCTATTCTATTCGATTCTTTTATATTCTATTTGATGCAATTCAATTCCTTTTTTTTTTACCTTTTTTTTAATTAAATTTTATTGGTGTTTAATTTACCAACATACAGAAAAACACCCAGTGCTCATCCCGTCAAGTGTCCACCTCAGTGCCCGTCACCCATTCCCCTCCAACACCCGCCCTCCTCCCCTGCCACCACCCCTAGTTCGTTTCCCCGAGTTAGGAGTCTTTATGTTCTGTCTCCCTTCCTGATATTTCCCAACATTTCTTTTCCCTTCCTTTATATTCCCTTTCACTATTATTCATATTCCCAAAATGAATGAGAACATACACTGTTTGTCCTTCTCCGATTGACTTATTTCACTCAGCATAATACCCTCCAGTTCCATCCACGTTGAAGCAAATGGTGGGTATTTGTCGTTTCTAATTGCTGAGTAATATTCCATTGTATACATAAACCACATCTTCTTTATCCATTCATCTTTCAATGGACACCGAGGCTCCTTCCACAGTTTGGCTATTGTGGCCATTGCTGATAGAAACATCGGGGTGCAGGTGTCCCGACGTTTCATTGCATCTGAATCTTTGGGGTAAATCCCCAACAGTGCAATTGCTGGGTCGTAGGGCAGGTCTATTTTTAACTCTTTGAGGAACCTCCACACAGTTTTCCAGAGTGGCTGCACCAGTTCACATTCCCACCAACAGTGTAAGAGGGTTCCTTTTTCTCCGCATCCTCTCCAACATTTGTTGTTTCCTGCCTTGTTAATTTTCCCCATTCTCACTGGTGTGAGGTGGTATCTCATTGTGGTTTTGATTTGTATTTCCCTGATGGCAAGTGATGCAGAGCATTTTCTCATGTGCTTGTTGGCCATGTCCATGTCTTCCTCTGTGAGATTTCTCTTCATGTCTTTTGCCCATTTCATGATTGGATTGTTTGTTTCTTTGGTGTTGAGTTTAATAAGTTCTTTATAGATTTTGGAAACTAGCCCTTTATCTGATATGTCATTTGCAAATATCTTCTCCCATTCTGTAGGTTGTCTTTTAGTTTTGTTGACTGTATCCTTTGCTGTGCAAAAGCTTCTTATCTTGATGAAGTCCCAATAGTTCATTTTTGCTTTTGTTTCTTTTGCCTTCGTGGATGTATCTTGCAAGAAGTTACCGTGGCCGAGTTCAAAAAGGGTGTTGCCTGTGTTCTCCTCTAGGATTTTGATGGAATCTTGTCTCACATTTAGATCTCTCATCCATTTTGAGTTTATCTTTGTGTATGGTGAAAGAGAGTGGTCCAGTTTCATTCTTCTGCATGTGGATGTCCAATTTTCCCAGCACCATTTATTGAAGAGACTGTCTTTCTTCCAATGGATAGTCTTTCCCCCTTTATCGAATATTAGATGACCGTACATTTCAGGGTCCACTTCTGGGTTCTCTATTCTGTTCCATTGATCTATGTGTCTGTTTTTGTGCCAGTACCACACTGTCTTGATGACCACAGCTTTGTAATACAACCTGAAATCTGGCATTGTGATGCCCCCAGCTAAGGTTTTCTTTTTTAAAATTCCCCTGGCTATTCGGGGTCTTTTCTGATTCCACACAAATCTTAAAATAATTTGTTCTAACTCTCTGAAGAAAGTCCATGGTATTTTGATAGGGATTGCATTAAACGTATAAATTGCCCTGGGTAACATTGACATTTTTACAATATTAATTCTGCCAATCCATGAGCATGGAATATTTTTCCATCTCTTTGTGTCTTCCTCAATTTCTTTCAGAAGTGTTCTATAGTTTTTAGGGTATAGATCTTTTACCTCTTTGGTTAGGTTTATTCCTAGGTATCTTATGCTTTTGGGTGCAATTGTAAATGGGATTGACTCCTTAATTTCTCTTTCTTCAGTCTCATTGTTAGTGTATAGAAATGCCATTGATTTCTGGGCATTGATTTTGTATCCTGCCACGCTACCAAATTGCTGTATGAGTTCTAGCAATCTGGGGGTGGAGGCTTTTGGGTTTTCTATGTAGAGTATCATGTCATCGGCGAAGAGGGAGAGTTTGACTTCTTCTTTGCCAATTTGAATGCCTTTAATGTCTTTTTGTTGTCTGATTGCTGAGGCGAGGACTTCCAGAACTATGTTGAACAGCAGTGGTGAGAGTGGACATCCCTGTCTTGTTCCTGATCTTAGGGGAAAGGCTCCCAGTGCTTCCCCATTGAGAATGATATTTGCTGTGGGCTTTTCGTAGATGGCTTTTAAGATGTCGAGGAGGGATCCCTGGGTGGCGCAGCGGTTTGGCGCCTGCCTTTGGCCCAGGGCGCGATCCTGGAGACCCGGGATCGAATCCCATGTCGGGCTCCCGGTGCATGGAGCCTGCTTCTCCCTCTGCCTATGTCTCTGCCTCTCTCTCTCTCTCTGTGACTATCATAAATAAATAAAAATTAAAAAAAAAATTTTAAGATGTCGAGGAAAGTTCCCTCTATCCCAACACTCTGAAGGGTTTTGATCAGGAATGGATGCTGTATTTTGTCAAATGCTCTCTCTGCATCTAATGAGAGTATCATATGGTTCTTGGTTTTTCTCTTGCTGATATGATGAATCACATTGATGGTTTTACGAGTGTTGAACCAGCCTTGTGTCCCAGGGATAAATCCTACTTGGTCATGGTGAATAATTTTCTTAATGTGTTGTTGGATCCTATTGGCTAGTATCTTGTTGAGAATTTTTGCATCCATGTTCATCAGGGATATTGGTCTGTAATTCTCCTTTTTGGTGGGGTCTTTGTCTGGTTTCGGAATTAAGGTGATGCTGGCCTCATAGAACGAATTTGGAAGTACTCCATCTCTTTCTATCTTTCCAAACAGCTTTAGTAGAATAGGTATGATTTCTTCTTTAAACGTTTGATAGAATTCCCCTGGGAAGCCATCTGGCCCTGGACTCTTGTGTCTTGGGAGGTTTTTGATGACTGCTTCAATTTCCTCCCTGGTTATTGGCCTGTTCAGGTTTTCTATTTCTTCCTGCTCCAGTTTTGGTAGTTTGTGGCTTTCCAGGAATGCGTCCATTTCTTCTAGATTTCCTAATTTATTGGCGTACAGCTGTTCATAATATGTTTTTAAAATCGTTTGTATTTCCTTGGTGTTGGTAGTGATGTCCCCTTTCTCATTCATGATTTTATTAATTTGAGTCTTCTCTCTCTTCTTTTTAATAAGGTTGGCTAATGGTTTATCTATCTTATTAATTCTTTCAAAGAACCAACTCCTGGTTCTGTTGATCTGTTCCACAGTTCTTTTGGTCTCGATATCATTGAGTTCTGCTCGAATTTTAATTAACTCTCTTCTTCTGCTGGGGGTGGGGTCTATTTGTTGCTTTTTCTCTAGTTCCTTTATGTGTAAGGTGAGCTTTTGAATTTGAGATCTTTCCAGTTTTTGAATGTATGCTTGTATTGCGATGTATTTCCCCCTCAGGACTGCTTTTGCTGCATCCCAAAGATTTTGAACGGTTGTATCTTCATTTTCATTAGTTTCCATGAATCTTTTTAATTCTTCCTTAATTTCCTGGTTGACCTTTTCATCTTTTAGCAGGATGGTCCTTAACCTCCATGTGTTTGTGGTCCTTCCATATTTCTTGTTGTGATTAAGTTCTAATTTCAAGGCATTATGGTCTGAGAATATACAGGGGACTATCCCGATCTTTTGGTATCGGTTCAGACCCGATTTGTGACCCAGTATGTGGTCTATTCTGGAGAAAGTTCCATGTGCACTTGAGAAGAATGTGTATTCAGTTGAGTTTGGATGTAAAGTTCTGTAGATATCTGTGAAATCCATCTGGTCCAGTGTATCATTTAAAGCTCTCGTTTCTTTGGAGATGTTGTGCTTAGAAGACCTATCCAGGGTAGAAAGAGCTAGATTGAAGTCACCAAGTATAAGTGTATTATTATCAAGGTATTTCTTGAGTTTGGTTATTAATTGGTTTAAATATTTGGCAGCTCCCACATTCGGGGCATATATATTGAGGAGTGTTAAGTCCTCTTGTTGGATAGATCCTTTGAGTATGAGATAGTGTCCCTCTTCATCTCTCACTATAGTCTTCAGGGTAAATGTTAATTTATCTGATATAAGGATGGCAACCCCTGCTTTCTTTTGAGGACCATTTGAATGGTAAATGGTTCTCCAACCTTTTATTTTCAGGTTGTAGGTGTCCTTCTGTCTAAAATGAGTCTCTTGTAGACAGCAAATAGATGGGTCCTGCTTTTTTATCCAGTCTGAAACCCTGCGCCTTTTGATGGGGTCATTAAGCCCGTTCACATTCAGAGTTACTATTGATAGATATGAGTTTAGTGTCATCATATCTATTCAGTCCTTGTTTTTGTGGATTGTTCCACTGAACTTCTTAAAGGGGAATTTTAAGAGTCCCCTTTAAAATTTCTTGCAGAGCTGGTTTGGAGGTCACATATTCTTTCAGTTCCTGCCTGTCTTGGAAGCTCTTTATCTCTCCTTCCATTTTGAATGAAAGCCTTGCTGGGTAAAGTATTCTTGGTTGCATGTTCTTTTCATTTAGGACCCTGAATATATCCTGCCAGCCCTTTCTGGCCTGCCAGGTCTCTGTGGAGAGGTCTGCTGTTACCCTAATATTCCTCCCCATAAAAGTCAGGGACTTTTTTTCTCTTGCTGCTTTAAGGATCTTCTCCTTATCTTTGGAATTTGCAAGCTTCACTATTAAATGTCGAGGTGTTGAACGGTTTTTGTTGATTTTAGGGGGGGATCTCTCTATTTCCTGGATCTGAATGCCTGTTTCCCTTCCCAGATTCGGAAAGTTTTCAGCTAGGATTTGTTCAAATACATATTCTGGCCCTCTGTCCCTTTCCGCGCCCTCAGGAACCCCAATTAAATGTAGGTTTTTCTTCCTCAGGCTATCATTTATTTCCCTTAATCTATCCTCATGGTCTTTTAATTGCCTGTCTCTTTTTTCCTCAGTTTCCCTCTTTGCCATCAACTTGTCTTCTATGTCACTCACTCATTCTTCCACCTCGTCAAGCCTCGTCGTTAGGACTTCTAGCTTGGATTGCATCTCATTTAATTGATTTTTAATTTCTGCCTGATTGGATCTAAATTCTGCAGTCATGAAGTCTCTTGAGTCCTTTATGGTTTTTTCTAGAGCCACCAGTAGCTGTAAAATAGTGCTTCTGAATTGGCTTTCTGACATTGAATTGTAATCCATATTTTGTAACTCTGTGGGAGAGTGGGCTGTTTCTGATTCTTTTTTTTGAGGTGAGGTTTTCCTTCTAGTCATTTTGCTCAGTGCAGAGTGGCCAAAAACAAGTTGTATTGGGAAAAGGAGAAAAAGAGAGAGAAGGAAAGAAAAGAGAAAAAGAAAAAAGAGAAAGAAGAAAAAAATATGGGAAAAAGAGAAGAAAAAGAAAGAAAAAAAAAGAAAGGAGAAAAAAGAAAAAAAGGGGGGGTGGGGGAAGCAATCAGAAATCAAGAAGAAAGAGAGAAAAAAAAAGCACAAAACAAAACAAAACAAAAACAAAAACAAAAACAAAAACAAAAACAAAAAAACAAAAAACAGAAAAAACCATGGGGGAGTATCTTCCGATTCTGTGTAGTTTAAGTCCCTTGACTTCCCTTGGAACTGGTCCGTCTCGCTGGTGTTCTGGGGGAGGGGCCTGCTGTGCTGATTCTCAGGTGTTAGCACTTGGGGGAGCTGCTCTGCCCCTGCCTGGTGCAGGGCTCGGTGGGGGTTGTTCACCCCGTGAGGCCCCGGGAGGAAGCCACAGTGGCGGGGGCAGCTCTGGGACCCTGGAGTCAGCCCCCGCAGTAGCTCCGGGGCTCTCCGTCTGCAGGGCCTGGGGGCTCCGGGGCGGGGCCGCTGATCTGCTCAGTTCCAGGCAGGAGCGTCCTTGCTGTCCTGGGCCCTCCCGGCCTCTGCCTGTCCCGGGGGAGGCCGGATCCTGGGCTGTGTCCCGGTGCCCTGTGCTCCGGGGCCTGCGCTGTTGGATTCGCGCTCCCGGCGGTACAGCCCCCTCCGCGGAGCCGCCGCCCGAGCCCCTCCGAGCTGTTCCCAGAGCCGCGCAGCCCCCTCCGCGCGGAGCTTCTTCCTCTGCGCGAGCCGCCGCCGCTGAGCTGTTCCCGGAGCCGCGCAGCCCCCTCCGTGGAGCCGCCGCCCGAGCCCCTCCGAGCTGCTCCGGGTCCCGCCGAGCGCTGCAGCCCTTAGGGAGCTTGGCGCATCTCCCGGGGCGCAGTTCCTCTGTTACTGTCCCAGGGAGCCCGAGGGCATCCCCGCCTTTCTGGGGATCCTGCTCCAATTCCCGGGGAGCCCCTTTCCGCGGGGAAGGTTGGTGCAGCTCCTGCTCCTCCGGGACGGGGCTCTCCTGTCCTGGGGACACTCGCCCCGGCCTTAGCCCGGCTCCTCGCGGGGCCCCTCCCCCTTGGAGGCCTTTTGTGTCTTTATTTCTTTTTCCCCGTCTTCCTACCTTGATAGAAGCGCGAACTCTTCTCACTGTAGCGTTCCAGCTGGTCTCTCTCTTTTTTTTTTTTTTTTTTTTTTTTTTTATTTTTTTTTTTATTTTTTGTATTTATGATAGTCACAGAGAGAGAGAGAGGCAGAGACACAGGCAGAGGGAGAAGCAGGCTCCATAAACCGGGAGCCCGATGTGGGATTCGATCCCGCGTCTCCAGGATCGCGCCCTGGGCCAAAGGCAGGCGCCAAACCGCTGCGCCACCCAGGGATCCCCAGCTGGTCTCTCTTTAAATCTCAGGCCGAATTCGTAGGTTTTCAGGATGATTGGATGGTTTTCTAGGTAATTTGCTGAGGACAGGTGACCTGGAGACCCTACTCCTCCGCCATCTTGCCCCTCCCCCACCTGATGCAATTCAATTCCATTCGATTCTCTTTTATTCGATTCGAATCTATTCTTTTCTCTTAGATTCGATTCAATTCGATTCTTCTGTATTCGATTCGATTCGATTCGACTTGATTCTTTTCTATTCAATTCGATTCAATTAAATTCAATTCTTTCCTATTCTATTCTATTCTATTCTATTCTATTCTATTTGTTTCGATTCAATTCTTTTCTATTCTATTCTCTTCTATTCTATTTGATTAGATTCTTTTCTATTTGATTCAATTTGGTTCGAATCAATTGTATTCTTTTCTATTCGATTCTATTCTATTCGATTCTTTTCCATTCGATTCGATTCAATTTGATTCTTTTCTATTCTATTCGATTTGATTCATTTTTATTCAATTCGATTCAATTCTTTTCTATTCTATTTTATTCAAGTCAATTCTATTCTATTCTATTTGATTTGATTAGATTCTTTTCTATTCTGTTCAATTCAATTCGGTTCGATTTGATTCTTTTTATTCAAATCGAATCGAATTGATTCTATTCTATTCTATTCTTTCTATTCTATTCTATTCTATTCTATTCTATTCTATTCTATTCTATTCTATTCTATTCTATTCTATTCTATTCTTTTCCAATCTATCCGATTCGATTCAATTTGGTTCTATTCTATTCTATTCTATTCTATTCTATTCTATTCTTTCTATTCTATTCTTTTCGATTCGATTCGATTCAATATTTTTCTATTCTGTTCGATTTGATTCGATTCAATTAGATTCTTTTGTATTCGATTTGATTGTTTTCTATTCTATTCTTTCTATTCTATTCTATTCGATTCGAATCGATTCTTTTCTATTCTATTCAATTCGACTTGATTCAATTATTTTCAATTCGAGTCATTTCAATTGAATTCGATTCTTTTCTATTTGATTCTTTTCTCTTCGATTCGATTCTTTTCTAGTTGATTCGTTTCAATTCGATTCCATTGGATTCGATTGTTTTCTATTGTGTTCTATTCGATTCTTTTCTATTCTATTCTATCCTCTTCGATTTGATTCGATTCTTTTCTGTCTTATTGGATTCGATTCGATTCAATTCAATTCTTTTCTTTTGTATTTGATTCAGTTCAATTCTTCTATTTGACTCGATTTGATTCGATTTGATTCTTTTCAATTCTATTCCTTTTGATTCGATTCTTTTTTATTCTATTCTATTTGAATGGTTTTGATTTGATTCGATTATTTTCTATTCGGTTCGATTCAATTTGTTTCTTTTCTATTCTATTCGATTTGTTTCAATTCTTTTTATTTGATTCGATTTGATTCTTTTCTATTCTATTCTATACGATTCAATTCAATTTGTTTCGATTCTTCTCTATTCTATTTGATTCAATTCGATTCAATTCTTTTCTATTCTATTCTATTCTATTCGGTTTAATTTGGATTGATTCTTTTTTTTTTATTTGATTCTCTTTAATTCTGTTCGATTCGATTTGATTCTTTTCTATTCTCTCTGATTCGATTCGATTTGATTTGATTCAATTCGTTTACTTTCTTTTCTATTCGTTTCAATTCGATTCGAATTTTTTCTGTTCGATTCGATTCGTTTCTTTTCTATTCAATTCTTTTGTATTTGGTTGGATTCGATTCGATTCTTTTCTATTCTATTCTAATCGATTCGATTCGATTCTTTTCGATTCGATTCGGTTCGATTCCATTCTTTTCTATTCAATTCGATTCATTTCTTTTCTATTCGATTCAAATCGATTCGATTCTATTCGATATGATTCTATTCAATTGGATTCGATTCTTTTCTATTGTATTTGACTTGATTCGATTTGATTCTTTTCTATTCTTCTCAATTCTATTCGATTCAATTTGATTCGAGTCGAATTGATTCTTTTCCATTTGATTCGATTCTATTCGATTTGATTCTTTTCTATTCTATTCTTTTTGATTCAATTCTTTTTTATTCTATTCGATTTGAGTCAATTCGATTCTTTTCTATTCTATTCCATTCCATGCGATTCTTTTCTTTTCTATTTCATTCGATTCGATTCTTTTCTTTCTATTCTATTCAAATCGATTCAATTCATTTCTATTCTATTCTATTCAATTTGATTCGATTTGATGCTTTTCTATTCTTTTCAATTCGATTCTCTTCTAGTTGATTTGATTCAATTTGATTCTTTTCTCTTGTATTCTATTTGATTCTATTCTATTCTATTCTTTTTCTATTCTATTCGATTCTTTTCTATTCGATTTGATTCGATTCTTTTCTATTCTATTCTATACGATTCTATTCTATTCTTTTCTATACGATTCTATTCTATTCAATTCTTTCCTTTCAATTCGATTCGATTCTTTTCTATTCGATTGGATTCAATTCTTTTCTGTTTGATTCGATTCGATTCAATTTGATTCTTTTGTATTCTATTCTATTCTATTCTATTCTATACGATTCGATTCAATTTGATGCTTTTCTATTCTGTTGTATTCGATTTGATTCGATTATTTTCTATTCTATTCTATTCTATTTGATTCTATTCTATTCTATTCTATTCTATTCTATTCTATTCTATTCTATTCTATTCTTTTCTATTTGATTCGATTTGATTCTTTTCTATTCTATTCTATTCTTTTCTATTCTATCTGATTCTATTCAATTTGATTTCATTCTTTTCTATTCTATTCTATTCTATTCTATTCTATTCTATTCTTTCCTATTCAAATTGATTTGATTCGATTCGATTCAATTCTTTTCTCTTCTATTCAATTCAATTTAATTCTTCTCTATTCCATTCAATTCAATTTGATTCTTTTCTATTCTATTCTATTCAAATCAATTATTTTCTATTCTATTCGATTCCTTTAGATTTGATTCTTTTCTATTCTGTTCATTCAATTCGATTCAATTTGATTTTTTTATTCGATTAGAATTGATTCGATTCTTTTCTATTAGATTTGATTCGACTCTTTTCTATTCTATTCTATTTGATTTGATTCTTTTCTATTCTATTCGTTTCGCTTCACTTCTTTTCTTTTGATTCGATTTGAATCGATTCTATTCTATTCTATTCTATTCTATTCTATTCTATTCTATTCTATTCTTCTATTCTTTTCTATTCGATTGGATTCGATTGGATTGGATTCTATTCTTTTCGATTCGATTCAAATCGATTCTATTGGATCTATTCTATTTGATTCGATTCAATTCGATTCGATTCTATTTGATATGATTCTATTCGATTCGGTTCGATTCTTTTCTATTCTATTTGACTCGATTCGATTTGATTCTTTTCTATTCCATTCTATGCAATTCGATTCAATTCTTTTGTATTCGATTCGTTTCGATTCTTTTTTTAAAAATTTTATTCATTTATGATAGTCACAGAGAGAGAGAGAGAGAGAGAGAGAGAGAGGCAGAGACACAGGCGGAGGGAGAAGCAGACTCCATGCACCGGGAGCCTGATGTGGGATTCGATCCCGGGTCTCCAGGATCGCGCCCTGGGCCAAAGGCAGGCGCCAAACCACTGCGCCACCCAGGGATCCCTTTTTTTTTTTAATTTTTATTTTTTTTTTAATTTTTACAACCGTTTCGATTCTTTTTGATTCAATTCTTTTCAATTCTATTCTATTTTTTCTATTCTTTTCTATTCTATTCGTTCAATTTGATTCATTTCTATTCTATTCCATTAGATTCGATTCTTTTCGATTCCTTCCGATTCTATTTGATTAATTTGATTCTATTCTCTTTGATTCAATTCGGTTCAAATCTTTTCTATTCTATTTGATTCTATTTCGATTCGATTCCTTTCTATTCTATTTTATTTGATTCGATTCGATTATTTTCTTTTTGATTTGATTCGATTAGATTCTTTTCTATTCTATTCGTTTAAATTCTTTTCTATTCTGTTCATTTTGATTCGATTCGATTTGATTCTTTCTATTGAATCTAAGCGATTCTATTCTATTCTATTCTATTCTATTCTATTCTATTCTATTCTATTCTTTCTATTTGATTCTGATTCGTTTCGTTTTCAACTTGATTCATTTGATTTGATTCGATTCTTTTCTATTCTATTCAATTCTGTTCGAATCGATTCAATTCTTTCTATTCTATTCTATTCGATTCTTTTATATTCTATTTTGATGCAATTCAATTCCTTTTTTTTTTACCTTTTTTTTAATTAAATTTTATTGGTGTTTAATTTACCAACATACAGAAAAACACCCAGTGCTCATCCCGTCAAGTGTCCACCTCAGTGCCCGTCACCCATTCCCCTCCAACACCCGCCCTCCTCCCCTGCCACCACCCCTAGTTCGTTTCCCCGAGTTAGGAGTCTTTATGTTCTGTCTCCCTTCCTGATATTTCCCAACATTTCTTTTCCCTTCCTTTATATTCCCTTTCACTATTATTCATATTCCCAAAATGAATGAGAACATACACTGTTTGTCCTTCTCCGATTGACTTATTTCACTCAGCATAATACCCTCCAGTTCCATCCACGTTGAAGCAAATGGTGGGTATTTGTCGTTTCTAATTGCTGAGTAATATTCCATTGTATACATAAACCACATCTTCTTTATCCATTCATCTTTCAATGGACACCGAGGCTCCTTCCACAGTTTGGCTATTGTGGCCATTGCTGATAGAAACATCGGGGTGCAGGTGTCCCGACGTTTCATTGCATCTGAATCTTTGGGGTAAATCCCCAACAGTGCAATTGCTGGGTCGTAGGGCAGGTCTATTTTTAACTCTTTGAGGAACCTCCACACAGTTTTCCAGAGTGGCTGCACCAGTTCACATTCCCACCAACAGTGTAAGAGGGTTCCTTTTTCTCCGCATCCTCTCCAACATTTGTTGTTTCCTGCCTTGTTAATTTTCCCCATTCTCACTGGTGTGAGGTGGTATCTCATTGTGGTTTTGATTTGTATTTCCCTGATGGCAAGTGATGCAGAGCATTTTCTCATGTGCTTGTTGGCCATGTCCATGTCTTCCTCTGTGAGATTTCTCTTCATGTCTTTTGCCCATTTCATGATTGGATTGTTTGTTTCTTTGGTGTTGAGTTTAATAAGTTCTTTATAGATTTTGGAAACTAGCCCTTTATCTGATATGTCATTTGCAAATATCTTCTCCCATTCTGTAGGTTGTCTTTTAGTTTTGTTGACTGTATCCTTTGCTGTGCAAAAGCTTCTTATCTTGATGAAGTCCCAATAGTTCATTTTTGCTTTTGTTTCTTTTGCCTTCGTGGATGTATCTTGCAAGAAGTTACCGTGGCCGAGTTCAAAAAGGGTGTTGCCTGTGTTCTCCTCTAGGATTTTGATGGAATCTTGTCTCACATTTAGATCTCTCATCCATTTTGAGTTTATCTTTGTGTATGGTGAAAGAGAGTGGTCCAGTTTCATTCTTCTGCATGTGGATGTCCAATTTTCCCAGCACCATTTATTGAAGAGACTGTCTTTCTTCCAATGGATAGTCTTTCCCCCTTTATCGAATATTAGATGACCGTACATTTCAGGGTCCACTTCTGGGTTCTCTATTCTGTTCCATTGATCTATGTGTCTGTTTTTGTGCCAGTACCACACTGTCTTGATGACCACAGCTTTGTAATACAACCTGAAATCTGGCATTGTGATGCCCCCAGCTAAGGTTTTCTTTTTTAAAATTCCCCTGGCTATTCGGGGTCTTTTCTGATTCCACACAAATCTTAAAATAATTTGTTCTAACTCTCTGAAGAAAGTCCATGGTATTTTGATAGGGATTGCATTAAACGTATAAATTGCCCTGGGTAACATTGACATTTTTACAATATTAATTCTGCCAATCCATGAGCATGGAATATTTTTCCATCTCTTTGTGTCTTCCTCAATTTCTTTCAGAAGTGTTCTATAGTTTTTAGGGTATAGATCTTTTACCTCTTTGGTTAGGTTTATTCCTAGGTATCTTATGCTTTTGGGTGCAATTGTAAATGGGATTGACTCCTTAATTTCTCTTTCTTCAGTCTCATTGTTAGTGTATAGAAATGCCATTGATTTCTGGGCATTGATTTTGTATCCTGCCACGCTACCAAATTGCTGTATGAGTTCTAGCAATCTGGGGGTGGAGGCTTTTGGGTTTTCTATGTAGAGTATCATGTCATCGGCGAAGAGGGAGAGTTTGACTTCTTCTTTGCCAATTTGAATGCCTTTAATGTCTTTTTGTTGTCTGATTGCTGAGGCGAGGACTTCCAGAACTATGTTGAACAGCAGTGGTGAGAGTGGACATCCCTGTCTTGTTCCTGATCTTAGGGGAAAGGCTCCCAGTGCTTCCCCATTGAGAATGATATTTGCTGTGGGCTTTTCGTAGATGGCTTTTAAGATGTCGAGGAGGGATCCCTGGGTGGCGCAGCGGTTTGGCGCCTGCCTTTGGCCCAGGGCGCGATCCTGGAGACCCGGGATCGAATCCCATGTCGGGCTCCCGGTGCATGGAGCCTGCTTCTCCCTCTGCCTATGTCTCTGCCTCTCTCTCTCTCTCTGTGACTATCATAAATAAATAAAAATTAAAAAAAAAATTTTAAGATGTCGAGGAAAGTTCCCTCTATCCCAACACTCTGAAGGGTTTTGATCAGGAATGGATGCTGTATTTTGTCAAATGCTCTCTCTGCATCTAATGAGAGTATCATATGGTTCTTGGTTTTTCTCTTGCTGATATGATGAATCACATTGATGGTTTTACGAGTGTTGAACCAGCCTTGTGTCCCAGGGATAAATCCTACTTGGTCATGGTGAATAATTTTCTTAATGTGTTGTTGGATCCTATTGGCTAGTATCTTGTTGAGAATTTTTGCATCCATGTTCATCAGGGATATTGGTCTGTAATTCTCCTTTTTGGTGGGGTCTTTGTCTGGTTTCGGAATTAAGGTGATGCTGGCCTCATAGAACGAATTTGGAAGTACTCCATCTCTTTCTATCTTTCCAAACAGCTTTAGTAGAATAGGTATGATTTCTTCTTTAAACGTTTGATAGAATTCCCCTGGGAAGCCATCTGGCCCTGGACTCTTGTGTCTTGGGAGGTTTTTGATGACTGCTTCAATTTCCTCCCTGGTTATTGGCCTGTTCAGGTTTTCTATTTCTTCCTGCTCCAGTTTTGGTAGTTTGTGGCTTTCCAGGAATGCGTCCATTTCTTCTAGATTTCCTAATTTATTGGCGTACAGCTGTTCATAATATGTTTTTAAAATCGTTTGTATTTCCTTGGTGTTGGTAGTGATGTCCCCTTTCTCATTCATGATTTTATTAATTTGAGTCTTCTCTCTCTTCTTTTTAATAAGGTTGGCTAATGGTTTATCTATCTTATTAATTCTTTCAAAGAACCAACTCCTGGTTCTGTTGATCTGTTCCACAGTTCTTTTGGTCTCGATATCATTGAGTTCTGCTCGAATTTTAATTAACTCTCTTCTTCTGCTGGGGGTGGGGTCTATTTGTTGCTTTTTCTCTAGTTCCTTTATGTGTAAGGTGAGCTTTTGAATTTGAGATCTTTCCAGTTTTTGAATGTATGCTTGTATTGCGATGTATTTCCCCCTCAGGACTGCTTTTGCTGCATCCCAAAGATTTTGAACGGTTGTATCTTCATTTTCATTAGTTTCCATGAATCTTTTTAATTCTTCCTTAATTTCCTGGTTGACCTTTTCATCTTTTAGCAGGATGGTCCTTAACCTCCATGTGTTTGTGGTCCTTCCATATTTCTTGTTGTGATTAAGTTCTAATTTCAAGGCATTATGGTCTGAGAATATACAGGGGACTATCCCGATCTTTTGGTATCGGTTCAGACCCGATTTGTGACCCAGTATGTGGTCTATTCTGGAGAAAGTTCCATGTGCACTTGAGAAGAATGTGTATTCAGTTGAGTTTGGATGTAAAGTTCTGTAGATATCTGTGAAATCCATCTGGTCCAGTGTATCATTTAAAGCTCTCGTTTCTTTGGAGATGTTGTGCTTAGAAGACCTATCCAGGGTAGAAAGAGCTAGATTGAAGTCACCAAGTATAAGTGTATTATTATCAAGGTATTTCTTGAGTTTGGTTATTAATTGGTTTAAATATTTGGCAGCTCCCACATTCGGGGCATATATATTGAGGAGTGTTAAGTCCTCTTGTTGGATAGATCCTTTGAGTATGAGATAGTGTCCCTCTTCATCTCTCACTATAGTCTTCAGGGTAAATGTTAATTTATCTGATATAAGGATGGCAACCCCTGCTTTCTTTTGAGGACCATTTGAATGGTAAATGGTTCTCCAACCTTTTATTTTCAGGTTGTAGGTGTCCTTCTGTCTAAAATGAGTCTCTTGTAGACAGCAAATAGATGGGTCCTGCTTTTTTATCCAGTCTGAAACCCTGCGCCTTTTGATGGGGTCATTAAGCCCGTTCACATTCAGAGTTACTATTGATAGATATGAGTTTAGTGTCATCATATCTATTCAGTCCTTGTTTTTGTGGATTGTTCCACTGAACTTCTTAAAGGGGAATTTTAAGAGTCCCCTTTAAAATTTCTTGCAGAGCTGGTTTGGAGGTCACATATTCTTTCAGTTCCTGCCTGTCTTGGAAGCTCTTTATCTCTCCTTCCATTTTGAATGAAAGCCTTGCTGGGTAAAGTATTCTTGGTTGCATGTTCTTTTCATTTAGGACCCTGAATATATCCTGCCAGCCCTTTCTGGCCTGCCAGGTCTCTGTGGAGAGGTCTGCTGTTACCCTAATATTCCTCCCCATAAAAGTCAGGGACTTTTTTTCTCTTGCTGCTTTAAGGATCTTCTCCTTATCTTTGGAATTTGCAAGCTTCACTATTAAATGTCGAGGTGTTGAACGGTTTTTGTTGATTTTAGGGGGGGATCTCTCTATTTCCTGGATCTGAATGCCTGTTTCCCTTCCCAGATTCGGAAAGTTTTCAGCTAGGATTTGTTCAAATACATATTCTGGCCCTCTGTCCCTTTCCGCGCCCTCAGGAACCCCAATTAAATGTAGGTTTTTCTTCCTCAGGCTATCATTTATTTCCCTTAATCTATCCTCATGGTCTTTTAATTGCCTGTCTCTTTTTTCCTCAGTTTCCCTCTTTGCCATCAACTTGTCTTCTATGTCACTCACTCATTCTTCCACCTCGTCAAGCCTCGTCGTTAGGACTTCTAGCTTGGATTGCATCTCATTTAATTGATTTTTAATTTCTGCCTGATTGGATCTAAATTCTGCAGTCATGAAGTCTCTTGAGTCCTTTATGGTTTTTTCTAGAGCCACCAGTAGCTGTAAAATAGTGCTTCTGAATTGGCTTTCTGACATTGAATTGTAATCCATATTTTGTAACTCTGTGGGAGAGTGGGCTGTTTCTGATTCTTTTTTTTGAGGTGAGGTTTTCCTTCTAGTCATTTTGCTCAGTGCAGAGTGGCCAAAAACAAGTTGTATTGGGAAAAGGAGAAAAAGAGAGAGAAGGAAAGAAAAGAGAAAAAGAAAAAAGAGAAAGAAGAAAAAAATATGGGAAAAAGAGAAGAAAAAGAAAGAAAAAAAAAGAAAGGAGAAAAAAGAAAAAAAGGGGGGGTGGGGGAAGCAATCAGAAATCAAGAAGAAAGAGAGAAAAAAAAAGCACAAAACAAAACAAAACAAAAACAAAAACAAAAACAAAAACAAAAACAAAAAAACAAAAAACAGAAAAAACCATGGGGGAGTATCTTCCGATTCTGTGTAGTTTAAGTCCCTTGACTTCCCTTGGAACTGGTCCGTCTCGCTGGTGTTCTGGGGGAGGGGCCTGCTGTGCTGATTCTCAGGTGTTAGCACTTGGGGGAGCTGCTCTGCCCCTGCCTGGTGCAGGGCTCGGTGGGGGTTGTTCACCCCGTGAGGCCCCGGGAGGAAGCCACAGTGGCGGGGGCAGCTCTGGGACCCTGGAGTCAGCCCCCGCAGTAGCTCCGGGGCTCTCCGTCTGCAGGGCCTGGGGGCTCCGGGGCGGGGCCGCTGATCTGCTCAGTTCCAGGCAGGAGCGTCCTTGCTGTCCTGGGCCCTCCCGGCCTCTGCCTGTCCCGGGGGAGGCCGGATCCTGGGCTGTGTCCCGGTGCCCTGTGCTCCGGGGCCTGCGCTGTTGGATTCGCGCTCCCGGCGGTACAGCCCCCTCCGCGGAGCCGCCGCCCGAGCCCCTCCGAGCTGTTCCCAGAGCCGCGCAGCCCCCTCCGCGCGGAGCTTCTTCCTCTGCGCGAGCCGCCGCCGCTGAGCTGTTCCCGGAGCCGCGCAGCCCCCTCCGTGGAGCCGCCGCCCGAGCCCCTCCGAGCTGCTCCGGGTCCCGCCGAGCGCTGCAGCCCTTAGGGAGCTTGGCGCATCTCCCGGGGCGCAGTTCCTCTGTTACTGTCCCAGGGAGCCCGAGGGCATCCCCGCCTTTCTGGGGATCCTGCTCCAATTCCCGGGGAGCCCCTTTCCGCGGGGAAGGTTGGTGCAGCTCCTGCTCCTCCGGGACGGGGCTCTCCTGTCCTGGGGACACTCGCCCCGGCCTTAGCCCGGCTCCTCGCGGGGCCCCTCCCCCTTGGAGGCCTTTTGTGTCTTTATTTCTTTTTCCCCGTCTTCCTACCTTGATAGAAGCGCGAACTCTTCTCACTGTAGCGTTCCAGCTGGTCTCTCTCTTTTTTTTTTTTTTTTATTTTTTTTTATTTTTTATTTTATTTTTTGTATTTATGATAGTCACAGACAGAGAGAGAGAGGCAGAGACACAGGCAGAGGGAGAAGCAGGCTCCATAAACCGGGAGCCCGATGTGGGATTCGATCCCGCGTCTCCAGGATCGCGCCCTGGGCCAAAGGCAGGCGCCAAACCGCTGCGCCACCCAGGGATCCCCAGCTGGTCTCTCTTTAAATCTCAGGCCGAATTCGTAGGTTTTCAGGATGATTGGATGGTTTTCTAGGTAATTTGCTGAGGACAGGTGACCTGGAGACCCTACTCCTCCGCCATCTTGCCCCTCCCCCACCTGATGCAATTCAATTCCATTCGATTCTCTTTTATTCGATTCGAATCTATTCTTTTCTCTTAGATTCGATTCAATTCGATTCTTCTGTATTCGATTCGATTCGATTCGACTTGATTCTTTTCTATTCAATTCGATTCAATTAAATTCAATTCTTTCCTATTCTATTCTATTCTATTCTATTCTATTCTATTTGTTTCGATTCAATTCTTTTCTATTCTATTCTCTTCTATTCTATTTGATTAGATTCTTTTCTATTTGATTCAATTTGGTTCGAATCAATTGTATTCTTTTCTATTCGATTCTATTCTATTCGATTCTTTTCCATTCGATTCGATTCAATTTGATTCTTTTCTATTCTATTCGATTTGATTCATTTTTATTCAATTCGATTCAATTCTTTTCTATTCTATTTTATTCAAGTCAATTCTATTCTATTCTATTTGATTTGATTAGATTCTTTTCTATTCTGTTCAATTCAATTCGGTTCGATTTGATTCTTTTTATTCAAATCGAATCGAATTGATTCTATTCTATTCTATTCTTTCTATTCTATTCTATTCTATTCTATTCTATTCTATTCTATTCTATTCTATTCTATTCTATTCTATTCTTTTCCAATCTATCCGATTCGATTCAATTTGGTTCTATTCTATTCTATTCTATTCTATTCTATTCTATTCTTTCTATTCTATTCTTTTCGATTCGATTCGATTCAATATTTTTCTATTCTGTTCGATTTGATTCGATTCAATTAGATTCTTTTGTATTCGATTTGATTGTTTTCTATTCTATTCTTTCTATTCTATTCTATTCGATTCGAATCGATTCTTTTCTATTCTATTCAATTCGACTTGATTCAATTATTTTCAATTCGAGTCATTTCAATTGAATTCGATTCTTTTCTATTTGATTCTTTTCTCTTCGATTCGATTCTTTTCTAGTTGATTCGTTTCAATTCGATTCCATTGGATTCGATTGTTTTCTATTGTGTTCTATTCGATTCTTTTCTATTCTATTCTATCCTCTTCGATTTGATTCGATTCTTTTCTGTCTTATTGGATTCGATTCGATTCAATTCAATTCTTTTCTTTTGTATTTGATTCAGTTCAATTCTTCTATTTGACTCGATTTGATTCGATTTGATTCTTTTCAATTCTATTCCTTTTGATTCGATTCTTTTTTATTCTATTCTATTTGAATGGTTTTGATTTGATTCGATTATTTTCTATTCGGTTCGATTCAATTTGTTTCTTTTCTATTCTATTCGATTTGTTTCAATTCTTTTTATTTGATTCGATTTGATTCTTTTCTATTCTATTCTATACGATTCAATTCAATTTGTTTCGATTCTTCTCTATTCTATTTGATTCAATTCGATTCAATTCTTTTCTATTCTATTCTATTCTATTCGGTTTAATTTGGATTGATTCTTTTTTTTTTATTTGATTCTCTTTAATTCTGTTCGATTCGATTTGATTCTTTTCTATTCTCTCTGATTCGATTCGATTTGATTTGATTCAATTCGTTTACTTTCTTTTCTATTCGTTTCAATTCGATTCGAATTTTTTCTGTTCGATTCGATTCGTTTCTTTTCTATTCAATTCTTTTGTATTTGGTTGGATTCGATTCGATTCTTTTCTATTCTATTCTAATCGATTCGATTCGATTCTTTTCGATTCGATTCGGTTCGATTCCATTCTTTTCTATTCAATTCGATTCATTTCTTTTCTATTCGATTCAAATCGATTCGATTCTATTCGATATGATTCTATTCAATTGGATTCGATTCTTTTCTATTGTATTTGACTTGATTCGATTTGATTCTTTTCTATTCTTCTCAATTCTATTCGATTCAATTTGATTCGAGTCGAATTGATTCTTTTCCATTTGATTCGATTCTATTCGATTTGATTCTTTTCTATTCTATTCTTTTTGATTCAATTCTTTTTTATTCTATTCGATTTGAGTCAATTCGATTCTTTTCTATTCTATTCCATTCCATGCGATTCTTTTCTTTTCTATTTCATTCGATTCGATTCTTTTCTTTCTATTCTATTCAAATCGATTCAATTCATTTCTATTCTATTCTATTCAATTTGATTCGATTTGATGCTTTTCTATTCTTTTCAATTCGATTCTCTTCTAGTTGATTTGATTCAATTTGATTCTTTTCTCTTGTATTCTATTTGATTCTATTCTATTCTATTCTTTTTCTATTCTATTCGATTCTTTTCTATTCGATTTGATTCGATTCTTTTCTATTCTATTCTATACGATTCTATTCTATTCTTTTCTATACGATTCTATTCTATTCAATTCTTTCCTTTCAATTCGATTCGATTCTTTTCTATTCGATTGGATTCAATTCTTTTCTGTTTGATTCGATTCGATTCAATTTGATTCTTTTGTATTCTATTCTATTCTATTCTATTCTATACGATTCGATTCAATTTGATGCTTTTCTATTCTGTTGTATTCGATTTGATTCGATTATTTTCTATTCTATTCTATTCTATTTGATTCTATTCTATTCTATTCTATTCTATTCTATTCTATTCTATTCTATTCTATTCTTTTCTATTTGATTCGATTTGATTCTTTTCTATTCTATTCTATTCTTTTCTATTCTATCTGATTCTATTCAATTTGATTTCATTCTTTTCTATTCTATTCTATTCTATTCTATTCTATTCTATTCTTTCCTATTCAAATTGATTTGATTCGATTCGATTCAATTCTTTTCTCTTCTATTCAATTCAATTTAATTCTTCTCTATTCCATTCAATTCAATTTGATTCTTTTCTATTCTATTCTATTCAAATCAATTATTTTCTATTCTATTCGATTCCTTTAGATTTGATTCTTTTCTATTCTGTTCATTCAATTCGATTCAATTTGATTTTTTTATTCGATTAGAATTGATTCGATTCTTTTCTATTAGATTTGATTCGACTCTTTTCTATTCTATTCTATTTGATTTGATTCTTTTCTATTCTATTCGTTTCGCTTCACTTCTTTTCTTTTGATTCGATTTGAATCGATTCTATTCTATTCTATTCTATTCTATTCTATTCTATTCTATTCTATTCTTCTATTCTTTTCTATTCGATTGGATTCGATTGGATTGGATTCTATTCTTTTCGATTCGATTCAAATCGATTCTATTGGATCTATTCTATTTGATTCGATTCAATTCGATTCGATTCTATTTGATATGATTCTATTCGATTCGGTTCGATTCTTTTCTATTCTATTTGACTCGATTCGATTTGATTCTTTTCTATTCCATTCTATGCAATTCGATTCAATTCTTTTGTATTCGATTCGTTTCGATTCTTTTTTTAAAAATTTTTATTCATTTATGATAGTCACAGAGAGAGAGAGAGAGAGAGAGAGAGAGAGAGGCAGAGACACAGGCGGAGGGAGAAGCAGACTCCATGCACCGGGAGCCTGATGTGGGATTCGATCCCGGGTCTCCAGGATCGCGCCCTGGGCCAAAGGCAGGCGCCAAACCACTGCGCCACCCAGGGATCCCTTTTTTTTTTAATTTTTATTTTTTTTTTAATTTTTACACCGTTTCGATTCTTTTTGATTCAATTCTTTTCAATTCTATTCTATTTTTCTATTCTTTTCTATTCTATTCGGTTCAATTTGATTCATTTCTATTCTATTCCATTAGATTCGATTCTTTTCTATTCCTTCCGATTCTATTTGATTAATTTGATTCTATTCTCTTTGATTCAATTCGGTTCAAATCTTTTCTATTCTATTTGATTCTATTCGATTCGATTCCTTTCTATTCTATTTTATTTGATTCGATTCGATTATTTTCTATTTGATTTGATTCGATTAGATTCTTTTCTATTCTATTCGTTTAAATTCTTTTCTATTCTGTTCAATTTGATTCGATTCGATTTGATTCTTTCTATTTGAATCTAAGCGATTCTATTCTATTCTATTCTATTCTATTCTATTCTATTCTATTCTATTCTATTCTAATTTGATTCGATTCAACTTGATTTGATTCTTTTCCATTCTATCCGATTCGATTCAATTCTATTCCTTTCTATTCTATTCTATTCTTTTCTATTAGATTCGATTCAATTGTTTTCTTCTGTTTGATTCGATTAGATTCGATTTGATTCTTTTCTATATGATTCTATTCTATTCTATTCTATTCTATTCTATTCGACTCAATTCTTTTGTATTCTATTTTATTCTATACGATTTGATTCGATTCGTTTTTTTTCTCTTCTGTTCTATTTGATTCGGTTCTTTTCTATTTATTTGATTCGTTTTGATTCGATTCTTTTCTAACCGAATTGAATTGATTCGATTCGATTATTTTCTATTCTTCGATTCGATTGGATTGGATTCTATTCTTTTCTATTCTATTCTATTCGATTCGATTCTATTAGATTCAATTCGATTCGTTTATATTGTTTCTATTCTATTCGATAAGATTCAATTCAATTTTTTCCGATTCGATTCGTATCGATTCTTTTCTATTTGATTTGATTTGATTTGATTCTTTTCTTTTTGATTCGTGTCGATTCTTTTCTATTTGGTTCGATTCGATTCTTTTCGAGTTCTCTATCGATTCGATTGATTCTATTCTATTCAATTCGATTAGAATCTTTTTATTCTATTCTATTCGATTCCTTTCTATTCTATTTGATTTGATTTGATTCAATTATTTTCTATTTGATTCGATTCGATTAGATTCCTTTCTCTTCTATTTTATTCGATTCGATTCTTTTCTATTCTTTTGTTCTATTCGATTAATTTGATTTTTTACTATTCTATTCTATTCTATTCTATTCTATTCATTTCGACTTGATTCTTTTCTATTCGATTCGATTCAATTCTTTTCTATTCTATTCGATTCGATTCGATTGTTTTCTATTCTATTCTATTCTATTCTGTACGATTCGTTACATTTCGATTCTTTTCTATTCGATTCTATTTGACTCTTCTCTATTTTATTTGATTTCTTTCGATTCTTTTCTATTCGATTCGATTCGATTCTTTTCTATTCTATTTTATTCAATTCGTTTCTTTTCTGTTCTATTGGATTTGATTCAATTCGATTCTTTTCTATTCTATTCTATTCTATTCGATTCTATTCTTTTCTATTCGATTCGATTCTTTTCTATTCTCTACTATTCTATTCTATTCTTTTCTATTGCATTCTATTCTATTTGATTCGTATCTTTTCTATTCTATTCTATTCTATTCTATTCTATTCTATTCTATTTTATTCCTTTCTATTCTATTTGATTTGATTCAATTATTTTCTATTTGATTTGATTCGATTAGATTCCTTTCTCTTCTATTTTATTCGATTTGATTCTATTCTATTCTTTTCTATTCGATTTGATTTTTTTCTATTCTGTTTGATTCGATTCAATTTGATTCTTTTCTATTCGATTCGATTCTTTTCTATTCTCTACTATTCTATTCTATTCTTTTCTATTGCATTCTATTCTATTCTATTCTATTCTATTCTATTCTATTCTATTCTTTTCTATTCAATTCAATTTGATTCGATTCAATTCTATTCAATTCGATTTGGTTCAATTCTTTTCAATTCGAATCGATTTGATTCAATTCGTTTCTTTTTTATTTGATTTGATTCGATTCGTTTCTTTTCTATTGTATTCTGTTTGATTCGATTCTTTTCTATTCTATTCAATTTGATTCGATTCAATTCGATTCTTTTCTTTTTGATTCGATTCAATTCAATTGTTTTCTATTCTATTCTATTCTATTCTATTCTATACGATTCGATTCGATTCTTTTCTATTTGATTCGATTCGATTTAATTCTTTTCTATTCCATTCAATTCAATTCTTTTCTATTCTGTTCATTTGATTCGATTCAATTTGATTTTTTTTTCGATTCGAATCGATTCAATTCTTTTCTATTCGATTTGATTCACCTCTTTTCTATTCTATTCTATTCCATTCGAGTCTTTTCTAATCGATTCACTTCTTTTCTATTCGATTTGATTCAACTCTTTTCTATTCTATTCCATTCGAGTCTTTTCTATTCGATTCGTTTCGATTCGCTTCTTTTCTTTTCGATTCGTTTCAAATCGATTCTTTTCTATTCTATTCGATTCAATTCGATTCTTCTCTATTCTATTCAATTCGATTCAATTCTTTTCTATTCGATTTGAATTGATTGGATTCTATTATTTTCTATTCGATTCGATTGGAATCTATTCTTTTCTACTCTATTCTATTTGATTAAATTCGATTCGATTCTATTGGATCTATTCTATTTGATTCATTTCAATTCAATATGATTCTATTTGATTCCATTCGATTCTTTTCTATTCTATTCGACTTGATTCGATTCATTTCTTTTCTATTCTTCTCGATTCTATTCGATTTGATTCAATTCCATTTGATTCTTTTCTATTTGATTCGATTCTATTCGATTCTTTTCTATTCTATTTGATTCGATTCTTTTCGATTCCATTAGGTTATTTTCTATTCTATTCTATTCTTTTCTATTCGCTTCATTTCATTTTTTTTTTGCAATTAGCAAGAGGGTTTATTGAACGTTTGCGCAAACGGGCTCTCCGCCTCCGAGGAGGAAAAGAGCCCTGATTAGCAATTACAGGTATTTTTTAAAAGGCAAAAGGAAAGAAACCGCCTAAAGACAAAAGAACCGCAGGAGTCGCATAGCATCCAGGTTGATTTCTCAGGTCAACATGAACCTATTCAGGGACATTCCTTTTTTTTTTAAATTTAATTTAATTTTTTATTTATTTATGATAGTCACAGAGAGAGAGAGAGAGGCAGAGCACACAGGCAGAGGGAGAAGCAGGCTCCATGCACCGGGAGCCTGACGTGGGATTCGATCCCGGGTCTCCAGGATTGCACCCTGGGCCAAAGGCAGGCGCCAAACTGCTGCACCACCCAGGGATCCCTTCAGGGACATTCCAATCAGGGTGTGGGGGGAAATGGTTTTCTTATTGTAAACAGAATGCTTTTAGTTGCTAAAATTTCAGAAAGGCACCTGGATGGGCTGCCTCTGGATTAGGGATGGTTCTACTTACAAGGGGGGAGGTTTCTTCATTCCCTCCTCTTGTTTGGGCTGATTTTAACCTTAAAATCTTAGGGAACATTTATTTCTTCAGTTTGGAGGGCCCGACATTGTTGAGTTAATACCAGCGCTTGGGTAATAGACAATCTTTCTCGGATGAACTGGAGCAGCCGGTTGAGGACGCAGGGGCCGAAAGTTAGCAGGAGGAGCAGGATAACTAAGAGGGCCCATAATGGTAGAGCTTAGGGTGGTCAGCCAGGGAGACTGATTAAACCAGCTTTCAAACCAGCCCTGCTGGGCCTCCCGGTCCCTTTGTCTTTTATTTAGCCTATCCCTGAGTTTGGCCATGGAGTCTCTGATGACTCCAGAATGGTCTGCATAGAAAGAGCATTCTTCTCCTAGGGCCGTACACAGTCCTCCCTCTTTCAGGAATAGTAAATCCAAGCCTCTCCTGTTTTGAAGTACTACTTCTGAAAGTGAGGTGAGGGACTCTTCTAACTTAGAAACGGACTGCTCTAGTGCCCGTAGATCCTCATCTACAGCTGTTTGGAGTTCTAAATAACGTCGTGAGCCCTGGATCAGAGCAGCTGCACCAGTACCCACCCCAGTAGCGACCCCTAGTCCCAACATAACGGCTAAGGTTAGGGAGACAGGTTCACGCTGAAAACGGGTGGGATGTTTATCATACTAGAGTTTCAGCAGGGTGATAGAACACCCTGGGTATGATCTGCACCATGACACAGAAGTCGTTTGAACTATTTAGAACCTTAGCTGACACATAGGGGGTGAGGCCTTTGTTGCATGCCCACCAAGTTCCCGGATGGGGCTCCAGGTAAGAATCAGTCCCCAAAATCGGTGTGGTAGTGTTGCAGAGTCCCTGGTAGCCCTGGAGTGTGTGTGGGGGGGTGTTCCTAAGCAGGTTCCCTGCCCTGAAACTTCTGTAAGGGTGAGTTGTGGTTGGGAGTCAGGTGTGCATCCCTGAGTGCTAGTGATGTTATTATAGGTCCCTGGAGTAGCAATTCCCTCATAATAAGGGGGGGGGGATGCAAGGCAGAGCCAGCAGGATTTAGTTACATCGGGGCTGGTTCGATTAAGGGCCAGGAATGCCCCTATACGATTAAACAGTGGTTGTCCCGTCTCGGGTGACGACCGAGGGGTTGGAGTGACCGTGAAGTTAGTGGGTGTGGCACTCCCTGCGGCTAGGGCCGGGGCTGTTAGTTTAGCAGGAGCTCTTTGTTCCCCAAGGACCGATCACCACTGGGTCTGGGGATTCTATTTTTAGTTTAATTCTGAATATAAAACCATCATCTGTTCTTTCTTTGTATAACCTGAGTCCCCACGTATATCCATTGGCCCAGTAAGTAGCCCTTTTCCCAGGCTCCGTGAAGGATATCCGTAGGGGATGACACCACCCTTGGCAGGGCCCATAATTAAGGGTTTTCCATTTGCTAAATGTCGGGTGAGTATAGTTAGCCTTGACAGTGATATAATCCCAGGAGGAGGAGGGCCTCCATTCTGTGTCCCCCGTAGTCTCGCACCCCCAATTTTTACAATAGAAGTATTCCCCTCCTCCACAGGTGGGATTTAACCTGCGATCTCTGTGGTACCCGGGACAGACATAAAAGGGAAGAGTGCTTAGCATGGCCCTTCTGTCAGGCGTGCCACATCCTCCCCATGGGTCTAATCCCAGTCGCCCTGGAGGGCTTTCTTGGTTAGGGGCTCTAGAGGTGTCGAAGTATCCCTCTAGGTCCCATGGGCTGGGGGCCCCTATGGTTAGCTTGCATAGGTCAGGATATAGATTAGGCCACCAGGTTCCCACAGGGGCGGTCTTAGTTATAGACCAGACCTGGTCACCCCCAGACGTTAGTACCAGCCAGGTTAACCTTTTAAGGGCATGAGGGTCACCTTTGGCGGAGGTGAAGAGCGCTAGGAGAGGTAGGAATATAACAACTGTCATTGAAAAAATTTTGAAAGTCTTATCTTGAGCGGGTTTTGGGTGCGGTGGAGCTTCCATTGGGGTGGCTCGCCTGGTCCGTCCTGGCTGGAGTCAGCGGTGCTCATTGATGGGGCACGCTTGACGTGTGAGGCGTGGACCCAAGCAGCAATGCCGTCTACCTTTAAGGCGGTTGGGGTGGTCAGTAGTACAGTGTATGGGCCCTTCCAGCGGGGCTCAAGCGTCCTGGACTGATGTCTCCTGATGTAGACGGAGTCACCGATCTGGAACGGGTGTGGTCCGGTTGTGTCTCCGGGGTGGTAGACAGCCGCAAGGGGTTTCCAGATCTGGCGCTGGATAATCTGGAGCGCCTTTAGCCTGTCTTCCTACCGGTTTTAGGATTGAGCCTGGGGCGTCTCAGATCCCGGACGAGCCCCCAAATGTTGGACCCTGGCTCACGGGTGCCAACGTGTCCCGGTGGATGCCCCAGAGACTCAGACCCCAGACAGGCAGATGCAATTAGCAAGAGGGTTTATTGAACGTTTGCGCAAACGGGTTCTCTGCCTCCGAGGAGGAAAAGAGCCTATTCGATTCATTTCAATTCGATTCGATTCAATTCGATTCTTTTCTATTGTATATGATTCAATTTGATTCGATATTTTTCTATCTGTTTTATTTTATTTGATTCGATGTGACTCTTTTCTATTCGATTCAAATTTATTCTTTTCTTTTCTATTCTATTCGAATCAATTCGATTCTTTTCTATTGTATTTGACTCGATTTGATTCTTTTCTATTCTACTCTATTCAATTCGATTCTATTCGATTCTTTTCTATTCGATTCGATTCGATCGATTCTTTTCTATTCTATTCGATTGGATTCAATTCTTTTTTGTTCGATTCGATTCATTTAGATTCTTTTCTATTCTATTCTATTCGATTCAATTCTTTTCTATTCTATTCTATACGATTCGATTCAGTTCAATGCTTTTCTATTCTGTTCTATTCGATTCAATTCGATTTGATTCTTTTCTTCTATTTCAGTTCAATGCTTTTCTATTCTGTTCTATTCGATTCAATTCGATTTGATTCTTTTCTTCTATTCGATTTGATTCAAATCTTTTCTATCCTATTTTATTCGATTCATTCTGTTCTTTTCTCTTTATTCATTTCAATTAGACTCTTTTCTATTCAATTCGATTCGATTTGATTCTTTTCTTTTCTATTCTTTTCGAGTCGATTCGATTCTTTTCTATTGTATTTGACTCGATTCGATTCTTTTCTATTCTATTCAATTCGATTCGATTCGATTCGATTTGATTCTTTTCTATTCTATTCGATTGGATTCAATTCTTTTCTGTTTGATTCGATTCAATTCGATTCAATTCGATTCTTTTCTATTCTATACGATTCAATTTGATTCAATGCTTTTCTATTCTGTTCTATTCAATTTGAGTCAATTTGATTCTTCTCTATTCGATTCGATTTGATTCGACTCTCTTCTATTCTATTCTATTCTATTCTATTCTATTCTATTCTATTCTATTCTATTTGATTCTTTTCTATTCTATTCGAATTGATTCGATTCTTTTCTATTATATTCGATTCGATTCGTTTCTATTGTATTTGACTCGACTTGACTTGATTCTTTTCTATTCTATTCTATTCTATTCTATTCGAATCTATTCGATTCTATTTGATTCTTTTCTATTCGATTCAATTTGATTCTTTTCTATTCTATCTATATGATTCCATTTGATTCTATTCGATTCTATTAGATTCTTTCCATTCTATTCTATTCTATTCTATTCTATTCTATTCTATTCTATTCTATTCTATTCTTTTCTATTCGATTTGATTCCAATCTTTTCTATTCTATTCGATTGGATTCAATTCTTTTCTGTTCGATTAGATTCGATTCAATTCGATTGTTTTCTATTCTATTCCATTCCATTCGATTCTTTTCTATTCTATTCTATATGATTTGATTCGATTCGATGCTTTTCTCTTCTGTTCTATTCGATTCGATTCGATTCGATTTGATTCTTTTCTATTCGATTCGATATGATTCGAATCTTTTCTATTCTATTCTATTCTATTCTATTCTTTTCTCTTTATTCATTTCAATTCGACTCTTTTCTATTTTATTCCATTTGATTTGATCTTTTCTATTCTATTCGAATTGATTAGATTCTTTTCTATTATATTCGATTCGATTTGATTCCTTTTTGTATTCGACTCGACTTGATTCTTTTCTATTCTATTCATTTCGATTCAATTCGATTCTTCTCTATTCGATTCTATTCGATTCTTTTCTATTCAATTCGATTCTATTGTTTTATTTTCTATCCTATTCTTTATGATTCCATATGATTCGATTCTTTTCTATTCAATTCGATTCTTTTCTATTCTCTTTGATTCGATTCGATTGGATTCGATTCTTTTCTATTCGATTTGATTCGATTCTTTTCTATTTTATTCTATTCGAATCAATTCTATTTGATTTTATTGTTTCTATTCTATTCAAATCAATTCAATTCGGTTCTTTTCCATTCGATTATTTCATTTCTATTCAATTCGATTCGATTCTATTCTGTTCTTCGATATGATTCTATTCAATTCGATTTGATTTTTTTCTATTCAATTTGATTTGATTCAATTTTTTTCTATTTGATTCGATTCAATTAAATTCTTTTCTATTCCATTTGATTTGATTCAATTCGATTCTTTTCTATTGTTTTCTATTCTATTCTATTCGAATCAATTCCTTTGTATTCGATTCAATTCGATTCTTTTCTATTCTGTTCATTCGATTCGATTTGATTTTTTTATTTCGATTCGAATTGATTCGATTCTTTTCTATTCGATCTCTTCTCTTCTCTTCTTCTATTTGATTCTTTTTTATTCAATTTGATTCGATTTGATTCGATTCTTTTCTTTTTGATTCGATTCAAATCGATTCTTTTCTATTCTATTCTATTCTATTCTATTTGATTCAATTCTTTTCTATTCTATTCTATTGTTTTCTAATCGATTCGATTTTATTGGATTCAATTCTTTTCTTTTCGATTCGATTAGAAAAGATTCTTTTCTACTGTATTCTATTCGATTTGATCCTATTGTTTCTATTCTTTTCGATTTGATTCTATTCGACATGATTCTATTTGATTCAATTCGATTCTTTTCTATTCTATTCAACTCGATTCGATTCGATTCTTTTCTATTCTTCTCAATTATTTTTTATTCGATTTGATTTGATTAAGACTTGATTCTTTTCTATTTGATTCAATTCTATTTGATTCAGTTTGATTCTTTTCTATTCTACTCTATTCATTTCGATTCTATTCAATTCGATTCATTTATTTCTATTCTATTCTATTCCTTTCTTTTCTATTCATTTCAATTCTTTTCTATTCTGTTCGATTCAATTCGATTTGATTCTTTTCTATTCGATTCGATTTGATTCTATTCTATTCTATTCTATTCTATCGATTCGATTCTTTTCTATTCTATTCTATTCTATTCTAGTCTACTTGATTCGATTCGATTCTTTTCTATTCTATTCTATTCGATTGTATTCTATTCAATTCTTTTCATTTCTATTCTATTCGATTCTCTTCAAATTCTGTTCGAATCAATTTGATTCTTTTCTAGTCAAATCGATTTGATTTTTTCTTTTCTATTCGATTCGATTCTTTTCTATTTGATTCTATTCTATTCTATTCCATTCAATTCTTTTCTATTCGCTTTGTTTCGATTCTATTCGATTCGATTCTTTTCAAATTCTTTTTTTTTAAATTTTATTTATTTATGATAGGCACACAGTGAGAGAGAGAGAAGCAGAGACATAGGCAGAGGGAGAAGCAGGCTCCATGCACCGGGAGCCCGACGTGGGATTCGATCCCGGGTCTCCAGGATCGCGCCCTGGGCCAAAGGCAGGCGCCAAACCGCTGCGCCACCCAGGGATCCCGATTCTTTTCAAATTCTGTTCAAATAGATTTGATTCTTTTCTAGTCGAATCGATTTGATTTTTTCTCTTCTATTCGATTCTTTTCTATTCGATTCTATTCTATTCGATTCTTTTCTATTCTATACGATTCGATTCAATTCTTTTCTATTTGCTTCGTTTCAATTTGATTCGATTCGATTCTATTCAATTCAATTCTTTTCTCTTCTCTTCTATTCTATTCTATTCTTTTCGATTCGATTCGATTCTTTTTTATTCTATTCGATTAGCTTCTATTCTTTTCTATTCTTTCCGATTCTCTTTGTTTAATTTGATTCTATTCTATTCGATTCAATTTGATTTGAATCTTTTCTATTCTATTTGATTCGATTCGACTCTTTTCTATTGTGTTTGATTCGATTCAATTTGATTCTTTTCTATTCGATTCGATTCGATATGATTCTTTTGTATTCTCTTCGATTTGGTTTGACTTGATTCCATTCTTTTCTATTCGTTTTGATTCGATTCTATTCCTTTCTATTCTATTGTATTTGACTCAATTTGATTCGACTCTTTTCTATTCGATTCAATTCCATTGTTTTCATTATATTCTATTTTATATGATGCAATTTGATTCTTTCTATTCAACTTGATTCTATTCTATTCTATTCGATTTGATTCTATTCTATTCGATTCTTTTCTATGCTCTTCGATTCAATTAAATTCGATTCTTTTCTATTCTATTCTATTCGATTCTTTTCTTTTCAAATTCTTTTCGAATTGATTCGATTCTTTTCTAGTCTATACGCTATGATTCTATTCGATTCTATTCAATTATTTTCTATTCTATTCTATTCAATTACATTCTTTTCTATTCGATTCAATTTTTTCTATTCTATTCTATACAATTCGATTTGATTCTTTTCTTTTTATTCTATTCTATTCGATTTGATTCTTTTCTATTCAATTCAATGCGATTCTTTTGTATTCTTTTCGGTTTGATTCGACTGGATTGAATTCTTTTCTATTCTATTCAATTCGATGCTTTTCTATTCTGTTCTATTCTATTCGTTTCAATTTGATTCTTTTCTATTCGATTCAATTGGATTTGACTCTTTTCTATTCTATTCGATTCTCTTTGAATCTTTTTTTTATTCTATTCAAATCGATTCGATTCTTTTTTATTATATTCAACTTGACTCAATTCGATTCTTTTCTATTCAATTCGATTCGATTCTTTTCTATTCGATTCGATTTGATTGTTTTATTTTCTATTCTATTCTGTTCGATTCGATATGATTCGATTCTTTTCTATTCGATTCGATTTGATTCTTTTCTATTCTTTTCGATTCGATTAGATTCTTTTCTATTCAATTCGATTCGATTCTTTCCTATTCTCTTCGATTCCATTCGATTCGATTCTTTTCTATTTGATTTGATTTGATTCGATTCTTTTCTATTCTATTCTATTCTATTTGATTCTATTGTTTCTATTCTGTTCAATTCGATTCGGTTCTTTTTGATTCAATTTGATTCATTTCTATTCAATTCAATTCGATTTGATTCAATTCTTTGATATGATTCTATTCGATTTGATTCTTTTCTATATTTGATTCTATTTGATACATTTTTTTCTATTCTATTCTATTCGATGATATTCTTTTCTATTCTATTCAATACGTTTCGATTCGATTCTTTTCTTTTCGATTCAATTCGATCTTTTCTATTTGATTCGATTTGATTTGATTCTTTTCTATTCTATTCTTTTCGACTCAATTCTATTCTATTCTATTGTATTCGAATCGATTCGATTCTTTTCTATTCTCTTCTATTGTATTCAAATCGATTCGATTCTTTTTTATTCTATTCTATTCTATTTGATTCTTTTCATTTCTCTTCTATTCTATTCGATTGTATTCTATTCTTTTTATTTCTATTCTATTCTATTCGATTCTTTTCTTTTCAAATCTGTTCATATCGATTCAATTCTTTTCTGGTTGATTCAATTCAATTCGATTTTTTTTCTTTTCTATTCAATTCTATTCTATTCGATTCTTTTCTATTCTATTCTATTCTATACGATTCAATTCAATACTTTTCTATTCGCTTCTTTTCGATTCTATGCAATTCAGTTCTTTTCTATTCTATTCTATTTATTCGATTCGATTCAATTCGATTCAACTCATTTCTATTCTATTCGATTAGATTCAATTCTTTTCTATTCTTTCTGATTCTATTCGATTAATTTGATTCTATTCTATTCGATTCAATTCGATTTGAATCTTTTCTATTGTATTTGATTCAATTAGATTTTTTCTATTGTGTTCAATTCGATTCGATTTGATTCTTTCTATTCGATTCGAATCGATTCGATTCTATTACATTCTATTCTATTTGATTCGATTCTATTCTTTTCCATTCTATTCGATTTCATTCAATTAAATTCTTTCTATTCTATTCGATTCGATATTTTTCTATTCAATTCGATTCAATTTGATTTGATTTTTTTCTATTCTGTTCGATTCGATTCGATTCGATTCTTTTCTATTCGATTCGATACGATTCTTTTGTATTCTCTTCGATTCGGTTTGACTTGATTCCATTCTTTTCTATTCATTTCTATTCGATTCCATTCTTTTCATACTATTCTATTTTATATGATGCGATTTGATTCTTTCTATTCAATTTGATTTGATTGGATTCGATTAGATTCTTTTCTATTCTATTCGATTCGATTCAATTTGGTTCGATTCTATTGTTTCTATTCTATTCAATTCATTCAACTCAATTTGATTCTTTCCTATTCTATTCGAACGATTCTATTCTATTCTTCTATTTATTCTATTCTATTCTATTCTATTCTATTCTATTCTATTTGATTCTATTTTATTTGATTCGATTCTTTTCTATGCTCTTCGATTCAATTTGATTCGATTCTTTTCTATTCTATTCGATTGGATTCGATTCTTTTCTTTTCAAATTCTTTTCAAATCGATTCGATTATTTTCTAGTCGATTCATTACGATTCTATTCCATTTGATTCAATTATTTTCTATTCTATTCTATACAATTTGATTCAATTCTTTTCTTTTTATTCTATTCTATTCGATTTGATTCTTTTGTATTCGATTCGATGCGATTCTTTTGTATTCTTTTCGGTTTGTTTCGACTGGATTCGATTCGATTCTTTTCTATTCTATTCTATATGATTCTATTCGATTCGATGCTTTTCTATTCTGTTCTATTGGATTCATTTCGATTTGATTCTTTTCTATTCAATTCAATTTGATTTGACTCTTTTCTATTCTATTCGATTCTATTTGATTCTTCTTTTTTTATCCTATTCAAATAGATTTGATTCTTTTTTATTATATTTGATTCTATTCGATTCCTTTCTATTATATTTGACTCGACTCGATTCTTTTCTATTCTATTCAATTCGATTTGATTAGGTCTTTTCTATTTGATTTGATTCGATTCGATTCTTTTCTATTTGATTCAATTCGATTGTTTTATTTTCTATTCTATTCTGTATGATTTGATATTATTCGATTCTTTTCTATTCAATTCAATTTGATTCTTTTCTATTCTTTTAGATTCGATTCGATTCTTTTCTATTCGATTTGATTCTTTTCTATTCTCTTTGATTCGATTCAATTTGATTCTATTGTTTCTATTCTATTCAATTTGATTCAATTCGATTCGGTTCTTTCCGATTCGATTCGATTCATTTCTATTCAATTCGATTCTATTCGATTCGATTCTTCAAAATGATTCTATTCAATTCGATTTGATTCTTTTCTATGATATTCGATTCGATTCGATGCGTTTTTTCTATTCTATTCTATTCGATTATATTCTTTTTTATTCTATTCAATACATTTCGATTCGATTCATTTTGATTCTATTTGATCTTTTCTATTTGATTCGATTTGATTAGATTCTTTTCTATTCTATTCTTTTCGACTCAATTCGATTCTTTTCTATTCTATTCTATTCGATTTGATTTTTTTCTATTCTATTCTATTCAATTCTATACGATTCAATTCGATTTGTTTCTTTTATATTCTATTCGATTTGATTTGGTTCTTTTCTATTTATTTGATTCGATTCGATTTGTTTCTTTAATTTTCGAATTGATCGATTTGATTCTTTTCTGTTCTCTTTGATTTGATTCAATTGGATTCGATTCTTTCCTATTCTATTCTATTCTATTCATTTATATTGTATCTATTCTATTTGATTATATTCATTTAGATTTGATTCTTTTCTATTCTATTCAATCAATTCTAAATTCTATTCTATTCTATTCGATTTGATTCTATTCTATTTGATTATTTTCTATGCTATTCGATTCGATTCTTTTATATTCTATTCTTTTTGATAAGATTCGATTCGATTATTTTCGATTCGATTCATGTCAATTCTTTTCTATTTTGGTTCGATTCAATTCTTTTCATCGAATTGAATCAAAAATACTCAAAACAATTGAATAGAAAAGAATCGAATCGAAAAGAATCGAATCGAGTGGAAAATAATCGAATCGATTCGAAAAGAATCAAATCAAATCGAAAATAATCGATTTGAATAGAATCTAAATGAAAAGATTCGATTTGAAAATAATCGAGTAGAATCGATTAGAAAATAATCGAATCAAACCGAAGATAATTGAATCGAATTGAATCGAAAAGAAAGAATAAAAAAGAATCGAATCGAAAGGAATCAAATGCATCGAATCGAAAATAATCGAATAGAATTGAATCGAAAGGAATCAAATCAAATCGAAAAGAATCGAATCGAATTGAATTGTGAAGAATCGAATCAACTCAAATCGAGAAGAATCGAATCGAATAGAAATATACGAAACGAATCGAATTGAGAAGAATCGAATTGACTCGAAAATATCGAATCCAAAAGAATCGAATCGAATTGAAATGAATTGAATAGAAAAGAATCGAATCGAAAAGAATCGAATCGAATCGAATCAAAAATAATGGAATTGACTCGAAAATAATCAAATCAAAAATAATCGAATCGAATCGAAAAGAATCAAATCGAATTGAAAATAGTCGAATTGAATTGAGTCGAAAAGAATCAAATAGAAAAGAATCGAATCAAAATGAATTGAATCAAAAAGAATCGAGTCGAATCGAAAAGAATCAAATAGAAAAAAAAAAAAAAAAAGAAAAGAATCAAATAGAATCAAATCAAAAAGAATCAAATCGAATAGAAAATATTTGAAAATAATCGAATTGAGAATCGAATAGACTCGAATCAAGAAGAATCGAATTGAATAGAAAATTATCGAATTGAAAATAATCGAATTGAATCGAAAAGAATTGAATCAAATTGAAAATAATCGAATCGAAAAGAGTAGAAATGAATTGAATTGAAAATAACTGAATTGAATTGAAACGAAAAGAATCAAATCGAATCAAAATGAAAAGAATTGAATCGAATCTAAACGAAAATAATCAAATGGAATGGAAAATAATCGAATGGACTCAAAAAGAATCGAATCGGAAAGATTCGAATCGAATTGAAAAGAATCGAATCGAATGGAAAAAATTCAACACGAATAGAATCAAGAAGAATCAAATCAACTCGAATCGAAAAGAATCAAATCGAATCGAAAAGAATCGAATCAAATAGAAAATAATCGATTCAAATAGAATCTAAATGAAAAGAATCAATAAAAAATAATCGAATCGAATCTATTCGAAAAAAATCGCATTGAACCGAAGAAAATTGAATCGAATCAAATCGAAAGGAAAGAATTGAATCCAATTGAAAAAAATCGAATGTAATTGAAAAGAATCGAATTGAATCGAATCGAAAAGAATCGAATGGATTCGAATCGAGAAGAATTGAATTGAATCGAAAAGAATCGAATCGAAAAGAATTAAATTGAATCAATTGAAAATGAATCAAATCAAAACGAAAACAATCGAATCGATTTGAAATGAAAAGAATCAAATTGAATCAAAACGAAAATAATCAAACCGAATAGAAAATAATCGAATCGACTAGAAGGAATCGAATCGGAAAGAATCAAATCGAATTGAAACGAAAAGAATCGAATCGAAAAGAAAAGAATTGTATCGAATTGAAAAGAATCAAATTGAATCAAAGAGAATCGAATCGATTCGACAGGAATCGAATCAAAAAGAATCAAAACGAATCGAATCGAAAAGAACCGAATCGAAAATAATCAAATTGAATAAAAAAGAATCGAATCGAATCGAATTGAAAATAATTGACTCGAATGAAAAAGAATCGATCGAATCGAAAAAAATCGAATCAAGTCGAAAAGAATTGAATCGTATCGAAAATAATTGGATCGAATCCAATTGAAAATCGAATTGAATCGAAAAGAATAGAATTGAATCGAATTGACAATAATTGAATTGAATAGAAAATAATCGAATCGCTTGAAAGGTATAGAATAGAATTGAATCGAATCGAAAATAATCGAATTGAAAATAATCGAATTGAAAATAATTGCATCAAAATGAAAATAATCGAATCGACTCGAAAATAATCAAATCCAAAAGAATCAAATTGAATCCAATCGAATCGCATCGAATCGAAAAGAATCAAATTGAATCGAAAAGAATTGAATCACATCGATTCGAAAAAAATCTAATCAAACAGAAGATAATTGAATCGAATTGAATTGAAAAGAAAAGAATCGAATCGAATCGAAAGGAATCGAATCCAAGCGAAAATAGTCCAATCGAATTGAGTTGAAAAGAATTGAATAGAAAAGAATCGAATCGAATAGAAAATAATCGAATCAAATCAAAATGTATTGAATCGAATCGAAAAGTCTCTAATCGAAAAGAATCAAATCGAATTGAATCGAAAAGAATCGAATAGAAAAGAATCGAATCGAATCAAATCGAAAAGAATCTAATTGAAAAGAATCGAATTGAATCGAAAAGAATTGAATCACATTGGATCGAAAATATTTGAATCAACTCGAAAATAATTGAGTCAAGAATAATTGAATCGAATCGAATTGAAAGGAATCACATCGAATCGAAAATAGTCAAATTGAATTGAATTGAAAAGAATTGAATAGAAAAGAATCGAATCGAATAGAAAAGAATTGAATCACATCGGATCGAAAATATTCAAATCAACTCTAAAATAATTGAGTCAAGAATAATCGAATCGAATTGAATTAAAAGGAATCGAATCGAATCGAAAATAGTCAAATTGAATTGAATTGAGAAGAATCGAATCGAAAAGAATCCAATCGAATTGAATTGATTCAAATCGAAAATAGTCGAATCGAATTGAGTTGAAAAGAATTGAATCGAAAAGAAAGAAACGAATCGAATCGAAAAGAATCGAATCGAAAATAATCAAATCGAATAAAAAATAATCGAATAGAATCGAATTGAAAATAATCGACTTGAATGAAAAAGAATTGATCGAATCGACAATTATCAAAATGAATAGAAAATAATCAAATCGCTTGAAAGGTATCGAATCGAATCGAATCAAAAATAATCGAATTGAAAATAATCGAATCAAAAATAATTGCATCAAAACAAAAATAATCGAATCGACTCGAAAATAATCAAATCCAAAAGAATCAAATTGAATCCAATCGAATCACATCGAATCGAAAAGAATCAAATCGAATCGAAAAGAATCTAATCTCATCGATTCGAAAAAAATTGAATCGAGCAGAAGATAATTGAATATATCGAATTGAAAAGAAAAGAATCAAATCGAATTGAAAAGAATCGAATCCAATAGAAAAGAATTGAAAGGATTTGATACGAAAAGAATCGAATCGAATCGAAAAGAATCGCATCGAATCAAAAACAATCAAATCGAATCAAATCAAAAATAACCGAATTGAATTGAAACGAAAAGAATCAAATCGAATCAAAATGAAAAGAATCAAATCGAATCGAATCAAAATGAAAAGAATCAAATTGAATCGAAAATAATCGAATCGACTCGAAAAGAATCGAAACGAAAAGATTCGAATTGAATTGAATCGAAAAGAATCGAATCAAAAAGAATCGAATCGAATCGAAAAGAATCGAATCGCATCGAATTGAAAATAATCGAATCGACTCGAAAAGAATTGAATTGAAACAAATTGAAAGGAATCGAATAGAATCGAAAATAGTCAAATCAAATTGAATAGAAAAGAATCGAATCGAAAAGAATCGGCCCGATTGGAAAAAAGTCGAATCGAATTGAGTCGAAAAGAATCAAATGGAAAAGAATCGATTCGAATTGAAAATAATAAAATCAAACCGAAATGGAATCGAATTGACTCGAAAATAATCGAATCGAAAATAATCAAATTGAATCAAAAATAATCGAATCAAATCGAATTGAAAATAATTGAATCGAATGAAAAAGAATCAATCGAATCGAAATAATTGAATCGAATCGAAAAGAATTGAATCGTATCGAAAATAATCAGATCGAATCGAATTGAAAACAATTGAATTGAATCAAAGAATAGAATTGAATCGGATCGACAATAATCAAATCGAATAGAAAATAATTGAATCACTTGAAATGGATCGAATCAAATCAAAAATAATCGAAAATAAATTGAATAGAAAGAATCGAATCAAATCGAAAATATTCGATTCGAATCGATTAGAAAAAAATCGAATCGAACCGAAGATAATTTTATCGAATTGAATCTAATCGAAAAGAAAGAATTGAATCAAATCGAAATGAATAGATTTGAATAGAAAGAATCGAATGCATTTGAATCGAAAACAATCGAATCGAATCAAAAAGAATCGAATCGAATGGAAACGAAAAGAATCAAATAGAAACGAAAATAAGCAAATCAAATGAAAATAATTGATTCGACTTGAAAAGAATCAAATCGAAAAGAATTGAATCGAATCGCATCGAAAAAAATCGAATTGACTTGAAAATAAGTGAATCGAAAATAACGGAATCGAATCGAAATGAATCGAATTGAAAATAGTTGAATCGAATTGAGTCGAAAAGAATCGAATAGAAAAGAATCGAATTGACTCGAAAATAATCGAATCAAATCAAAATGAATCTAATCGAATTGAAAAGAAACGAATCGAAAATAGTCCAATCGAATTGAGTCCAAAAGAATTGAATAGGAAAGAATCGAATTGAAGGAAAAAGAATTGAATTGACTCGAAAAGAATAGAATCGATACGAATCAAATCAAATCGAATGGAAGAGAATCGAATCGAAAAGAATCAAATCGCATCATTAAGAATCGAATCGCATCGAAACGAAAATAATTGAATCGAAAATAATCGAATCGAATCGAATAGAAAGGAATCTAATCGAATCGAAAATAGTCAAATCAAATTGAATCGAAAAGAATCGATCCGAAAAGAATCGAAGCGAATGGAAAATAATCGATTCGAATTGAAAAGAATCGAATCAAATCGAAAAGAATCGATTCAAATCGAATGTAACTGAAAAGATTCGATTAGAAAATAACCGAATCGAATCGATTCGAAAAAAATTGAATCGAACCAAAGATAATTGAATCGAATCGAATCAAAAAGAATCGAATCGAATAGAAAAGAATCGAATCAAAACGAAAGAATCGAATGCATTTGAATAGAAAACAATTGAATCAAATTGAATAGAATCGAATCGAACGGAAATGAAAAGAATCAAATAGAAACAAAATAAGCAAATTGAATCAAAATAATTGATTCGAATCGAATAGAAAATAATCAAATCTAATTGAATCGAAATGAATAGAATCGAATCGCATCGTATCAAAAAAATCGAATTGACTCGAAAATAATCAAATTGAAAATAATCGAATTGAAAATAATTGAATCGAATCAAAAAGTATCGAATCGAAAATAGTCGAATCGAATTGAGTCAGAAGGAATCGAAAAGAATCAAATCGAATCAAAAATAATCAAATCAAATCAAAATGAATCTTATCGAATCGAAAAGAATCGAATCGAAAGGAATTGAATCGAAAATAATCAATTCGAATAGCAAAGAATCGAATCAAATCGAAAAGTATCGAATAGAATCAAATCGAAAAGAATCGAATTGAATCGTAAAGAATCGAATCGACTCGAATCGAAAAGAATCGAATCGAATCGAAAAGAATCAAATCAAAAAGAATCGAATCGAATCAAATCGAAAATAATCCAATCGAATCAAAACGAAAAGAATAAAATCAAATCCAATCTAAACGAAAATAATCAATTCGAATCGAAAATAATCGGATCGACTCAAAAAGAAACGAATCAAAAAGATTCGAATCGAATTGAATCGAAAAGAATCGAATCGAAAAGTATTGAATAGAAGCAAAAAGAATCTAATCGAATCGAAAAGAATCAAATCGAATCAAAACAAAAAGATTCGAGAAGAATCGAATCAAAACGAAAATAAGCAAATCGAATAGAAAATTTTCAAATTGACTCGAAAACAAACAAATCAGAAAGAATCGAATTGAATCGATTTGAAAAAATGGAATCGAACAGAAGATAATTGAATCGAATCTAATTGAAAAGAAAAGAATTGAATCGAAAAGAATCAAATCGAATTGCAATAATCAATTCGAATAGCAAAGAATTGAATCGACTCGAATCGAAAAGAATCGAATCGAATCAAAAAGAATCAAATTGAAAAGAATCGAATCAAATCAAAACGAAAAGAATAAAATCAAATCCAATCTAAGTGAAAATAATTCGAATTGAAAATAATCGAATCGACTCAAAAAGAAACGAAATAGCAAAGAATCGAATCAAATCGAAAAGTATCAAATAGAATCGAATCGAAAAAAATCGAATCAAATCGAAAAGAATCGAATTGAAAGAATCGAATCGAAATGAAAATAGTCAAATCGAATCGAAAAGAATCGAACGGAAAAGAATCAAATTGAAAGGAAAATAATCGAATCGAATAAAAAACAATCGATTCGAATCGAATCTAAATGAAAAGATTCGATTTGAAAATAATCAAATCGAATCGATTTGAAAAAAATCGAATCGAACTGAAGATAATTGAATAGAATCGAATTGAAATGAAAGAATCGAATCGAATTGAAAATAATCGAATCGAATTGAAAAGAATCGAATCAAATCGAAAATAATCGATTCGAATCAAATCTAAATGAAAATAATCGAATCTTATCTATTCGAAAAGATCGAATAGAACCAAAGATAATCCAATCGAATCAAAAAGAAAAGAATCGAATCAATTCGAAAAGAATCAAATCGCATCTAATGGAAAATAATCAAATCGACTCGAAAATAATCGAATCCAAAAGAATCGAATTGAATCGAATCGAAAAGAATCGAATCGAAAATAGTCGAATCGAATTGAGTCGAAAAGAATTGAATAGAAAAGAATTGGATGGAATCAAAAATAATTGAATCAAATCAAAATGTATTGAATCGAATCGAAAAGAATTGAATCGAAAAGAATCAAATCAAAAAGAATTGAATCACATCGGATTGAAAATATTCGAATCGACTCAAATATAATTGAGTCAAGAAAAATCGAATCAAATTGAATTGAAAGGAATCGAATCGAATCAAAAAGAGTCAAATTGAATTGAATCGAAATGAATCGAATCGAAAAGAATCCAATCAAATTGAATTGATTGGAATAGAAAATAGTCGAATAGATTTGAGTCGGAAAGAGTCGAATCAAAAAGAAACGAATCGAATCAAAAAGAATAGAATCAAAAATAATCATGTCAAATCAAAAAGAATCGAATCGAATTGAATTGAAAATAATCGACTCGAATAAAAAAGAATTGATCAAATTGAAAATAATCGAATCAAGTCGAAAAGAATTGAAACGTATTGAAAATAATCCTGTCGAATCCAATTGAAAACAATCGAATTGAATAGAATAGAATTGAATCGAAAAGATTCGAATCGAAAAAAATCGAATCGAATAGAGAAGAATCGAATAAACTCGAATCGAAAAGAATCGAATCGAATCGAAAAGAATCAAATCGAAAAGAATCGAATTGAATCAAATCGAAAATAACCCAATCGAATCGAAACGAAAAGAATCGAATCGAATCAAAATGAAAAGAATAAAATCAAATCCAATCTAAACGAAAATAATCAATTCTAATCGAAAATAATCGGATCGACTCAAAAAGAAACGAATCAAAAAGATTCGAATCGAATCGAATCAAAAAGAATCGAATCGAAAAGTATCGAATAGAAGCAAAAAGAATCTAATTGAATCGAAAAGAATGAAATCGAATCAAAACAAAAAGAATCGAAAAGAATCGAATCGAAATGAAAATAAGCAAATCGAATCGAAAATTTTCGAATTGACTCGAAAACAAACAAATCAGAAAGAATCGAATCGAATCGATTCGAAAAAATGGAATCGAACAGAGGATAATTGAATCGAATCTAATTGAAAAGAAAAGAATCAAATCGAAAAGAATCAAATCGAATTGAAAATAATTGAATCAAATAAAAACGTATTGAATCGAATTGAAAAGATCGAATAGAAAAGAATCGAATCGAATTGAACCGAAAAGAATCTAATCGAAAAGATCCGAATCAAATAGAATCGAAAAGAATCGAATTGAAAAGAATCGAATCAAAAAGAATTGAATCACATCGGTTTGAAAATATTCGAATCGACTCGAAAATAATTGAGTCAAGAATAATCGAATCGAATCAAATTGAAAGGAATCGAATCGAATCGAAAATAGTCAAATTGAATTGAATCAAAAAGAATCGAATTGAAAAGAATCCAATCGAATCGAATTGATTCAAATCGAAAATAGTCGAATCGAATTGAGTTGAAAAGAATCAAATCGAAAAGAAACGAATTGAATTGAAAAGAATCGAATCGAAAATAATCAAATCTAATCAAAAAGAATCGAATCGAATCGAATTGAAAATAATCGACTCAAATGAAAAAGAATCGATCGATTTGAAAATAATTGAATCGAGTCAAAAAGAATTGAATCGTATCGAAAATAATCGGATCAAATCCAATTGAAAACAATCTAATTGAATCGAAAAGAATAGAATTGAATCGAATCGACAATAATCGAATCGAATAGAAAATAATCGAATCGTTTGAAAAGTATCGAATCGAATCGAAAATAATCGAATTGAAAATAATCAACTCGATAATAATCAAATCCAAAAGAATCGAATTGAATCCAATCGAATCACATCAAATCGAAAAGAATCGAATCGCATCGATTCGAAAAAAATCGAATTGAACAGAAGATAATTGAATCAAATCGAATTGAAAAGAAAAGAATCGAATAAAATCGAAAGGAATCGAATCCAATCGAAAAAGAATTGAATGGATTTGATACGAAAAGAATTGAATCGAAAAGAATCGCATTGAATCGAAAAGAATCAAATCGAATCGAATCAAAAATAACCGAATCGAATCAAAACGAAAAGAATCAAATCGAATCGAATCGAAACGAAAATAATCAAATCGAATCGAAAATAATCGAATCGACTCGAAAAGAATCGAATCGAAAAGATTCGAATCGAATCGAATCGAAAAGAATTGAATCGAAAAGAATCGAATCCAAGCAAAAAGAATTTAATCGAATCAAAAAGAATGAAATCGAATCAAAACAAAAGAATCGAATCGAAATGAAAATAAATCGAATAGAAAATAATTGAATTGCCTCAAAAAGAATCGAATTGAAAAGAATCCAATCGAATTCAATTGAAAAGAATCGAATCGAAAAGAATCGAATCGAATCGAAAAGAATCGAATCGCATTGAAAAGAATTGAATGGATTCGAAACGAAAAGAATTGAGTCGAATCGAAAAGAATCGCATTGAATCAAAAAAAATCAAATCGAATCGAATAAAAATAACCGAATCGGATCGAAACAAAAATAATCAAATGGAATAAAAAATAATCACATCGACTTGAATAATCGAATCGAAACAATACGAATTAAATCGAATCGAAAAGAATCGAATAGAATAGAATTGAATCGAAGCAAAAAGAATCGAATCAAATCGAAAAGAATGAAATCGAATCAAAACAAAAAGAATCTAATCGAATCAAAACAAAAATAAGCAAAACGAATCGAAAATAATCGAATTGACTCTAAAAGAATTGAATTGAAAAGATTCGAATTGAATGGAATCAAAAAGAATCGAATCAAAAGAATCGAATCACATCATAAAGAATCGAATCGCATCAAATCCAAAATATTCGAAACGACTCGAAAATAATCGAATCGAATCGAATTGAAAGGAATCGAATCGAAAATAATCAAATCAAATTGAAATGAAAAGAATCGAACAGAAAAGAATCGAATTGAATAGAAAAGAATCGAATCAAATCGAAAATAATTGATTTGAATAGAATCTAAATGAAAAGATTCGATTCGAAAATAATCGAATCGAATTGTTTCGAAAAAGATCGAATCGAACTGAAGATAATTGAATTGAATCGAATCCAATCGAAAAGAAAGAATCGAATCGAATCGAAATGAATCAAATCGAATCGAAAAAATCGAATGCCTTTGAATCGAAAAGAATCGAATCGAATGGAAACGAAAAGAATCGAATAGAAATGAAAATAAGCAAATCGAATCAAAATAATTGATTCGACTCGAAAAGAATCTAATCGAAAAGAATTGAATCGAATTGAATCGAAAAAAATCAAATTGACTTGAAAATAAGCGAATCAAAAATAACCAAATCGAATCGAAATGAATTGAATCGAAAATAGTCGAATCGAATTGAGTCGAAAAGAATCGAATAGAAAAGAATTGAATCGAATCGAAAATAATCGAATCAAATCGAAAAGAAACGAATTGAAAATAGTCGACTCGAATTGAGTCAAAAAGAATTGAATAGCAAAGAATCGAATCGAATCGAAAATAATCGAATCAAATCAAAATGTATTGAATCGAATCGAAAAGAATTGAATCGAAAAGAATCGAATCGAATCGAAAAAAATCGAATTGAATCGAATAGAAAAGAATCTAATCGAAAATAGTCGAATCGAATTGAGTCGAAAAGAATTGAATAGAAAAGAATCGAATCGAATTGAAAATGATCAAATCAAATCAAAATGTATTGAATCGAATTGAAAAGATTTGAATCGAAAAGAATCGAATCGAATCGAATCAAAACGAATCTAATCGAAAAGGTTCGAATCAAACTGAATCGAAAAGAATCGAATCGAAAAGAATCGAATCGAATTGAAAGGAATTGAATCACATCGGATCGAAAATTTTCGAATCGACTCAGATATAATTGATTCAAGAAAAATCGAATCGAATTGAAAGGAATCGAATTGAATCGAAAATAGTCAAATTGAATTGAATCAAAAAGAATCGAATTGAAAAGAATCAAATCAAATCGAATCAATTGGAATAGAAAATAGTTGAATTGATTTGAGTCGAAAAGAGTCGAATCAAAAAGAAATGAATCGAATCAAAAAGAATCAAATTGAAAATAATCAAATCAAATAAAAAAATCAATTGAATCGAAAATAATCGAATTGAGTCGAAAAGAATTGAATCGTATCGAAAATAATCGGATTGAATCCAATTGAAAACAATAGAATTGATCGAAAAGAATAGAATTGAATCGAAAAGAATCAAATTGAAAAAAATCGAATCGAATTGAGAAGAATCAAATTGACTCGAAACGAGAAGAATCAAATCGAGTTGAAAAGAATCGCATCAAAAAGAATTGAATCGAATCGAAAGAATCGAATCAAATAAAAAATAACTGATTCAAATCGAATCTAAAAAAAAGAATCGAATTGAAAATAATCGAATCGAATAGAAAAGAATCGAATCAAAAATAATCGAATCGAATCGAATTGAAAGGAATCGAATCAAATAGAAAATAGTCAAATCAAATTGAAAGAATCGTACAGAAAATAATCGAATCAAAAGGAAAATAATCGAATCGAATAGAAAAGAATCGAATCAAATAAAAAATAATCGATTCGAATCGAGTCTAAATGAAAAGATTCGATTCGAAAAAAATCAAATCAAATCGATTCGAAAAAAATCGAATCACACCGAAGATAATTGAATCAAATCGAATCGAAAAGAATCAAATTGAATTGAAAATAATCGAATCAAATAGAAAAGAATCGAATCAAATCGAAAATAATCGATTCGAATCGAATCTAAATGAAAAGATTCGATTCGAAAATGATCGAATCGAATCGATTCGAAAAAGATCGAATCAAACCGAAGATAATTGAATCGAATCGAATTGAAAAGAAAGAATCGAACCGAATAGAAAATAATCTAATCGAATCGAAAAGAATTGAATAGATTCAAATCGAAAATAATCGAATCGAATCGAAAAGAATCGAATAGAAAAGAATAGAAACGAATGAATTGCAAATAACTGAAGGAATCAGAACAAAAAGTATCGAATCGAATCAAAACAAAAAGAATCAAATTGAATCGAATCGAAATGAAAATAATCAAATTGAATAGAAAATAATCGAATCGTCTCGAAAAGAATCGAATCGAAAAGAAATGAATCAAATTGAATGGAAAAGAATCGAATCGAAGCAAAAAGAATCGAATCGAATCGAAAAGAATGAAATTGAATCAAAACAAAAAGAATCGAATCAAATCGAAACGAAAATAAGCATATTGAATCGAAAATAATCGAATCGACTCAAAAAGAATCGAATCCAAAAGAATCCAATGGAATTCAATTGAAAAGAATCGAATCGAAAAGAATTGAATCGATCTAAAATAATCGAATCGCATCGAATCGAAAATAATCGAATCGACACGAAAAGAATCGAATCAAAAAGAATCGAATCGAATCGATTGAAAGGAATCGAATCGAATCGAAAATAGTCAAATCATATTGAATAGAAAAGAATTGAATAGAAAAGAATTGAATCGAAGGAAAAAGAATCGAATTGACTTGAAAAGAATCGAATTGAAAAGAATCAAATCGAATCGTAAAGAATTGAATCGCATCAAATCGAAAATAATCGAATCGAAAATAATCGAATCAAATTGTATTGAAAGGAATAGAATCGAATTGAAAATAGCCAATTCAAATTGAATCGAAAAGAATCGAACCGAAAAGAATTGAATCGAATGGGAAATAATTGAATCTAATTGAAAAGAATCAAATCAAATTGAAAATAATCAATTCAAATAGAATCTAAATGAAAAGATTCGATTCGAAAATAATTGAATCGAATCGATTCGAAAAAATAAAATCGAACCAAAGATAATTGAATCAACTCAAATCGAAAAGAAAGAATCAAATCGAATCAAAAAGAATTGAATTGAATAGAAAGAATCTAATGCCTTTGAATAGAAAGCAATCAAATCGAATCGATAAGAATCAAATCGAATGGAAACGAAATGAATTGAATAGAAACGAAAATAAGCAAATCGAATCAAAATAATTTATTCTACTCGAAAAGAATCGAATCGAAAGAATTGAATCGAATCGAAACAATCGAAAAGAATCAAATCGAATCAAAACGAATCGAATCGCATCGAATCGAAAATAAGCAAATTGACTCGAAAATAATTGAATCGAAAATAATCGAATCTAATCGTTCATTCGATTCGGGTATTTTTTATTTGAGTTGATTATTTTCAATTTGATTTGAGTATTTTCAATTCGATTCGATTATTTTCAAATCGATTCCATTCCATTTGATTATTAATGATTCAATTTGATTCGATTCGAGTATTTTCGTATCGATTCGAGTTTTTTTAATCCGATTCGACTCGATTCAAGTATTTTCGATTCAATTCTAGTATCTTCCTTTCGATTCCAGTATTTACGAATCCATTCGAGTATTTTCAATTCTATTCGATTTAATTAGAGTATTTTCGATTCTATTCGAGTATTTTCGATTTGATTCGAATATTCTCTTTCGTTTCCATTCGATTTGAGTATTTTCGATTCGATTCGAGTACTTTCGATTCGATTTGATTATCTTCAGTTCAATTCGAGTATTTTCGAATCGATTCGAGTATTTTCAATTCGAGTCAATTAGATTCGAGTATTTTTGATTCGATTAGATTATTCTCAATCGACTTCAGTATTTTCAATTCTATTCATGTATTTTCTATTCGATTCTATTAGATTCAAATATTTTCGATTCCATTCCATTCGATTCGATTATTTACGATTCAATTCGAGTTTTGGATTCGATTCGAGTATTGTCAATTCGATTCAATTATTAACGTTTCAATTTGATTTGAATCGAGCATTTTTTATTCGATTTGATTATTATCTATTCGATTCCAGTATTTCTGATTCGAGTCGAGTATTTTTAATTCGATTAGAATATTTTCGAATCTATTACGTTCGATTCGATTATTAACAATTCAATTTGTTTCGAATCGAGTATTTTCGATTCAATTCGAGAATCTTCCTTTCGATTCCAGTATTTTCGAATCGATTCGAGTATTTTCAATTCGATTCAATTTGATTCGAGTACTTTCGATTCTATTCGAGTATTTTCGATTTGATTTGAGTATTCTCATTTTGTTTAGATTCGATTCGAGTATTTTCGATTCTATTCAAGTATTTTTTATTTGATTTGAGTATTTTCATTTCGTTTTGTTTTGATTCGAGTATTTTCGATTCGATTCGAGTGTTTTGAATCCGACTCTATACGATTCGAGTATTTTCGATTCGAATCGAGTATCTTCCTTTCGATTTCAGTATTTTCAAATCGATTCGAGTATTTTCAAATCGATTCAAATTTTATTCGAGTATTTTCGATTCTATTCGAGTATTTTCTATTTGATATGAGTATTCTCATTTCGTTTAGATTCGATTCGAGTATTTTTGATTCTATTCGAATATTTTCGATTTGATTCGAGTATTCTCAATTCGTTTAGATTAGATTCGAGTACTTTCAGTTCGATTCGAGTATCTTCAGTTTGATTCGAGTATTTTCAAATTGATTCTTGTATTTTCAATTAGATTCGATTTGATTCGAGTATTTTTGATTCGATTCGGCTATTTTCGATTCGACTTGATTATTCTCGATTCGAATCCAGTATTTTCTATTCTATTTGCGTATTTTCGATTGGATTGTATTCGATTCGATTATTTTCATTTTGATTCAAGTATTTTCGATTCAATTCGATTATTTTCAATTCAATTCGAATTTTTTCAATTCGATTCGAGTATTTTTTATTCGATTCGTGTATTTTCGATCCAATTGAATATTTTCGATTTGATTCAAGTATTTTCATTTCGGTTCAATTCGATTCGAGTATTTTCGATTCGATTTGATTATTTTCGATTTGATTCAAGCATTTTCAATTTGATTCAATTATTTTCGATTCGATTCGAGCATTTTCGATTCGATTCGATTATTTTCGATTCGATTCCAGCATTTTCGATTCGATTTGAGGTTTTGCGATTCGATTCGAGTGTTTTCGATTAGATTCGAGTTGGTTCAATTATTTCCGATGCGATTAGATTATTTCGATTCGATTCGAGGACTTTCAGTTCAATTCGAATATTTTCGATTCGATTCGAGTATATTCAATTCAGTTCGATTTGATGAGAATATTTTCGATTCGATTCGAGTTTTTTTGATTTGATTCGAGTTTTTTTTAATTGATTCGATTATTTTCCATTTGATTCGATTCAATTCGAGTATTTTCGGTTCGATTCCAGTATTTTCTATTCGATTCAAGTATTTTCGAAACTATTCGAGTATTTTCAAACGAATCAATTATTTTTGATTCGATTCGAGTATTTTCGATCCGATTCGAGTATTTTAGATTCGATTCGATTGTTTTCAATTCCATTTGAATATTTTCGATTCGATTGGAGTACTTTCGATTCGACGAATGTATTATCGATAAGATTCCATTTTTTTGGATTCAATTCCATTCGATCGATTATTTTCAACTCGATTCGAGTATTTTCGTTTCAATTCGAGTATTTTTGATTCGATTCGAGTGTTTTTAATTCGATTTGAGAATTTTCAATTCGATTTGAGTATTTTCGATTCGTTTCCAACATTTTCGATTCGATTTGAGGATTTTCGATACGATTTGAGTTTATGATTAGATTCGAGTCGATTCAACTATTTCCAATATGATTCGATTATTTAGATTGGATTTGAGTACTTTCGATTCAATTCTAGTATTTATTGTCGAATCGATTAGATTATTCTAGATTCGATTCCATTTGATTTGATAATTTTCAATTCTTTCAAGTATTTCATTTAGACTAGACTATTTTCCTTTTTTTTTTTTACACAATTTTTTTTAAAATTTTTATTTATTTATGATAGTCACAGAGAGAGAGAGAGAGAGAGAGAGGCAGAGACACAGGCGGAGGAAGAAGCAGGCTCCATGCACCGGGAGCCCGATGTGGGATTCGATCCCGGGTCTCCAGGATCGCGCCCTGGGCCAAAGGCAGGCGCTAAACCGCTGCGCCACCCAGGGATCCCTAGACTAGACTATTTTCGATCATTTGACTATTTTCAATTCGATTCGACTATTTTCAATTCGATTCGATTTGATACGAGGGTTTTCAATTTGATTTGATTCGATTCAATTATATTAGATTTGATTCGATTATTTTTTATTTGATTCGAGTATTTTCAATTTGATTCGAGTATTTTCGATTCGATTCGGGTATTTTTTATTCGATTCGATGATTCGATGATTCTCGATTCGATTCCAGTATTTTCGACACAATTTGATTATTTTCGATTCGATTTGATTATTTTCAATTCGATTTGATTATTTTCAATTCGATTTGATTATTTTCAATTCATTTCGATTATTTTCGATTCGATTTGATTATTTTCAATTCGATTTGATTATTTTCAATTCATTTTGATTATTTTCGATTCGATTTGATTATTTTCAATTCGATTTGAGCATTTTCAATTCGATTCAAATATTCTCGTATCAATTCCTTTTTATTCGATTATTAACAATTCAATTCCATTTGTTTTTTTTATTTATTTATTTATTTTTATTTTTTATTTTTTTTATTCAGTTCCATTTGATTCGAGCATTTTTGTATCGATTAGAGTTTTTTGAATCCGATTCGACTCGATTCGAGTATTTTCTATTCGATTCGAGTATTTTTGATTCGATTTGAGTGTTTTGAATCCGATTCTATTCTATTCGAGTATTTTCGATTCGATTCGAGTATCTTCCTTTCGATTTCAGTATTTTCAAATCGTTAGAATATTTTCATTTTGATTCCATTTGATTCGAGTATTTTGAATTCTATTCGAGTGTTTTCTATTTGATTCGAGGATTCTCATTTCATTTAGATTCGATTCGAGTATTTTCGATTCTATTCGAGTATTTTCGATCTGATTCATGTATTCTCATTTTCTTGAGATTCGATTCGAGTACTTTCGATTCGATTCGAGTATCTTCAGGTTGATGTGAGTATTTTCAAATTGATTCTTGTATTTTCAATTCGATTCCTTTTGATTAGAGTATTTTCGATTCGATTCAAGTATTTTCGATTCGATTCGAGGATTTTCGATTCAATTTGAGTATTTTCGTTTCGATTCGAGTATTTTTTATTCGATTAGAGTATTTTCAATTCGATTCGATTTGATTTGAGTATTTTTGATTTCATTTGATTAGAGTATTTTCAATTTGATTCAATTCGATTATGTAAATTTGAATTGATTCGATTCGATTATTTTAGATTTTATTTGATTATTTTCAATTCGATTCGAGTATTTTCGATTCAATTCGATTTGATTCGAGTATTTTCGATTCGATTCGGGTATTTTTTATTCGATTCGATGATTCTCAATTCGATTCCAGTATTTTCGACACAATTCGATTATTTTCCATTCGATTTGATTATTTTCAATTCGATTTGATTATTTTCAATTCATTTCAATTATTTTCGATTCGATTTGATTATTTTCAATTCGATTTGATTATTTTCAATTCATTTCGATTATTTTCGATTCGATTATTTTCAATTCGATTTGAGTATTTTCAATTCGATTTGAGTATTTTCAATTCGATTCAAATATTTTCGCATCAATTCCTTTTTATTCGATTATTAACAATTCAATTCCATTTGATTAGAGCATTTTCATATCAATTCCATTTGATTAGAGCATTTTCATATCAATTAGAGTTTTTTGAATCCGATTCGACTCGATTCGAGTATTTTCGAATCGATTCGCGTATTTTCAATTCGATTAGCATATTTTCAATTCAATTTGATTCGATTCGACTATTTTCGATTTAATTCGAGTATTTTCGATTTGATTCGAATATTTCGATTCGATTCGAGTATTTCTGATTCAATTAGAGTATTTTCGATTCGATTCGAGTATTTTCAATTCGATTTGAGTATCTTCCATTCGATTGGAGTATTTTCGATTCGATTGGAGTATTTTCAATTCGATTCGAGTATTTTCGTTTCGATACGAGTATTATCGATTCGAATCGAATTTTTTCGATTTGATTCTAGTATTTTCAGTTCGATTCGAGTATTTTCGATTTGATTAGAGTATTTTTTATTCGATTCGAGTATTTTCGATTCGATTCGTGTACTTTCAATTCAATTTGATTCGATTCGAATATTTTCGATTTGATTAGAATATTTTCAATTCCATTTGATTCGATGCGAGTATTTTCGAATCAACTCGAGTATTTTCTATTCGAGTATTTTCGATTCGATTCAAGTATTTTCGATTCGATTCGAGTATTTTCAATTCAATTCGATTCGATTCGAATATTTTCGATTCGATTTGAGGATTTTCGATTTGATTCGAGTATTTTGGAATGGATTCGAGTATTTTCGATTCGATTTGTGGATACTCGATTCCATTCGAGTATTTTCGATTCAATTCGAGTATTTTCGATTGGATTTGAGTATTTTCAATTCGAATTCATTCCATACGATTATTTTCTATTCGTTTCGAGTATATTCAATTCGATTCTACTATTTTCAGTTCGATTCGTGTATTTTGAATTCGATTCGATTCAACTATTTTCAATTCAATTAGAGTATTTTCGAGTCGATTCAAGTATTTTCAATTCAATTCGAGTTGATTCAAGTATTTTCGATTCGCTTCGAGTATTTTCAACTCGATTCGAATATTTTGGACTGATTCGAGTATTTTCAATTCGATTTGAGGATTTTCTATTTGATTCGAGTTTTTTGGAATGGATTCGAGTATGTTCGAACCGATTTGGGGATTTTTGATTCCATTCGAGTATTTTTGATTCGATTCGAGTATTTTCAATTGGATTTGTGTATTTTCGATTCGAATCAAGTTTTTTTTATTTGATTCAAGTATTCTCCTTTCTTTTCGAGTATTTTCTATTCGATTCCAGTATTTTCAATTCGATTCTTTGAATTCGTGTGTTTTCTATTCGATTCTAGTAATGACGAATCAAATCGAGTATTTTCAATTCGATTCGATTCTATTCGACAATTTTCAATTTGATTCGAGTATTTTCTATTCGATTCGAGTATTTTCGATTCGATTCAAGCATTTGCAAACAATTCGATTCGATTTGAGTATTTTCGATTCAATTCGAGTATTTTCAATTCGATTAGAGTATTTTCGTATATATTCGTGTATTTTCGATTTGATTTGAGGATTTTCGATTCCATTCGAGTATTTTCGATTTGATTCGAATATTTTCGATTCGAATCGAGTATTTTGGAATGGATCGAGTATTTTCGTTTCAATTTGAGGATTTTCGATTCCATTTGAGAATTTTGGAATACATTCGAGTATTTTCGATTCAATTTGAGGATTTTCAATTTCAATCGAGTATTTTCGATTGGATTCGTGTATTTTCAATTAAATTCGATTTGATTCGAGTATTTTCGATTCGATTTGAGTATTTTTTTCAATTCTATTGTTTTCGAATCGATTCGAGTATTTTCAAATCAATTCGATTCGATTCGAGTATTATGGAATATATTCGAGTATTTTCGATTCTATTTGAGGATTTTCGATTCCATTCCCATATTTTCGATTTGATTCGAGTGTTTTCAATTCAATTCGATTCAATTCGAGTATTTTTGATTCGATTCGAGTATTTTAGAATGGATTCGAGTATTTCAATGTGATTTGAGGATTTGCTATTCCATTTGAGTATTTTCGATTCCTTTCGAGTATTTTCAATTGGATTTGAGTAATTTTGATTCGAATCAAGTTTTTTCGATTCGATTCGATTCGAATATTTTCGATTCGTTTCAAGTAATTTCGATTCGATTCAAGTATTTTCAATTCAATTCTATTGAATTCGGGTATTTTCTATTCTATTCAAGTATTTCCGATTCTATTCGATTCGAGTATTTTCTATTCGAATCGAGTTTTTTCAATTCGTTTCGAGTGTTTTGGATTCGATTCGAGTATTGTAAATTCGATTGGAGTATTTTCAATTCGATTCGATTCGATTAGAGTATTTTCTATTCGATTCGAGTATTTTCAATTCGATTCGAGTGTTTTCAGTTCGATTCGAGTTTTTTCGATTCGAATCATGTATTTTCAATTCCATTCGAGTGTTTTTTCAATTCGATTCAATTCAAGTTTTTTCTGTTCGAATCATGTATTTTTGAATCAATTCGAGTGTTCTCAATTCGATTCCATAGAATGAGTATTTGCGTTTCGATTCGAGTATTTTCGATTCGATTTGAGGATTTTCTATTCCATTCCAGTATTTTTATTTGTTTCGAAGATTTTCTATTGGATTGAGTATTTTCCATTCGATTTGAGTATTTTGGAATGGATTCGAGTATTTTCTATTCGATTTGAGGATTTTCGTTTCCATTCGAGTATTTTCCATTCGTTTCGGTTTTTTCGATTGGAGATGAGTATTTTCAATTAGAATCAATTGTTTTCGATTTGATTTGAGTATTTTTGATTCGTTTTGAGTATTTTCAACTCAACTCAGGTATTTTCAATTCGACACTTTTGAATTCGGGTATTTTCGATTCGATTTTATTATTTTCTATTCAATTCGAGTATTTGGACCTGTATTCGATTATTTTCGATTCGATTTGAGGATTTTCGAATCCATTCGAGTATTTTTTATTCGATTTGAGTATTTTCGAATGGATTTGACTATTTACGATTCGAATCAAGTTTTTTCGATTCGATTCCAGTATTTTGGATTTGATTCGAGTATTTTCGTTTCATTCCAATTATTTTCAATTCGACTCTATTGAATACGAGTATGTTCTATTCGATTCTAGTCAAATATTCCAAAATTCTCAAATCGAATTGAAAAACTCGAATTGAATTGAAAATACTCAAATCGAACTGTTTGAAAATACTCAAATCGAATCGAAAATACTTGAATCGATTCAACAATAGTCGAATCGAATCGAAAATTCTCGAATAGAATCGAATTGAATTGAAAATACTCGAATCGAAAATAGTCGAATCTAATAAAAAAATCTTGAATAGAATAGAATCAAATTGAAAATACTTGAATCGAATCGAAAATACAAGAATGGAATCGAAAATCCTCAAATCGAATCGAATATACTCGAATCCATTCCAAAATACTCGAATTGAATCGAAAATACTCGAATCGAAATGAAAATACTCGAATCGAATCGAATTGAATTGAAAATACTCTAATCGAATCGAAAGTACGCGAATGAAATCGAAAATCCTCTAATCGAACAAAATAATCTTATATATTCCAAAATAGTCCAATCGAATCGAAAACACTCGAATTGAATCAAAAATACTCGAATCGAATAGAAAATACTCAAATCCATCGAAAAAGAATCGAATCGACTCGAAAATACTCGATTCGAATTGAATCAAATATACTCAAATCGAATAAAATCGAATGGAAAATACTCGAATTGAATAAAAAAATACTCATTCAAATCATAAATGGTCGAATCGAGTCGATCAAATAAAAAATACTCGAATTGAATAGAACGTACTCGAATTGAATCGAATCGAATTGAGAACACTCGAATCGAATGAAAATACTGGAATTGAATCGAGAATACTCGAATCGAATAGAAAATACCCGAATTCAAAAGAATCGAATTGAAAATACCCAAAACAAATTGAAATACTGCAATGAATCGAAAAAATATGATGCGAATCGATAATAATCAAATCCAATCTAAAATACTCGAAACGAATCGAAAATACTCGAATGGAATCGAAAATCCTCAAATCGAATCGCCAATACACGAATCCATTCCAAAATACTCGAATTGAATCTAAAATACTTGAATCCAATCGAAAATATTCGAATCGTATTGAATCGAATTGAGAACACTTGAATTGAATCAAAAATACACGAATCGAATAGACTATAGTCAAATTGAATCGAAAATTCTCGAATAGAATCGAATAGTATTGAAAATAATTTAATTGAATCGAAAATACTCGATTCGAATCGAAAATACTCGAATGAAATGGAAAATCATCAAATCGAATCGAAAATATTCGAATCCATTCCAAAACCTCGAATCCAATCGAAAATACTAAAATCCAATAGAAAATACTCGAATCGAATCGAAAATACTCGAATGGAATCGAAAATCCTCAAATTGAATCGAAAATACTCGAATCCATTCCAAAATACTCGAATCGAATCGAATCAAAAATCCTTGAATCGAGTAGAAAATACTCGAATCGAATCGAAAATACTCGAATCGAATCGAATTGAATTGAAAATACTCATTCAAATCAAAAATACTCGAATGGAATCAAAAATCCTCAAATCGAATAGAAAATATTCGAATCCCTACCAAAATACTCGAATCGAATCGAAAATAATCTAATCGAATCGAAAATACTCAAATGGAATCGAAAATCCTCAAAACGAAACGAAAATACTCGAATATATTCCAAAATACTCGAAAAGAATAGAAAAAACTCGATTCGAATAGAAAATACTCGAATCGAATTGAAAATTCTCAAATAGAATCGAATCGAATTGAAAATACTCGAATTGAATCCACAATACTCAAATCGAATAGAAAATACCCGAATTCAAAAGAATCGAATTGAAAATACTTGAATCAAATCGAAAATACTCGATTCGAATAGAAAATTCTTGAATAGAATCGAATCAAATTAAAAATACTCGAATTGAAAAAAAAAATACTCGAATTGAATCCACAATACTCGAATGGAATAGAAAATAACCGAATTCAATAGAATCGAATTGAAAATACTGGAATCGAATCTAAAATACTCACATCCAATAGAAAATAAACAAATCGAATCGAAGAAACTCAAAACGAATTGAATTGAATTGAATGGAAAACACACGAATCGAATCGAAAATACTGGAATGGAATAGAAAATCCTCAAATCGAATCGAAAATACTCTAATCCATTTCAAAATACTCGAATCGAATCGAAAATACTCGTATAGTATCGTAAATACTCGAATCGAATCGAATTGAATTGAAAATATTCGAATCGAATAGAAACTATCGAATCGAATCAAAACATCTCGAATAGAATGGAAAATACTCAAATCGATTCGAATTGAATTGAAAACACTCGAATCGATTCGAAAATACTCGAATGGAATAGAAAGTCCCAAAATCGAATCGAAATACTCGAATCCCTTCCAAAATACTCGAATCGAATCGAAAATACTCGAATGGAATTGAAAATACTCGAATCAAATTGATAATACTCTAATCCATTCCAAAATACTCAAATCGAATCGAAAATACTCGTATAGTATCGTAAATACTCAAATCGAATCGAATTGATTGAAAATATTCGAATCGAATAGAAAAGATTCAAATTGAATAAAAAATACTTGAATCGAATGGAAAATACGCCAATTGAATCACATTGAATTGAAAATACTCGAATCGATTTGAAAATACTCGAATGGAATAGAAAATCCTCAAATCGAATAAAAAATACTCGAATCCCTTCCAAAATACTCGAATCGAATCAAAAATACTCGAATCTAATCGAAAAACGTGATTCGAATAGAAAATACTCGAATCAAATTGAATTGAAAATACTCGAATCGAATGAACAATAGGCGAATTGAATCGAGAATAATCCAATTGATTCGACAATACTCGAATCGAATCAAAAATACACAAATCGAATCGAAAATACTCAAATCCATTCGAAAATACTTGAATGGAATCGAATTGAATTGAAAATACATGAATCGAATAAAAAATACCTTAATCGAATAGAAAATACACGAATTCAATAGAATCAAATAGAAACTACTTGAATCGAATCGAATATTCTCAACATGAATCGAAAATACTCGAAACAAATAAAAAAAAACTTGATTCGAATAAAAAATACTCGAATGGAATAGAAACTCCTCAAATCGAATCGAAAATACTCGAATTGATTCCAAAATACTCGAATCGAATTGAAAATACACGAATAGAATCGAAAATAGTCGATGGAATCAAAAATCCTCAAATCGAATCTAAAATACTCAAAACAATTCCAAAATATTCGAATCGAATCGAAAATACTCGAAGCGAATGGAAAATACTCGAATCGAATCGAATTGTGTGCAAGTACTCGAATTGTGTCAAAAATACCCGAATCGAACCGAAAATAGTCGAATCGAATCGAAAATTCTCGAATAGAATCGAATTGAATAGAAAATACTCATATTCAATCGATAATAATCGAATCAAATAGAAAACACATGAATTCAATAGAATCGATTTGAAAATACATGAATCGAATCGAAAATACTTGAAATGAATCGAAAATACACGAATCGAACTGAAAAAACTTGATTCGAATGGAAAATACTCAAATCCAATTGAAAATACCGGAATTCAATTGAAAATACTTGAATGGAATCGAAAATCCTCAAATTGAATCGAAAATAGTTGAATCCATTCCAAAAACTCGAATCGAATCGAAAATACTCAAATCGAATCGAAAATACTCAAATCAAATCGAATTGAATTGGAAATACTCGAATCGAATCGAAAATACTCGAACCGAATTGAATAGAATTGAGAACACTCGAATTGAATGGAAAATACACGAATCAAATCTAAAACATTTGAATCGAATCAAAAATACTCGAATCGGATAGAATATACTCGAATCGAATCGAATCGAATTGAAAATACTCGAATTGAATCAAAAATACTAGAATCGAATCGAAAATACTCAAATCCAATCGAAAATACTCGAATCGAATCGATAATACTCGAATCGAATCGAATTGGATTGAAAATACAGAAATCGAATAGAAAATACTCGAATCGAATAAAAAAAATTTGATTTGAGTCGAAAATACTGGAATGGAATAGAAAATCCTCAAATCGAATCGAAAATACTCGAATCCATTCCAAAATAATGGAATCGAATCAAAAATACTGGAATCGAATCAAAAATACTCGAATCGAATTGAATTGGAAATACTCAAATCGAATCGAAAATACTCGAATCGAATAGAAAATACTCGAGTCGAATAGAAAAGATTTGATTCGAATCGAAAATACTCAAATCCATTCGAGAATACTCGAATTGAATCGAAAATAATTGAAACCATTCCAAAATACGCCAATCGAATCAAAAATAATCAAATCCAATTGAAAATAATCGAAACGAATCAAAATACTCAAATGGAATCGAAAATCCTCAAATCGAATCGAAAATACTTGAATCCATTCCAAAATACTCGAATCGAATCGAAAATAATCGAATTGAAACAAAAATACTCGAATCGAATCGAATTGAAAATATTCGAATCGAATGAAAATACTCGAATTGAATCGAAAATACTTGATTCGAATAGAAAATACCCGAATTCAAAAGAATCGAATTGAAAATACTCGAAACGAATCGAGAATACACGAATCGAATTGAAAAATCTTGATTCGAATCAAAAATACTGAAATACAATCGAAAATACTCGAAACGAATAAAAATTCTCGAATGGAATCGAAAATCCTCATATCGAATCAAAAGTACTCGAATCCATTCCAAAATAATCGAATCGAATCAAAAATACTCGAATCGAATCGAAAATACTCAAATCGAATCGAATTGAATTGAAAATAATCGAATCGAATAGAAAATATTCAAATCGAATAAAAAATACTCGAATCAAATCGAGAATACCCGAATCGTATCGAATTGAATTGAAATACTCGAATATAATGAACAATACGCAAATGGAATCGAGAATAATCAAATCGAATCAATAATACTCGAATCGAAACAAAAATACACGAATAATACTCAAATCCAATCGAAAATACTTGAATCGAAAATACTCGAGTCGAATCGAAAGGAATCGAAAATCCTCGAATCGAATTGAAAATACTCGAATCGAATCAAAAATTCTCGAATAGAATAGAATCGAATTGAAAATACTCGAATTGAATCCACAATACTCGAATCGAATAGAAAATACCCGAATTCAATAGAATTGAATTGAAAATACTTGAATCGAATCGAAAATACTCGAAACGAATGGAAAGTACGCCAATCAAATCGAAAATACTCGAATCCATTCCAAAACACTCGAATCGAATTGATAATACTTGAATCAAATAGAAAATAATCGCATCGAATCGAAAATACTCAAATTGAATCGAAAATACTCGAATCCCTTCGAAAACACTCGAATCGAATAGAAAGCACTCGAATCGAATCAAAAATACTCGAATCAAAATTGAATCGAAATGAAATCGATATGAAAATACTCGAATTGAATCAAAAATACTAGAATCGAATCGAAAATACTCAATCCAATCGAAAACTCGAATCGAATCGATAAATACTCGAATCGAATCGAATTGGATTGAAAATACAGAAATCGAATAGAAAACTACTCGAAATCGAATATAAAAAAACTTGATTAATCGAAATACTTGAATGAATAGAAAATCCTCAAATCGAATCGAAAATACTCGAATCACAATAATGAATGGAATCGAATCAAAAAATACTGGAATCGAATCAAAAATACTCGAATCGAATTGAATTGGAAATACTCAAATCGAATCGAAAATACTCGAATCGAATAGAAAATACTCGAGTCGAATAGAAAAGATTTGATTCGAATCGAAAATACTCAAATCCATTCGAGAATACTCGAATTGAATCGAAAATAATTGAAACCATTCCAAAATACGCCAATCGAATCAAAAATAATCAAATCCAATTGAAAATAATCGAATTGAATTGGAAATACTCAAATCGAATCGAAAATACTTGAATCAAATTGAATCGAATTGAGAACACTCGAATTGAATCGAATATACTCGAATCGAATCGAAAAAAATTGGTTCGAATCGAAAATACTCAAAACCAATCGAAAATACTCGAATCCATTCCAAAATACTTGAATTGAATCGAAAATAATCGAATCGAATCAAAAATACTCTAATCGAATCGAATTGAATTGAAAATACTCGAATTGAATAAAAAATACTTGATTCGAATCAAATATAGTTGAATCGAATCAAATCGAAATCAAAATACTCGAATGCAATCGAAAGTACTCGAACCGAATTGAAAATACTCGAAAGGAATCGAAAATCCTTAAATCGAATTGAAAATTCGTGAATCCATTCCAAAATAATCAATTCAATCGAAAATACTCGAATCGAATCGAAAATACTCGAATCAAATCGAAATACTCGAATCGAATTGAAAATATTCGATTCGAATTGAAAATACTCGAATCGAATCCAGAATAATCGAATCAAATAGAAAATAATAGAATCAGGGATCCCTGGGTGGCGCAGTGGTTTGGCGCTTGCCTTTGGCCCAGGGCGCGATCCTGGAGACCCGGGATCGAATCCCACATCAGGCTCCCGGTGCATGGAGCCTGCTTCTCCCTCTGCCTATGTCTCTGCCTCTCTCTCTCTCTCTCTCTGTGACTATCATAAATAAATAAAAATTTAAAAAAAAAAGAAAATAATAGAATCAAATAAAATCAAATTGAAAATAGTCTAATCGAATCGAATTGAAAATACTAGAATTGAATGGAATAAAAAATACTCAAATAGAATCGAATCCAATTGAAAATAATCCAATCGAATAGAAAATACTTGAATGGAATTGAATCGAATTGAGAACCCTCGAATTGAAAAAAAACGAATCGAATCGAAAAAACTCGATTCGAATAGAAAATACTCAAATCCAATAGAAAATACTTGAAACGAATCAAAAATACTCAAATGGAAAATAATCAAATCGAATTGAAAATACTTGAATCAAATCGAATTGAATTCAAAATAATCGAATCGAATCGAAAATACTCGAATTGAATAGAAAATAATAGAATCGAATCGAATTTAATCGATAACACTCGAATGGAAACAAAAATCCTCAAATCGAATCGAAAATACTCGAATCCCTTCCAAAATACTCGAATCGAAAATACTCGAATCTAATCAAAATACTCGAATCGAATCGAATTGTTTGAAAATACTTGAATCGAATGGAAATAATCAAATTGAAAATACTCGAATCGAATTGAAAATACTCGAATAGAGTTGAATCGAATTGAAAATACTCAAAACGAATTGAAAATACTCGAATCGAATCGAAAATACTCGAATCGAATCGAAAATACTCGAATCGAATGGAAAAAACTCTATTCGAATAGTAAATACTCAAATCATTTGAAAATACTCGAATTGAATCAAAAATACTCAAATCATTCGAAAATACTCGAATCGAATAGAAAATACCCGAATTCAATAGAATCGAATTGAAAATACTTGAATCGAATCGAAAGTAATCGAAACGAATCTAAAATAGTCAAATCAAAAAGAAAAAACTTGATTCGAATCGACAATATTCAAATCCAATCGAAAATACTCGAATCAAATCGAAAATACTGGAATATATTCCAAAATACTCGAATCGAATCAAAAATACCCGACTGAATCGAAAATACTCGAATCGAATCAAAAATACTCGAATCGAATCGAAAATAGTCGAATCGAATCGGATTTCTTGAAGATTCGAATCGAATTGAAAATACTCGAATCGAATCGAAAATACTCGAATCAAATCGAAAATTCTCGAATTGAATAAAAAAAATTGATTCTAATCAAAAATACTCAAATCCAATCGAAAATACTCGAATCAAATTGAAAATACTCGAATAAAATCGAATTGCATTGAAATTCCTCGAATTGAATAGAAAATACTCGAATGGAATCGAAAATCCTCAGACCTAATTGAAAATAATCTAATCCCTTCCAAAATACTCGAATCGAATTGAAAACACTCGAATGGAATTGAAAATCCTCAAATCGAATCGAAAATACGCGAATATATTCCAAAATACTCGAATCGAATTGAAAATACTCGAATACAAAATACCCGAATTCAAAAGAATCGAATTGAAAATACTTGAATCGAATCGAAAATACTCGAAACGAAACAAAAATACTCAATCGAATCAAAAATACTGGAGTGGAATCGAAAATCCTCAAATCGAATTGAAAATACTCAAATCCACTTCAAAATACTCGAATGGAATCGAAAATCCTCGAATGGAATCGAAAATCCTCAAATTGAATAAAAAATACTGGAATCCCTTCCATAATACTCGAATTAAATAAAAAATATTTGGGGATCCCTGGGTGGCGCAGTGGTTTGGCGCCTGCCTTTGGCCCAGGGCGCGATCCTGGAGACCCGGGATCGAATCCCACATCAGGCTCCCGGTGCGTGGAGCCTGCTTCTCCCTCTGCCTGTGTCTCTGCCTCTCTCTCTGTGACTATCATAAATAAAATAAAAAAAAAATCAAAAATATTTGAATCAAATCGAAATACTCGAATGGAATGGAAAATCCTCAAATCAAAACGAAAATACTCGAATATATTCCAAAATACTCAAAACTAATCGATAAACCTCGATTCGAATAGAAAATACTCGAATCGAATAGAATCGAAAATATTCTAATCGATAGAAAATACCCGAATTCAAAGAATCGAATTGAAAATACGTGAATCGAATCAAAAATACTCGAACCGAATAAAAAAAACTTGATTCGAATGAAAATACTGAAATCCAATCGAAAATACTCGAATCAAATCGAAAATACTCGAATGGAATTGAAAATTCTGAAATCGAATAAAAAATAATCGAATCCATTCCAAATTCTCGAATCTAATCGAAAATACTCGAAACCAATTGAAAATACTCGAATCGAATTGAATTGAAAATGCTCGAATCGAATGAACAATATGCGAATTGAATCGAGAATAATCGAATCGAATTGACAATACTCGAATCGAATCAAAAATATACGAATCGATTTGAAAATACTCAAATCCAATCGAAAATACTCGAATCGAAAAAACTCGAATCGAATCGAATTAAATTGAAAATACACGAATGGAATAGTAAACACTCAAATAGAATAGAAAATAACCGAATTCAATAGAATCGAATCGAAAATAATCGAATAGAATCGAAAAAACTTGATTCGAATTGATAATAATGAAATCCAATCGCAATTACTCGAAACGAATTGAAAATACTCGAATGGAATAGAAAATCCTGAATTCGATTCGAAAATACTCGAATCCATTCCAAAATATTCGAATCGACTCAAAAATACTCGAATCGAATGGAAAACACACGAATCGAATCGAATTGAATTGAAAATACTCGAATCGAATACAAAATACTCTAATCGAATAAAAAATACTCGAATTGAATCGAAAATACTCGAATGGAATTGAAAATCCTCAAATCGAATCGAAAATACTCGAATATATTCCAAAATACTCGAATCAAATCAAATTGTTTGAAAATTCTCTAATCGAATCAAAAATACTCGAATCGAATAGAAAATTCTCGAATAGAATCGATTCGAATTGAAGATACTCGAATTAAATCCACAATACTCGAATCGAATCGAAAATACTCAAATTGAAACTAATTGTTTGAAAATACTCGATCGACAATACGATCGAATCCATTCCAAAATACTCGAATCGAATCAAAAATACTCAAATACAATAGAAAATACTCAACAAGAATCGAAAATACTCGAATTGAATTGAAAATACTCAAATTGAATTGGAAATCCTCAAATCGAATCGAAAATACTCGAATTGAATGGAAAATACTGAATCGAATCGAATTCGTTGAAAATACTCAAATCAAATCGAAAGTACTCGAATCGAATAAAAAATAATCGAATCAAATCGAAATTCTCGAATAGAATCAAATCGAATTGAAGATACTCGAATCGAATCGAAAATACTCGAATCGAATTGAAAATACTCGAATCGAATCGAAGAAAAAAGTACATAGATAGTTCTTGTGTTGAACATCAGTGTGAAGGACACTAATGATTAAAAATGATAAAAACAACAGCTAACATTTCTGGAGTGCTTCCTCTGGGCCAGGTCCTCTGCTATGTGGCTTGTGTGCTTTATCTCACTAAATAGAAGGAGATTCTATTATCATTCCCAGAATCAGCAGAGGAAAATAAGGCACAGAAATTGTATATCACTTGCCCCAACCCACATGGCTCATAAATGTATATATGTGTGTGTGTGTGTGTGTGTGTATAATATTTATTTATTTAATAAGTGAATAGTGTAAGGGAGACAGACACATGGGAAATAAAAGAAAATTAACAGTCCTTGCTATTATAACTACAAAGATATAAAAGTAAAATAGACAGAAGATCAGTGAAATCTAAAATTTTTGTATGTCTTTAATTTAAATCCAATATACCTATGGCAACTCTAAAAGAATACAGTTTTCAGAATCAGATAAATTTATACTGAAATATGTAAAGAAGAATAAGTGCCATTAAAAAGAACAAGAAAATATTTGAAAATAATTACTAATGTAGCTTACCATATATCAGCAAAAACTACAAATAAGTCAACTTGATGTTGAGATAAGGATAGTGACCAGTTTAACAAACCTACAGAAAGAATTCCCAGATAAAATCTTAGATATATGGATGATATAGATATAGATCTATCTAGCTACATATATATGCTATGTGTGTGTGTAGAAATACTGTGTTTCAGTGCAATAGGTAAAATAAATGCTACTGGAAAATGTTAAATAGCACTGGCCCAATTGGCCATCCATCAGGAGAAAACGAAAGTTTGAATGCAAGTCTTATATATATAAAAAAAAACTTCAAATTAAGGCATTAAATTTGCAAACATAACTATATATTTTAAGAACATATTATAAGAATTTCTAAAATGTTCATGGAAAAGGCAAAGAAACTTCTTAGTAAGACAGAAACACTACAAAATAAATACGAGAAATGTATTTTTAATTAAATTGACAAATTTCTTAATGGGAAAACGTATCATAAGCCCAGTCAGTTAATAACTAATTTGGAGGGGGAAAAAAGCTTAGGGCCAAAAAAA